>NC_056737.1:312866641-313466641 GCF_019279795.1 Protopterus annectens | reverse complement strand
CATGATCCATGCCTTCCTGAAGGTGTTCATAGAATGTGTTTATAAAGGATTCTGCAGTCTGGGCTGTATTTTCCACAGGCCTGGGGGCTTTGAAGGATTCCACCTCGGTTTTGAGGAGTGTGAAATTTGCTTTAGAAAAGTTTTTCACTGTGGTTTTCTGGGCAGGAGCTGGGGTCAGGATGTGAATATCTAGTGAGACTAGTTTATGGTCTGATCTTACCAGTGAGGGATACACTTCTGGTCTGGAGCATAGAGTCCCCATGTTGGTGATGATCAGGTCCAGTATGTTTTCCCCTCTTGTGGGAGTGGCAACAAGTTGTTCCATAGCATTTGAGTTTATAAATTCTAGGAACCTTTGGGCTAGGGTGTTGGAGCTAGAGTAATGCTCCCAGTCTATGTTAAGGTAGTTGAAGTCGCCCAATATAATGGTGTTTGGAGAGACCTTCATATTTTCCAGTGTTCTCAGGAAGGCTGCGTAGGGTTCCTGGGTTTGGGAGGGTGGTCTGTAGCAGGCTATAAACTGGAAGGCAGTTTTACCCACTGTTAGTTGCACATGGATAGTCTCTGATGCTTTGTGCTGTGCCACCAACCTGGAGGTGTGGGTATCTTTGACGAATATTGATACTCCCCCTCCTTTTGTGGTTCGGTCCAAGTTTTGGAGCCGAAAAACATGGTATGAGGTATAATCTGGTAGTGCTGGGGTGCTCTCGGGAGCCTTGAACCAGGTTTCTGTTACTGCACAGATATCGATGTTCTCCATGCTAAGGAGAGTTTTGAGTGCATGCATCTTGAGGTTTAGACTTCTGGCGTTGAGTAGCATTACTCTTAGTTTCTTATCCCTTGTGATACCTATGGAGGTGGGTTTGTCTTTTGAGCCTTGCTTAAAAAAGGCACTATGGGGGTGGCAAGAGCCGTTGCCAATATCTGAAAGCCCAGGGGTGACAGGTGCAAGCCATCCCTAGCGAAGGATTGTGGCTTGTCGAGCATGTCATCCCAGGCAGACAGGCATTGGATCCCCTTTGAATGTCACCAATACTTAAGCCAATTGTTGAAATTGATCATCTTGTCTTCATATTGTGGCATCATTCTTGGTGAGGGTAAGATGCTACTGAAGGTCAGGGTCATACCGGCCTGGGCTACATGCTCAGAGAGCTCCTCTATGTCTCTTTTCATGTAGTCCAGGGAGGTATGTCTCAGGTCATTCACACCAGCATGGACAATGACTGAGTCATATTTGTACTTGCCTTGGAGTGACCTGAGTGCTTGTGTTATGTGGCGGATCCTAGCCCGACAGGCAGCTCACCGTGACCTTCTCCTTGTTCAGCCTGGTGAGCGGGACGTCAGTGTGCCTGACGATAGAGTCACCTATTACAAGTGTATCAGGTGTGTTGTTTAGCCTTAAGGGCTGTGACTGTTCGGCACACTGGCTTTGTGAGCTATGTGTTGCACGTGTTTTGTTTTGGGGTAGCGGTTGCTTGGGTGTCTGCTTTGGAGGTCTCTGCTGCTTAGGCAGATTTTTATTTAGAGTCTCCGAGTATGTTTTTGTGTGTTTATGTGTTTGGTTTGCTGTCGTGGTAGGTCTATGTGAGACTGGAATTGTAGTCAGTGTGGTTTCCTTCTCCTCCTGACTGGTTACGCCAGCACTGAGTTGTGAGAGCTTAGCCTCCAGTTTGGCTATATGGTTGCATCTCTCACATGTGTTGGAATTTGTTGGGAGGAGGAGAGGGTTGTCTGTGTACATGAGGCAGTTGTAACATTGCCTCAAGATTCCCAGATTCACCAGCTGGACCAGAGAGGAGATTGACAACTGACCTTTGGACATGCTAGAATAGTATTGGGAATTCCTTTATAATTGAAAAAAAGGGCCAATGGGGAACAAAGTACTCAAGGGGAGTTTGTGAGGGTGTAGTGCTTTTAATTTTTTAGTGCTGACTTATATAATTGCTTTAGTGAGCAAGTGCCAGGCTTTAGAGTGGGAATAGGGTGTTTATTATGAGAACTAGATCAGTTCTAACGGAAAAAGTGAAGAACAGACTTTGTGGAGCCGAGAATGGTTTAAACCCAATTAAGCGGCGCTGCCCGATGCTGCGCTATGTGCAAAATTGCGCAAAGCCACGCTAAAGCGGGTTTTATACAGGGGGACTTGAAAGAGCTAGAAATTGGCCCAAAACGGCCAATAGACTACCAGTTTCTTGTGCTGGGAACACTCCTCCAGGGATAGATAGGATGCTCCAAGCTCCCCACTGCCACTGGTGAACAAAGAAGTCTCCCTTTATCCAAGAAAGGAAATGGTCAACACAGGAACTTTCCAAAAGTCCAGAATACAGCAAAGCCTGTATTTGGACTACTCTAGGTCAGGAAAGACGGGAAACAAGGATAATTTTTTATTTTTTGCAACAAACAGCAGGAAAATGCAATAAATATGTAACATAGGCTAGCACACTTGAGTGTGTAGCCTCAACAGGTAAAAGCAACAAACAGGACAGCTTTAAAAGTGCAGGTGCAAAAACAATTTTAAACAGTTTAAAACAGTTCAAGAAGCAGAAATACTTGCAGTTTAGCTAGATCGGACAGTTGCCCAGGTAGTAGCAAGAAAACAAACACTTTTATCAGGTTAGCAGTCGCTCTTTTAGCCTCTCTGCTGCTAGCACCACTCTGCAGGACCACAAGGAGCTTGGCTGAGTAGTAACAAGCGCAAAAAACGCGCCAAAGTGGGTTTTATACAGGGGGACTTGAAAGAGCTAAAAATTGGCCAAAAACGGCCAATAGACTACCAGATTCTTGTGCTGGGAACACTCCTCCAGGGATAGATAGGCTGCTCCAAGCTCCCCACTGCCACTGGTGAACAAAGAGGCCTCCCTTTATCCAAGAAAGGAAATGGGCAACACAGGAACTTTTCAAAAGTCCAGAATACAGCAAAGCCTGTATTTGGACTACTCTAGGTCAGGAAAGATGGGAAACAAGGATAATTTTTTTTCTTTTTTGCAACAAACAGCAGAAACATGCAATAAATATGTAACACAGGCTAGCGCACTTGAGTGTGTAGCCTCAACAGGTAAATGCAACAAACAGGACAAGCTTTAAATTACAAGCACAAAAGCGCACTAAAGCTGGCTTTAAAGCAGGGGGTTAGAAAGAGATAGGAAATGACCCAAAATGGCCAATAAGCTACAGGTCACTGGGCTGGAACCACTCCTCAAGGGACAGATAGGCTGCTCAGAGCTCCCCACTCTCACTGGTGAACAAAGAAGCTTCCTCCTATCCAAATAAGGATACGGGCAACACAGGAACTATGACACAGCCCAGAGATCAGCAATACCTGAAGACTGGACTATTCTAGTTCAGTAAAGGCGGGAAACAAGGTTTTTTTTTTTTTTTTTTTTTTTTTTACAAAGTAGCAGAAATTAGGTACAGAAACACAGTAAATGCTTTAATTCGGCTAGTGCACTTGAGTGTGTATCCTACCAGTTAAACTAAGCAAAAACAAACTTTAAAAGTGCAAAAAACTCAGAAATACGGGCAGGAATGCAATAAAACAACTTTGCAGAGCTTATTTAGTTAAAGAAACAGAGAAGTCTGCATATACAGAAAAGCAGCTAAAACGCACAAACACTTCAGATGCAGTGCAACCTAGAGCACTTGATTTGTAGCAATATTAAGGCAATGAGCTAATGACACTAGACTGGGAGGAGTGTCACAGATCAGATTTACAGTAGGGGTGGGCAACTGCAAAGCCACCAAGTATAAGAGCAAGACACCAACTGGGAGAGGGGGTGGGGACAATAGCCTACAGAGAGTAGCACTAGAGAAAGCACAAACAGATAAAGATTTGTAAAGATACAGAATGCTTTTAACTGCAGACAAATCAGTTACTTGCGCAGATTAGTTAATAGCAATAAAATACTCTCGAAGACTAAAAAGCAGACAATAAAAGTGCTATATATTAATTGTTAAAAACAATAATCTGTATAAATAATTGAAAAAAAAAAACAGGATACTTATATATCTCAGCTAACAGCTGCGGTCAACAACTTATCCACTCTGATCAGTGTGTATAGACAGAAACCCTATCAAAGTTAGGGCTTAAATACCAGAAGAACAACTTTTTTTTTTTTTACAAGAACACAAAAGAACCAGCCCCCACTCAGCAGACTATTAACACAATCTAGCAAAGTTAAAGAGGCTTCAGCTAGAAACAATAGCCTACAGACAGTAGCACTAGAGAAAGCACAAACAGATAAAGATTTGTAGAGATACAGAATGCTTTTAACTGCAGACAAATCAGTTACATGTGCAGATTAGTTAATAGCAATAAAATACACTTGAAGACTAAAAAGCAGACAATAAAAGTGCTATATATTAATTGTTAAAAACAATAATCTGTATAAATAATCGAAAAAAAAAACAGGATACTTATATACTCAGCTAACAGCTGCGGTCAACAACTTATCCACTCTGCTCAGTGTGTATAGTGACAGTATTAAACATAATGATCTCTCATGTTTTAACCAGCTGTCATGTATATGTACTGTATCCAGTATTACAAAAAAAACAAAAAAAAAAACGCTGATTGTGAAAATTAAATTCTGCCAAGTCCCAGGCTTATTATAGGGTTGTGCAAATGTTTTTTTTTTTAAAGTATCCAGCCCCACACATCTCCAGAAGATATGTATCTAAGTATCACAAACTCAAGTTCCACAAAGTCAACACAAATCAAATACATCTGGATTCACATACCCAAGACTATCAGATGGAGAAGTATTTATGTAAATTATTCCAATGGAACAGAAATGTTATCATAATTAGAAACTAAATAATTTGTCCCCAGTGGCTTTCAGAAAATGTCACCGTTAATTTTTTTAAACAAGAAACAACTTTAGTAAGTCATCACTTATGACACAGGCAGTCACATTTATATAAATGAAAACAAACCATATTGATGTAATCTTAGTTAAAAGCATTATATATCACAAACCATACTGACATAATTTTAGTTGCAAAAATTATACATCACTTATAATCTATCTTATCATTGTCAGTCAAACTTCATATAGCTGATTCAAATCCTGCCTTCTTTGAAACCTTATTCCTCCCCTGTATGTATTGTTCCCACAAAATTCCATTTTTTTCTATGTAATTTGCTCCTACAGTTTTCTAAATATCCCAATTCCAGTTATTTTATCTCTGTTACTATGTCCACTACTTCTAGTAC
Organism: Protopterus annectens; assembly: GCF_019279795.1. NCBI lineage: Eukaryota > Metazoa > Chordata > Ceratodontiformes > Protopteridae > Protopterus > Protopterus annectens. The sequence goes on along the minus strand of NC_056737.1, from coordinate 313,461,429 downwards.
AGTTGGTTAAGACTTTGATTTCCATTTTCTAGTAACTGCTGTTTTGGCAGCCACCATAATTAGACTCAACAAGGCCTTACTATGTCTAGGCAATTCCAATTTTGTATGATAGCTAAGAAGAATAATTTCCTAGATACACCAATTTGCTCACCCAGTATATCTGACAGAGTAGTCTGCAGGGAATCTTTAAAGTCTGCCAGCTCATTACACTCCCAGAAAATATGTTCCCAATTACCTCTTTCTTCCTTATTACACCTCCAAGATTTGTTGTCTACCTGAGGAAAATTTCTCTGGAGTCTAGCTGGGTTATAAAAATACCTATGTAAACATTTCCAAGCAAAAGTCCTAAATCTTCTAGATTTTGTTGCATATTTGGGAGACATACATATATCTCCATTGTTTTTTTGATAATTATTTATCCAATTTCTCTTCCCAATCTGTTCTAACCTCCTTTGACCGATTCTTATAGTTGTCATGCAATATTTTATATGCTCTACTAATTATTCCTTTTTTTTTAACAGCAGCTTCTGTTCTAGCTTCTACTAAAAACTCTACCAATGCTAGTCTTTCATTTAGAACCCTTGTATTTCTTTCTCTTTGCCTATAGTCTGATATCAATCCTTGATAGGGCAGGCAGTCTCTAGCCTGCAGTCCAAATAAATTCATGGCGTCTTCCCATTCTATTACCTTTCCCTCTCTAATTATTTGTTCCCAATATCCTGGTTCTTTTGCCAGTTTTCTCCAATAAATTCTAGCCCCGTCTTGCCTATTGTCTGTATCCTGAATTGCAGTCATCCCTATCTGCAGAATCTCTTTTCTCCATTTCTGTGTTGGCTTACTTCTTAGAATACTTTCTGCTACTTTATAAATATAATGATTATTGTTATGCTCCTTAAAGATCTGCATCCAAAATCCCAGTCTCTTCTTCTTTCTTGAACCTCCCCCATTTCATTATGATCCCTTTCCACTTTGAATTATAGGTTTCTGCTTGTGCTATGTACAGGAACCTTAAATGTGTAGATCTGAAATACCCCTTGAAATCAGTTAATCCCAGTCCGCCTTATTCTGCTGGAAGAATCAGTTTATCCCACTTGGCTCTTGCCATCTTCCTCACCCAAATAAAATCCTTCAACTCTTTATTAACTGCTATCTGCAACTTTTCCTTTGATTGATAAAAGTATGCCTGACCTGTGTATATTAGACTAAAGGGAATAAAAACATTTAACTGATTGCATCTTACTATCAATATCCATTTAACAGAGCTTCCAATTTCTCAGTTTTTGTATTATATTTTGTTTAGTCTCTTCCCATATATCCTTAGCTGCCATGCCAGAATCATTTTTAATCCATACTCCTAAAGTACTTCATTTTAGGGTCTATATTAGAACACCGAACTTTCAAAATTTCGAGTGTTCTAATATCGAACCCTATTAATCGAAAATTTAAAACATTGAACATACAGAAGATTTTTCCTAGGGAAAAAAAATTTCTGTTCCAAAACACATACACACAACACAAGCACACCAAACAAACAGTAATCCACACACATACACCTAAACTCTTACACCTTACCCTACACTAAACTATACATACACCACTAACTATCCACTTACCTTAACCCAAAGCCTAACCCTAAGGTCTGTCACTATTGCACAGTCACTTCACCCGCACCCTAACCTCACCCACCCCACCCTAACCCTCACGTCCACACAATTGCACACTTACCTGACCCATGCCCTAACCCTAACTCACCTAACCCGCCCTAACCCTCACGTCCACACAATCGCACACTTACCTGAACCTGACCCGTAATGTTCCACCACAGTGCTAAAAATACAGAAGCAAAAGAAACGGACAACCAAATTCTTTCCATAGGAAAAAATTGGTTTTCTGTTTCTTCGATATTTTCAGCGTTCACTGAAAATGGGTCGATATTAGAACACTTGACATTTTGAACGTTCGGTGTTCTAATATAGACCCAATTCAATCATGTCTCCATAAATATGGATATTGCTGAAGCAATTCATCTGTGGGTACATAGTTTACAGCTATTGCCTTTGTGTTAGCTTCATTAATTTTGTATCCCAAAAACATTTGAAACTGTCTCAAAATGTTCCACAACACTGAAATGTCCTTTTATGGTTTTATCAGATATAAAATTATATCATCTGCAAATAGAGGCAGCTTTTCATGATTACCATACCGATTATATCCTTGAATTTTTGAGTCCCTTATTTTCTTTGCCAGTGGTTCTAAATATAATGCAAATAACAAAAGGGAAAGAGAACACCCCTGCCTGCTTCCTCTGCTCAAGAATAAATTATCAGAGAAGAACATACCCACTTTAATTTTCGCCTCTTGATTCCTTATATATCCTCCTAATCAACCTTATAATTTTTCATGCAATGCAAATGCTTCCATTGTCCTACTTATGAAGTCCCAGCTTACCCTGTCAAATGTTTTCTCTCCATCAAGACCCACCAACAACAGTGGTATTTTCTTACATTCTGCTTCCCTCTGGATCATCTGTATTCTGCTAATGTTGTTAAATGTTTGCCTTCCCTACACAAAACTACGATTATCTATATATCAATTTTGGCATCACTTCTGCCATTCTTTTAGCCATTATAGACATAAACACTTTATAATCATGGTTTACTATGGAAATAGGCATGTATGATGTTGTATCTGATGGGTCTTTACCCTCTTTAGGTATTACAGCTACCACCATTTTCTTTCAGGATGTTGGTACTTTTTCTCCTCCTCTTAAAATACTGTTAAACAAAACTTTTCAGATCTTTATTAGTTTTTTTTCCATGTTAGCTTCCAAACTTCCTCAGGAATACCATCTGGGTACTTTCCTGTGGATTGCTTATACATCACCATTTTTATCTCATCTCCTCCTATCCTACCTGTTAGTAATTGAGCCTCATCTACCTCTAACCTTGGCATATTTAATTCTTCTTTAAACATTTCCATTTTTTGATTTCCATATTTTTATGCTTTATACAGACTTTCATAGAAGTTCCAAATTATTTCTAATACCTCTACAGGATTTCTTGTTATCTTCCTTGTTATAGGCTCCATGTAGAGCGACAACCCTTTCTATTTTTTGTTGCCTGAGTCATTGTCCTAAAAGTTTTTGTGCTACAGAGGTATTATCAAAAAACAGTTGCTTAACAGCAATCTTTCTAAACAAATGCATATTATGGAGGTAATCCCTTATTTTCTGTTTAGCATTATGCAGTTGCACCTATTCTTGTTCAGTGAGATTCCCCCTATTCTGCAGTATTTTAACATTTGTCAGTTCCTCTAAATAATTCTTGTTATTTCTTAAACATATCTAATTTTATTTTATTTCCACCCTATTTTTAAACTCCACTTTAATTTTATTCCACACTGTAGCTATATTTTCTGAGGTAATTCCTATCTTCCCTAATAGCTCCTGAATAATTTCCACTACTCATTCCTTAAATTCTCCTCTTTTCAACAAATAATTGGAAAGCACCAGTGTCTCATTTTTTTATTTCACTACCCTGTAATTTACTTTAGTTATTATTGGTGTATGATCTGAAATAGTTATGGGTACGGATCAAGATTTTCAATTAAATGCACATGCTCCTGTAAAATGTAAATTCTGTCTAGCCTAGACCAGTTTTAGTATCTCGGGTAATAGGGTTCATATTACGTTATCGAAAGATAACATAATCGAACAGTGAAACATCGAAATGGCCGCATTTCAAAACTTTTATTGTGGGGGGCTGTGCCCCCCCCCGCTAATTATATATTCCAACTCTGAGATGTCACTACAGTGAGGAAAGGGAAAATATCCCAATCTTCACTGTACTGCGATCCCACAATGTGAACTTCGAATGTGGCCGTTTCGATGTTTTGGCCATTCGATTATGTTATCTTTCAATAATGTAATAGGAACCGGGGAATAATATGTAAATTCACTCCAAACTCCTAGTACTGAATTCACATCTTCCATGCCAAATATTTTCATAAATTTCTTCAAAAATCTGTGCTCCTTTATTATAGTTTCCCCTTCTGGGCCTCCCAGACACATTTTCACTGCTGCAAATTGAATTCCAGTCTCCACCTATAAGTAATATTCCTTGTTGGAAGCTGATTATTTCTCCCAGAATTTTCTTAAGCTCCATTATAGCAGTTTTAGGTGGAATATAAATACATGGCAGTGTAATCCTCCTCCCTTGCCAGTAGCCCCTTAGTACTACAAATCTACCATTATTATCTGCTGTATCCTCTTCTATCACTATTGGAGCTTTTCTTGCAATTAATATAAGTAGTCCTCATTTCCTTTGTCCCAGGTGTTCTGCTGAACAACCATTCTGAAAACCTTTCTTTATCAAATTCACATGTTCAGTTCTTTCCAAGTTTGCCTCCTGTAGCATAGCTATTTGCACTCTACATTTTTAATATAGTTCACTACTCTTTCATTTTTGTATTTATCTGTGAGACCATTGACATTTAAAGACATTACAGTAGGTGGCAGCATGTTAAAAAGTTATTATTCCCATCTTTTATGTGCAACAGCTTTTTTGTTAAGTGTCTAGTTCCAGCTTTTGTGTTACATGCATACACTGGCTGGCAGGTTGGTCTTTTATACAGTTGTTTCTTGTCATATCCATTTGAGCCTATGTCACATCTTTCAAAACTTTTTATTTTACTGAAAGTCCTCAAAAAAAAAAAACACATTCCCAATACCCCCTAAAACCTGTTAACTTAATAAACACAAAACTACGTATGTCTTCAAATACTGAAGTTTTACCCTGCTAATAGGAACAAATGTCCCAAATTGACAGCCACACTTAGAGACTTGGGTTAACCTAAAAGAAATATTATCCATGCTAAGACACAAGATACAGCCTGTGTTTCTCCTAAGTGCTGCTGGTTTTGTCTTATCTTTATAGCTCTCCCAGATAGAAAAATACTTGAATGCTTTCAGAAAACATTATCTCCCAGCTATTTCTCTTTACCAGATTGTCTCCATGGAGACATGAGTACCAGATACAGAATTACTGCTAAGCATACATTTATTTGCTAGAAAAATGTTTTTTCATTTACTTGCTTTCTCTTAAAGCTTGTACTAGATCAAGCTAAGGGCCTTATTAGTAGAACATATAAAATATTGCGTGATAAGTATAAGAATTAATCAGAGGAGGTTAGAAAGGACTGGGAACATAGATTGGATAAGCAATTTACATAGAAACAATGGAAGGACATATATATTTCTCCCAATATGCAACAAAATCTAGAATATTTAGGATTTTTGCTTGGAGATGTTTACATAGATATTTTTATACCCCAGGTAGACTCCAGAGAATTTTTCCTCAAGTGACAGCAAATGTTGGAGGTGTGATGGGAAGAAATAAGTAATTGGGGACATGTTTTCTGGGAATGCAGTGAGTTGGTGGACTTAAAGGATTACCTGAGGGATGCACTGTCAGAGATGATGGGTGGGCAGATTGGTGAGACAAGGGAGACATTGTTTCTGAACTATGATACAGAATCAGAATTGTCTAGACATGGTAAGGCCTTGTTGTGTCTAATTATGGTCGCTGCCAAAAGGAGAATTACTAGAAAATGGAAATCAAAATCTAAACCAACTGTACAAGAAGTAATGAATATAGTAAAAGAGACAAAGCAACTGGAATTGAGATCTTCAGAAAAGAGTAGGAGAAAACTACATAGGAAAAAATGGGAATTGTGGGAGCAATACATACAGGGGATGAATGAGGTTTAAAGGATGACAGTACTTTAATGAGCTATGTAATGTTTGACTGAAAATGAGTGGGAAGATTATAAATAGTGTATAAGGTTTGCAACGCGGAGTGTTTTAGTATGGTGTGTGATGTAAAATGCTTGCAACTAGGATTGTGTCAGTGTGGTTTGTTTTCATTTATATAGATGTATGATTGCCTGTGTCATAAGTGATGGTTTAATAAAGATGTTTCTTGTTTAAAAAAAGGCAAGAATTTAATAATTTATGTAATGCTGCTTAGGTTATATGATATATAGCAATATATGTGAAGTATAATGTTTGCAGACATGAACTTGTTAATGTAGTTTGATTACCTTTATAAAAATGTAAGTTTCTTATGTCAGAAGTGATAATTCAATAAAGGTGTTTAAATGTTTAAAAAAAACTAAGGGCTTTAATCCAGTCATTCCCCTATGCAAGAATAAGAAAAAGTACATCAGTTTTCTTTTGTCATGCTCTTTTGATTAGTCTTTTATTCTTTTTTACATTTCTTAAAACTAAACAAGGAGAAAGAGAAGAGGGAAAGAAAAAAAGAGAAAAAAGGAGCACCTGTTTACATTAGTATCTCCACTGCACTTAAAAATTACTGAGAAATCTTTACTTTATAGCATGCAAAGAAACTCATGCACTATAAAAATATCACTACTAAGAAAAAAAGTTTGGTTTTACCTACAGTTAATTTTCTCCCTCCTCTTTCCCACTTCTAAGTATTTTTTAAGTACTATTGATATGAAGTAGGGCATATGCTGTAGAGTCCCCTACAAAATTTAACAACGTCAAAACAGACCAATATTTCCATATTTTCTTGTTCTGTTATGTTTCACAAATATAATTATTGCTTTGTAATCCCACATTTATAAATTTACAAGTTACTAGTTTTATTTTTGTTCATCTCCATCTCTCATATCTTGTCTCTGCTTCATTTCCAATGTACTCACAATTCCTTTAGTCGACTCTTGTGCTTTTTTCCTTCTCTCAAGCATTTTCCATGGAAAGATTAGAAAAGTTTCACTGGCACAGTCTCTCTGTGGTATTTATTACCAGAAGAACAAGAAACAGAATCTCCATCTGTTTCACAGCTCACTTTCTGTTGGGCAGACTTTTGTATTTCCTGCTTAACATGCACTGCATCAAAAAACCTCTCAACTGTCTCTAATTTTCAGGAATGTCCCTGATTTTGATTCAAATTTTAGGTCTGTCCCTCTTAATCCCTCATAAAACTGGTGACTGTTGGAGAAAAGGTGATGAATTGCACTTAATAAATAATAGTAATTAAAGTTACAGACTTGTTTAGTTCAGAGAATGTATATTAATTCACATTCATTCATCCTGTCAATGCCTCAAGTTAACAGTAATAATATTTAAACTGTGTCCCTGATTGTCACTGATTATTTCTGGATTTGTCCCTGATTATGTTGAGATTTGTTATTGATTGGTTGAGAGCTAGGTGAATATTTTAAAGATAGGTGGGTACAGCAGTTTGAATCTCTTGTCTGCTTCTTGACATTCCATGAATAGTGGAATAAATTTACTCCTCTTCCTCCTGGTGTACAATGAATAATCATTCTCCACAAACACTCTGCTGTCCCCTACTTTTAATACTTTGTCCATCTGCCCCAGTTTTGTCAAAATCAGTTTCCTTCTGCTGGTAGGATTGCATCTTTACTATTAAAGGTCTAGGTTGCTTTCTCATAGCCAGGTTTGGAGTATACACACAATATGCTGTTTTGATTAACAACTCCTGCTGTGGACTACCAGTCCATTTGCTTATAAAATGAATACAATCTGTTCCTTCCAGCTTTTCTGGTACAGCAGAAAATCTGAAGTTTTCCCTACATGCTCTGTCCTCTAATTCTGTTATTTTTGAAACATCTCTTCTTGGACAATCTCATATTCAGTCAGCCTTTTCTTTATTTTGACCTCTGATTTTTGGAGTTTTGTCATCTCATCTGAATATCTTTTTAAAGCTTCTTCCATTTTTCCAGCCTTTTGCAATCTGAGTTGATATACTCAATCAGTGTTTTGTTTATTTTAATCAGGTTTGTCTGCAATTGTCTTATACTTTCTTCTAGGTTACTGGAAGTCATGTCTGGAGCTTGCACTACTATTTGCTGAACAGCTGCAGTTCTCTTATATATTTCATATATTACACATATATTTTTTAAAAAAATTATCATTCACTTCAGCATTATGTATATTGCTCAATTCCTGCATTCCCTTAAACCTCGCTCCTCTTCCTGAATAGTATTCTGCCACTATCGTTCTAGGAAATTCCATTCATTTCTATGTAGTTTGATATTTCCTTTTCTAAAGACCCACCTCTAGTTCTTTTATCTCCTATACAATGTTCAGTACTTCAATTGCAGATGGTTTAAATTTTAATTTCCATTTTCTAGCAATGGCTTGTTTTGGCAGCCAATAGCATTAAACTTGGTAAGTCCTTACTGTGTCTGGGCAATTCAGATCATATATCCCAGCTCAAAAGAATAGTTTTCTTAGTTACAACTTTTTGCTCCCCCAGCTTTTCTGACAAAGTATCTGCAGGGAATTCTTTAAATATAGGCACCAAAGTTACACACTGGAAATCAGTCACTGTACTTTATTGCAGAAGACAAACGGTAAGCGCTTTCACAACTTAATGTTGCTTCATCAGACCACATCACTACAACTGATGCTTGGTTAAATACTAGGACAATTAGTATGACATCACAATTTAAAGAGATATTACTCCACTAACATAAGAACATATATCGATATCCATAAGAAAAATGCATAAAATATATAGAAAGGTGTGTATTTACACACAATAATATTTAAAAAAGGGGGAATGTCATCCCTGATGGTTATTAAAAAAAAAAAAAAAAAAATATATATATATATATATATATATATATATATATATATATATACATATACACACACATTTTGTGCACATATAACCATAATAGTACAATAAAAAATATATAAAAAATTCATATTTAGTGTTTAAGGCGCCTTGCCTTAAGGTAAGGAACTAATGAGGTGCAGCCATTCAAACCAGGATATCGATCCACTTGTAATTTAGTGATCCATTGTTGTTCTAATTCTTCAGTGTGGTTTTCTACATCACCACCTCTGTTTGTCCTTACTATTTGTTGTAAGATTAAAAATTTAAAACAATGACTACTGTCTGTATTCAGGACATGACTGGCTAGAGCATTTGATTGTTTCTGGTTCCGTATGTCCCTTATATGTTCTAACATTCTTTCTTTAAAGCTCCTATTTGTTTTGCCTACATAATAGGCATGGCATGCTTGGCAAAAACAAAAATAAACAACATCGACACTTTTACAATCATAGTAATTCTTCGTATAAAGTTTAAAACATTTCACAGGATGAATGTACTCATTTTTAGTGTAGACATGCTGACAAGCAGCACAATTCCTGCACGGGAAGGTGCCCTGTCTGTTTGAGAGATTTTTTCTAAAAGACTGATGTTCTCTATTACAGAGCTGCTGCTTTAAAGACACATTATTTCTAAAACTGAAGTTTGGGGTGTCACCAACTGTGGAAACCAGACCTGGTATTTCATGCAATAAGTGCCAATTTTTTTTTATAATTTCCGTATACTTATTGATGTCACTTGCAAATCTAAACACTATTCTAAACTTATTTCTATCAATACTTGTATCATAAGGTATACTTGTATCAGCACTATAAGAGCTCATGTATGATTTACATCTTGTAGATTTCAATTTCCATGCATCTGCTATCACTCTAGTGATTTCTGAGCACGAATAGCCTCTTGTTTGAAATTCGTCTTGTAACTTATTTAAAGCAACTACTGCCTCTTCATCATTATTATGTAGGCGTAGGTTTCTATAGACTTGTCCTTTGAGGACATTTCTAGGTATGTGTCTCGGGTGCATGCTTGACCTGTGAAGACAGGCATTGGTTCTTGTGGGTTTGTGATAAATACTGGTTCTTATCTGCTTTAAATCAGTAAGGGTGACACTCACATCCAAGAAATCAACACATGTATCAGAAAAAGTAAAAGTAAACTTCAAAAAGTCTGTAGTACTATGCAGGTAATCAATGAAATTACTGATATTTTCACCATGCCCTTTCCACAAGACAAAAACATCATCCACGAAACGAACGTACCAGAGAATGTAGCCAAAAAATGGGTTAACATCTGACAAAACATATTGTTCTTCCCATCGTACTAGTGATAGATTGACGTAGCTATTTGCACATGAAGTGCCCATAGCCACGCCAATCTTCTGTAGAAAAAATTGATCCTGAAAAGTTACAATGTTATTTTCAAGTATAATCTCCAATAGTGCACAGACTAGCATAATCTTATTAGTAGTCAGCTTCTTATTCATATCGAGGAATTCTCTTATTCTATCAATACCCCAAACATTTGGAATACTAGTAAAAAGAGATTCAATGTCCATGGTAAGGAATACAAATTCTTCATCATTATCAATGGTTTCCATTCTATTTTGCAACCGCTGTAAAAACATTTTTGTGTCTCTAGGAACTGTATAACAACTATCCAAGAACTCATGTAAAATGCCTTCTACATAAATAGATTGAGGCTCAGTGCACCATCCTGCTCCTGATACGATGGGATGTAAAGGAGGAACCGTGGGATGTTTATGGATTTTAGGGAGTCCATAAATCCTAGGAACTAGAGGTTTTTGTACTGAAAAATAATTGAATAAGGATTCATCAATTAATCCTGTAATCAGTAAATCAAACACTAAAAAAGACACTTTATCAGTGATAGCAATTACAGCTGTTTTTGTCAGCATTTGATAGGTACAAGTATCTAATAGCAAAACCTTCATCTGGTTAACATATAAATCTTTGTCCATTAATACAATTTTACCACCTTTATCTGCTTGTTTAATAATAAGAGAATGTAAATCCTGCATTTCATGTAGAGCCCTATATTCCTCTGTATTTAAATTATGAAAGGTGCGGCCTTGCGTACCAGGAGTATAAGCTTCATTAAAAGCATTTTCACAGATATCTAAAAATCTTTGTATGCCTGGAGGGGTGGGAGGTACAAAAGTGCTAGGTTTCTTGTATATATTTACATTGACATTTTCATTATTATGAAACATGCATTTTAATGATAAATTCCTACCAAGCAATTTCAAGTCTGTTAGCATTTCAGTTAAATCTGCCTTCTTGGCAGGTATAAAAGACAAACCCTTATTAAGCAAACTGTTTTGTTCATTAGTTAGAGTAAAGGAAGAAATGTTAACAATAAGATCAGTTTTTACATCCTCCTTTTCTTTGAAAAGTGTGCAGTTCTGTCCATTTGATATTCCCTTGCTGTCTTTCCCATATAGGGATTGCTTTTGGCTCGAGCTCTGAAGGGAAGAGCTGCTTTCAAAGTGAATTCTCCCACTTTCAAATTCTCTAAAAAACACTAGTATCTGTAGCATTTGCTTGTGAAGTGTCTATTGGAGTCTTATCTATAGTGTTTGCATTCCTTCGTTCTTCTGACTTCGAATTTTTATCCATATTCGATGTAGATGTATTCCCATTCACTATAGAAGCAAAAGATGCAACTTGGAGAGTAGGAACACTAGCATTTACATGTTCTTGGTCAGTTTGTTGTATTGCCATGCCTTCCCTCATCTCAATAGCTTTAAAACAGGAAGTGGAAGCCTGTGTCTCAGTATTTAGTGTCCTACTAGTTCCTCTGCTCACTGTAGCAGGATTATACAAAGGGGTTCTATTTATAGGATCTCTCGGCCATGAGAAGACATTATTGTTGCTAAAATCAGTTTTATCTCTGTTTAATTTATTTAATTTAACATTTTGAAGCTTTTTCTCATAGGCACTAATGCTTTCATGCAACTGGCCCATTTTATTAAGGGTAATAGTAGCAGGAAAGGTTACAGATATCTGGTTTTCTAGTGTCACAATTTCAGTTTTCAGTTCAGTTTCAAGAGGTGTAAAGACTCTATAAGGAGCTCCATATACTTGGAGCTAAAAGATAAATTAAATTCTTGCCACTTACGTAAGAGTTCAGGATATGTATTCCCATAAGTTAGCATATTTAAGATACGTAGACCTCGAGGTATTACTTTAGCTTCCAATGCAGCTTGTAGGTGTAGTCTTTGCCATTGTAGTCATTTGTACTTATATAGAAGGTTTTCTAGCCCCCTATATTGTGCCTGAAACTCAAGCATTTTTTCCATCTCTGAACCAATATCCACTGTATTTGCCTGTACGTCAGCGTTTGATAATGGATTCACTGGTACTTCAAGAAGCTTTAAAAATCGACGATGCTCATTAGATGATTCTTGGTTGGTATCCATGTCCATATTATATCCACTTGCAGTGTGTCCTTAGCCAAAAAAAAAATAGGAACTGAAAAAAAACAAATGGCTGCAGGTACACTGAGGTGCCCAAAACACACAACAACAGCAAAAGTAAATTAAGGCACCAAAGTTACACACTGGAAATCAGTCAATGTACTTTATTGCAGAAGACAAACGGGAAGTGCTTTCACAACTTAATGTTGCTTCATCAGACCACATCACTACAACTGATGCTTGGTTAAATACTAGGACAATTAGTATGACATCACAATTTAAAGAGATATTACTCCACTAACATAAGAACATATATCGATATCCATAAGAAAAATGCATAAAATATATAGAAAGGTGTGTATTTACACACAATAATATTTAAAAAAGGGGGGAATGTCATCCCTGATGGTTATTAAAATATATATATATATATATATATATATATATATATATATATATATATACATATACACACACATTTTGTGCACATATAACCATAATAGTACAATAAAAAATATATAAAAAACTCATATTTAGTGTTTAAGGCGCCTTGCCTTAAGGTAAGGAACTAATGAGGTGCAGCCATTCAAACCAGGATATCTATCTGCTTGTAATTTAGTGATCCATTGTTGTTCTAATTCTTCAGTGTGGTTTTCTACATCACCACCTCTGTTTGTCCTTACTATTTGTTGTAAGATTAAAAATTTAAAACAATGACACACATCCAAGAAATCAACACATGTATCAGAAAAAGTAAAAGTAAACTTCAAAAAGTCTGTAGTACTATGCAGGTAATCAATAAAATTACTGATATTTTCACCATGTCCTTTCCACAAGACAAAAACATCATCCACGAAACGGACGTACCAGAGAATGTAGCCAAAAAATGGGTTAACATCTGAGTACATTCATCCTGTGAAATGTTTTAAACTTTATACGAAGAATTACTATGATTGTAAAAGTGTCGATGTTGTTTATTTTTGTTTTTGCCAAGCATGCCATGCCTATTATGTAGGCAAAACAAATAGGAGCTTTAAAGAAAAAATGTTGGAACATATAAGGGACATACGGAACCAGAAGCAATCAAATGCTCTAGCCAATCATGTCCTGAATACAGACAGTAGTCATTGTTTTACATTTTTAATCTTACAACAAATAGTAAGGACAAACAGAGGTGGTGATGTAGAAAACCACACTGAAGAATTAGAACAACAATGGATCAGTAAATTACAAGCAGATAGATATCCTGGTTTGAATGGCTGCACCTCATTAGTTCCTTACCTTAAGGCAAGGCGCCTTAAACACTAAATATGAGTTTTTATATATTTTTTATTGTACTATTATGGTTATATGTGCACAAAATGTGTGTGTATTTGTACTTATATATATATATATATATATATATATATATATATATATATATATATATATTTTAATAACCATCAGGGATGACATTCCCCCTTTTTTAAATATTATTGTGTGTAAATACACATCTTTCTATATATTTTATGCATTTTTCTTATGGATATCGATATATGTTCTTATGTTAGTGGAGTAATATCTCTTTAAATTGTGATGTCATACTAATTGTCCTAGTATTTAACCAAGCATCAGTTGTAGTGATGTGGTCTGATGAAGCAACATTAAGTTGTGAAAGCGCTTCCCGTTTGTCTTCTGCAATAAAGTACAGTGACTGATTTCCAGTGTGTAACTTTGGTGCCTTAATTTACTTTTGCTGTTGTTGTGTGTTTTGGGCACCTCAGTGTACCTGCAGCCATTTTTTTTTTCAGTTTCAATTCTTTAAATATGCCAACTGATTACATTACCAAAAACATGTTCTCAGTTACCCCTCTCTGTCCTATCACATCTCCAGCATTTGCTATCTTTCTTATGGAAAAAAAACTATGAAGTCTCCTTGGGGTATGTTTGTTTGTCTTTTTGGCTTTTCCCAGTTAGGGGTTGCCACAGCGGAACTCCGGCCCACTAATGATTGGCAGTCAAATTTTATGGTGCCGAGTTGCCAGCCTGATGCCCAACCTTCAGTGAAGGCATGCCCATTCACGCATGTCTTTTGGAGGCCACTCGACCACGGGGAGGACATGCAGACTCCACACAGAAAGCACTCCAGCCAAGAATCGAACAGGAGAACCTCTTGCTGTGAGGCAACAACGCTACCGCTGTACCACCGCGGCTTGAAGTTTGCTTGGGGTATAAAAATACATATTCATACACATCCAAGCAAAAAGCCTAAATCTTCTGGACTTTGTTGCATACCTGGAAATCATACAGATGTCTTCCCATTGCTGTTTTGTATATTGCTATTCCGTTATTTCTTCCCATTCTTTTCTAAGCTTCTTTGATTGAGTCTTAGAGTTATGACGCTATATTTTATATGCCCTACTAATTATCCATTTTAGCAGCTTATGTTCTAACTATAAGTAAAAACTCTACCAGAGGTGATTTAAATTAATCACACAATTAACTTAAGTTTCAAGTTATCTTCTGTGTTCTGCTTGACTTTATTTTTTTAACACTTTTATTGAATTATCACTTGTATCCACGGTGGTGGTGCTGCGGTAGTATTGTCGCCTCACAGTAAGACGCTGTCCGGTTCTATTCTCAGCTAGAGAGTCTTCTGCATGAAGACATACATGAATGGGCGTACCTTCATTGAAGGTTGTGCGTCAGGGCTGGCAACTCGGCATGTAAAAATCAACTGCCAGTCATTAGCGGACCAAAGTTCCACTGTTTCGACCCCTAACCGGGAAAAGCCGAAAGACGCAATAATTGAATTAAGAGAAAGCAGGTTTTAAGAGAAAGCAGGTAGATGAAAAAGAATATTGAATTGCTACATTTATTGGGACATGATACAATTAAGTATTTAGGAATCTTCTTCTTATTTCAGCTTTTCCCGGTTAGGGGTCGACCACAGCGGATCACTGTCTGCCCATGATTGGCAGTGGAGTGTTACGGTGTCGAGTTGCCAGCCCGGCGCCCAACCTTCCACAGAAGGCACACACATGCACGCACTCACACCTAGGGCCAATTTAGTGTGCCCAATCCACCTACAGCATGTCTTTGGGATGTGGGAGGAAACCGGAGCACCCGGAGAAAACCCACGCGACCACAGGAAGGACATGCAGACTCCGCACAGAAGGCACCCCAGCCAAGGATCGAACCAGAGAACCTCTTGCTGTGAGGTGGCAACGCTTAAGTATTTAGGAATATGGATTAAAATTGATTCTTGTGTGGCAGAAAAGACTAAAAAGATAATACAAAAACTGAGAAAATAGAAGCTTTGTTATAGGGATATAGATAGTAAGATACAAGCAGTTAAAATGTTTTTAGTCCCATTAGTCTTATACATAGGTCAGGCATATTTTTATCAACAAGAAGAGTTGTGGACAGCAATTAATAAAGAGCTGAAGGACTTTATCTGGGAGGGGAAGACAGCAAGAGTCAAGTGAGATAAGATGATCCTTCCAGTTGAATAGGGCAGATTAAGATTACACAATTTGAATAGGTATTTTAGAGCTACACAGTTAAGGCTCCTATACATAGCACAAGCAGAAAACTATAATTCAAAGTGGAAAACGATGATGATGAAACAGGCGGGAAGCTCAAGAAAAAAGGAGAGACTGGGATTTTGGATGCAGGCCTTTAAGGAGAATAACAGTAATCATACAGAATATTATATCTATAAAGTAGCAGAAAGTATCCTAAGAACTAAGCCAACATGGGAATGGAGAAAGGAGATTCTGCTGATAGGGGTGACTACAATTAGGGATATAGACAGTAGGCAAGAAGGGGCTGGAATTTTTTGGAGAAAACTAGCAAAGGAACCAAGGTATTGGAAGCAAAGAACTAGAGAGGGAAAGATGATAGAATGGGAAGAAGGTAAGAATTTATTTGGACTGCAGGTTAAAGATTGCCTACCCTATCAAGGATTGATATCAGACAATAAACAAAGAGAAGGAAATAGGGGGGTCCTAAACAAAAAAAAAAACAGCACTGGTAGAGTTTTTAGTAGAATCTAGAACAACAGCTGCCATTGAAAAAGGAATAATTAGTAGAGCATATAAAATATTACATGATAACTATAAGAATCAATCAGAGGAGGCTAGAAAGGATTGGGAAGAGAGATGGTATAAGCAATTGAGGAAGAATGGCACCACAGTTCACTCTAGTAGGCTCAAAGGCAGTGGGAAGTCAATGCAGAATTCAAGGTAATAATAAAAACTTTGTTTATTGTGAAAAACAGTAAAACCTTAGCATATAAAATATTGTATGATAACCATAAGAATCCAACAGAGGAGGTTAGAAATGATTGGGAAGAGAGACTGGATAAGCAATTCACAAAGTAACAATGGGAGGATATATGCATGTCTCCCAAACATGCAATAACATCTAGAAGACTTAGGATTTTTGCTTGGAAATGTTTACATAGATATTTTTATACCACAAGTAGACAGCAAATGGAAGTATGACTGGGAAGAAAGAGATAATTGGGAACATATTTTCTGGGAGTCCGATGAGTTGGCGGACTTTAAAGATTCCCTGTGGGATGCACTGTCAGAGATGCTGGGTGGGCAGTTTGGTGTGATGAAGGAGATGATTTTTCTGAGCTATGATACAGAATCTGAATTGCCTAGACATGGTAAGGCTTTGCTGTGTCTAATTATGGTGGTTGCCAAAAATGCGATTACTAGACAATGGAAATCAAAATTTAAACCGGCTATACTGGAAGTAGTGAATATAGTAACAGAGATAAAACAACTGACATTGAGATCTTTAGAAAAGGGTAGGAGCAAACTACATATGAAAAAAGGGGAATTGTGGGAACAATACATACAGGGGATGAATGAGGTTTAAAAAAAGGCAGAACTTAAATGAGCTATGTAAGTTTTGACTGAAAATGATTGGGTAGATTATAAGTGATGTATAATGTTTGCATCTGGGAGTGTGTCAATATGGTTTGTGATGTGAAATGCTTGCAACTAGGATTGTGCTGGTGTGGATTGTATGATTGCCCATGTCATAAGTGATGGATCAATAAAGCTGTCTCTTGTTTAAAAAAAGGGCAGGAATTGAATAATTTATGTAATGTTGCTTAGGCTATATGATACATAGCAAAATATGTGAAGTATAATGTTTGCAAATGTGAACTTGTTAATACAGTGTGATTGCTTTTATATAAATGTAAATTTGCCTGCGTCACAAGTGATAATTCAATAAAGGTGCTTTCCTGTGTAGTTTGCTCCTACCTTTTTCTAAAGATCTCGATTCCTGTTATTTTATCTCTGTTACTATATTAATGGCTTGTAAAGATTGTCTACTAAGTCTTTAATCTGTCATTCTTCCTTCCTTAATTCCTTTATAAAAATTAGCGATGGAGCAGCCTTCCTGTGCTAAGAGATTTCCCTGTTTACCCTTTCAGACACCTTTTTTGAGAAATTTGTAGTATAAATGATTGCTAGGATACAAATTAAACCTCTCTTGGCACTTGGACCAAGATATAAAAAACAATGAAACAGTAATCAACTGGTCTCAGTACTTAAATCTCTCAATTTGCATTTAATAACCACTTATTAAAATGACCTTCCAGATCAAAATTATCAAGGACAGTACCTGTCTCACTAGTGTGTGCTTTTAATACCTGTCTACTGTATCAGATATTTTTGTCTGCTTGTTCTCCCCACCAGTTTGCTATTTTTAATCTTCTTAGATGTTCACGTTCCCTCCCATTCTCATGCTCATGGCCCTTGCTATGGTCTTCTATTTTCTCATCCAGTTTTATTTTACACCATCCTAGTACCTCTTTCCATTCTTTGCCCATTTTCTTCACTATCCCCTATCTTTGCAGTCATTAGCCTCCTCATTGTAGTTATAATGAGCTTGTTGCATAACTCCAGCATCAGTATTTTTTAGCTTCCCTAAAATTTCCTAGTTATTATGTATTTAATTTCTGTGATTAGCTCCTTTGCACCCTGTTTCTTCCATCATTCCTGTATGTCAAGCATTATATCCCCTATGCAGAATTGCCACGTGAAATTCCCTCTTTTCAAAAAAAAAAAAATTCTCCTGTTAGAACATAGGTTCGTAGGTTCATGGAATGCTAATAGGCTAACGGACCTAGAGCTCTTACAAGCCTAGCCATATTTATCCTGAGTTTCCTGAATTGTTTGGTGGTTAGGTGAGTGAAGTTAACAGAGGTAAGGGTCTATGGTATTTAATACTGACTTTCTCTGTCCAAGAGGGACATGAGTGCCAGCCCAGAAGTGAATTTGCGGTCACCCATCCATTGATGTGTTGTGTTTGAAGAGGTTCAGGCAGAGGCTCTGTTTCACGTGAATTGGAAGCTTGTTCTAGAGAAGTGGCAGTCTCTGGGAGATGTGTCTATCTCTTCAGCATGACCTATTCATGTCAGAGGCTAGGTTAATATCCCTGAAACAAGTGACCCTTGTGCAGTTTGATTTATCAGTGTGTAATATTTCCATTAGGGGTGAGTCAGAGACTGCCCTGTAAGCCAGGCACAGATTACCCCTTAGCAACCTGTAAGAAACAGAATACACTGACAGGGCTTTCAGTCTTAATGCATAATATTTTGTTTTGTGTACCATGTAATTTCTTGGTGAGAAACTTCTGTGGTCTCTTCAATTGTTGCAGGTATATGGTGAGGTAAATGCAAAAGGGAGCATTGTACTCAATTTTTGGTCTGATGAGGGCCAAGTATAATGGAATTATAACATCCTTAGATTTAGATGTGATGCCTTTACTTATAAGATGAGCCACATAGAAGGATTTCCTTACTAATGTGGATATGTGGTGGTTAAAGTTCAGATTACTATCAACCTGAGTACCTAGATCACATACTCCTAGGTCTACATTTAAGGGTTGCTGTCTATAATGTAATTAGCATGAATGTCAGCTTTCCCAAAGGGAATAATAATGCATTTTTTGCATTTAGCTTTAATATGTGGCTTTAACATTATTTATCTGTGTTAACACTGTCTGCATTATATTAACATCATTGGAGGACTCAATGATTGCTCCCAGTTTGCAGTCGTCAGTGAACTTGGTTAGCCACAGGTCATCCAAGTTTGCCTGGACTTATGAGAAATAAATTCCAAACAGTAAGGGGCCCAGCACAGAACCCTGAGGTATGCCACTGGTGACTGGTCTTTTTCTAGAGTTGATGTCACCCACTTTGGCTGTATGTGTCCTGTCTGTGAGCCAGTTGGCTATCCATCTGGTAATGTAGGGGTTAATTCCCAAATGGGAGAGTTTCTCTATAATTCCTGAGTGGTGGATTGTATCAAATGCCTTGGCTAGGTCAAAATAGATGGTATGCACTGTTTTTCCCTCGTCCAGGGCCTTGGTGACTTTTTTGAAAAAGCCAACCATGTTTAACAGACATGAGCTACCCTTAACAAATCCAAACTGGGGAGGGTCCAGAGTTTGGAGATTACCTATGTCCTTGTTAATAAGGTCTATAATGATTCTTTCAATGGTCTTGCAGATGAAGCTAGTCAAGCTTATGGGGCTATAATTTCCAGGGTCAGTTGATGGTCCCTCTTCATGCAGAGGAATTACTTTTGCTGTCCTCCATTCCACAGGCTGTGGTTAAACAAGGAACCAAGTGGGTCTGCTAGGTGATGTTTTAATTCTTTAAAAGGCAACCTGGGATGTTGTCTGGTCCCATTGATGCAGTGTTTTTGGCTATGAAGAGCACTGAGATGATCTCTTTTCTTGAGATAATAGGCTGATGAATAGTGGCAGGTGTACTTTGAGGGATGATTGGAGGGGACAGGGGGGTGAAGTTTGCTACAAATCTGTCAGCTAGCAGGTTTGCTATTACCTCTGGTTGAGTATGGGTGGTGCCATCCATAACCAGTTCATTGCATAGCTGGGTATTCCCTTTTAGATTTCAGATGTAGTTAAAGAATGCCTTCTGATTATCCTTAGCTAGGGAGGCTATTTTTGCTTCATAATTAGGTTTGGAGGGCTTGACAAGATATCTAATTTGTTTATTTAAGCTAGGGAGGGCTTTCTTCCTCTGCTGAGCCAGTTCCCTCTTGTTCTTTGATATTAGTTTTTTTCTCTTGTTGTATAGCCTGTTATTACTAGGGGTCCACCAGGGTCTCTTGTTTTATCATCAAGACCTGGTTTTAATCCGGTCAGCTACAGACGGTTTTGTACAACTGCTTAAGTAGTTATACAGGGCATTGGCGTACAACTCTGCATAGGAGTCCATTTTATCGGCATTCAAGGGGGCTTTGAGACTTCTTATACCATCACTTAGCAGGAGGTATTTTGCTTTTGAACAATTCTTAAGCATTTCTGAGCTTGATAGGGCACCTGGTCTTATAATTACACTGAACAATGTCCAATCTTACCAGGGAGGGCTTCATATGGGGGGGTGGAGTACTATGTTCAGGACATTTGTGCATCTTGTGAGTGTGCTGACTAGCTGTTCCAGAGCATTTGCATTGACAAAGTCCAAGAACCTCTGAGCCAGCATGTTTGTGGTCATATATGTTTCCCAGTCGATGGTAGGATAATTAAAACCACCCATGAGTAAGGTGTTGGGCTGTATAGCAAGTGACTCAAGTAAGTTCAGGTATGTGGTATGCCTTTTCTGTTTCATGGTGGAGAACCTATAGCTAGCTATGAGTGGTAGGGGCCTTTGACTATAATTAGTTGGACATAGAGTACCTCAAGAGAGTCAAACTGTTTGACCAGTGTAGTTATCCTTAATGAAGATGGATACACTTACTCCTTTGGTTCTTTCATGCTCAATTTGTGGTCTGAACATATGTAAGGCATTATAGCCATGCACAGCGGGAGTGCTTTTCACATGTCTGAACCATGTCTTGGTGACTGCACAGATATCAGCATCTACCAAAGTGAGGAGTGCTTCCAGGGATTGCAGTTTTTGTTTAGACTCCTAGCATTAAGCAGCAGTACCTTTATCTAGAGAGGATTTTGTTATGTTGGCAGGTTATTTTGACACTGCCTAAAAAAGGCACAATAGGGTGGCTAATGCCTTTGCCAGTATCTGAAAGGCTAGAGGAGACAGATGCAGACCATCTCTGGCAAAACAGCAAGGTCTGTTGACCATGTCTTCCAAGGCTGAAAGATATTGGATCCCCTCTGACTGACACCAAAAGCTAAGCCAGTTGTTAAAGTCAACCATTTTTTGTTGGTATTGTGGCATCATACCTGGAGAAGGTAGAATGCTGCTTAAGGCTAGGCTTATACCTGCCTGTGATGCACAATCTCAGAGAGCAGTCATGTCTCTCTTCATATAGTCCAGCAGTCATGTTTCTCTTCATACAGTCCAGTGATGGATATCTCCAGTCATTCACCACCACATGGACTATGACAGTCATACTGGTACTTGTGGTTGAGTGACTTGATAGATACTGACACATGACAGGCAACTAGTTATAACCTGCTCCTTCTCCAGCCTGGTGAAGGGAACATCTGTGTGTGTCACAATGGCATAATAGAGTCACCTATGACCAATACATTACATTTTGTGGTGTTATGCCTTACGGGCTTATTTGTTAAGACACTGGTGTGTGTGTTATTATGCGTTGTGGTTGTTTTTTGCATTGTTACGTGTGTAAGTGGTTTCCATTTGGGAGGGCTCTGATCTTGTTTTTTTTTTTCCAAACACGTTTACTGAATTATCACTTGTGACATAGGCACATTTACATTCACATAAAAGTAATCAAATTATATTAACATAACAAACATTATACTTCACATATATTGCTATATATCATATAACCTAAGCAATATTGCATAAATTATTCAATTCCTGCCTTTTTTTTTAAACAAGCCTCTGATCTTTTGGTAAGTTACTAGTGAGTACCTCTGCATATGTGGGTTTATGTGTCATGTCCTTATTTAGTTTGGGAAGTGTGTGCACTGACATCTCATGTTCATCATTCAGTCTGCCTCACTGGTATATGGATTCTAGGCCTGCACAAACACTTAACACTAGCAGCTTTCCAGAGCTCAGAATCCCCTTCTATGACTCTTTATGATAAGGCAATGGCTAAGCCTCTTCTACCAGGGGAATCATAACCCCTTTTACAGAAAATCCTTTATTCAATCTTTTGTGCCAGCTATAGGACTCACATTTGAATCTCCTCAGCAGCTGGCATTGGTGAATTACAGCAACTCACATAAGATACCTTTGGGAACTTTCCCTCCCCTTTATTATTATATATGTTTGTTTTACTTCTGTTTTATTAAAGTAATAATAATATATGTGAGTTATCTTTTTTTTTATTTTAATATTCATGTCTGGTTTAAAAGCCCGCATTTGCACATTTCCTGTCTTTCCTGTAACTGGTCTAGTCCAGATACAGTTTTGCTGTATCCAGGACTGTTTGTAAACTTCTCAGCCCTCCAAGCCTTCCTGTGTTGGAGGGAAGCCTTCTAGCTTATCAGTGAGAGTGGTAAGTACTAGGTAGCCTATCTACCACAAGAAGAGTGGTTTCTGGCCCAGAAATTGTAATTTATTGGCCTTTTGGGCAGTTTTTCCATCTCTTTCAACTTTCTGGTTTAAAAGCCCACATTTGCACGTGTTTCCTGCCTTTCCTGTAACTAGTCTAGTCCAGATACAAATTTTCTGTATCCAGGACTGTTTGTAAGCTTCTGAGCCCCAAGCCTTCCTGTGTTCAAGGGAAGCCTTCTAGCTTATCAGTGGGAGTGGTAAGCACTAGGTAACCTATCCACCACAAGAGGAATGGTTTCTGGCCTAGAAACTACAGTTTATTGGCCTTATGGGCAGTTTTTCCATCCCTTTCAATTTTCTGGTTTAAAAGCCCACATTTGCATGGGTTTGTGCTTGTTTAAGCTCCGTGCAGTGGCTCAGAGCTGAGGTACCAGAAAGTCTGTTCTTCAGTTTTTCCCTTAGATCTTGCTAGTTCTCTCTCTTGCATTTCAAATAGCCTAATAGCTTTGCACTTAAACAGGTTTTTGTAGCTATTATTATAGCACACCTAAGTGACATCAGCACTAGTCATTCTTCACGGAAATAGCTCCAGTACTTAGTAGTTATGACCACCCCTCCTGGCATGATTAAAGGGCAGTTCCCTGTGCTTTCTCCTGTAAACCTGGTGCACTTAGGCATTCTGAGGCAGTGTAGCAACTGCCTCATGTACACAGGCAACCCTCTCCTCTTACATCCTAACACTCAAATTTGTGAGAGATGCACTTATATCACCAAAATGGAAGCTTTGCACTCTCCAGCCAAGACCGGACTAGCTGGTTAAGAGGAGAAGGTCAACACCTGCACCACACCACATGGAACACACAGCCCTTCAGAACACCCACTATCACAGCTCTCACATAAAAACACAAACCACACACCCAGCTTCGTGGAGGCTCTCAATAGAAATTTACCCAAACAGAAGAGACCTCCAAGACAGAAACGCACTTGACCACCACAACACAGCACAAACCACAGGACATATAGCTTACCTCCACAGTATGCCCCTCATCCTAAGCCCCTAAGGCTAAACACCTTGCCTAATACACTAATCATAGGTGACTCAATAGTGAGGCACACAAGTGTCCCACTCACTAGGTTGAATAAGGAGAAGGTAACAGTCAGCTGTCTATCAGGTGCCAGAATCCACTGCATAACACACACACTCAGGTCACTCCACAAGTACGAGTATGACTCTGTCATTGTCCATGTGGGTGTGAATGACCTGAGACATACCTCCCTGGACTACATGAAAAGAGACATGGTGGAGCTCTCGGATTATGTGGCCCATGCAGATATGACACTAGCCCTGAGCAGTATCCTACCATCACCTAGAATGATACTGCAGTACAAACAAAAAATAATTGACTTCAACAATTGGTTAAGTTTCTGGTGTCATTCTAAGGGGATCCAGTATCTGTCTGCTTGGGATGACATGATTGACAGACCTCAATGCTTTGCCAGACATGGCCTGCATCTGTCACCCCTGGGTTTCCAGGTACTGGCTAAGGCTCTTGCCACCCCCTATAGTGCCTTTTTTTAGGTGGTGTTCCAAAGACCAAATTACCATAGTAACAGCTATAAATAAATGCAATCTGAGGGTCATGCTGTTTAATGCTAGAAGTCTAAATCTCAAGATGCACTCACTCGAAGCACTCCTCAAAATGGAGAACACCGACATTTGTGCTGTAACAGAGACCTGGTTTAAAGCAGCAGAAAGCACCCCTGCGCTAGCAGGCTATAACTCATTCCACACCTTTCAGCCCCAAAACATGGACCGAAGCACCAAAGGCGGTGTTGTCTCCATATTCATAAAGGATATGCACACCTCCAGACTAGTAGCCCAGCATAACGCATCTGAGATACTTCGGGTACAACTAACATTGGGTTAAGACAGCGATCCAGGTCATAGCCTGCTATAGGTCCCCAACCATGTCCCTAGACTCTTACTCCACGTTCCTAAGCACCCTGGAATCTATCAAGGCCCAGACTAACACTCTCTTACTAGGAGACTTCAACTACCCCTCCATCAACTGGGAAAACTACTCAAGCACTAATATACTGGCCCAACTCTTCCTGGAATTCATCATTTCCAATGCCCTGGACCAGCTCATTCTGACCACCACTAGAGGAAGCAAAATCCTTGACCTGGTTATTACTAATATGGGGATCGTTGCTCTACACCAATAGTCAATCTCTCCATGGTCAGATCTGACCATAAACTAATCACCATGGAAATCCACTTCTCACCCACACCCCCTCGCAAAGGTAACCACCTTGAAAAACATCTCCAAAGCAGACTTTGGAGTCCTAAAAACAGAGGTGGCTAACTTCATGGCACCCATGCCAATGAAAAATAGCTGTATGACTACCGAATCATACACCAATGCACTGTACGAACATGTACATAAATGCATGAAACTAGCCATACCCAACAGAACCAAGATGCTCTCCTCCAAAAAAGGAAGCCAATCTGGTGGTCCCCTGCCATTAGTAGACTCTACAACAGAAGGAAGAAACTGTTGCAGAAAAAGGTGAAGTCCCAAGACTGGAAAAACTCCCTTATTAGCCTCAGCAAAAAGTTGAGATCCCTCATCAAATCCTCTAAAACCAGCTATGAAGGCAGAATTGCGGCAGACACTAAAAACAATCACAAAGCCTTTTATAGCTATATCAAGAACCTTCTCAGCAATACCCAGATTTGCTTTGAGTTACTGCACAATGGTACCTCCTACATACTGGCAGACAGATTTAGTGCCAACTTTACCCCCCCCCCAAAAGACCAATCACAATAGCAGAAGAATGCCAGGCAACCAGCATTACTGCAGCACAGGTTAAAACTGCATTGTCCAAGGCCAAGAATACAGCTTCCATGGGACCTGATAATATCACTGGCTGTGTTCTACATGAACTACAAAGTGAACTGGCACCACATCTGTGTGCCCTGTTCAGTCACAGCCTCACCTCAGGCTTTGTCCCTAATGAATGGCGCACTGCTACAGTCATCCCTTTCCATAAAGGGGGAGCGACTACAGACCCTGGGAATTATTCCCCCATTAGGCTGATGAGTCTGATAATGTAAAGCTATGGAGTGCATCATCATGGACCTGATAAACAAAGATATAGAAAATCTCCAAACTCTACACCCCACACAATTTGGCTTTGTGAAAGGGAGATTATGCCTGCTCAACCTGCTTGACTTCTTTGAGTCAGTCACTAGGGCTGTAGATGAAGGGAAGGCAGTGCATACAGCCTACCTCGATCTGACCAAGGACTTTGATACCATTCCTCACTCAGGAATTATTGATAAACTCACCAAACTAGGCATCAACCCCTATATCACTCAGTGGGTTGCAAACTGGCTCAAGGATAGAACACACAGTGTGAAAGTAGCAGACTCCAAGTCAGACTGTTGACCAGTCATGAGTGGATTTCCACAGTGATCGGTCCTGGGTCCTCTCCTGTTCAGCATCTACTTCTCAGAAGTCCTGGCCAACACAAAGGGACTCTGGCTGACCAAGTTCGCAGACGACTGCAAACTGGGAGTCATTATTAACTCCCCAAGTGATGCAGACATCCTACAGAAAGGCCTCACTGAGACAAGTGACTGGTGTTGAAACCATGGCCTTAAGCTTAACGCCAAAAAATGCATCGTCATCCCCTTTGGTAAAAACTCAGTTCCCACTAATTACCACATCGATGGGAGCCCACTGAACACTGAAGGCATTGTAGGAGATCTGGGGATGCAGGTCTCCTTCGATCACTACATTGCCACTGTGGTCAGAAAGTCCTTCTATGTGGCACATCTCATTACCAAGGGTTTTGCATCCAGGAAGAAAGAGGACAACGTCTCTCTCCACTCTTCCTTCATTAGACCAATCATCGAGTATAATGCCCCATTTGGCATGTACCTCACTAGACACCTGCAACAGCTGGACAGGCTACAGAAGTACCTCATGAAGAGGATCGTAGGCATTAAACACATGTCTTACACCAACAGACTCAAAAGACTCCAGCTATTCGCTAATATATGTCTAATATCACCTACTTAGAGGCGATCTCTGCTTTACTTACAAAGCCATGTCTGACGCAGCTCTATTAGAAATACTGCATGTAAACAAATCCCAATCCCTCCACACCACATGCTCCAGAGACCTCCACCTCATTACTACAATCAACAGAACATGCTGGATGGACAGGTTCCTTACCCAGAGACTGCCCATGCTCTGGAATAGACTTCCCATATATGTCAAGCAGAGCACCTCACTGTCCCTTTTCAAGAAAAATATTGATGAGTGGATGGGTAAGAGAAAGTTCATCCCGGGGATCACTCCAGTGGCTTTACTTGATAGAGGCACTGGAAACTAATGTTGGGAGGCACGATGCCAGGGCACTTCTATGGGTTAGACCTATAAAGGCTCCAGGGCCGTTAGCCTTGTACACACCTATGAACCTATGATATTACTGCTGCTGTTAATTTCTCAGGGATTTCTAACTTACTACTGTGTTGTCTGTATGCTTAATACTGTTTTTAAGCAGTTATGCTGTGTTTTATGACTTGTACAGGGAAACTGAAGTTCTCTGGTGTCAGTTGAACACTGAACACAAGGGAATGTCTCTTGCCACTGATTTTGATGTTCTAACAGGAACATTTTCCATTTTTTCAATTTTTTTTATTCATTTTATTATATTTACTACTGGATTAACATTGCTATAATCAGTTTTGTCATTAAATAGTGGTTTTACCAAAAATTATATTATTTGCATTTTCTGTGGAGTTTTTTTTTCTTCCATTTTTGATGGGGATATCTATATGAATGCTTTTTTATACTGTTTTCTATTTGATTTAAGGCGGTATGTTTGATTTTTGTCACTATTTGTACAAGTGAATTTTACTTGGTACTGTGACTGTGTGATGTGTTTACTGCATTGAGCAGATTGTAGAACAAGGCTTAACATAAGTTAAACTGTTTCTGCCATATTTTATGCAATTTAGACTTATATGCTGTGTGGGAACATAGTTTATATTTTCTATTATTGCTGCCCTTAATAGTGTTGGTGTATTGTTCTGGCTGGTATTTTTCCCCCAACTCAATGAATCCTGATACAGCTGTCCCTCCCCCATCAAATCAACTTTCAAACTAAAAAGAAAAAAAATCAACAAAAACAAAGCCCAGTCTATGGTTTGTAAATCTGTTGTTATCTTAAGCTGACCCACAGACTAGTTAGACTTTTCTTTGTCAACCACAGGTGTGAGTGAGCCTGCAGCCCTATATGGTATGGGAGTCAAACACATCCTCTAGGGCTGTTCTAGTACCTAGATCAAATACATGAGAACCAAACCCTTTTGTTGTAGAAGTCAGGGATAAGAGACCCCTTGCCAGATATAATACTCTGTTCCCAGATATTTTGTCCTGTAGTGTAGTTCATAATAAGAAGAAACAGAAACTTCACCACATGACAGGCAGTCCAGTTATTACCATGTACAGGGCGGATGTGGTTTCCTTAGCTAAGTTTGTTTTGGAGTCAGTAAATATTGGAGGCTATACTCCTATTCAAAATTACTATGGGGCTACTTTCTCAAATGATCAATCACCATAGATTTTGATGGAGACTCTGATGCAGACACTAGTGAACACTTGAGTGCAAACAATCTGATTCTTCAGAAAGTTAACAGGTTTAAAAACCCAAGCTAGAGTTCACCTTTCCACAGATTCTAGCTGGGTTTAGAGATGTATTTGATTGGAAGCAGTCAGGAGCTGTGCCAGAGATTGGAAGAGTTTGTGACTTTATTTTAAACACTTATTGAATTACCACTTCTGACATAGGCAAACTTAAAATTATGTAAAAGGAAACGAACCATATTAACTTGTTCGCAGTAAAAAACATTATAAATCACATATATTGTTTTGTACTATATACTCAAACCAGGGAGATTCCTCTCCTTTTAAAATACTGTTAAACAAAACCTTCCAGATCTTTATCTCTTTCTTCCCTCCTAGCTTCCAAACATCCACAGGAATACTATTTATTCCAGGGGCTTTCCTGGAAATTGGTTAGACATCACTGTTTTTTCTCATCTCCTCCTTTCTTAACTGTTAGTTGGCGAGCCTCATCTATGTCTAACCTTGGCATATTTAAGTTTTCCATAAATATTTCCATTTGTACTTTTTCTTGATTTCTGCATTTCTCTGCTCTATACAAATTTTCATAAAATTACTGAAATATCTCTAATACCACTACAGGATCTCTAGTTATTTGTCTTGTTATAGGCTCCCTACGGTTGGCAACAACTCTTTCTACTTTCTGTTGCTTAAGTGGTTGTGCTAAATGTTTTTGTGTTCTAGAATTCTCAGAAAAGTTGTTTAACTGCAATCTTTCTAAACTCATGCCTATTGTTCAAGTACTCCCTTGTTTTATCCCTAGCACTATGCAGTTGCACCTCTTCTTGCTCTGTGATATTCCCCTTATTCTGCAATACTTTAAGTTTGCCATCCCCTCAAAATAATTCTTTTTACTTGTTAACCATATTGTTTTTTTCTTTTATTTCTACCTTATTTTTAAACTCCACCTTCATTTTATCTCGCTCACTAGCTATAACTTCTGAAGTATTTTCTTTCTTTGTTAATAATGGTTAACATAATTTCCAATACCCATTCCTTAAATACCTCTCTTTTTAACAGATAAATGGGAAAGTACCAGTCTCTCCTTTTTACTTCATTACCCTGCATTTTTATTTTAGTTATTATTGGCACATGATCTGAAACAGTTATTGAATGTATGTCAAAGCTCTCAGTTAAATGCACATGTTCCTGTGAAATATAATTTTTGTTTAGTCTAGTCCAGTTATCGTACCTTGGGGAATAATACGTAAATTCTCTCAAAGTTCCTACCACTGAATTCATGCCATTAAACCAAATATTTTCATAAATTTCTTCAGAAATCTAACCTCTTTTGTTATATTTCCCTTCTAGGCCCCACAATACATCCCCCCTTTTGTAAATCAAATTCCAGTCCCCACCTACAAATTGATATTCCCTGCTGAAAGCTGACTACTTCTCACAAAATTTTCTTAAGCTCCATAATACCATTTTTAAGTGGAATATAAATACATGCCAGCATAACCCTCTTCCTTTGCCAGTAGCACCTTACTACCCAAATCTACCATTATTATATTTCCTCCTCTTCTATCACTATTGGAGCTCATCTAGCAATTAATATAAGTACTCCCCCTTTTTCTTTGTCCTTAATAGTCTGCTGAATGGCAATGCTCAGATCTGCTCTGAGCTACAACAGAATGGCATCAAATATACTGATCCCAATGATATTGCTAATATCCTGACCGATCAATTCAGTACCAACTTCAACCCCCTCTCACCCCCTAAAGGGCCCATCTCAATATCAAAATATTGCCAAATTGCAGTAATCACGGCCACACAGGAAAAAAACGCACTCTCCAAAGTTAAGAATACAGCATCCATGGGGCCAGATAGCATCCCGGGCTGTGTACTACATGCACTACAAAATGAACTGGCACCCCACCTAAGTGTCATGTTTAATCATAGCCTCACCTCAGGCTTCATGCCCAATAGATGGCGCACAGCTACAGTTATCCCACTCCACAAGGGGGGATCCACCTTGGATCCCAGGAACTATCGTCCCATCAGTCTGACGAGCCTGATCTGCAAAGCCATGGAATGCATTACCATGGAACTTATAAACAAAGACATTGGCAACCTTCAAACACTGGACCCCACCCAGTTTGGCTTCGTAAAGGGCCGAGCTTGTCTCCTCAACCTGATTGACTTCTTCGAATCAGTCTCCAGAGCCGTGGACGAGGGTAAGGTGGTCCACACAGCCTATCTGGACCTCGCCAAGGCCTTTGACACCATCCCCCACTCTGGAATCATAGATAAACTTACTAAGCTGGGCATTAATCCCTATGTTACTCGATGGGTTGCCAACTGGCTTACTGACAGAACCCACACTGTAAAAGTAGCCAACTCAAAATCCAGTTCCAGACAAGTGACAAGCGGAGTACCTCAGGGTTCAGTCCTGGAACCACTCTTGTCTGGCATCTACTTCTCTGAAGTACAGGCCAGCACTAAGGGACTCTGGCTAACAAAGTTTGCAGACGACTGCAAACTGGGAGCCATATTTAAATCCCCAAATGATGTGGCTATTCTACAAAAGGGCCTTACAGAAACATATGCTTGGTGCCAGAGCCATGGGGTCAAGCTCAATGCCAAGAAATGTATAGTTATCCCCTATGGGAAAAACCAAGTACCCATGAATTACCACATAAGTGGCAGTACACTAAACACCGAAAGTGTGATAAGGGACTTAGGGACACAGGTGGACAGTGGTCTCACCTTCGATAACCACATAGCCACAACAGTCAGGAAATCCTTCTATGTGGCACACCTCATCACTAAGGGCTTTTCATCCAGAAAAAAGGAGGTAATTGTCCCACTGTACTCATCCCTCATTAGACCCATTATAGAGTACAACGTCCCATTTGGTATGTACCTCACAAGACACCTGCAACAACTGGAAAGGCCACAGAAATACCTCACTAAAAGAATCACAAGACTAAAGCAGATGCCCTATGCTGACAGTCTAAAAAAACTCCATCTATACTCTGTCGCATATCGCCTACTCAGAGGCGATTTCTGCTTAACATACAAGGCCATGTGAAACCCAGTGCTGTTGGACATGCTACACTTAAAGAAATCCCAATCCCTCAGAGCCACACATTCCAGAGATCTAAACCTGGTCATCACAATGAACAAAACATGCTGGAGGGATAGGTTCCTGACCCAGAGACTCCCCATACTCTGGAACAGACTGCCCATACATGTCAAGCTGAGCATCTCTTTGGCCCTCTTCAAAAGGAACCTTGACAACTGGATGGCAGATAGGAAATTTACCCCGGGGATCACGTTAGTCACCCTGCTAGACAGGGGACCAGAAAAGTAAATATTCTGGGAAGAAATAGCCAGGGACATGTTATGGCTAGGCTTGTATAGGCCCTAGGACCGATAGCCTAGCATCAACCTATGAATCTATGAGTATCTATCCTGAAATACTTTTTCAAATTTATATGCTCACTTTCTTCCAAATGCTGCATTTATTAATATTATTAAGTATTCTTTCCTTTTTGTGTATACCCATGAGATCATTTGCATTTCATGATAACATGGAAAGAGTTGCCATTATGATAAAACATTATTATTCCTACCTGTTATATATGACAACTTTTGTAGATGTCTATTTCTAGTTTTTGTGATCCATACACCCACTAATGTTTGGCAGGTTGATCTGTTATACAGTCATTCTTGTCATCTCCATTTGAATCTATATCACATTTTACAAGACTTTTTGTTTTAATGAAAACCCTCATACAAAAAAACAAACACACCCACAGAACCTGTTAACTTAATGCAAACACACAAAACTATGTACATCTTCATATAATGAAGTTTAACCCTCCTAGTAGGAACAATTTACCTACATAGACAGCTGCAGATATAGGTACTAGCTGACCTAAATGTAATGTTATCCATGCTAGGACATGTGTAGTGCTTTTACTTATAGTAATTGGTGTCTATTATTTTTTATCTTTATTCCCCTCCCAGATGTGAAAAACAACTTGTATGCTTTCAGAAAATATTAACTTTTAGCCTTAAAGTAATCAGTGTTCTGTCTTTCTAGTGCCCTATGATCAATTTGTCACATGGAAACATAAGAAAAAGAAAATAATGTAGCCCTCAGCTGCAGACTCTCAAAGACATGCTGAACATTTATTGCTGAAAGAAAAGTATTCTTTACATTCAGTGTGCTCTTATTTACTTGTTTCCACTTAAAACTTGTTATTAGATTAAGCCAAGGGTCTTAATCCAGACATTGACATATGCAAAACTCTTTCTTTACACATATTATTATCTGTGCATTTTTACATCCCATCTTTCACTTTAACACCCCAGGATTACAGCCTGTTAACTTAATCATGCTTTTAACCAGTCTTTTTTTTCTCTCATTTTTGGATTGTAATACCTATATTTCCTAATACTAAAAAAGGAACAAAAGAAAAAAAATAAAAGAAAAAAAATATCTGTTTACTCTTTTTAAAGTAAGAAACAGCTTTATTGGATTATCAGTTGTGACATATGCAATAAAACATTTATATAAAGGAAAACAAATCACATAGATAATTTTTCATTTGCAAACATTATACATCACATATAATCTTCTATACAGTCAGTCAGTCAAACATTACATACCTCATTCAATTCCTGCCTTTCCTTAAACCTCGTTCCTCCTCTAAAACATTATTCTGCAAGTATTGTTCCCATGATTCCTATTTTGTCTCTGTAATTTGCTTCTACCCTTTTCCAGAGATCCCTCTTCCAGTTCTTTCATCTCTGTTACTATATTCACTACTTCTAGTACAATTTGTTTAGACTTTGGTTTCCATTTTCTGATAACTGCTTTTTTTGGCAGCCATCAGGATTAAACTCAACAAGGCCTTACTATGTCTATGCAGTTCTGATTTTGTATCACTGCTCAAAAACTTCCTTAGTTACATCAATTTCTTAACCACGTTTCTGACAGAATAGTTTGCAGGGAATTTAGGATATGTGTACTTTAGTATCTTTATCACATGCAGCAGTAGATGAAAATGCTTTACTGTATAAGATGAAATTTATTTTATGAAAAGTTTTATAGAAATACTATAAGAACAGAAACTGGTTTACTTACAGTTACCTTTTTCCTTCTTCTTCCCTTTCCCTTGGTGTCCTTCCAAGCATTAATGAGATGAATTAAGGCAAATGCTTTTTAGACCCTCACAAGTTTAACAAAGTCAACAAAAGTCTATTCTTTCTTTTTCTTCTACAGCCATATTTCATAAATGAAACTGATGCTTTATAAACTCACATTTATTCACTAATTTCCATGTTGCCTGTGTTCTTCCTGTTCATCTCCAGCTCCCAGCTCCAGATTCTGGCTCAATTCCAAGGTACTCCCCATTCTCCAATTCAACTCCAATGCTTTTCTCTGTTTCTCAAGCATTTTCCTTTGGAACACTGGAAAAGGTTTCACTGGCAAAGTCTCTCTATGAATGAGAAGCAGAGTCTCTTTCTGCTTGATATCTCACTTTTTGTTAGACAAACTTTTTTATTTCCTCCTCATCCTATTCTATATCAAATAATGACTTTGATCCTCCAGAAAAAAAAATACTCTGAAGACAGCTGAATACAGCAGCTTGAATCTCATAGCTGCCTCTTGATATTCCTTGATTGCTGGAATTTATTTGCTTCTCTTTTGTCTGATGTACAGTGAATAAGCTTTTTCCAGAAGCAATCTACTGTCTCTAACTTTTAATATGTTGCCCTTCTACCACAGTTCTGTCACTATCAACTCTTTCTGCTGGTAGGATTGTATCTTTACTTATATAGGTCTTGGCTCTTTTCTCCTGGCTAGGTTTGGAACATACTAGTGATGTGCCCTTTCAATTAACATATTCTGCTGTGGAGACCAGTCCAATTGCTTATTTGTGCCTTCATAAAATTAATACAGTCTGTTATTTCCAATTTTTGTGGTACAACAGAAAATCTCAGGTTTTCCCTGCTCTCTCTCTCTCTCTTCTAATACTGCCATATTTTGAAACATCTCTTTTTGAGCAGTCTCACACTCAGCTAGTGTTTTGTTCATTTTGACCTTTGTTTTTTGCAATTTTATCAGTTCATCTGAATATCTGTTTAAACCTTCTTTCATTTTTCTAGTCTTTTGTTATTTTAGTTGATATGCTCATTCAATGTTTCATTTTTTTAATCAGCTTTATGCACATTTGACTTGTTTTTTCCTGTAGGTTACTGGAAGCCATGTCTTGCACCAAAGCTGGAGATTAAACTGCTTTGTGTTGAACAGCTGCAAGATTCTTCCCAGTTCGTGTTTTCTCTTCACCTTTTCTAACTGATTTTGTTTCAGGCTTTCTAAGTTTCTTCTTTGCTTGCATCCAGGCAGTGTACTTAGTGGCTGGTAACTGAATTTATTAAAAGTGGGAGAATTCCCGACCCTTATCTTTCAGTTTCTTTTTTCACATTGGGAGAGCTGACGTTCAGCTGTTGATGTTGATCTGTATGTAGCCATCTTGGAAGTTGGCAGAGTCATGATCTTATTAAGGATAAGATTCCAAATGTTTTGACTATTCCTCCTCTTTTACTGGCCTCAGAAGATGGCTGTAAAATTGCATGTTAACCCCTTTGGCTAGTGAACTGATTCCGAAAAAGTCTGAGGAAATACAAGGTGTACTCTTATCTTGCAGCTCTCTTTACTTTGTTGGCTGATCCAGCTGTGGTTTCTCCAGTTGCCAACTCTGACAAGAGTGCCTTGGCTTCTTCAAATGCTATACCACTGGATAAAATTGCCAATTGCTTAGATTCTCAGGGAAGAAAGTTGGCTCAGTCTAGTAATTTAGTCTTTAGACTTTTAAATTATCAGGTCTTCATATGGATGTAGAAATTTATTTTGTAATGTGTTCACAGCTTATTTGACTTTGCTGTATCTTTTCCTGCTGAACAGAAATGTTATATAAATGAGATTGTTTCTAATGTGACTCAGGTTTTGAAACATGCTTTGAGGAGTGCCTTGAAATGTGTGGACACTATTTCTAATAATGCAGATGCTGCTGTTATTTTGAGAAGGTTTGCTTGGTTACATAGCCAGACTTTTTCTGAAGATTTAAAAAATGAGATTTTGAATGCTGTTTTAAGTTCTGAATTTGTGTTTGGTCCTGCTATTACCCAGATTCTCAAACAAAGGGATGTGAGAGGTAAATTGATGCATGGGATGTCTAGAATGTTCCATATTCCCAGGTTTTTCCCAACATAGCAGAACAAAAAAAAAATCCCAGCCTAACAACTGTCAGGGTACCAAGAGGAAATGTCAGGAAGTTGATACTTCTAAACAAAATAAAAGGGGTTCCATTCCCCAATGAGATCCTTCTCCTGATAAAGAATGACTATGCCAAGACTCATCGCATATCATCTCTTCCTCCCATCCCTCCTCCTCCTTTCACCTTCCCCTAGGCTTTAGCTCATCTCAACAGCCTGGTCACAAATAGTCTTAGACAAGTGGGTACTGAGAATAATTTAGTGAGGACACTATTGTCAGTGGAAAGAAAATCATCCTCTCTTTAGGGAAATCTTTCACACCACTCAGGCCAGACACAACTGTTCTTTCCAGCACTCCTTCACAACTAGCAAGAAGAGGTTAAAGAACCATTTCCTGTACCTGAAAAAGGAAAAGGATTTTACAACCAGAATCTTCCAGTATCCAAAAAGGAGCTACATGGAGATTAGTGTTAGTTTTGGTTACCTAAATGCTTTTCTGAAAGTACCCAAATCCAAAATACTCACCATACAGCTGATCCTACCCCTTCTTTCAGATCAGTGTTTCATGACGACTTTACATCTGAATAATGCTTATCATCACATGCTGATTGCTCCCAACTTCATGTTGAACATACAAATGTTTTGCCTCACACCCTCGCAAGAATTGTCTTCCTGAGTTGTATGATGGACACACAAAACGTATGGCCTTTCAGCCAGAAGGTATAGTCCTGATTGCTTAGAACGTTTTTAGGGATTTCTCTCTTCAAGAAGCTGCCTCTGCAAGAGAGATTCCCAAAATTCTAGGCCTCATGACATTAGTGATCATCATGAAACCATAGGCCAGACTCCACATGAGAAAGTATCAATGGTACTTAAAATTTTTTGGGACCAGGCACTTGCTTCCCTTGGAATTCCAGGTACCAATGTTGGATTTTATGAAATGAGAACTATAGTGATAATGGGATCAGATGTTACTCAATGCAGATCTATCCTTCTCCCTTCCAGACCGACTCATCATATTTTACATGGGAAACAGTGTACAGGGGAGTTCAAGTGCAAGACAAATGAGATTCTTCAGATGTTACAAAGCACATAAATGTCAAAGAAATATTTGCAGTGATTCAAACCTTAGAAATTCTTTACCACATATGGTCTTCTGGTCCCCTTTTATTGGTCACAGACAACACACAAGGTCATATCCCCTTTGCCGGTTGGTAGCAATGGCTTGGGAGCTAGTCTTATAGCATTTTGTGATGCTTCAGGCCTCATATATCCCAAATGAACAAAACACACTGGCAGACAGCCTAATCAGATCCTGGATGGATCCTCATGAGTGGAAACTTGGGACAAGAGGTGTTTATATTTGGTCCTAATGTGGCAAAAATGTTAAATAGATCTAGTCACCTGTTTTCAAAACAGACAGTTGGAAAAATTCTGATTGAGATATTCTTGCAGCCAAGCTTGGAGAACAGAAGCATTCACATTCCCTTGGATGGGAATATTTCTTTATTCACCTAGAAATTACTTGAGATCATTGTGGTGACCTTCCTTTTGGCCCAAGCAAAGTTGCTTCTTTCTTTTGTTCAACCACAAGCTTCCTCACACTCTGGATCTGCTCACACAGTGTCAGGGGTGGACCGATGCATCCCACATTAGCACAATTGCTACTGACAGCCTTGATTATTCTATCTTGATACCTTTTAAGCACCTATTCCATGAGGATGTGTGGAAGACATTGAAGGAGGCAAGAAAACCTGCAACTAGAAAATCTTATGTTTACCAGAGTTAGAGGTTCTGTTGGTGGTACCTAACAGATATCAGAGGGGCCTGTATGGTGTCTACCTCTCTGGTTTCAAAATATTTGCATGAGCTATGCAACAATGGCTTATTTTATACATCAGTTTAAGGTACATCTTGTAGCCATCCCAGCTTTTTCCCCCATGGATCCCCCTCTTTCATTTCTTTTTGTGCTCACTATTCAAAGGAGTGGTGCATGTGAGACTCATTGAAAGCAAATTCCTCCTCCTTGGGATCTCAACTTTGTTCTTCAAAAATTGACCTTATCTCCTTTTGAACCTGCCTTTCAAGCTGATTTGATGTTTATCACTTGGAAAACGGTTTTGCTTATTTTTCTTGACATCTGCAAAATGAGTTGTTGAGCTGCAAGCTCACATGGTGGGCCAACCTTATGATTTTTTTCACAAGGACATGGTTGTTCTATGCACTAATCCTTCTTTCTTGCTAAAAGTTTTTGTCTGAATTTACCCTGAATCAAGCCATCAATCTCCCAGTTTTCTTACTGGAACCTAAAAACAAGAGTGAGATGATTCTGCATACCTTGGATATGCACAGGCAGCTCAGGTACTACAGTGACAGAATTAAGCCCTTCAGGAAAGCTGATCAGCTGTTTATTTCCTGTTCTATGGCTAAGAAAAGTCAAATTGTCTCTAAGCAAATGACTGCTCATTGGTTGTCCTCCACTATTGTTTTTTTGTTACCCCCACCATGATAAATCTATCCCAGGCAAGGTTAAGGCTTATTCCATCAGAGCCTTATCATCTTCGATGGCATATTGGAAAGGAGTCAATCCTAGAAGCATTCCTGAGGCAGCAACTTGATCCTGTGTTAATACCTTTACAAAGCACTAGAAAATAGGATTTTTTTCTAATGTTCCAGAGCAGGTTTTGTGAGGTCCATTCTCCATGGGCTCCTGGATCCTTATTTTACTTCCTCCGAGATAGGGTATGCTTTGGGAATCTACCCATATGCCACTGAGGCAGTGTGAATGATGAACATAGTACAGTTCCTTAGTCCTACTGATCTGTAGCAGTAGATGTTTAAATTTCAAACTGCCTCAGTGGCAGCAGCCACCCACCATCCCCTCTGATTTTATATATAATTCAGTGGAATTCAACCTTGTTGTGCATTGTTTGGCTTTGGTTATTTGTGTTGGTGTTTTATGGCTATGCATTGGTTAGTTTCAGGTAATTCTTGCTTCTGGTCCTTCTTGGTTTGTCGTACTTAGCACAAAAAGCCTGAATAACTTACTTTCTGTGATACGGATTAGGCTTCCATTGATGGGAGGGGCTTAGCCAATTCACTATCACAGAGACTCAGAGGAGGGGGCTCTGAGCTATGGAATTCTGCCAGTGTGTTTGTGCTGGTGCAGAACCCATATTCCATTGATGCAATATGAAATGTGAACATCTACTGCTACAGGTAAGTAGGACTTACACACCTGCACTTTTCCTACACACTTTATTCTGCCACATCTCCAACATTCTCTTTTGTTTTGTTCTCCTTTTTTTCTAACATTTTTGTTCTCTAATAGTAACTGTATGTGATCCGCAAGTATTTGTTCATATTCTGAGAAACCCTTTATTTCCCTCTATCATCATCCATATTTTTCTACTATCTCTTTCCATCCTTCCTTCTGGACTTTCTTGCATACTTGGGAGCCATACATATGTTCTTCCATTAATAAATTGTTTTTCCAGTCTCTCTTTCCAATCTTTTCTAAACTCCTCTGATTGATTCTTATAATTATCATGCAATATTTAACAACCTAACCACCCTAAAATCCATACTTCACTGGGCCTCATACTCCCTCCCATAAGAAACTATCGTGCTAGGTGACATAAACATTGACTGGAATTTCATCCACTCTCCCACCACCACCCACCACATTAACCTATATAACTTCACCCAACTTATAGATACTCACACAAGCATTGGTAAGGCCACAAAAAGAGAATCTATACTTGATTGGATCCTCACAAATTAGCCAAATACTGTCCATCAATGTGGTACCCTACCAAACTCTCTGAGTGACCACAGCCCCACTTTTATCCTCAGGCACAAATTTAAAATAATTAACTCTCCCTCCCTTCTATAAACCCGCTGTAACAAAAATTTTCCTAGAGACCACTTCATAAGACCCTTGCAACACTGCAACTGGTTTCCCATCAAAACCCTTTCATTAGACAAAGCAGTTGATTACTTCGACTCAACATTCCTAAATATACTCAACCAACTAGCCGCCTTAAAAACTATCAGGATACAGAGCAACCCCCCCTTTGGCTCCAGAAAAACACAAAAGCCCTACTTAGAGCCAGGGATAAAGCCTGGAAAACTTGGTGCAACACCAGATCACCAGCAGCTAGGCAAACTTTTCATGAGCTCCGGAATAAAGCAAAAAAGCAGGTTAAGCTCGATAAACAAAATTACTGTAGCACTCAACAAAACAAATACAGTACCAAACCGCAAAAATTCTGGGCAACAATAAATAACATCCTACAGCCCGGAAGAACCACCAGTCCCATCCCCAATATAACAGTACAGACCTGGAGATAGCCTCCAGCTTTAATAACTATTTCACCTACTCAATACTCAAACTCTTAAACAACATCACTTCCTCCAACACCCCACAATGACCTCAGGCCCAAATTAATACCATACCTTTCACACTTAAGTCTATTCCTACCTCTACTATCCAAAAACTCCGAGCCAAACTCAAACCAACCACCCTTGCAGCCGATAACCTTCCTGCTGAATAGATTCATAGATTAGGTTCATAGGTTCATAGATTAGCACTAAGCTAACTGCCCTTACGAGCCATATTAAGCTTAGCCAATTATCTCTTCTGAGACTCAAACCCTGTACCTTGTGTTTGTAAAGCAAACACTCTAACCATTAAGCCACCCTCCCAACCCAAAAATGCATTGAAGCTTCCCTGACTGGGAACTGAACCTGGGCCGTGGTGGTGAGAGCGCAGAATCCTAACTACTAGACCACCAGGGACTCCCCTAAACCTTAACAACCTCACCCTACTCTGGTTTAAAAGCTATTTAGATAACCGCCAACAAGCCGTCAAATACCTCCAAATTGCATCTACAGCTATAGCCTATTCCATTTCACTTCTAATAAATAGCTCCATCACCGAACACGCCGTTCCATCCCTGTGGAAAACCTCATATATCATACTACTCCAGAAAGGTGGCCCCTCCCTAGACCTTTCCAACCATCAACCAATTGCAATTCTCTCACCCCTCTCCAAGATCCTAAAAAGATGTATTCATCACCAGTTCCTCTCTTATCTCCTCACCAACCTTCTCTCCTCAACCCAACATGGATTTCACCCATTCCACAGCACCACCACTGCCCTACTCAAATTTACCAATACTATAAACTCTCACAGAAATCTAGGTAAATTAGTCTCATATACCTTCCTAGATTTTTCCAAGGCATTCAACACAGTCTCACATAATAAACTACTGTCTTGTCTCTTTGACCTCAACCTTAATAACCTCACCCTACTCTGGTTTAAAAGCTATTTAGATAACCACCAACAATCCGTCAAATGGCATAACTCTCTACCCCCCCCCTCCCGACCTCCTTAGGCATGCCGCAAGGATCAATCCTAGGACCCCTTCTTTTTTTATATCTTCACAAACCAACTCCACTCAGCTACTGCTAAAGCCAATATAGTCCAATACGCTGACTACACAACTCATATGCTCTGTACCCAACATCCAATTTCTCCAACAAAAAGCCCAAGAAGCCTTCTCTGAAATAGAGAACTGGCTTAACAACTCACAACTCATACTAAATCCCAAGAAAACTTTGTAAATCCACAGGAACGAGGTAAAAAGAAACGGTTGTCCAAACGAGCCAAGGTACCAAAAAAGTATAATGTTCACAGATTCAAGACACATGATTAAAAATTGATATAAACAATATGTAATCAACACTAACTAACAATTTTACTGTACCTAACCTAACCAACATCATAGTTAATGACTCTATCTAGTAGATACGGTTAGTTGTTAGGCTAGTG
Organism: Protopterus annectens; assembly: GCF_019279795.1. Lineage (NCBI taxonomy): Eukaryota > Metazoa > Chordata > Ceratodontiformes > Protopteridae > Protopterus > Protopterus annectens. Next base: position 313,420,085 of record NC_056737.1, on the reverse strand, counting down.
GGAAGGTATTTAAAATGTTTAAAAATGTAATTTAAAATCTACGAGTCAGCACAATTTATTTCTTGGTTCATGTTTAATAAGAAATATAAAATGTTAGACTTGCCTTCTCTCAAAACTATATCATGCTACCTCCCCATGCCATGATGACCCTAAAGGTATGCTTACATCCGTATAAAGAGGGCCTTAGTGAGACTGAATACATAAAATGGGTGTAAAGTACGTTGGTATCACAAGACCAAGGACAAAATGTTACTGGAATATTAAATTGATTTAATTTAATATGATAAAGCATTACCTTAAGTAACTCCTATATTTTAAGATGCACGCTATATTACAACTGTCGTTTAAACCCGGGTACGAGAAGGCATCTAGTTGTAATTGCCATTCTAACTCACGGGTTTCCAATAATAATGACTGAGGTCCTCCCCTTTTGTCACAAAGAACCTGGTCTATGCCCATGAATTTAAAACTGTGGCCATGGTTGTCCCATATGTGTTTTGAAAGAGCATTATCAGTCTTGTTGTTCCTGATAGCGTATAAATGTTGGTACATGCGGTCCCTGAACCGACGGTCAGTCTTACCAACATAGAATGCATTACAGCATTCACAAAAGGCTATGTACACAATGGATTTGGTGTTGCAACTGATTTTGTGATTAATGGTGTACTTCCTATTACCAATACTAAAGGAATTCCCTATTCTTAAATGTGTGCACCATTTGCAACAACCACAGGAAAAAGTGCCTTTTTGTCTGGACATGAAGTCTGTTGAGTGATTTCTTTGTAACAAATCCTTCAAATTAGAGCCTCTTTTGAAAGTGAAACGTGGAGTCTTACCCAGTCTGTCATGTAATCCAGCATTGGTGATAAAGTACCAGTTCTTGCGGATTATGGAACAAAGAAGACCTGAGTGTAAATTGAATGAAGAGACAAAGGCTATAGAGAAATTAGTGTCACAATGAGTGAGAAGGGTTGCCATGTTGTTAGCCTCACCTGAGGGTTGATTGTCATTAGATTGAATGATGTTCACCTCAATGCTATTATGTACAGTAGTTTGGAGTAATGGTAAATAAAAACCTTCACTTCGTTTTGATGACACTTCATCTATCAGGTCGAAGATGAGTTCCACAGGATATCCACGGCTACCAAACATCTCCGCAAGTAATGAGCATTCCTGCTCAAAGGCCTCAGGAGTACTACACATACGGGCAGCCCTCACAAGTTGCCCTTTGACAATCGATCTCTTTTGTCTCCAAGGGTGGCAGCTTGAGAAATGTAGAAACGAGTTGCAATATGTGGCCTTTCTGTGGATTGTTGAACAGAATCTATTGTTGATGGTGTCCTTGGATAATTCAACATCAAGGTAGTCAATCATGGATGTTGAAAAGTGATGCGTGAATTTCAAGAACTCGGTGGTAGAGTTCATGTATGATAGCAAGTTTAAAGCATCATTTTCACTGCCTTGGAATAGGATGAAGACATCATCAAGGAATCGAGTGTAAATCCTAGAGTGATTCACAAATGGGTCATAGTTGAATAAAAAATTCTTCTCCCAGTAGGCTACAAAAATGTTTGCAACACTGCTGCCACATGGGGACCCCATAGCTATGCCTTTCTTTTGCAGAAAATATTTACCATCAAACAAGAAGAAATTAGAGGACAGTACTATGTCCAAAAGTACTGTGACTAAGTAAATGTCGTTATTGCATGCTCCACAGTCCTTCAGCATGAGTTCGATCCATTCAATAGCCACATCATGTGGTATTGATGTGTACAGATCGACGACGTCGATTGTTAGAAAATTGTAACTAGGATCGAAATCAATATCATTGATCAAGCTGAGGAAAGACCAGGAGTCTTTGCAAATTTGAGGGATGTTATTAAGGTATTTGCTGATGATACTTTCAATAAGTCGTGCACACGGATGAGTGATTGAATTTCTGCCATCCACCAAGGCTCTCATTGGTGGATCTGAAAGGTTTTTGTGCATTTTAGGGATCCCAAACATGACAGGTACCTTCGGGTATGAAATGTCAATGAAATTGTACATGTCAATATTAATTCTCCCCTCTAGGTAGAGATCCCTAAAATATCCCTTGATCCTGTTGTAACTTATGTTTAACTCATTCAAAGATGAGTTAGCGTAAGCTGATGTGTCAAGTACTGAGGACATCCGTCTACTGTATTCAGTTTTATCAAAAATCACCAAGCCACCACCCTTATCTGGTTTGGTAACCCTTACTGCAGAGTTACTGATTTTATTTAATGCCATGAATTGGTCTGGGTAAATGTTCTTACAAGTTCTATCAATTCCCCTAGCAGACTGTAGTTGCCTAAAATCCAATTCGCAAGCCTTTTCAAATATACACAAACCAGGATGTAAGGGGGGGTTGAAGGTGCTTGGTAGCTTCAGGCCAATGGTAGAGCCAGGCAATTCATTATTGAAGAAGATGTTCAGGTTGAGTTTACGCACAAACATCTTCAAATCCATTAATGTTTTAGCTAGTCTGAAGCCGTTGTCAGGTACAAAATTCAACCCTTTTGCTAGTAATTCTGTTAATTCTTGATCAACTACAACTTCAGAGAAGTTGTAAATGAAGAAATCGCCTTTTTTGTTTGAATGAACTGTCGGGTACCCCACATTGCTAGTCGACCCAGTTTGTTCGGTAGTCACAACCTCTACCAGTGAATGATTTAATTCTTGTACTTGTTCCTCTGGAATCGGTTGTTTTTCCCTAAAAAAGGCTTTTGATTACCATTCTTGTTTTTATTGTTGTTAAAAGATTTAATTCTTTTACTTCTCCGAGGTCCCTGCACACTCGAGGAATTACCCTGGTCATTATCAGAATTACTATGAGTAGCAGTATCTTCTTCTCTGTCATCACTATGGAAACATGCCTGTTCTGGTTCTTCATGTCTAGCCACACTGTTCAATTTTCTAGCCAGATTAGGGTAGGCTAATTTATTTTGATATGCATGCCTGTCCCTCTCGAGTTTCTTGACTTTGTTCCCTTTTAATTTGACTAGCATTGAATCAATGCTTGTAAATGATCGATGGTATTCGTATTTGTACCTATAAAAATTATTGTCAGATTTAATAATATTATCTAAAGTGGAGGCTTCATCCAAGAGTACAGCAATGTGCTTAGAGTAATTTTTGATCATCAAATCTAGTAACTCAGCGCCTTGTTTATTGAATAAAGCTTCTAATTCTGAGAGGAAAGCAGCATCAGTAAATATATCAATTTTTAATTTTGTCTTGAATCTGTGAACATTATACTTTTTGGTACCTTGGCTCCGTTTGGACAACGTTCTTTTACCTCCGTTCCTGTGGATTCCTAATTTTCTGGTGGTTGATGTGAACAACATAAGTGTGAGTCAGGCACCTGCACTCATATTGGCACTTTCTAACGCCTAACATTTTGGAAGCTGCAAGCTACCAACCTACCAGCAAGCATAAACGAGTCACAGCGGCATTCATGGGCGCAATTTACAAGACTTTAAACCTTTTCGGATGAATCTGAGTCTGGCGATATCCCGAGCAATTTTACATTCATTCCCGCAATTTCCCACGACAAGTGTAGCATGAACAAATAAGAAGGAAAGGTGTGAGCACTATGAGGGTCCGATTGCACTGTCCACTGCATCAATGAAGGTGTGAGCGAAAAATACCTAATAAACAACATTTATGGCATCACAAAGCAAGAAAGAAATAACAACCGCAAAGAAGCATTAATGGCATGGTGCTTGCAATGGAAATGGACCAATACCAGTAATCAAGACTTGTGGCCAAATGGGATTGGCTCGTGTGGTCTCCTCTCTGGCAGGCAAACTCAAATAGCGCTCGCGGCGTTTGAGACTCCAAAAACTTCAGTAATCTGTTCGACAACATTACGAATAACTCCCTGGAACAAGGTAATCTGTTTGACAAAAAACAAAAAATTTAAAATCATTAGACAACCTAATGTTGAAATTAAAAAACTGCAATTAAGTGTCATACTTCCAGCGGTGTTGCTTCCAAAGGAGTTGTACCTACCTAAAGGCGAAGTTCCCAGAATCGGAAGCTTTATTTACTGATCAAGCTTGCCTTCTCAGAATTGAAGCTTTATTTCAAGTAACTAAATTTGAGTTACTAACTTTGATGAATGAAGAGTACTTTTATAGGTACAAAATCTGAAAACCTTTTTTATAATAATATTAAATCTGACAATAAAATTATTAAGGGGGCACAAATCTGAATACCATCGATCATTTACAAGCCAAAATTCACAAAACTTTAAATTAAAGGGAACAAAACAAAAAAAATAAAGTCACCCTAAGACATCTTGCATAAAAAATTGAACAGTGTGGCTAGACATGAAGAAATTGAACAGTGTCATGTTCATAGAGTGATGACAGAGATGAAGTTTCCATAGTGGAGTGTTCTGATAAGAATGAGCAGGTAATTAGTAATGTGCATAATGAAGTAAAGAATTGATCGAGGTGTGCATAACAACAAAAAAAATAAAAGAATTAAATTAAGCCTTTTTTCTTAAAAACAAGGGTAATCAAAGCCTTTTTAGAAAAAAATTAATCATTTCAGGAACAAGTACAAGGTACATCGAACAAACTGGGTCGACTAGCAACTACCGGTTACCGACCGAACAAATTCAAACAAAAAGGGGTATTGACAGTACCGACAGTTCATTCAAACAAAAGCGATTGTCTATTTACATAGTCTCTCAAGGTAACAGAATGGCTAGCAAAACAAACTGCGAACTACCTGACTGAATTTTGGACTAGCTAAAACAACTCAGGATTTTCAAGATGTTTGTTTCAAACATGACCTGAACATCTTCTTCCTGGCAGGTGCCTGGCTCCATTGGCCTGAAGCTACCAAGCAGGTTCAACCTTGCCCATCCTGGTTTGTGTGATTTTTAAAGGCTTGCGGGTGGACTAGAATTGAGCTAACTTCTTTTAGAGATTGATTCTGATTGTAGAACATTTATATAAACCAATTCTGGTGTGCTTCTAAAATATTTAACTCTGCAAAAAGGGTTACAGATAAAATTGGTGGCAGTGATTTTTGATAAAACTCTTGGTGATGTTGGTAGTGTATCAGTAAAACTGATCAGCTTACATTACTCATCTTTGAATGGACAGGAAGCATAAGTTTACAACAGGAATAAGGGATATTTTTACACCTTACACCAGGGATGTTGAGTTGTACAACATACTAATTTCATTATTTCATACCCGAAGTCACCTGTCATGTTTAAAATCCTAAAATGCATTCCAACCTTTCAAATCCACCAATGAGAGATGAATGAAAGCAGAGCACTTCCACCAATGTGCTGTTCGATCACTCAGAAATATCATCACTTAATACCTTAATAACGACTCTCAAAAATTTCCAGACTCCAAGTCTTAAAACAGCTTGATCAATGATATTGACTTAAGTCCTAGTTACAATTTCAATTCAATCGGCGTGGTCAGTCACCTTTACTGTCCTCACATAATGTAGTATATGTGGGCTGATGGATATGCTGTTGACTGTAATGATGCCCAATAGCGAAGCATACTTAGTGACATTGCCTTTTGGACATCTTTTTGTACTTAGTTTCTGGTTAATTGGTAAAATATTTTCTGGTAAAATATTTTCTATAGGTCTGCATAAGGCAGCAGTGTTGCAAACATTTTAGTGTTGCAAACATTTTGTGGCTATTCAACTAGAACCATTTTTGAATCACTCCTGAGATTTACTTCTCCTTTGACTGATGTCTTCATCCATCACTCTTCAGTGAAAATGAGTATTTCTTGAAATGATCATACATGAACTCTACCAATCATTCTTAAACAATTCACGCATCACTCATCAACATCCTTTTCAACATCCCTGAAATTTGATGATGTTGAATTGTCAAATCAACCATAGATAATGTTCAGCAATCCACAACAAGGCCACATGCAACCTTGAATTCTACATTTCTCAAGCTCTCAAGCTGCCTGCCTTAGAGACAAACATTGATCAAGCAGCTTGTGGCAACTGCAAACGTGTGTGGTGTGTGTGAGGCCTTTGAGCAGGAATGCTCATTGCCCATGTGGTGATGGAATAACTGTGGGACTGGGAGTGACCTGAGCGGAACTGAATGTCATCAAAAGGAGTGAGTGTTTTCAAGAAGCAGTTACTCAAGTTACTGTCCATAATAGCATACAGGTCAACATCATTCACAACAATGCATTGAAACTAATGATATTGACAATAACAACTCAGAGTGAGGCTAACAACATTCAAACCCTTTCTCCTCTCATTGACACTACACTCTCTTCTCCTTACCTCAGGTCTAATTTGTTCCATAATCTCTTCTGTTGGTTCTTTATCCACTTAAGGACTGGGTACTGACACACTGGGTGAGACTCCGTACTTCACTTTCAAAGAGGCTCTAATTTGAAGGATTTATAGAAATCCTCAACAGTTTGTTACAAAGAAATCACTCAGCAGACTTCATGTCCAGACAAAAGTGCACACATTTGTCCATACAATTCCTTTGCACATTGGTAATGGAAATTACCATTAATCACAAAAAAGGAGACCAACACCAAGTCCCGGTTATAACACCGTCCATTGAATGCTGTAATGGTTTCTAATGCTGTAGACTGACCCGTCAGTTCATTTAGTGACCGTGTTAAAGGGACGCGTAGCCTGTGTATCAGGAACAACAAGACTGATAATGCTCTTTCAAAACACACATGGGACACAAAATATGGGACAACCAATTCATGACTTTAGACCGGAGTTGGGCATGACAAAGGTTTCCTCAGACATTATTATTGGAAGCTGGGAATATTGTGATCCCAATTACAACTAGAAAACTAGTTACAACCGGTTTAGCGTGCGTTGTAATATAGCGTGCATCTTAAAATATGCATCTTAAAATATTAATGCTACTTAATATTATTGAGTTAAATAAATTAAATATTCAAATCAAATTATGTCCTATTCCTTGTGATGTCAGCGTGCTTGTGTCCATTCTATGTATTTTGCCATCACTTATTCAGTCTTACATCTTTGCTCTTTTATAACGGATATAGCAGGCCTTTAGGGTCATCATGGGTCATCAGCATGTGATATGATATTGTTTTGAGAGAAGGAGAGAGAATTATTTATATAACATTTTGAACAAGAAAAAAATAATGAAAATAAATTTAGATTACTAAAGGTTATTTTTTTTAAATTTTTAAACATTTTCCCTTTAGCCTAACAACTAACAACTAACTACTATGACTAGATGAGAGTCATTAACTATGATGTTGGTTGACCATTAAAAGGTATTGTTAGTTAGTATTACATGATTACATATATAATTTTTAATCATGTGTCTTGAATCTGTGAACATTATACTTTTTTGGTACCTTGGCTCGTTTGGACAACCGTTTCTTTTTAAATCCCAAGAAAACACAACTAATGCTATTCCACTCTACTAAAATTAGCAACCTTACCCTTTCTATACTTTCCAGCAACAAAACCCAAATCACCCGTCACTGAGGCTAAACTCCTAGGAGATACCATTGACCAGCAACTCAAATTCACAAAGCACATATCAACATCCATCACAAAAGTCCACAAAAAGCTAGGTTCCCTCTATTGCTGTAAAATTTATTTAACCACCGAATCTTGAATTGCAATAGCCATGACCCACCTACTATCTACTCTACTTTATGCATCCCCAATTCTAACTAATCTTTACAAAAGTGACCTTAATAACTTTCCATCTGTTACAACAAAATCACTATATTCGCTACCAGTGCCAAATCACGATCCCACCACTGCCTTTCCCTACAAGCCTTGCACTGGCTTGAATTTCCGGAACCCATTAAAGTACCATCAACTCAGCCTAGCTCATCTAATTCTATACTAACCCAAGAAAATCCATGACCTGAATGGCATGCTGAACTTCTACAATTCAAATAGACAACTTTGATCCTCCAACAAAGCCTTAATCGAAACTAACACTTGCAAAAACAACTCTGGGGAATCACTATTTTCCCATGAAATAGCAAAAATATGGAACAACCTTCCCCCTGACCTCAGATTACAAAACTCCACACCCTCCTACAAAAGACTACTTAAATCATACATCTTCACCAACCATCTATGCAACTGTAATTGACCCCCTGAAGCCTCATCCACTCACTAGTTCTACACCCCATCTGTCCTGGACAACACAAAGAACACAAACACTAACTATACCTATCCATGTGTGAGCAATAACCTATATATGACTGTATGTACATGTGTGTGTATATGTATATGCAATTTTGTTTTCATAACTAGCTTTGGAGGATTTGATGAGGGATCTCAGTTTTTTGCTGAGACTTACAAAGGAATTTTTCCAGTCTTGGGACTTTGCCCTTTTCTGCAACAGTTTTTTCCTTCTGTTGTAAAGTTTGTTAATGGCAGGGGGCCACTAGATTAGCTTCCTTTTTTTGGAGGACAGGATTTTGGTTCTGTTTGGTAAGGCCTGATCTATGCACTTGTGTAAATGCTCATACAGTGCCTTGGTGTATGATTCAGTGGCCATACATCCTTTCCCCGTTTGCATGGATGATGTGAAGTTTGACACTTCTATCTTTAGAAGCTCAAAATAAGCTTTGGAGAAGTTTTTCACTGTGGTTTCCTTCATGGGGGCTGAGGATGGGATTTGGATATTGACTGTGATTAACTTGTGGTCAGATCTAACCAGGGAGGAGTTGATTACTGGTGTAGAACAGCGGAGCGGTCCCTCATGTTTGTAATGACCAGGCTGAGAATGTTTCTACCTTTGGTAGGGGTGAGAATGAGTTTGTCCAGGGCATTGGAATTAATAAATTCCAGAAATCATTGGGCAAATGAGTTGGAACAGAAGTAATTTTCCCAGCTAATGCAGGGGTAGTTAAAGTCTCCCAGTATAAGGTTATTGGGTTGAACCTTAATGCTTTCTAGAGTGTTCAGGAATGTGGAGTGGGAGTCTTGGGACATTGTGGGGGATCTATAGCAGGCTACAACCTAGACTGCAGTTTTATCCAGTGTTAGTTGTACTTGAAGTATCTCTGATGCATTATGTTGGGCAACCAGTCCGGAGGTGTGCATATCCTTTATGAAGATGGATACACCATCGCCTTTGGGGCTTTGGTCCACATCTCCTTTAGGGCTTCGGTCCAGGTTTAGGGGCCGAAAGGTGTGATATGCAATGTAGCCTGGTAGAGCTGGGGTGCTCTCTGGAGCCTTGAGGAGGAGCGTCCTGGAGCGTCAACTCATTCTGATGTGATAGTACGCGTCCTGGAGATCTATCGAGCACATTCAGTTGTCCCGCCCCAAAAGGGGTAGAATGGACTGCAGCGTGACCATCCGGAACTTTGCTTTCTTGACAAACTTGTTCAAGTTGCTGAGATCCAAAATGGGTCTCCAGTCCCCTGTTTTCTTTGGAACCAAAAAGAATTTGGAGTAGATTCCGGATCCTGTTTGGTCTGCTGGAACTGGTTGAATGGCTCTTTTTGCGAGCAGCTTTGAAATTTCTAATGCTGCTTGCTCCCTTTGACTGGGTGGAACGTCTGGAAGGGATTTTTTGGATTGCTTCGGAATGAAAAGGAATGGGATTCTGTAGCCTTCGGAAATGATAGACTGTACCCACTTGTCTTGAGTTAGGGATAGCCAGGCTTCTGGGTACAGCGATTACCTTCCCCCGACTGCCTCCGAAGGTGGACAGTCGGGCAACACCTCAAGGATGCTGAAAGGGCTTGTCAGAAAAGGATTCTCGACTGCCCTGATTCTGCGGGCCCCCTCTGCCTCTAGGACGGCGTCTACCATTATTGTTCCCCCCTCTGCCTCTAGAGGGGAATCGACTCTGTGCGTCAGGCAAATCTTTGGGGTAAGGCCTAGAAGGAGTAGAAAAATGGACTCCGACGGCAGAGAGAGTTTTGCCATCAGTCTCGCACCTAGTCAGGGTTTCCTTCACTTGAGGACCAAAGAGGGATGATCCATCAAAGGGGGAATTAGTGAAGGAGGCCTTGAAAGGGTCCACAAAGTTACATAGCCGCATCCAAGCGTGCCGACGCAAGGCTACACCTGTACCTGCCGCTCTACTTGCTCCATCCGCCGCATATGAAAGGAGGTGCATGGAGGAGTTAGTTATAGAATTAAGGGTTGCCAGCTGAGAGCTCATTCTATCCTGAAAACCCGCAGCTGTTGGGTCCTTTAACATTTCGCTCGCTTCCTTGAGCAAATCCCTCTGAAGACGAGTGAAATGACACAGGTAATTCAGCGATCGCATAGTAAAGGTCGCTGACGAGAACATCCGCTTCCCGTACCTGTCCTCGACCTAGACTCCTTGTTAGGAGGATGAACAGGCACCGAAGGATCGGCTAACTCCTTCTTGGTGACCGCAGCCACCACCATAGCATTAACGGAGACGCCTTTGGTTAAAAATTCTTTGTCCTTGGGGGCAGTGATGAATTTTGATGGTCTCCTGGGGGTGGGTTCCACTGAATCAGGAGCCGCCCAAGCCTTCTTTGCCACCACTTGCATAAGGGGGTCAAAGGGAGGGGACACCCAGGAGGTGGAAGGGCGAGAGCCAAACGCCTCAAGATACACTGATTCATCCTCTGAAGGGTTGAGGGCTGGCCAATTCCCCCTCTGTTTTAAGATTTTGAGGATGTCTGCAAAGGAGACATCTTCAGAGGGGGAACGAGGGGAGCCTTCAGAATACTCTAAATCAGTGTCAGAGGTGACATACTCAGGGGAGTCAATGTGCTTCCTCTTGCACTGCCTCTTCCTAGGGGGCTCTCCTACCGGGTCAGGAGAGGCCTTGGAAGAGGAGGAGATCCCCACTGGGGAAACTTGAGGAGCTTGCTCTCTACGGTCGGGGATGAGAGAGTGAGCAGAAATCACCGGAGGCACCGTGGAGGGAGGGGCAGAAGGAGCCAACTGTGGAGTTGAACCTGGTTCTAACATGCTCCTCATGACCTCGAAGGCACCCCTGTCAGGCAGAGCCGGAGGTCTCCGCTCCGAAAAGCTGAAAACCTCCCCCGGCACCGACAGTGATGGCTCCGAGGCCGATGTCAGAGCCAAACTCACCAGCGCCGAAGCACCGAGAGGGAGAGCGGGGTCAGACAAGGGTCCGATGCCACTCGCCCCCTCGGAGCCGACGAGGGAAGTCTGGCGCCAAGATTCCTCCAAAGAAGACATCGGAGCAGACAACAGCACCGAAGACAAAGGTATCGGTTCCGACGCCACCACAGTCTCGGGTCCGAGCCGCCCCGGCTCCGAACTCAAAAGAGTCAGAGGAGGAACATTTTGAGTAATGGGAATAGTTCTCGACTGTTGAGTCGGACTTTGAAGCATCTGGGCTAGTGCCTCGGACTTAAGAAGTCGACTCACTACTCTCTGAAGGTCATGGTCCGATAGTCTGGAAGACCTAGAGGAGTGAGTATGGCTCCATTCAGACAGCAAAGGTGATGCTGGAGCCGAATGAACGGAGCCAATAGATGGAGATCGGGACCTTTTCCTAGATGTCGGTTCCGACAACTTGATCGGAGCCGACTCAGTTATGTCTTCCTCGGCTCCGGCCGGAGCCGAGGAAATAGTAGGGGCATGTGTTCGAGATTCATCGGCTCCGGCCGGAGCCGATGTTCGAATAGCCTTAGGACCCCCAGAAGACGGCTCAGAGACCGGAGCCAAAGGTCTGGAAGGCTTAGAGGGTTTCCCCGAGGATTGAGTCGAGGGACCCTCAGGCTTCAATAAGCCCCTTAATATAAGTTTATTTTTTTCGCTCCTGCAAGACTCTAGGGCTGAAGCCATGGCAAACAGCACATGAGTCCTGCAGGTGCAAAGGTCCCAGGCAGTACACACAAGAAGTGTGGCCGTCTGTCAGAGACATCTTCTGACAGCACGAGTCACACTTCTTAAAGCCTGAGACCTTTGAGTCCTTAGACATGTCTAAGAAGAGAAGTGTAACCACACAAACACACACACACACTGATTACACTTATTAGAAAAATTCAAACTAAATTAAATTAAGTTAGAAGTAATTTAGACAAATAAATCCCTATAAACACAGTCACTCACTACTAGGAAGGGAGGGACTGGGCCTAAGGCCCAAGGGAAAATTTCTAGTGGGTTTTTGGAAAAGGGGGGAAATTTACTGGGAATGGGATGGAACTACTCACTGTATAAAACTATTTAGAAAAACTAACTTAAAAAGGGGAAAAAACGCTAAGAAATAACTAGTTTCTTTTCAAAAACTAACCTGAGCCGGTAGGAACGCACCTCGATCGCTGTAGTGGCAAACGAGATCTGAGGAGTTACCGCCTAGCATTGTGGGATATAGGGGAGCCTCGAGCCGGTGGAACTAGCTCTCGAGCTTTTAGAGTGGCCGAGTCGGCTCCGAACCCATCCAGCAAGAATGAAGGCGAGATAGACAACTTAACATCGTGTGTTTAGGGTTGCTGTTTCAGAAAATATTTAGGTGTTTTAGATACAAAATAATTATTTTATGCAACTATTAATGAAAACTTAGAAAATATTTTTGTCCTGAACCCTTGGCGCTTACAACTAAACAGACACGATAAGCAGGAGTCATGTCATAACTTGCTGAATACTAAATGAATATTGATAAGGTAGGTAGGCAGTTTATTAATATTCATGAAGTATTTATAAACTTCATTGGTGACGTGTGAGATTTGCTACTGGGTATCAGGAGGTTACGAGACCATCCATACCTATCAACTGACCCTGATTTTGAGTCAGATTTTAGCTCTGGCCCTCTTAATTCTTCATAAAACTGGTTACTTCTGTAAAAAAAAAAAACAGTAATTACATTTAATTAATGACAATAAGTGCCGCAGTTTACTTCTGGACTTAACCCTGACTCTTTGAGAGCTATGCCCCCCCCCCCCCCCCCCAGAATAAAGGATAATACTAACAGGATACGTTCGCATCATTAAGCAGTTTGTTCGGAAAGCTTAAAATGTCAATTTTTTTTTAACAATCGTCCACATTTTACTGCTTAGAGACACATTTTAAATCTTAGCATTACTAACTAAAAATTACAGAAAGTCCTTAAAGTGGCACGCGGATGTCGGTAACGGCTGTCACTATTCCGTGAGTGTAAATCCTCCACTTAAAAAAAATGTCTGTTTTAAGACACACGAACTCTGGATAATTTGACAAATACCATATATCTGACAGGCTGCTACTCAAAACAAAAATAAATTGCATACATTGAACGAAAATAACTGGCCACGTAAGTGTTCTCCCTGTTTTTTTTTTTTTTGTTTTGTTACCCGGCTGCGCAATACAATCCTCATTTGCAGCGCTGTAACCAATCAATATTCCAGCTGAGGAATATTGCCGAGAAGCCCCTCCCCAGTGAGTATCACCAGGAAATGCCCGTCTCATCCAGTGCTGAATGCAGAGGGTTTGTTATTGTACATTTCTGATCATCTGATAGGAGTTATCTTCTTTGATTTATCATATTCGTGTCTCTTGTCATGTCTTCAGAAGAATTTGAGAAACTGCATGAACAGTATAGGGCAGTATACGAAGAACTTAGCCATGCGTCTGGACAGGCTGGGAGATGTTTTGGAGGTAAGTGGTTTGCCTTCTGACCGCGTTGGAGTGTGTAATTCTCTTGCGAAAATCCCCTTTACTGTTTATCAGGCAATGGGAAGAGCAGTTGTGTAATATAGTTGTATGTATGCGGTACTCTTGTCTTGGTGTGTTCTGTCCTCTAGAGGTTGGTGACTCTAGAGTCTGGTGACTTGACTTTAAGAGGATTTTGCTGCACGGCATTGGGAAGTAGAAATTTGGATTCAGAAGATGTAATAGGAACTTAAAAAGATTTTCATTTGGCTTAGGAAAGGATACTCTGGATAAAGCATTTTCGTACTGGCTTTTTCTTTCATTTTATCGTGGTTGACGGACAAGTTCATCATTTTTGGAAACTGAACGTCCTAATGCGCTTTATTGGAGAACATGCTGAAAGCATGAACTTGCAGTTTGCTTAGAATAGATGTATATACACCCTATTTAAAGATATGTGTATTAATGGACTGTTGTGTGTGACTGGAGAATATTTTACTTCACGTTCCCCACTTGATTTGTTACACGTTTGAGTGCTGGAACACAAAGTATACCGTGTAGCTGCGTTACAGCACTGAGCATGTCGATGTGTTTTAAAGTCAAATTTGCCTGCTAAGATCTAAAACAAATTGTGCCAGCTGAGAGGCCACTCTTTGAATGTAATTCCAGTGTCTTTCTATGAGAAGCATACCGGTTAGCTGTCCTTGATTTTGACTGAAGTTTTAGCACTCTGCCTCTTAATCTCTCCTAAATATGATGATATTTTGAGAAAAGGTGGCAAGTTATATTTAATAAACAATGACAGCAATTGGAGTTGTAGACTTATGTTACTTCAGAGAATGTATCCCCATTTTCTTGTGTCAATGACTTCAGTGACTGAAGTTAATAGCACTAATATTTTAAGTGTCCTTGATTATTTCTGGATTTTTTTCCCTGATTCTGTTGCACTTTTGTCATTAATTCAGTTCAGAGCTATGGTTAGAAGAGTGTTTGTAGCGGTGAAAGTAACAAATGGATTTCTCATCATTGGAGTATGTCAGCATATTACATTAGACCAGATGGAATTCTTATTACCCAAAAAAACATCTCCTAAACACTCTCCTCATTTACCTCCCCTCCCCACTTGTCTCCCTCTTACCTCTTCTAGCTGTTCCATATGTTCTGAATTTCAAATGTGAATGCATAACTTCTAAGTTTCTTGGAAGACCCATAACATGACTCTGTTCATTACCTAGTCAGTCCTCTGAAGTTTTAGGAAATATCTGCTATACCGCTGTGTTTTTCAGTTTCTTTGTTTCTTTCCACGAACTATAATAATAAAATAATTTTGCAAGGTATGACTTTATCATTACCAAGGTCTGTAAATGTTGCATGGCAACAATTGAATTAAATAATGTAAATAATACAGGATTAATGTTTAATCTAGTCTAGTCTCACCTGAACAGAACATCATATGCATGTCATGTTTGTAGTTACTGTCCTTGTATGTGTAGTAGCTTCTGTGTGTAATTGTCTGAATCTGGTCTAAATCAAAATAGATACTTTCATGGATAAGTGCTCTACCTCCGTTCTTAGATTAAAGTAACATAAAATCATGTGGAGTACTTTTCAAACAGCATCCCTCCAATAAGAGACAGTATAACGTTGATCTTGCTGTTATCCTTCTGTAATGTCATTTGGCAGCTGCACTTGTATAAAACTGTGTTGCTCTTTCTATTTGCAGGCTATTCACCAGCTAGTCTGACCTACTTTGTAGTTTATAGGAGTTTTAATATATGCTAATTTTTAGTATGATGAAGTAGTTCTTGAATTGTGCCATTTGATGGGTTAGTTATTGCATAAAAAGTTTCCCATTGAAGTCTGAATAAGGTCTGGTGGTAGATAAAAATCTCCTAAATTCAATTTGGGAGATAATTTTTTGTTGTGGAACACTTTGTAATATTGGTAATTCTGAGTACAGTAAGGTGGCATTACGCCTTGAAAGCCAGTGTTTTAAAGCTGCATAAATTAGAAAAGAAATAAAGCAAGGCCGAGGAAGTGAGATAAAGGTAAAGTACATCAGAAAACGTTGGGGGCATGTTTTTCAGAAATGTCTAATGAACTGTAATTTTAGCTTTTCTTTGCTATACTTGAGGTAGAAAAGGAGAGAGAAAAATGCTTCCCACTATGATTGTAAAGGTGACATACCTTCAAAGACTCTTGCTAGAAGTTCATGCAGGCTGAGAAAAAGATTTAAAAAAAATATTGGTAACAAGGGAGAAACAGATGAAACTCCCCCCTTCAGTGAGGGCCCGAAAGGCCACTGCCTCTAAATATATAAGCTAGAGAGTGAGATTTGTGGCTGGTAATCATATGTCTGAAGAGTCACAAATACCCCAGTTTCACAACCTCTTCCACCTGAGAATATAGAGAGGCTGTATTGATTACTTTTAAATTGACTTGTTCACTTTAGGACTCTAATCAAACCCATTTTACATTTTTTATTACTTTTTAAATGAAAAGGCAACTGAGATTATAAACCTTGGCATAGTTATCAAAGGGGTGATGGGCAGAGTAGCCAAGATGGCACACACCTTCAAACAGGAACTTAGAGCAAAAGCCTAAATGAATGACAACATTTTGCATAATCTGCACACTTTTTCTAAATCTTTTACTGTGGTGGTAACAGTGGTAGCAAGTTGAGTACTGAAGAACAGACTCCGTTGTCTCCAGAAGTGTTGTGCTGTGGGATCTGGAAGCAACTTCAGGCAAATTGAGAGAGACATATTCTTTTAGTGTATGATCTGCTCCTTCCACTAGGCCAAGTCCTAGTACACATGACTTGGGAGGCTGAATACACAGACCATCTCAGCTAGTTTCTATCTGCATGGAAAAAGCAGTGGCTGTACTCGAAGACTCGGCCGGATTGCTGAATACCTCACTCAGTCATGGAAAGTATGGTGGAGGAAATGTTTTGTTAATTTTGTCTGATTTCATTTTTTTTTCACAACTCAAAGCTAATGGCCATATGTGTTGGGGAGACATAAACTGACCAGTAAACTGAGAACTTTAAATCTTGTGACTTGGTTCTTGATTCACCACCATAATAGCAGAAAATCTACTTTAGATCAGGATCAGGACATTTAATATTCTGTACTTGGACATTAATTAATCTGGTCTCCACTGCTGATAGAATTGGCACTTATGTTGCCATATATATTTATAGTGCTGTAGATACCTCAATAAGACAAACATTTGCTGTGCTTTCAGTAAGAAGTCATGTCTGCTCACAGACATAACCCTTCAAGGGTGCATGTCCCCATTAATGCTTACACATTGTATGTGTATCCAGCTGAAGACCTCTGTATAGAGTTGGAAGAAAAAGGAAAAGGCTGGAACTACAGTTAAGCTTATATTTTATAGCCATAGGCCCAAGTTTTTCCTCCTCATCGAATGGTTCTTCCAGATCTGTCATGGCCTCCACTGTGTTTTATCTGACCCATATGTCTGGGGACAGTAAGAAGATCAGAAGAGTGTAACACTGCTGCTGGTGAGTGTTCTACTTCTGTTTTCCTAGCCTCTACACATGTCCAGTACCTTCCCAAAGGTGGGGTGTGTGATGGGTGTCTATATTGAATCATCCGTTATTTCTTCAAGGGACTGACATAAGCAAGATTCCCTGCCCACTTTCAGGAAGCACTGGCTAGATGGCATTGAAAGTTATTAGCTTTTTCTAGTAAGTGAATTATACAGAATAGATTTGTTTGTTTGTTTGTTTTACCATGGTAGAGCACTGATCACAATTACCAAATTTCAGAATTTCAGGCCCAGACCAGGAGAAAGAAGTGTAAACTACAAGAGAAACAGAGCAACAATAAAAACAATTGCCAAGGGAAAAAAAAAAAGAGAAGAGGAAAATGCTATATACAGAAAAATTGTGTGTGTATATACTGAAATCCCGAATATCAGTAGCCTGAGACCAGAAAGGCAAAAGTGCAGAATACCGAAACCCCAGAAGCGCGAAATTCAAAATCACGATGTTTGGAGATTTTGAATTAGCGGTTCTGGTGTTGCGGTGTGTGAGTGGATGGTTGGAGATTTAGGTAAGTGTGTTTTTACGGGTTTTGGGTAGGGGCTTTAGTGTGTGTCTGTGTGTTTTGTAGTGTGATGCGTTTTACGGGTTTTGGGTAGGGGCTTTAGTGTGTGTCTGTGTGTTTTGTTAGTGTGATGTGTGTGTGTGTGAGGAGAATGTAGCTTGTGTGTTGGTGTTTTTATGTGTTTGTCTGTGTAGTGTGACCACAGAGTTAGTATATTTAAGTGGGGGGGTGTGGGCTTGACTCCGTGCTTGTATGTAGGGTAGGTGTTTGTGTATGTTTAGGGACATGGATGTTTGTGTTTGCGGTATGTTTAGTGTAGAAGTCGCGATTTTAAATTTCGCGCTTCTGGGGTTTCGAGTTTATGGATTTTCGGCTTCATGGTCTCGAGATACTGAAATTCGGGATTTCACTATTTTGAGATTATGAAGTGAATCCACATGTGTGTGTATATATAGACAGAGAGAGGGAGAGAAAGCATAGCAAGAATGGAGAAGATAAAAGTGCGGAGTGGATTGTGATTGATAGGATAACATCGTACAGTCTCTTAAGCATCACTTGAAATACAGGATATGCTACAAGGTCTACTAGGTGTTACCTTTTTGATCTAGATGAGGTTGGTTGGTCTTGCCCTGAAGGGTAGCACTTTCACTGGCTTTGTTTAATAAGATGAAGTTTGTACAGAATTCTGAACATGGTAAAAAAAGAAGTTTTATGGGGGAGGGTGGATTTCAAGTGCATGAAAGCTAGATTAGAGAGACAATGTTTTGTGTACCGTAGCTTTATTTTTGGAGGTTGTAGTATAGGGCCTGAGTGTGATTATGATCTGTGGTTGAAGGAAGGGATTTTCGTGGTATGTTTTTCCACTACTGGGGGAAACTTTCTGTATACAATAGCGTAAACAGTAAGGAGCTTATAAATTGGTCATTTTTGTTTTATGGGATATCAGTTCATGTTGTAAATTGTATGACTGTGTTGCTTCTTTAGCAAGATGGTAACAAATCTGCAATTTTTTTTTGGAAACTGTTTAATTAGGCAGTTGCAATTAAGGGAAGACCATATTCTTGCTAAGACAAAAAGATTCATTTGCCATTGATGAGTCTGCAAGGAAAAAGACAGACAATTAGATGTCTGACATGCCTAGAAGAGTAAATAATTAATTTTACTTCTATTGTTTTTCAGTATGTGTGGACATTTAGTTTTTGTTCAAGCCAGATTCCTAGGTATTTGAATGAGGTGGTGGTTTGGTTAGCTAGTTGCATTGTTCAGACTTTTAATTTCCAAGATCTTCAAGTTTTGATTTGTCCTAGATAGTTCTGCTTTTGTCTTGTATGAGCTTAACAGATGTTTATCTAATTACTTAGCATAAATAGGGTGCCCTGTAGTTGTTTTTGTACTTTAGAATATTCAGGAAATCATGCAATAGATTTAGTGCTGGCTTTATTTATTGGGCGGCGCAGTGGTGCAGCGGTTAATGCTGTCGCCTCACAGCAAGAGGTTCTCTGGTTCGATTCTCGGCTGGGGTGCCTTCTGTGAGGAGTTTGCATGTTCTCCCTGCGTTCACGTGGGTTTCCTCCGGGTACTCCGATTTCCTCCCACATTCTAAAGACATGCTTCTGGAGCATTTCTCCCCGGGCCTCCACTGAAAACAGGATCTGTGGAACCTAGTTGGACTTTCCCCGTCAACAAATGTTAAATAAAAATAAAAATAATAAATAATTTGCTCCAGTAGGCGGGTGCTTAAAACTTTGAAATTAGCTTTACAGCTCCTGAAAAAGAAGGCAGTGCATTTGCTACCAAATCACTAAAAAGCCACCATATTTAATTCTAGATTTTTTTTTGGTAACAAAAATTAGAGAGCCGTGTTCCACAATTTAGGAGGATGAAGGCATGACTACCTCAGTCAATCCCGGTTTTGTTGGTGACTACTGCACTGAAAGAGCTAGGGGATGGGAGTGAAATGGATAGTGCATGCTTGCCTTTGTCAAATGTTGAGAGGGATGGATGCAGTATTGTCCACCACAGTATTCCTCTCAACTCTACAGATTTTTGCTTTATATTTTTTGGTCTGTTCTTTATAAAATGTGTGGTTTTCTGGCAAATCACTGATATCCATTAGAAAATGCATGCTAACACAAATCATGTTGTTTTAGCAATTTTCTAAGTTTATAAAAGAAATATTTAAAATATGTCCTTGTTTTGGACCTTTGTCCCCCCAATATTATGGGCTTTGTCCAGATTTCTTCAGCTAAAAGATTGAGAGGTATGCACAGTACACACCATAGTATGCAATATAAGGTATCCAGCCTGACAGATGTCAGGGAGTGGGATCTTTTGCATGGATTGGGTTTATAGTCCTTAATAAGTAGTTCATAGCGCTGTAACCAGAGTCTCAACATTGGCTCATGTACAGAAGCATGCATGCATCAAAGGGATGGCACTGTCAGGTGCACATTAGCCACCGAGGAGTTGTTTAGTGCTTTAAATAAAAGAAGAAGCTGTATGATAGTCTCACATGGCCTGCTGTTTTCCCTGGCAAATGACTGGGCCTGTTAAGCTAAGGGGCTGGCTGATAGTTGGCATGCAGTGAGGAAAAAGAGATTAAAAATGGAGAACAAATCCTGGCTCTTGCACGATTTACCTTAAATGTTTTACTGCACTTGGCTACCTAGCTTGCAAGTCTGCCAAATTGTACATGGACGAATCTTGGCTATATATGTATATTCTATTACATTCTTCAAACAGGAAGATTATTTTATTTTTCTGCGACGACCACTTTCATTTCTACTTATTCAGTCCTATTACTTGGCTGCTGTACAGCTGTAGTGGTATTTTCTAAATTTTTAGGGCTGTTTTTTCTCTTTCCCAAAGATTTGGTGTGTTCAGATATTTTCATAACCTGATGATTGTCACATTACAATAAGTTTTCTCACTTCATAACACAGAAGCAGTTTTCTTTCTATTTCCTAGATTACAATGAACCCAGACAAGTCCTTCACTACTCTCATTCAATGGATCTAGATTTAGATTTGTGGTGTCAGTTGTCAAGCTTATTATTTATTTTATTTTATTTATTGACATTTGTTAACCAGATTAGTCCAACTGAGCCAGGGGCCCATTTTTAGTGGAGACCCGAGGAGAAAAGCTTATTGTCTTATGACCTCAAAGAAGCTTGATTCATGCAGTGTTCATATGAATAAAGGCATTGTGGTTCTGTGGAGCACCCAGTTCAGTAGTCCTAGTAATTAAGGAAGAAAGAGATCACATGATGTAACCACACAACCTTTCCCTGAGGATTATATTCTCACTGCCACGTGGGAGCACATCTCATGGTTGCTGTGTGGTTATCTAGGGAATACTTTCTAAATACGAATAAGAAAGAGTGGAAAGCAGTCGTCAGACTTTTTTAAAAGTAATGCAGTAGAATCAGATAAAGGCAGAGAACACCCACACTCATGTATTATATTAACAAATGGGGGGAAACTTGATGTCCTGTTTGTGATGCGATTATTATAATTTGGAAATTGGGTGAAACTTGATGTCCTGTTTGTGATGCGATTATTATAATTTGGAAATTGTCACTAGATCCGTATTTAACAACACAGTCAATATATCTGCAAGGGTTTGGACAGCTTTCTGGCAGAGTCCTGGATGAAGTCTCTGACTTATCAATAGTAAATGAACAGATCAGTAATTCTTGCATATTGGAGATCAGTTGGGACCCTTCTGGTAGACCTTTGTATTGAAGAACAACTACTCGGTCTCTGTTGTTTTACTGTCTTTGTTAGTCTTGAATGTAGAAGATGGATACCTCCATGTCATGAACTCAGAATCAGAATTGCACCTTCTTTCCCCACTTCCTGTCTTCTAACCCAGAAAGTACTAAGAGCCCAAAGGGACAGGATAGTGACTTGATTCTTATGGTGCTCAGGTGGCCAACATAACCCTAGTTTATACTCTTGCAGCTAACATATTATTCAGTTGTGTATCTGCCTCTGTGCAGGACATTACAGTTGCAGCAGCAAGGGTTATTTCTTTATAAAATCTTCTCATCATCAATGTCTTAGCCACTATGCGTGGATAATTTACTTCTAATTCCAAATGGTTTCTCATTATCTGTAGAACTCATTTCTTTTCTCAAGGAAGCCAAAAGGCTGTTTATCAGCTAAGTCTTGTTTGGCAAAATGGAAAAAATTATCTTCTTGGTGAAACACAACACTTGTTTGACCAGAAATTATTGCCAGTTTATAGGACTTTTGGATGGCATAAATCCTGTTAAGACTGCATCATCTTATTCTCTATTACCCACCAACTTTATATAGTCTGTCTGACCCTCTAGTCTCACCAGTTCATGCAGTTAAATCTTTCCTGAATGAAAAGCTACTTTCAAGGTCACTTAGTATTCTCTCTTGCCATTTTGGGATTTGAACTCTAGCTATTTCCATGGACTTCTCTCTTTCTTGGAAAGCACCATTGTTGAAGTGGTAACCTCAGTAAGAACTTCTGGACTCAAGGCTTTGCTGTGCACTAAACAATGTTCTGCTGTGTTTTCCACAGTGGTAGTATACTTATGAGAACTAGTCCACTTGTACCTATGAAGTAACTTCTACAGTAACCAGATGTTGTTGCAAAACAGGACACTGAAGTGAAAAGACTAGTACACACCTTCAGTGTGTATCGGTAACTGAGGTATTTTGGAAAACTTTGTTTGCTTCATAAAAATCTGACCAGCTTTTTTGTCTCCTTCATGAAGGTTAAACAGGACCTATGTATGGACAAATAGACTTTGTCAGAGGGCTGCCCATTATATTTCCTTTTA
Organism: Protopterus annectens; assembly: GCF_019279795.1. Taxonomy (NCBI): domain Eukaryota; kingdom Metazoa; phylum Chordata; order Ceratodontiformes; family Protopteridae; genus Protopterus; species Protopterus annectens. The sequence continues at coordinate 313,397,597 of NC_056737.1, read as the reverse complement.
TTTTGACAAGTGGAATTGATGGGCACAGTCAAAACAATTTGTACTAAGGATTCTACCACTTTTGCTGGCTGTTTAATGAAGGACAATTTTGTTTGTGCTTTAGTCATACATTAATTCTTTTTACACTACAAACTCTTTGCCCATTCTTTGAGTAAGACACATTTTGGTAGAGTATAATTGTAGCGGAATCCTTTTCTTTCTTAGTTGACAACTGCCTCCAAATATAATAATATAGTTGCGGTATACATTCACTGTAATTGTAGATCTTTGATGGAGAGATTCACATAGCAGTCTGGATCTGCTCCCTCCATTCTCCTTTACTATACAGATTTGAGTCGTCATGCCGACTGGCTGTGTTTTGGTGTACCAACTGACTTTGCTACATAGTTGTTGCATTATTTATTTTTATTTTTTACAGTAAGTACAGTTTCTGACTAGAAGAACTGGAGGTGGTACAGGGTAATGCTTTTGAAGTGGCCTGGGCAAGCTGACTGTAAAAGAGCAGCAGTAAGAAACAAGTGTTCATTCTGGAGGTCTTGTAGCTTGGAACTTGGGCAGTGTGATGGTTGACCGCTTCTGGCATAAGCCCGTTTGTTTGCTTTACAGCTGTGAGAGCCTCTCATTTGAGTATTTTGTTATTTTTATTTGACATTTGTTAATTGAATGAGTGTGCTTGCTGGTTCCTGAACTGCAAATAAGGCCAGAGATGCAGTAAATGAATTATTCACTCTTACAAATGACAAATAAGTGCATAATGTAGTACGAGTGGCTATGGAGTGTCTTGTGTGTGTAAAATGAATATAAAGGGATGCATAATATATAAATGTGTAATAGCTAAGTTGAATATAAAATCATGCATAATATATGATGTAGTATATAATAAGATGTGTATAATGGAATGTCTGATATGTGACACTTGCAAATATTTATGTAGTGATACTTTCATTGACATTTACATAATGAATAGTAAAAAAGGCAAATACTGCCATTGAGAGCAGGTGAGATAATTTTGCAGAGGTAATATTAATATATTAAGGGGGGAGAGAGTATGCAGAGTTATACTATAGAACTATAGGTTTATGGAAAGCTGCATGAGATGGGTCGAAGAAATGGGATAAGGTACATTTTTAAGTTGTACCTCTGAAGCATTTACATGGGACATTGTCTTTCGGGTTGTTAAGTAGGATTAGTCTAAAGAGAGGTTCGATTCTCAGCTAGAGCGTCTTCTGCGTGGAGACATGGGCGTACCTTCGTTGAAGGTTGTGCATCAGAGCTGGTAACTCTGCACGTAAAAATCAACTACCAATCATTAGCGGACCGGAGTTCCGCTGTGGCGACCCCTAACCAGGAAAAGCCGAAAGAGACAACAAGTCTAAAGAGAAGTTAAGGTGAGTAGAAATGTAATTTATGTGGGAATGGAATTCTAAATTGCTGAACCCATTTTATGGAATGACCTTTTGTTTCCTGGATGCATAGTAGCCAAAGTAGGGTTAAGGAACCTCGAATTTGTGAACGGTATATACAAGTGGTAAGTAAGCTGCGGTTACATAAAGCTAGAAATTATTCTGATGATCATCTTGTACAACTTCATGTGCATTGATGTTTCCACAGTCTTTCACAGAGGGCCACATAAAACAGTTGTGTTAGTGATCCCTTCTCCTTACCTGCATGCATGATATGTTCTTTTGCTGTGTTCTTAACCCAGTTTATTTACAATATTTAATTTTCTGTAAGAATTATGTAGAGTAGCAGTAATAAAAACGTGTACTGCTGTTGTATGATTGTAATCTATTTTTGATAGACTATTTCTTGTACATTTGATGTACATTTCTTGATTTTTTTTTTTTTGATGTTTTAAATGTTTGTGTCAGAAGAAAAATTCAGACGAGTCACATCTGCCTCAGGTGATGAAAAAGTTCTTTATTAGCAGCTTACACATCATGTTGGCCAAGATGATTTCCTCCTCTGGTCAACTTGTTTACTGACATCAACTTTTATACTGCAAGCAAAACAACTTTTTGTTACATTTCTGACTGTTGACAGTTGGGTATGGAAAAACACCTGTGGTAAACATGTTTATCAAAAATTACCTCAAACCAACAGTTAGTGCAGAATGTTCAAGAAGTACAGAATGTTCAGTTCAACAATGGTAGCTCAAATTTTCCAGGAGACACAGCCTGCTTCAGTAAATTAACTCTTACTCGGCCGTGCGTCCTTATCCCAGGCTTCACTAAGCTATAACCAAGTCTCTTTATACTGAAAAGCAAAAAACAGTTATTATTCAGGTTTATAAGCAATGCTGCATTTTGTTCACAGATGAGGCTCATCTTTGATAGGCATATCCCAACAAATAACATGTTCACTTTGCAAGAAGAGGAAAAAGACAAATAACCGTATGTTTTTAAAACTTTTCTCTTAACATTTCCCCCCTGAAAACACTTTTTATTTGTCTCTTTATTTCAGCAATATATGGTAAAAACTAAGGTTTTCTTTGCATACATTACTTCATTGGCAAGACAAACTTTTAAACTTCAAAAACATTTGCAAAAAGTCACATTTCAATGTATTCACTTTCACCAGTCTGTTGCAGTTGCTGGTATATTGTCTTCGTAACAGCAGTATCAACCAGTCTTTGTAGAAGACCTCTGATACAGGGTATACAACAGCAACCACATACCACCACGATAGCCACAGCGACTCCAACGGACACCAGGAAACTGCTGATGAGATGACTCCATTTTCCAAACCATGCTTGTAGAAAGTCTGTAAAGGGATTATTTACCCCAGAGTTCTCTGCCAATTCTTCAGATAACATTTCCAAACCTTTCAAAGCTCGAGTGATACTTCTGTCAGGCGCAGTGTTTGGATTCGATTCTGCCATGCCACCTGCGAAGTGGCCTCTAGTTGTTCAGCAATTCCTTTCAATGCATCTTTGGTATAGTTCACAAAACGCTGCTGGTTATAGTAAATGTAGTTGATCCAGTCCACATTCTTATTAGGTTGAATCCAAGTCCACATTCTTATTAGGTTGAATCCAGACAAAGATGGATGTAAAACCAGCTGCTATTTGGTTTATTGCTTTGTATTCATCAGGTACGCCAATGCTATCGATGTAGACACCGTTATCGAAGGATTGCTTCGGTGCCTCTCTTTTTCTCCTACTCAACCACTTCGGCTTTATTTCAGGTTCTCTTACGAAATTGCTTGCTGGAACTGGGAAAATGTAGAAAGGCAGAATTAACTTTACAAGTGCACAAGTTCCCTTCCAGGGAATTGTAGGCCTTGATCTGAGTTTGTTGTCTCCACATAACCACCATATGTCTGCTAAACTATGAGTTTGGTTCTCCAGAAATGGATTTTCATTGCCATTCACAGTAACATTGCAATAGTTCCGTCCCATATTGCCATAATTCTTCCTTCCCTGTGCCATCTCTGGAAATGCACATATACGAACCTGGATAGGAAATCGCTGCAGGTGGTTTCTCAACTTTCCTTATGACTGGAAAATGCTGAGTTTCATTTTTGCATTTATCTTCAGTTTTGTTGAAGAATAATTTTAACAGACACGTTAGGTTACCTTCATCTCGCATCAATGGGACTGTCGCTAGTTGCTGTTTACCTTCAGCACAAGAAACACAGTTCTCACGATGTGCCTCTCTGGTACTATATCTAACCCAAGATAACCATTCGTTATGGTGTACGAATCCCGTCTCGAGTAACAATTGTTCTTCTGTGAAGGCAAAATCTGCTTTACTTGTAGCATTTTTAAGGCTTTGTACTTTAAGTTGGAGGGTCCCCAAAGGATCAGTTCCAATTGGAAGAGACACTCCGATTCCATAAATTCCTGAATCACTTTCTTGTGGTGACACAATGGTTATAGTAATTACTTCGGTACCTTGGAAATGCGCAATTTTTATTCTTTGTTGCCTGCTTTTATCTTTCTCTGGTATCACTGCACCACTTGTTTCCCATCCATTCACATCTGTTGACCACCAAACATTTGACCAGGACGTACAGTCTCTATTGCACAAGTATTTTGCACGAGTCAAGAATTCATTATTGTTCCATTAAGAACAGTCCAAAATTCCTTCACAAAGTTTCACCTTAAACACAGTAGTAACACCTGTTTGCGCTTGCAGCACCACCATTCCTTTTTCTCTTGCAACTGTTCCTTCTCGTATGGACATATTTACTTTCGCCACCAAAATCATTATCATGTAACAGTTCAAGTACCAGTTGAACATGACCATCCTCCCTAAGGATTACCTCGCGCCATTGGTTTCTTCACTGGGTTTGAGACGAACTAACCCCTATTGGGCTAATCCCCCTTTGTAGCCAGACTTTGCGCTGAGAGGTCCGGTGGAGTTTGACCAATATCAATGGCAGAAATAAAAGTCTTGAGTTTTTTACAGTGGGTGATATGAATCCACGAAGTCCTCTCAGCGATCTTTACAGCCGTAGGTGTCGAGATAAGTACTTGGTATGGGCCTTCCCACCTGGGGGATGACCAATTCTTTCTGTTCACAATTCGGATCCACACCCAATCCCCAGATGCCACGCTTAACAAGGTTTCATTTCTGGAATCTGCAAAGGAGTCATTGGTTACAAGAGACTTGGCAATTTAGCAGCTTCTTCATATAATCCGCTAGATCCTCACCCCCCTCACGTTCCGCTGGCAACAATCCTTGCCACTGCAGGACATAATATGATCTCCCAAACAAAAGTTCAAATGGTGTGTCCTTTGTAGGAGGGTGAGATTCGCATATACAGGAGTGCCAAAGGAAGGCACGCAGTCCATGATCTATGTGTTTCTGCCATCAGTTTGTGGACCTTACTCTTCAAGACACCGTTGTGTCTTTCGACCATTCCAGCTGACTGGGGATGGTAAGCACAATGGTACTAGAGATCAATTTGAAACACTTGACCCAACTTCTGAACAATCTGGTTAACAAAATGAGACCCATTATCACTGTAAATGCATCTTGGTAAACCAAATCGGGGAATTATTTCTGTAGTCAAAAGTTTTGCTACTGTTTGTGCATTCGGGTGCTTTACTGGAAAAGCTTCTACCCATTTAGAAAAAGCATCAATAATGACTAAACAGAACCTTTTTCCCTCTGAGGGTGTCAATTCAATAAAGTCCATACAGAGTGTGTGGAATGGATATGGAGGGGTGGGGAATGCCTGCTGAGATTTTTTAACTCCCCCCTGAGCATGATACTTAGCACACAATAAACAAGATAAACAGAATTGCTTTGCATAAGTTGAAAACCCCTTACACCAAAACACCTTAGACACTATTTGAATCATCGTCTGTACTCCTACATGGGCAGGTCCATGGCTAACCAATGCCACATACCTAAAAAGGTTTAAGGGTAATACCATTTTGCCATCTGATGCCCTATACAACCCATCTTGTTGAGGGATACCATATTTTACCTAACGACATTTTTCTTTCTGTGTCGTCAATGTTTGCATTACTTTTAGTGTCTCTAAGTCTAAGAGGTGTCTGGGCTCTAAATCATTGTCATGTAAAAACAAATCATTTTTTTGAGCTGCCTTTTTTGCAGCCATATCAGCAAGTGCATTTCCCCTGGAGACAGGATCTTTTCTGTTGGTATGTGCGGAACATTTACATATCACTATCTGAAGTGGTAGTTGCATTGCATCTAACAACTGTAAAATTAAATCTCTGTGATTTATTGGTTTGCCTGTCGCAGTAACCATTCCCCTATTCTTCCATTGTTGAGCGAAAACATGTACAGTGGAGAAAGCATATTGACTGTCTGTATAAATTGTTACTTTTTTACCCTCCCCTAAGGTACAAGCTCGAGTCAAAGCCACCAACTCAGCTGCTTGTGCAGAATAAATGTTTGACGATCCTTTTACCTCCAAAACTTCAGTTTCTGTGGTGACCGCATACCCTACTAGTGTCTTTCCTACAGTGTCTTTCTTTGCTGATCCGTCTACAAACAAAACGAGATCAGAATCTACCAACGGAATATCCGTTAAATCTGGTCGGGGAAGCACTTTGTCATGAATGCTCTCTAAACAAACGTGTGGAGTACCTTCTTCTAGAGTCGGCAAAAGTGTCGCCGGATTAAGAGTAGTACATCTTTCTATGCTCATATGAGGCTGTGTCAGCAGCACTGTCATACATGACAAATGTTGACTAGGAGATAAAAAGGTTATCTTATCTTGCAAAAGTATAGTAGCAACTGAATGTGGAACCCGCAATTGTAATGGGTGAAACAAAATTAATGATGCTGAGGCTTGTACTGCCATGGTGGCTGCCACTACAGCTTGAACACAATGCGGCAATGCCCTTGCAACAGGATCTAATCTGGAGGAGTAGAAAGCTATCGGTCTCTGTTTATCCCCATGTACTTGTACCAGAACCAAAGTCATATATTTTCCCTTACAATCAACCATTTGTACAAACTGCTTAGAATAGTTCGGAAAACCCAAAACAGAGGATCCTGCTATCAATTGCTTAATTCTATTAAATGCCTGTATTGCCTTATTTGTTCACTGTATATTATTCTTAGCTGCCATGGGAGTGTCATGGATTAGTGCGGTCAATGGCCCTACTTCCTCAGCATAGTTAGGGATCCAACTTCTACAAAAATTAGTCACACCTAAAAAGGACATCATCTCCCGCTTAGTCGTAGGCATAAGTGCCTCAAGAATTGCTTGTTTCCTTTTGTTCTCCAATTGTCTACCTGCCTGCGAGATTAAATAACCCAAGTACTTTACTTGTGCTTTCCACAATTGTAACTTTTCTTTATTTACCTTATGTCCTTGCTCAGCTAAAAAACTAAGAAGGGCAAGGGTATCCTTTCTGCAACTTTCCTGCGTGGGTGAGGCCAACAAAATATCATCTACATACAACAGAACCTGGCTTCCCTCTGGGGGAACAAACTGAGCTAAATTCGCAGCCATTTCTTGTGCAAATATTGTCGGACTCTCACAATAACCCTGTGGCAATCTGGTGTAGGTGTATTTTTTACGTTGATAAGTGAATGCAAACCAAAATCTACTCTCCTTATGTAGTGGTATGGAGAAAAAAAGCATTGCTTATATCTATGACAGAAAAATATCTGTTCTGAGGTAGTAAATCATTAAGTAATGTATAGGGGTCAGGGACCACCGGTGCTCTTGGGATCACAGCCGAATTAACTGCTTGTAAATCCTGAACCAACCTCCATGACCCATCCGGTTTCTTTACAGGAAACAACAGAGTATTACAGGGTGAATCTGGGCATTCAACAAGAATTCCTACCTGTTTTAGCTGCTCAATAACTGGCTTAATTCCTTCCTCTGCTTGTTTACTTAGCGGGTATTGGTGCTTACGAGGTCTAAAACCTGACTTTGGAGTTATACAAACTTCACCTGCTGTTTTCATCAGTCCTGCATCCCCTTTACCTTTTGACCATAAATCTACAGGTAAGGCATTTAACGCACTATCTTCCTCTTGAGTTAGAAGGATTTGTCATGCCATTTCTGTTTTGTCATCCCTGAAGTGCACACTTGGTTGTGCCCAAGTCACCCAATTTAATCTTTGCACCTGGATCTGTTGATCCTTCAACTGACTTTTGGACATTGTGTCCCAATTCATTACCTTTTTCGCCAAATCTACCCAATGTGTCCCCACCGCTTTAGTAATTGAAATATGTGGGCTATAACCTGAGCGATATAAAGAACTGATTTCCTTGGTCAAAGTACAGGTCACTACTGTATTACCTTGCGTATCCCAAAACATATCATTCAAAATTATCCTTGCACGTTTGTGCTTAAAGAATTCTTTTACAAATTCTTTATCCGGACCAGGGGCCTTTCTATAGAACATCGTACAATGTAAGTGCGCCGCAACCTGCGGTGACCCGCTCCTAGATTTACTTAAAGCTAGGTTGATCAAATCTGTATCAACCCTCCCCGGCCCGTTTGAAATCAAGTCCTGGCTATACCAGTAAAACAAGTCTTGTACTCCCTGTACCACCAAGCCATCCGCTAACCTTTTCGCCTCAATGCCTTTAGGTGTGGGAATTGCCGCTATTCCAAACAAATGCATCAAATCTCTTCCCAGCAAATTAACTGGACAAACTTTCGATATAATTACCCTACACCTAACAGTTTGTTTGCGGATCTGTGAACAATAGAGGATGAGACAGTGGTTCCTTATAGATTTTCCTGTTTTCCGCTTTCACAAGGACAAACTCATCTGTTTCGCAGTTCGGAGGCAGAACTGCTGGACCCAAAAGTGTACGCGATGCACCTGAATCACATAAAAACTCCACTTTTTGTCCCTCAGCCAAAAACTCTAACATGGGTTTTTGATCTAGATGCATAGCAATACCCAAATTTGCCAGGTTTATGACTTCACAGTCACAATCCCGCCCTTCCTTATGAGTGTTCTGACATTCATCGCAGAGAGCGTCTGCCTCATCATCATCACAATCATTGTCACTTTCTTCTTCTCTACAATAATCACAATAATGAATTTGGCGCCTTCCTTTACTATCATATAGTCATGCGGAGCCCTTGTTCGTAAGCTGTGGGGGATGTAGCCACTCTTCACAGTCAGCAGCGAAGTGCCCACGTCTACCGCATTTAAAACATTCTCCACGTTTTAACCTTCCCTCATATTCCTCTGAATGTCCACCCGGTTCATTTAACATGTCCCATTTCGGGGCCCCCACGTTTTTTTACGCCACCACGGCGCCCTTGCCCCCTTTGGTCCTGTACCAAGAATATACCACCATCATCCCCTACTGCTAGCACTTGTACTTTCTTTTTTAAATTTAAAGTGTCGCTCAGCATGCCGTGCATATTCAAACAAAGGTTGCAGTCTACATGTTCTATGATCTACCTTATGCTTAGTTATATCGGAGCCTTACAACCTTTAAGAAAAGCATTTTTCAATTGCTGTTCATACGGACTATCATTGGTCTGATCCTGCGGAATCATCATTCCACAATGGTTATTGAACACTTCTGTCAATCTTACAATATAGTGATCTACAGATTCATCATCATTTTGAATGCACTGATTTATTACTGTCCAGTCTGCTCTTGGACGCCACTTATCAGAAATTCTCTAACAGATCAGTGACTCGCGTGTCTATCTTACAATATAGTGATCTACAGATTCATCATCATTTTGAATGCACTGATTTATTACTGTCCAGTCTGCTCTTGGACGCCACTTATCAGAAATTCTCTAACAGATCAGTGACTCGCGTGTCTAACACCCCAGAATTATGCTTTAATGTAGTGCCGTCATCTGCCTTACATGTCCAAGTACCACAAACTAAGTGCCAGTCTGGACCCAGGATTTGTCGCACTACTTGTTCTACTTCTAAACCATTTAGATGATAACTTAAATGCATACCAACTATGTCCTCAGAAAACGTTTGAAAATTAACCTTGGGATGAGGAATACCATCTGTAGCTCGTTTTATATCCTCTCTAGCCCAGGGACGATAAACTAAAATATTTGGCTCTTGTCCAACATTCCCTGCTTGTGGGTTTGCAACTTGTATTAGGGGAAGAGCTTCTGAGTAGTCAGAAAGTTTAATGGCCCAACGTCCTTGCCCTGCTGGTCCTGACCTTAACTGCATAGGTTGGTCTACCTGTTGCAAAGCAACCTTGGGTACTACGGGAATTTGCGGGTAAATTGGAGGGGTCACAACACTTCTTTGAGCAGCCAATAACCCACCCTGCTTACAGATACCACATCTTCAGACTGATATTGAGGAGGTTCCGCCGGTACGGCAGCAGCAATTTCCCCATACGGTGGGGCAGTTGCCTGCCTTTGTACCGCACAAACTGTATGCTCATCCACCTTATCTAAAAATAAAGCTACTTTTCCACTTGGCACCAGTGATCCCTTTTGATTTATTTTTCTTTTTCCTGGCACTGTTTTTCTTTTATAGCTCGTTTATTTGCTTCTTCTAACCATTTTTGTGCTTGGGGAAATCCCAATTGTCTGCTTTTTAGTTCTGGTTCCTGCATCTCTTTTCAAATCTCTAACCAATTTTGCACAGGCATATTCAGTGTACCATCAAAATCATATTTCAACTTCCACTTTTTCAAAAATTTAACATTATTTTTGTTTAAACCTTTCATATACTTAGCGTCAACATTTAAACAGACATCACTCTCACACTTGCAGCAACTCGAACCCATGTTTCCCCCAGATTTCTTACTTTAGGACTGTATCAAAGTTATTTTACAGGGCTTATTATAAAATGGGGCTATCTTAACGGGTGATCCTAACAAAATAATCTTAACAAGTAATCCTACCCACCCTTAACTAAAAATAAAAACCCTTGTCGACAAGGTTAAATTAAATTAAAAGAAAATTTAGTTTTCATCCTACCCGAACCAGATGAGACTCCGTTTCCCCTTTTCGTTCGGAAACCGTGCCTCAGGGATCAGAGAGCGGCCGGCCTCCTCTCAACGACAAATCAGTCAGAGGGCTTTCAGTCGAGGGAATCTTAAGATGAGAAACCCTCACCTGCACAGGTTTTTCGGTCTCTCGGTCTGATCCGTATCTTCATAGAGGTTTCCGGTCCGAAGGACCAAAATGTCAAAAGAAAAATTCAGACGAGTCGCATCTGCCTCAGGTGATGAAAAAGTTATTTATTAGCAGCTAACCAGATTACACATCATGTTGGCCAAGATGATCTCCTCCTCTGGTCAACTTGTTTACTGACATCAACTTTTATACTGCAAGCAAAACAACTTTTTGTTACATTTCTGACCGTTGACAGTTGGCTATGGAAAAACACCTGTGGTAAACATGTTTATCAAAAATTACCTCAAACCAACAGTTAGTGCAGAATGTTCAAGAAGTACAGAATGTTCAGTTCAACAATGGTAGCTCAAATTTTCCAGGACACACAGCCTGCTTCAGTAAATTAACTCTTACTCGGCCGTGCGTCCTTATCCCAGGCTTCACTAAGCTATAACCAAGTCTCTTTATACTGAAAAGCAGAAAACAGTTATTATTCAGGTTTATAAGCAATGCTGCATTTTGTTCACAGATGAGGCTCGTCTTTGATAGGCATATCCCAACAAATAACATGTTCACTTTGCAAGAAGAGGAAAAAGACAAATAACCGTATGTTTTTAGAACTTTTCTCTTAACAGTTTGTGATTGAAGTTAGATTTTTTTAATAAAACAAAGTTTCTTAGACCTTGTATTTTGGCCTTTTATTTTAGCTGATTTCACAAAATGTTCTCAATCAGTAATTATAACCCATTTGCTATAATTATATTTTATTTCACTTAATGTTAGCAGATGTTCTTGAATTGTGTCTTACTGTCAGGGAGTGTTCTTGAAATGTATTTCTTTTAACAGCTTGTGCATTTTTGTAATAGCTTATTCATTGCCTTGCTTAATCTTTTCATTAAACTTTGAAATGATTAAGGAATAGCTTTGTGATTGCGTGGAATAGAGGGATAAAGCCCTGACTTACTGAAATGACATGAACTAACCTTGACAGTAAATAAATTCTCATTGCGAATCCTTGTGACTATCTGTTTGGGTCACCACTCACTGTCATTGTGAGGAACAAATGCTGTCCCTGACTGCAGAGGAAAAAAAAGTAACTTCTTTGTAGATGACTTCAGGGTTTTAGCTACAACTTTATTTCTGTCTTTAATCATAAACACGTCACAATAAGTTAAAATAGTAAAATAATTATAGACTATTGCATAAACATGGTATATGATTAAGAAATTTAAGGTAAAACTGATTAATTGGTCATCATTGATATTTTTTTCAAATTTATAGGTTAAGAAACTCTTTAAAGCAGGCCAAAGTGGAACAGTCCTGCAACCATGGTGGTTGTACATTCCAAAGGCAAAAGGCCTGATGGGCAAAGAACTGACCACTAAGTGACTCTAGCGATGCCTTAAGAATGAGACTACTTCAGCTCACCAGTGTTTGGTGTGTTGCCCACAAGCTAGTGGTGATGTGCTGAAATAAGTGTAGTGTGAATAGTAATGTTTTTGATGGTTGAGTGCTACAGTCCCCTGCACCCTTAGATGTGGGTGTTCTGCCTACATACCTCAGTCTCTGTTAAGTGCATCGCCTCCTAGATCGCACAAGTTTCAAGGAAAAAGGAACCTGCTTAATTCAAGGGAAATTACTTGATTCTCTTTTCCTTCTCCTAGTTGGTGTGATTTCATGAGGTGGTGTGTTTTGAAATCCGGAGTCGAGGCTTAGCTTCTCTGCACAAACAATTGGAAGTCCCTTCCAATAGATTAACTTGTAGGGTGGTGAGACTGAAGTCACTTAACAGTTTGTCAGGGAGTTCTGCTTCTGTAAGTCAAAGTAGGCCTCTGGGAACTAGTGGCGGCCAAATAATGATAGAGAAAACTGCCTTGGGGTAGTGGGAGATGCTCATTTCCTTCAGATATGAGGCACTCTACTAATGTGCGGCTACAAATACCTGCAGCATGATTTTATACAGTGTGTAGAACTGAATAGAGAGCTAGCATAATTGCTTCATCATGGTAGTACTAGGTTTCTAATGCTGCATACCAGAAGGCTATCAAGCAGCAAAATTCTCTGCAGGCTGAAATGAGATAGTTGTTTTGTTAAGAAGTTCCAGGTAAAGGGCATTACAGTAGTCAAGATGAGGTAGGATTGGCATTTACAGTCCAAATGAGCTCCATTTCTTCATTATTTTGTATCAGCTCTGGACAGAACTTTGGCTGCTCCACCTGCACCTGATCAGCCCATTTATTCTGCAGTTGCAAGAGCCAGGGATTTACAAGCCCTCCTTCGTGTTTGTACCAGCCCCAATGAAATCATCCACTTGAGGTGAGAATCCGGTGGTAAGGAGCGGACCATCTTTCATGTTCCTGTGAAGCAGTCTATCCTCTCCTCAGAGGAGCACCCCATAGCTTCCCTCCAAGGGGAATGCTTGGCTTACAGTGTGCCTTGCACATGGCAGTATGGGCTCACTAGGCCACAAGCTCCATGAAGTAAATACCTAGTGCTCCCACTAAGTGTCACTCGTGGTGAGCCAGAGAGGCTTCCCTTCCCCCAGGGTTAGTAAGACAGCAGTGGCAGCTCATTTCCATCCTCTCCTTCCAGCTCCTACAGGTGCCCAAGCAGCTGTTCAAACTTGGGTCACCAGTGACCTAGTTGGGCTTTATCCCTCTACACTACTGAGCAGCCTATCTCTGTTTCATTGATTTGTTGAGTACAGAAACTAGACTGGGATGGATGTGTGAGTTGTTGGGTTGTTATAATAAATTCAAACATATATATAAACTATCTTCTTTAACCTTGGCATAAAGATGGCAAGTTAGAGATAGGACAGAAATTATCAAAATTCATTGTTATGGTCCTCGTCAACCCCCATTTTTCTCCATGGGGTTGGGCTGTTGTCAACTGCCATCATCCCTCTTGATTCATTGCCACTCTCCTGCCTTCTTCAACACTAATGTCTGACTGTCACAGATATTCTTTCACACAATCCATCCACCTCTTTGCAGGATGTCTTCATTTCCTTTTGCCTTCTTCCTGCCTGTCCCAAATCTTCTTTACCAGATTGTCTTCTCCTTTTCTGCACATGTACCCAAACCACTGTAGTGTGTTCTCTTTGATCTTTACTGCAATTGGAGCTTCTGTTCTACTTTGGCTTCTACTCTTTTATGTCCTCATTTCTTTGTCTGTCCCACAACATGCATCCTACCGTCTGTCTCGCGCACTTTGCCTCCATCACCTCTAGCTACCTCAACTGCTTTACCTTTACTACCCATATTTTTGTACCATACAGTAGCACTGGTCGCACCTTACTTTTCAGCTTCTTTGTCATTCTTCTGTCATACACTCCACCTGACACACTATGCCAGTTGGCTACAGTCCCTCTGATTCTAGCCTTGGTCTCTTCATTCAGACTTCGCCACCCCTCCCAGATACTTGAAGCTGTTAACTTGTTCCACTATCTTTCTTCTTGTTTCAGTTCTTAGCATCTTCTGATTTCCCCTATTTGCAGCCGTTACGACTGTCTTATCTGTACTCCATGTTCATCCCATGTGCCTTCAGTTTTACATTCCATTCCACTATGTTTTGCTGAAGTTCTTGCTCAGAGTCTGCTTGAAATGTCACATTGTCTGCATACAGCAACATCGTCCCTAATGACCTGTTTGCTAATGTAATCATCACCAGTGTGAACAACAGTGGGCTCAGAGTTTAACCCTGATGCACACCCACTCCCACTCTGTACTCCATGTTCATCCCATGTGCCTTCAGTTTTACATTCCATTCCACTATGTTTTGCTGAAGTTCTTGCTCAGAGTCTGCTTGAAATGTCACATTGTCTGCATACAGCAACATCGTCCCTAATGACCTGTTTGCTAATGTAATCATCACCAGTGTGAACAACAGTGGGCTCAGAGTTTAACCCTGATGCACACCCACTCCCACTGGGAACCCCTCTGTGAGAGAGAACACTTTTCATACTTGAGTCATCGGGTCCTTGCACATAGCTTGCACTAATTCTACCAATGTTTCTGAGACTTCAGACTACTGCAGGACTGACTAAATCAGCTTTCTTAGGACCTTGTCATATGCTTTCTGCAGGTCTGGGAATACTCCGTAGGACTCTCTCCCAGTCTCTCTTCTTCTCAACTCTCTGGCTCATTGCAAACATCAGGTCACTTTTGCTACATTCTGATCTGAATCCAAACTGCTAATCTCCCATCCTACTTTCTGTCACTCTGTGTATTAATTTATCAGTCACCCTCTCCAGAACTTTCATGCAGTGTGATCGGAGTTTGATCACTCTCTGTAATGTCCACAGTTATGAATGCCCCCTTTGTTCTTAAACACTGGCACTAGGAACTAGCACGCTGCTTCTCCAGTTATCTGTGATACTCCTTTCTCTCCACACTGCTCTGAGTACCATTAGGAGCCATTTCTCCCCTATCTCACCCAACATCTTTATCATATCTGCTGTGACCTGATTTGAGCCGGTTGCTTTCCCTGACTTCATTTTCCTTAGTGCTGTTCTTATTACCTCTGTGGTGGGCTCCTCCTCTTCTCTCATCACAGGCTGTGTCTGGGGCAGTACAGCTTCTGTGGGGTTTTCTTGATTTGGAAACATTTGCCCTTGATATCCTGTGGACTGATGAGCAGGTTTGCTGGAGTCCCTTATGAAGGGTGTCTATCTTACTTACCTTTCTATCTTTGCCTTGCAACCTGATATAGTTTCTTTGTACCATCTACTGACTCACTTTCCAGAAGTTGGTAAAGTTTCTCTGATGCTCTCTAACTCCTTTCTTGAACCGTTTGTTAGTCAAGCAGAAAAGACGGACCAGGCTAGGAAGGAATACTATCTCCCACTTTTTCCTGCATTCCTTTCTTCCTTCTGATGACTGTCTGGACTTCTGCATTTCACCATCAGCTTTCCTTGTGTACCATATTTGCATACCTGGCTCAGCCGCATATCTGTTCTCTAGTCCTCACACATGCTGTTTTGAGGTGCTGGCATTCTTCAGTTCCATCTGTTTCCTCTTCTTGAGGTGCTAGAGCCTTGTGTAATTTCTTGAACTGTTGTGCTTTCTCACCAGTCAACTTCCAGGTCTTCAGCTTGGTCTCTGACTCTGAAGCCTTCTCTGACCACTGCTTGCAGCTGATTGTGGCAATCAGTGGTTTATGCTGTGGGAAGACAGTTTCACTGGGGATGACCTTGACATTTTTGGTTCTTCTCCAGTGCCCTTTCCTAACTAGGAGGAAGTCTACCTGAGTTGCATGTTGCTCACTGTTGTATGTGATCTTGTGACTGTCTCTCTTAGGCAGTCCTCGTATCCTGTTCTGTCTGTCCCGATATGTGCATTCAAGTCACCCATTATCAACACCAGTTCATGCTGTCCTACTTTAAGTCCTGCCACTTTTGTCGGCTTGCACTCTTTTCTTCACTATCGGAGCACTATTGTGGGGCATAAGAAGAGATGAATACTGCCCAAATTGCCATTAGTCTATCAGTAATTCTGATGACATCCTTCATTTTTAGCCTGTCCTCCTCCTGAATAGTAGACTCTGAATTCCAAGCCAAGTGACTTGGCTGCACTGCCTTTCCATCTTGTCTCTTGGATACATAAGACATCCAGCCTCTTCTCTGCCAACATGTCATCCACTTCCAAGTTCCGTTCTGTTAGTGAATCTACAATGAGTGTAATAATTCTTATTCATGTTTGGCAGGTTGATTGGATTTACATTCAGCTTTCACTCAACAGAGCTACTCCAGGTAATTCAGGCTGGGCAACTGGACAGTGGCAGGCCGGTAGCTTATTGTCCCAGAGCTGTTGGGCTATATGGTAGACACACCCTGGCTGATAGGGGCACATACACCCTTCCCACCATTAGCATGGGTCCCTGGTGTAGGTTGGTTTCTCAAGTCACTTATCACCGGCAAATCCCTTTACCCATTTGGTAACAGTAGTCAATATGATTGAATCACCTAGAGCCATATTTTAGAACATCAAGTAGCTAGCACTGCCACGGTGCAGTGTCTTTGATCTGTGTTCTCCTATATTTCCTGAGCACCAGTGTAGATGCCAGAAGTGGTTTATACAGCTCTTTACCCTACAGAGCGCCATGTAGAGTCTGTGCTGCTGTTCACAGCTCCTTTTTATGGTGAGTTTAAGATGGGTACACTCAGCATATTTTCAGGAGGTGGGAGGAACCCAACAGAGACACAGGAAGAACATACACACTCCAAACGGGCATTGGCCAGAAGTCATGCTCTAACCTTGTACATTGGGAGGCAAAGATTTTAACCATTATGCCAACTGGTCAGACAAGCTAGCATTTTTTGTACTAGTTTATAGTTGAAAACTGTAGTGTGGTCTGTGAAATCATTTTTAAGTCTGGAGTAAATAGGCCTGCTTATATTGCTTTTAGTGACTGTTATTTCTCATTACACCTAGACTCTGCAGTCCACCATACATCATAATTTCATTTACAGGCATGCTTTTTCTTTTCAATATATTCATAATTTTGGTAATGGAAACATTAAACAGGATCAGTGTTGTGGCTGATTCTTGTGGGGAAATCTGCTGAATGCCTTCCACTCTTCTGATTGCCCTCTGTCTTCTGTTATAGAACCAGTCCCTAGCTCAGTTTACCACTTTCTGGCCTACTTCTAGATCTGTCTTCTTTATTAATACATGATCTGCGAGGGAGTTAATCGTGTATTAATGATCAGATCAAAGGTGGTCAATATTTTTGGACAGATTGACAAAAAAAAGCATGTCTTCTTGTTTGGCAGAATGTTTCAGTTCTGGGCAGACACACTTGGGGGTAAAGGTGATGCTTAGATAGCTGTATATATTTTAACACATTTACTATAATTGTCATTAATTACAGTCAATAAATCTGTTTTGAGTTTGCAAGAAGTCCTGCCTGAAAACTTATAGGGAAGGTTGTAGTGTCGCTGATAAAGCTTTCCTTTTCTAGACCCCAGTTGTGTGCCACTCTAAATGTGCTCGAATGCTGTTGCTCAGCACTAGTATCCAGGGATGCTGTACCCTAGAACAGATATTTTTGCATCCACTGCCCACCCGATCCTCAGATCTGCAGCCTTGCTTATGTGGAAAGTGATTACATTTGTTGATGATATTTCTGTTTTGTGAATCCATGCTGTTTCAGATCCTGTGCACCAGACTGGATTCTGTGACTGGAGCCTTGTTATGTTTTGAATATGCAGCTTTTTTTGTCTTCTCATTAGATGTCTTGTATTTTTTTTCTCCCTAGAAGAAAGAAAGCGTCTCATACGGAACTTCAATGAACAGTTTGAAGAAGCAAATGAAATGGTACGTCTTTCCAAGTTTTCTTTTTTACTTGTATTATGTTTTTATAATGAGTTGCATATGTTAAATTGCAACCTTGCATTATTTTTATAAGACTGGTGTCAGTTTTAGTTTAAACCCTGTGTACTTGGATGTAGCCATCTTGTGCATTCTTTTCTGGCTCTTCTAAACTTTTGAGTCCTAATGCTTAAGTGGGCACAGTCCTTTGGACCCACGCAGCATTCCTACACAAGGGTATATTCAGACCACTGAGCCCTAGTTCTATATAGCTGCTTTACACAGGTTTGTCTCATGCTAAAGTTTATCATTGGGATGTTCACTTTTGATGCTTAAAACTTACAAACCTTCCAAAGGATATTGTGGCCACCAGATTTTTTCCCCTATGTGTTTTCTCCCTTTGTATGCCAACCTATGACCCTCTGCCCTATCAGAGCAGCCCATTTATTTCCTTGTCCTGGGTATGTGCAGTTGATGGTGAGATCAGGCTGGGGGTGTCATGCAGGCAGCCTTGTTCATGTTCATATGTTTAGGTAGTTACTAGGCATGCAGGAGACTATTGAAGAGCCTAACCCAAATTGCAAATTGCTACAAAGCACTCTCTGGTTAAGTGACTTGCCCAAGGTCACACAGTAGGCAAATGAAGAATGAGTGAGTGAATCAAACCATGTACCAAAGGAAATAGCTCATTAATAACTTGTAGCCGTAATGCCCTGTGCCCTTATCAGCATCCCAGCAATGAGGGATTTTGTTTTGCCTCCATCCTTTATGGCTGATGTGTGTATCAGCATCAGAGCAGGGATATCTTATGTCCTTCCCTTGTGCATTCTCCCACATACACACCTGCAGGGGCCACTGTCACTTGCTTGGGATTACCAAGTACCCATCTCCCAGATCTATGGTCAGTGGTAATGTTTTATCATCCACTTGCATGGGAGCAAGACAGCCTGAACAGGACTACCATCTCCTTTTCTGCAGGATGGTTGAGCTGACAAACATTGCTCACTTCTATTCTTCCTTGACCGATTCTTCCAGCACTTGATCTATTGTTTGAACTCTGTATTGCATTTCGAGTTTTATCCTGATGCAGAATAAAGCCAGATATGACCACTAGATATTGAATCGGAAACACTACATGGACTGTCTCTATTAAACTTGGGCTAATGGCGTGAGATGCCATCCGCCAATATTACCACTTTTGTCTTTAAGTTAAACCCAGTGCCCAGATGCCAGCAACATGAGAAGTTCAGGGCTTAGCTCATTGCCCAGTGCATGACAGCGATAGAAGCCTGCCAGCAGGGGGGGCTTATATGGAAGAGCTAGCTAGAAATACCAGTTACATGATCTGGCAGTCCAGATTCTAGACTAGGCTTCTCATCAGTCTACCATACCTGCATTGGTCACATTCTTCCCCTAAATAGTCATCCTTCAGAAATCATATTTCAGATTATTCTGTTTGGGCATAATGAAAAATCTGTAGAGAGGTGGCCTTGTGCTACACTGTTTTAGGCAAAAGAGCTGGACACCATTATCATCTCCCTTCACTTGCAAGTGATCTTGGCAGCTTAGCCTGAGAATGTAGTGTAGGATCTTGAATTCCCAGCGTACAGTGGTGGGCTTGAATCTGTTCTCTTGTGTTAGCCTCTTATTCTTTGTCTCCCATGAGCAGTACTGTTGCAGTTAGGAAGTCAGTACTGCTCTAAACACAAAAGCATAATTTTTTTGCTGCCATACCACCTAAATTTAAGAATGTTTATCGATTGTTTAGGTGCCTAGGTAAATACTAAACTAATAGTACACAGACTATTACAAGCCTAGCCAATAACCAGAGATCACATTCAAACCACATACCTTGTATCTGTGAGGTAAAGACCTTAACTGTTACTGCAACCCCACACTAACATGGGGGGGGGGTGTTGGGGGGCTAACTTCAGTGCATATGTCAGGGGCAGACCAGCAGATGGTAGTGTGATACTTACTTTCCTTTTCACACACTGAGCCTAAGACGGTGCCAAATGAGCTTATGACTTCTTTCCTTCATCTGTTTCTTTTGAAGACTGTTGGGAATTGGGCAGAAGGTTTTAGAAGGCAGATTGCTTTCTTGCTTCATGTCATCTGCTGTAGTAGAATTTGAGAAGTTCCAAGGTCTTCTGTCTAAAATGGATGGGCATAGAGAATCCTGTTTCTTCCCCAACACCTCAGTATCCCTTATCTAGGAGACTTTGAGGATGTTAAATTCATTCCTGGAGTACCTTCCCTGTCTTATTACTTCCCCAAGGAATGTCTCCTTGCTTCACTGACACACTCATTGTATTAGAACTTGTACCTTAATTTGTTAATTAATTATTTATCTCTCTCTCTTTCTATATCTCTCTCTCTCTCTCTATATATATATATATATATAATATATATATATATATATATATATATATATATATATATATATATATATACACATATATACACACGCATGGTTATCCGCTATCTAGTATTTCATCATTATTGGGAACTTGGTAACTTGAGTGTCTCTCTGTTTTGCCATTATATGAAAGAATCCTCTTGGGGCATCATATCCATTATGATGGTGTGAAGATATTGGGTGGGAGGTTGGATGCTTTGTTTTTTATCTTGTGTGTAGTATTTACTTGATAATCAGAAAAAGGAAGGACCAAAACAGAATTAACATGTTCAGGATGAATACTGTGCCACTGCCCATAGTTATGCATACCAGTGTCTGTTGTGGTGCTTGCAATTGTATAACGGCTGAATGTCCGTTGCATTGTTATACAGAAAATCTGAATAATAGTTTAATTGTATAACAATGGTTTGCAGTATTATTATGAACAGTACAAAGACTGGAGGAAAATCTGTTTCCTGTAGTGGTTCTCCCCCATAAGTCCTGTTCTTGGAGATGCTGTTTTCCACTGGCACCCTTATTTAGGCTCTTTGTTCCCTATGGAGGTTAACACAATTTAATACTATGTGCTGAGATATACTGAGAGACGACATAAAGGCCATTTCTTTTTCTACTTCCTGTATCAACCATAGGCCCCAGGTACATTATATTTTGCTTCTGTTCAACCTGACAAGAAGAAGTAAAGGTCTTAGATTATTTTAAGAGGATGTACACCTCAGTTAATGGGCTTTTATTAGCTGTATCTTTTGGCACAATTCCAGACTGCTTTAGAGGTCCAAGGATTAAAAATCTTAGCCTTTTTTGTATAAATAATTATAAAAGGCTCCCACAGTGAATCTGTCGCACTATTTCTGATGTGAGCTTGCGTGTTTATTTGTGCAGTTTAGATGCTGTGGACATAAAGTGCACAACTACTGCCTTCATTGTCTGCCTTAGGAGAGCTGCCTGGTTAAAAATTTCCTACTTTCTTGAAGACTTAATACAGGCATTTTTATGCTTCCTTTCACATGTGAGATCTTTAAGGATCCCACATAAAAGGCCATAGAAGACCTTCAGGGACAGGGTAGACCCTTTCTACTATGGAGGGTGTTCAAGACCCACCAGTCCGCCAAGATTTCTTCAGTGTTCTGCAGAACAAAGGCACCAGAATATAGTGGGCACGATGTAAGTTCTCAAAAGCTATCTCATTGTAGAGTACTAGGTCATGTATATCATCCAGAGTGATTCTGTCTTTGACTTGGTTGAAAAGTTTCTTCCCATCTTACATGTCTGTTTTAGAACATTTGGACTGAGAGAAGTGGATTAAGTTGATCAGTCACTCTTGGTTTCTTTGTTAGCTAAAAATATGATACATGAGGTGATGCAAGGGGAGTTGGGCAAGTGAGGATTTCTCCGTTATTCCTTTATCCCATGAAGTTGAGTGTACTATAATGTTCTTGGCCATGTCAGTTTTGTTGGTAGAGCGGATGTGAAAAAGTTTAACACTGTAGTGTAACTGTAGTAGCTCTAGTGCCAGAGGGTCACTGGTTGATGTTTAGATGTGATGGACGTATGTGGTGGTCTGACAGGAAATTACTGCAATTTGTCCTCAGCAGTCTGCAATTTCAGTACATTGTGTTACATTTTGACATATTTCAAAAGCAGTAAAGAAGGGAGGAATGCACAGAACAGTTGGGCGTATCCAAGTGTTAAACCCCTTGATGGGGCCATCTTGAAAATCAACTGATAAGGTGAGCACTAGTGTATTTTTCTGTTAAAATTCTGGCTTTATACTGCTAATATTCTTAGGTTGTGTCTGACTTGCTATGTCACATTTCTTGACTGCCAGTTGTAATGCTAACTTTGTGTGTGTCTTTTTCTTTCTGACACAGGTGTGCGCACACACACTCACTGCAGTCCACTGTATCCAAATGTATGCCACAAGCTGTGTATCCTCAATGATAGAACACTGGACTGCATAAAGTGTTCTAGTGGAAATGGAAGTTGCAAAACTGTTTTTGATTTTTTGAGAGATACTTTCTTGATGATATAATGCCAACCTTTATATTTGAATTGGTGTATTTTTTAAATATTTTTATTAGTAATCACAATTTCAGAAGTGACATAGGTATACGTACATTAATAGAAAAGAAAAAAACAAATGAGTCTTAACAGTATTTCTGTTTTCATGCAATCATTTACTCTAACATTCCATAAGTTTCTCAATTCCTGCCATCCTTTTAACATGACTCCACCTTCTGAACATTATTCTGCGTCTGCTATTCCTACATATTTCATTTATTTCTATGTAATGTGCTATTTCCTCTTTCTGATTACACCTCCAACATGTACTGTCTACCAGATGAATAATTTGCTGAAGTCTACCTGGGGTATAAAAATGAACATGTAAACACTGTCAAACAAAAACATAAAACCTTCTGGAGTTTGCTATATACTTGGCAGCCATTCAGATGTTCTCCCAGTAAATGGTTGATTTGAAAATTGCATTTCCAGTCTCTCTTCCCAGTCTTTTCCAACCCCCTGTAATGATTCTTATAGTTATCATGCAGTTATTTTACATGTCTCATTGATTATCCATTTTTAACAGCAACTTTTGTTCTAGTCTCAACTAAAAACTCCACCAAAGCTGTTCCATTTAGCATTCTCCTGTCCCTTTTTCTTTGCCTGTATTCTGTTATTGGTCCCTGGTGTGGAAGGCAGTTTCTAACCTGCAGTCCGAAGTTATGCTTGGCCTCATCCCACTCTCTCTTACTTTTCCTCTACTCCCAGTACCTTTTTCCTTTGCTAATTTTCTGAGTAACTTCCAGCCCCCTCTTCTCTTTTTCTGTACTCCTACTTGTAGTCCTCCTTACTTGTAAAAGTCTTCTTTTTTTATTCCAGTGTTGGCTTAGGTCGTAGAATACATTCTGCTGCTTTGTGAATGTAATATTCTGTATGTTTGTTTTCATTCTCCTTAAAGTGTATTGCTACACTTAGTGCATCACAGCAAACAATGAGTTAACTGCTGTAATGCGTTTTGCACTGATCATTTTGTATTTATTTGGGCTGTGTTTTAAGTAAAAAGCTTCATTAACATTTTAGTCAAATCTTGGCCGAAATAAATTTAGTTGCTGTCACTGAGGAAATTCTAAGGGGTCCTCCATAGACTTTAATGGATGTGTTTCTGTGTTCGTGCAGGACACGTCCATTAAAGTCTATGGATGCATTTCACATTTTCACTGAGTTAATGTCACTGAGGTTAAAGATCATCTTTAACTTTCAGTGGCAGAAACACAGGGAAAACAAATTTAACGAGTACTTGAATTTAATAAATATTAAAGGAAAAACATTTTGTCTATCGGGTAAAAATGTTAATAATTAATTTATGCTGCCCATGGGATGGTGTTAAAATGTAAGTCGCTCAGTGCGACAATATACTTTAAGGACCTGAATCCCAAATCCTAATCTTCTAATTCATCAGTCCCCTCCCCCGTTTCATTATCATCCCTTTCCACTTGTATATGAGCCTTAGCTGCATAACATTATATATGCCTTCAAATCAGATAATCCTAAATTACCTTGTTCTCTGGGGAGAATCGGCTTGTTCTGCTTAGCTGTTGTCCGCTTTCCCTCCCAAATAAATTCCTTCAGCTCTTTAGTTATTGCCCACAACTTTTCCTCTGATTTGATAAAAACAGGCCTGATCTGTGTATAAAATAAAAGGCACTAAAAACATTTTCAGTGCTTGTGTCTCACAAGCCATATCCAAAGCATATGTCTAGTTTCTTATCTTTAACTACCATCAGGGCCGGTGTTAGCATTTTGGGGGCCCCCAGCAAATGGCCCCCTAGGCACTTCCAGTATAAGTATCATCCTAACAATGCCATTCATCCTAAGCAACCCTTTATTTCATGCTGCAAACTTTTAGGAGTAGTATCCACAGACAGACCTGCAGCTACAAGCTTTTACATTACAACAGGCCTATGTATCACACTATCACTATGTTGAGCTGTCTAACAAAGAGGCAGTTAGAGTTACTGGCACTTAGCTGCAACAGTGATACATTGCAACAAGTCTATGTACAGGTCTGGACTTAAAGTGAAATGATTACTGGACCTACATTTCAACCCCCCCCCCCACACACACACCCCCTCCAGTCCTCACCTCCGAGTCCTTCTCCTTTTGTGCTTCCCCCATACCATTCACATTACTGTTTCTTCCTTTTCTCGCATTTTGCCGTACTCTAAGCTTTTTCAAGAAGCCATAACTTTCTATATGCTCTGAAGTGCATTTTACACAATCTTTTCATCCAATAATAGCTTGAACAGAAATTATGATTAAGGAAAAAATTCACTGTTGTGGTTCAGCTTTAGTTTTCCTTGCATCCTTCAACACACCTTTCCTGAACAAGACAGCCCAGTAATAACCATTTAGGAAATAAGGGAAGCAATAAACGAGAGAACAGTAACCAATGAAAAAATTAATCCACGACCATAGGGAAGAACCAAAACTGGATTGTAGACCAAGATAGTTTTTAATTCCAAAAGTTTTCCGATTACACAAGTCACAGGAAGAAATCTCTATCAGGTGTCAAGGCAAGTGTAGAGGACCTTTAAATGACTTAAGTTTGCTGATGACTACAAGTTGGGGGCAATCACTGAATCCCCAAATGATGTTAATATCCTACAGAAAGGTCTGACACAGACTAATGATTGAGACTATGACTCTGACATCAATCTAAATGTGAAGAAGTGTCTAGTAATAATGAAAGTAAGATACTCCAAACGGAAACAGCAAACTTGTAAACATAAAAATAATAAAAAAAAGTCACCAGAGGAAAAAATCGATGGTCTTCCACTTTTAATACGCCAACAAACATAGAAATACCAAACGACTAAGCGCTTTCACCAGGCTACAAACCACTGGCTTCTTCAGAGTCATTTGGTTTAACATCCGCAGTTCATTATATACAAACCTTTAATTACTTAATTGGTTACATCACCAATTAACCCAATGATTTAACTAACTTCAATAATAAACTCAATTCATGTCTTTTCACCTTTCCTACACCTAAAATTTAAAAACTAAAAACAGTGTAATGTTAGAAGAAATTTTTTGTTCGTATCAAAGTTAAAACTGACTTGAAACAGTCATGTTATTTTAAAAAAACATACAAATTTATAAGCAAGATGTTCAACTTATTACTAGTGTTGTAACCCTTAACTTGTAGTACATTTACATGGCTACACTAAAAAGTGTCTTTCATTAACATTTTAAACCTACTGGTGTTTACCAAACTCTATTCTCTTCATTCTACATCCTGTCTAATCTTTCTTTGCATACATAGGTTAAAAAAGAGGTTCTGCAGATTTAATTAGTTATTCTACCTCCATAACTACCACACTTTTCTCAATCTGTACCTCAACTGGCATGTTTTTTAAACTTTGCCTACTTATTAATCTGTTCCTTTCTATCTTTAACAACATGTTTTTGCCTTAAGTGTCTCATATTTGTTTCATTCAATATAAATACTATATGTTTTGCTGCATTATTGCCTTCTCATTATTACCTTGTATAACCCCCTCTAATTTCTGAGATTCTTCCTCTTAAATTTCTTTTTTATTCTTACTGCACAGACTTTCTAAATTAAGATACAAAGTCTTTTTCTTTTGTAATCAACCCACCAGTCTGTCTAATTCCTTTAAAAACTATACTATAAATAATAACTGCCTTTCATCTTGTAACACCTGTAATTTTAAGCAATGCCCAGTTAATATTTTATATCCCGGCTCAAAAACGCAACAAAACTTCTAGTAAACACAGAGCCAGCATACTGTGTACGAAATCATTTTAATGAATAAAATAAACAGACCAGTTTTGGCCGGAATAATATCACAGCCTTCCTCAGTGCAAATAAGACCAAATTAAATTAAATTCAACAATAAATACATACTTCTAGAGGCTGATTGGTCCATCTAAAATTGTTCATTCAAACCAGGAGGGAACAACCCTCCCAGTTTCACAATCCACTTTTTCTCTTTATTATTTAGAATGGAATGCCATCCAATTTTGTTGGACTTATTGCCCTTTACAATGTCAATAATCAGAAATGAGAACCTAGCAGTTGGATGTATCAAATGATGTTTATAAAGTGCATTTGAAAGTTTTTTATTTTTGATATTGCTTATGTGTTCTGAAATTCTTATTCTAAATGGGTGAGAGGTCTGACCAATGTAAAAAGAACCACAGGTACATGTGGCTTGATATACTAACCAATCAGTACTA
Organism: Protopterus annectens; assembly: GCF_019279795.1. Taxonomy (NCBI): domain Eukaryota; kingdom Metazoa; phylum Chordata; order Ceratodontiformes; family Protopteridae; genus Protopterus; species Protopterus annectens. Next base: position 313,371,086 of record NC_056737.1, on the reverse strand, counting down.
CAGTTGGCAAAGAAATTAATGTCATAAACTGAAGAACTGTTGCGGCTGGAAAATTGTTTAGATTTTACCATCTTATCACAGTGGATACAATGTCCACATGGATAGCAGCCAACTAATGGGTCTCCCATAATGGTAGTTTGTATACATTGGGAAGATTGGTATATGGACCCATGTTTATAATGATTGAAACAAGAAGCAAGGTTTTTGCCTTTACGGTATGAGAATAAACAACTTTCAGGTATAATTTGAGATAATTCTTCATCATATTGTAAGATATTCCAGTGTCTCTTAATACTTTCAGTCAAGTTCACTGTGTTCCTAGCATATGTTGTGACCAACCTAATAGGTTGCTTTGTTTAGCATTATGATCCTTGTACTTCAAGAATTCTTCCCTATTGGTTGAATTAACCAAATTACTTGCCTGCAACACATAACCCATGCCATAGCCCCTGGCTTTAAATCTACCAGTAAGATCCTTCCTATGATTTTGAAAAGAAGAATCATCTGAACAAATTCGTTTAGTTCTAATAAATTGTGATTTGGGGATGTTGCGGGCTATGTGTGGAGGATGAAAACTGGACGCATGGAGTATGGTATTGTATTGGGGATATTTTCTGAACACTTCAGTGCCCAGCGTATGATCTGATAATCTATTAATATTTACATCCAAAAATGTGATACTGTTAAGATCATAATGGATGGTAAATTGCAATCCCCAAGGATTCTTATTCAGGTAGGCTAAAAATTAATGTAACATATTGACCTTTCCTGTCCATACTATCCAGCAATCATCCAGGAAACTTCTCCAAATGTCAATATATTCTAAATAAATGTTAGTACCAGGGCCATAAATAAGCTGTTTTTCAACAAAAGCCATGAACAAATCAGCATATATGGGGGCAAAAGAAGCCCCCATTGCTGTACCCTTTGTTTGTAAATAACATGTGTCTTGATAAAAAAATACATTGCTGCTGAGAACATGATGTGCTAACTGTACCAAGAAAGAATTGAAATCAGAATCATATAAATTGGCCACCTCCAACCAATGTGTAAGTGCCTCCAAACCAGATTCATGGGGAATATTGGTATATAAGGTGCACACATCAAGTGTGCACATCAGCCAGTCTGGTTCCAACTGACTCTCTGAAATGATTTGCAGGAAGTTAGTGGTATCCTGTAATCGAGACCGAACAAGATGGAGGAGGGGCTTAAGATATTTGGTCAAATAAAGATATAGTGGTTCCGTGATATAACCTTTGCCTGAAACAATCGGTCTGCCCGGTGGATGTATAGGATTTTTGTGGATTTTTGGCAAAAAATAGATATATTGGTTAGCCGGGTCCTGAACCATCAATTGGTGCATGATATCATTAGTTATAATTACTTCATCCCTGGCCCAAACCAAAAATTCATCAATTGATTTTTTGAAACAATGAATGGGATTTATAGGCATTTCAAAATAATATCTGCCATCAGATAACTGCCTTTTAGCTTCCTGATCATAATCTTTCAAATTTAACACAACCACAGCTCCACCTTTGTCAGCTGAGGTAATGACAATATTTTTATTGTTTTGTAGTTCCAGAATAGCTTGTTTTTCATGAAGAGTTACATTATTTGATTTATACTGTGTCTCAGACCTAGAAAAGTGCAGATCTTTGAGAACGCTATTCTGGAACTGATGTACCAAAGGATGCATAGGTGGATTGAAAGAAGATTTATGATATATAAACTTATCATCCATATCATCATTATCATTATTGCCAAAGTCTTAAGTTCAAAATTCTACAAAAAGACAACAAATCCTGAGCAAACAATTCCTCAGACACCATGAATCCCGGAATAAAAGTCAAACCTTTATTAAGCACAGATAAATGGGCCGGAGATGGTACAAAATCAGATAAATTTAAAGCATTCTTACTTTGATCTTCCACTAATTCTGTATGACCATTTTCAACAGACTCTGAATATTGTCTATACCTTTTGTGTTTGCGTCCCCCCCGCTTGTACCTGGGCCTAAAGGGACAGATAATATAGTCCTTTTGGGTGAAGGTGAACTTGGTACTGATTGTAACTCATTATCTGTACAGGAAGAGAAGTCCTCAGTTGAGGAGCCAGTGTCATGACCAAATTTTCTTAAAATGGAACGTGGTCTCTTTCTCTTAGGGGTTTTAGACAATGTGGGTGTGAATCTCACATGTTTAGAATTATTTGAAAAGGGATTACCCTGCTGATAGTCACCTTGATCCCTCTTGAATTTCTTATTTTTTCTGCTTTTGAGCTGTTGTTCTAAATTATTTAGATCTGTGGCTACTTTGTTTAGATGTTGATTAAAATAAGGTTCCCCTTCATAAGGTTTCATGTCATTCACCATTTTGGTCACCACATCAATTTCTTTGTAATTATTCGATCATAATAAAAGGCATACTGGCCTGCTGCTGTATCTGTGACAACAGATCACTGAGCTCCGAATCTACTGTCCCCACATGAGGTTGTATACGTACTCTAAGGCCCCGAGGGGTTATACCTTTGGCAATGTATGCCTTGAACAATTTAGAATGCCAAATGTTGGCTCTGAGAGTACGAAGCTGTTTAGATGAGCCTTCAAAAGCTAAAATACAAGCACATTCCAAATTGGATGCATCATCAACCATATTGTTGGCTTGAGAGGGAGCTCCAAGCCAAAATGCCCAAAGATCTTCCCTATCGGCTGATAGCCCTATTATTAAACTCGAAAGATCCATAGCTGAAACTATATTTGTTCAAAAAGATATAAGTTGAATAAATACCAAGAGTAGTAGCTGACAATAAGAGCGACAACAACTAAGCCAGCAAAAATGAAAATACAATCATATATATTATTTGACGGTGGTAGGAGGAACAATGACAGCCCAAATATACATGAAAAGAAGAATGAACATGTCATTCGAGAACCAGGTGTGTCCCCAACCTACTCAAGCCACCATTTGCCTCTCTGAATTCCTATTTGTAACAAAAAACAAGTGGTTCCACTGCAACCACCAAAAATGAAACTCTGGACCATGGAACAAAAGTGATCTCATGGAAAAATATATATATATATATATATATATATATATATTTTTATATATATATATATATATATATATATATATATATATATATATATATATATATATATATATAGCAGCAAAGCCATGTAGTTTCAAAATATTTTGGTGCTATGACCAAAAGATGAAATACTCAAAGAAACTTATTCTTTATCTATAGGACCAAAAATTGTATGTGTTGGCTCATATACCAATGTTGCCAACAACAAATACAATATATAAAAAATAATTTATAATGTGTCCCATCTATCTAGATTGATGTAAACAAAGACAGCTGAATAATGAATATAAATGGCAGAACAGTATATCAATCAAACCCTAGATCATAACCTATATTTTGTACTAAAAGAAAAGAAAGGGTAGTGTATATCAATCATATAATGTCTCATCCATTGAAAAATCTTTACAATGCTCAATATACAAAATTTTTAAGTTAGAATGTTAAATAGGTTCCTGAAACAGAAATCAAATATTCCAACAACTGTATAGAAATTCTAACTATCCATTGTAAAGATAATGATATCCCTATAAACAAAGTACAAATATCACAAAGAAAACTTTTTTTCCCACATAATGTCGCCAAATAATCAAAAGTTCCACAATGCCTTGTGATTGTAATAACAGAAAGAAAAGGGAGCCCATCAATTTAAAAAAAAAGAGCTGACATACTGAAAAGAGTCCATATAGTGCATACATATATTCCAAATGAGTCTCAAAATGTCACATACGCTTGCTTCAATTGAACCCGAGTCTGTAATGACGTTGCAAAACACCAAATGGCTGAGGCTTCCAATGCTCGACAAATACAATCGCACACATCACCAAATAATAAGCCACTTAAAACTATGCTTCATGAGAAGATCTTCCCAAATAAATGTCCCAACTGTAAATAGTTCCAATAGAATATTGATTGTCCATTATATGAATATTGTCCAAATGAAAAAATGCCACTCTGTGTACAATCGCCAAAATGAAAAAAGAATTATAACAGTACCTTGTGTTCCCAAACAGCAATGAGGCCCATCAATTAAAAAAAATACAAGCCTCTGGTATTGAATGCGTATGTCCATAAGAGATTGTATACACATGCTTAAAGTAATCCACAGTGTCCGAAAATTATTTAGAAACCCAAAATATCAGAAACTTGCAATATGCAACAGCTACACATCACCAAAATAGTGAAACGCTTATACTGCACCGTACAAACAATAATGATTCCACCAAATAGGTTCGCATTATGAAGCTTAGTCATCCGCCATAACAGAAAACAGCATGTTTAAAACTAATGCCTCGCATATCTAAAGCTTGCTTCTGGATGGTAACAAATAGAACAATAAATCCTCAGCACTCCTAAATAAAGATTCCACTAAAAAGAAGTCCAAACGCCACGAAGAAGATATATTGATAAAACAAAAACGCGATTGCACAGATAACGTGCAATTAGTACCAAGTCCACAGGCCCCCAGCAGGAACAGGAAGAAGGTATACCAATCAAAAAGACACTCCTGCGTGTAGGGCAAATGCACGGCTCAAAAACACAACAAAACATCTAGTAAACACAGAGCCAGCATACTGTGTATAAAATCATTTTAATGAATAAAATAAACAGACCGGTTTCGGCTGGAATAATATCACAGCCTTCCTCAGTGCAAATAAGGCAAAATGAAATTAAATTCAACAATAAATACATACTTCTAGAGGCTGATTGGTCCATCTAAAATTGTTCATTCAAACCAGGAGGGAACAACCCTCCCAGTTTCACAATCCACTTTTTCTCTTTATTATTTAGAATGGAATGTCATCCACTTTTGTTGGACTTATTGCCCTTTACAATGTCAATAATCAGAAATGAGAACCTAGCAGTTGGATGTATCAAATGATGTTTATAAAGTGCATTTGAAAGTTTTTTATTTTTGATATTGCTTATGTGTTCTGAAATTCTTATTCTAAATGGGCGAGAGGTCTGACCAATGTAAAAAGAACCACAGGTACATGTGGCTTGATGTTAGGGATTGCACAATCCATGCACTCATGTAAGTGCTTATAAAGTGCAATTGTATAGGATTCAGCAGTCATATCTCTACTGTCCATCAGCATGGGTGTTGTGAAGTTTGCCACTTCTGTCTTAAGAAGCGTGAAGTTGGCTTTGGAGAATTTTTTTACGGTGGTTTCCCTAATGGGGGGTGGGGATGGGATGTGGGTGTGATTTGCTTGTGGTCTGATCTGACCAACGAGGAATTGACCTCTGTTGTGGAACACCGGTTGCCCATGTTGGTAATGACCAGGTCTAGGATATTGCTGCCCCTGGCACAAGAGTTGGTACATGAGTAGTTTTCCCAGTTAATGGTGGGGTAGTTGAAATTGCCCATTATTAGGGTGTTAGGTTGTACCCTAATATTAAGTGTATCAAGAAATGAGGAGTGGGAATCCTGGGGCATGGTGGGGGATCTGTAGCAAGCTATAATCTGCATTGCGGTCTTGCCCAGAGTTAGTTGCACTTGGATAATCTCAGATGCATTATGCTGAGCAACTAGCCTGGAGGTGTGGCTATCCTTAATGAATATGGATACGCCTCTGTCTTTAGTGCTTCAGTCCAGGTTAGGTGGCCGAAAGGTGTGGTATGAATTATAGTCTATACTATAGTCTTTCTGTACTTTCTTTTAATCAAGTGATTTTTTACAGCCGAATAAAAAAAACACGTTTTAGGCTGTCCCAAAAATTGTGAAGCATACTCTGTGTCATTTTTTTGCAGTGTTACCAATATTTCCCATCCCTCAGTCCAGAGTTTTCTTTCATTCTGTAAGTTTTCCATATAGTGCCCAGACTTGACATATAGATAGAAGTAGTTATTAATGTTCATTTGTTCTAGGTCATCGGACCAAAACGCATTCCAAGGATACCCCTGCTTCTTTTGAGTTAATTGCATATACAGATTTGTCCATTAATTCAAATCTCTGAAAAGCTACATTACAAAACTCCTTTACAGAATGAATTGAGTCAATTTGTGATATATTAAATTCTAAATTATAACAGCAATTATTTTCTACCATATAACATTCTGTTAATGGTTAAGTCATCGTCTTCATTTTTTTTTCTCAAGAAATTTTTATAGTAGGCTTTCTTTTCTCCGTAAAAGTCTGCTCTGTTCCTTTTATAGAAGCCATCACTGCAGTAGATGTTCTCTTTATAGGGACCTCCTCTCCCACTTCCTGTGACTGTAAGTGTGCTGGTGTTTGTAGTTCACCTTCTTAGTACGCATCATCTCAACCTCTGGTTTCCCCTTTTTCACTCTTCTGGGCCAGTTAAACAGCTGTGAGCATGGAATGGAAACATTGTTCTTTGGTTCATCTTTATTCATCAGTTGACATAAGAGAGTCTTCCAAACCTCCTCCTATGAGTACTGTCATCACAGGCTCATCTCTTTTCCTCAACAACTAACTAGACAACGGGCACATTTTCTAATCCATAATGTTGCCTAAACATTTTTTTCACAAATTGTTCTTTGCTCTGCTATAGCTTGCAGCACTTCTCATGCTTCTTCTCCATCTCATTCCTTCCTGTTGCCACACACTGGCTTGCAAAACAGGAAAAGAATAAGGGATGTTCTCTAGTGTCCTGACCAAATTTTCCCTAGTCAGTATGAATGCCATCTGTGGTCTCCCCTGAAAAGTGGCCATTGGCCTAGTGGGAGTAACTTAGTCAACTGTGAAAATAAATAATAGCTTACTATTTTCTTTCTATCCCTGTTTTCATATGGTCAGCAAATATACCTTGATTGACCAAGTTATAACACTTGGAGTATCTCTATTATCAGTGAGGACTTGGAAGAGAGAAGAACAGGGATTAGGTCATCCTGTAGCAGAGAAGAACAGGGATTAGGTCATCCTGTGCAGTCACAGAAACCTGGTTCAAAGCTGTGGACAGCACCCCAGCCTTACCTGGTTACTCGTCCTATCATACATTCAGACCTCAAACTGTAGCCAGTAAAGCCAAATGAGGTGGAGTTTCAATATATATTAAAGACATGCATACCTCCAGGCTGGTCAAACAGTATGACACACAGGAAACACTCCAGGTGCAGTTAACCATTGACAAAACCCCTATTCAAATTATAGCTAGCTACCGGCCCCCAAGTCTGACTCAAGATGCTCAATCCGCCTATTTGGACCTGTTCGAATCTATCAAGATTCGACCCTTTATCCTGATCCTGGGTGACTTTAACTCCCCAAACATAGATTGGAAGAACTACACATGCCAGAACACAAATTCCCAGAGATTCCTTGATTTTTGTCAATGCAAATGCCTTGGTACAGCTTGTCAATACCCCTACAAGGGGTAGTAACCAACATGAGTAACCTATAGTATCATCCTCCCTGGTAAGATCTGACCACAAAGTGGTCACTTTTGAAGTCATCATCTCCCCCCAACCCCCATATAGCTAGGATCAGACATAAAAACATCTCCAAAGCTGATTACAGCCTCCTGAGGGATGGTATAAACAGCTTTACAGGCCCAACTGGCACCAATATCCAAAACTACACCAAAGTACTGTGAGCATTTATATACATGCATTGAATCAGGAATACCCGACAAAACTAAATCATCCTCCGCAAGGAAGAATAAACCTATCTGGTGGATATCTACAGTAAATAAACTCTATAACAAAAGGAAATATTTGCTGTCTAAGACCAAGAAGGAGCAGGTACCCAGTTGGAAGCGATGTCTCCTTAGCCTGAACAAGCAAATAAGAGCACTAGTGAAATCCTTCAAACCAAACTTCGAGTCCATATTGGCCACATCTACAAGAGACAATAAGGCCTTCGCATATGTCTGCAACCTCAAAGGAATCACCCAGATGTGTTCAGAACTGGTGGTCAAGGCCACCACATATACAAATGCCGTACATGTAGCAAACTTGCTGACTGACAGATTCAGTGAGAACTTTACCCCTCTGTCCCCCACATCAGTAAATCAGGACATCCCCTGTACCTGCCCCTTTCCCTTGTATCTAAGAACAGGTCATCACTGCTCTCTCAAAGGCAAAAAGTGCAGCCTCCATCGGACCCGATAACATCCCAGGCTGCATCCTACGTTAACTCAGGCAGGAACTTGCAGGACCATTAGGCACCCTATTCAACCAAAGCCTGAGTATTGGCTTCATCCCAGCTGAGTGGAGGACAGCCACTGTCATCCCTTTACACAAAGGTGGAGCGTCCACTGATCTGGGAAATTATAGACCCGTCAGCCTAACTAGCCTGATCTGCAAGACCATGGAATGGATTATCATGGACCTCATGAACAAGGACATTGACAGCCTCCAAACACTTGATCCCACACAGTTTGGCTTCATCAAGGGGAGGTCATATCTGCTAAATTTGGTCGACTTCTTTGAGACGGTCACCAAAGCCATGGAAGAGGGGAAGACGGTGCATGCCCGCCTACCTTGACCTGGCCAAAGGCTTTGACACTGTTCCCCACTCAGGCATAATAGATGAACTCTCTCAACTAGGCATCACTCCATATGTTACCAGATGGGTAGCAAACTGCCTCACAGATAGAACCAGTGTAGTCAAAATAGGAGAAGCCACTTCAAGCAGCAGACCCTTAACAATCTGCTTACTCCAGGGTTCGGTCTTGGTGCCGCTGTTATTTGGGATGTATTTTTTCTGAGTTGCAGGCCAAAATCAGTGGGCTATGGCTGACCAAGTTTGCAGATGACTGCAAGCTGGGTGCTCTCATCAATTCCTCTAGTGATGTAGACATCCTCCAAGAGGGTCTCACTCAGACAAATGACTGGTGCCAGAAACATGTTCTCAAGCTGAGTAACAAAAAAATGCATCATCATCCCCTTTGGGTAGAGTGACGTCCCCACAAATTATTACATTAATAACAATGTCCTAAGCACTCAGTCGTGAGGGATTTGGGCACCCAGGTTGATAGCAACCTGACTTTTGACCACCATGTTGCTTCAGTTGGACGGAAAGCTTTCTACTTGGCCCACCTCATAAGTAAGGGTATCTCATCCAGGAACAAGGAGGATATAACATCCCTTTATTCTTCCTTATAAGGCCCATTATTGAGTACACTGCCTCTTTCGGCATGTACTTCGCAAAGCACATGCAGCAACTGGAGAGACCACAGAGGTTCCTCACCAGGAGAATCCAAGGCCTATAACATCTACCCTACACAGGATAAAAGCCCTATTGCTCTACTCTGTTTCATACAGGCTTCACAGAGGTGACCTCTGTCTGGCATACAAGGTGATCATGGACCCCCACCTTGATGGGACTGCTGCATATCTGCAAGTCAAGCTCCACTTGAGTAACCCGCATACGTGCCCTCAACCTGGTCTGTGACATCAACAAGACTTTTTGCGGGACAGATTTGTGTCCCAGAGACTCTACCATGTATGGAATAAACTTTCTCTCCACATCAGTACCTCTTTACCCCTTATTAAGAGCAACCTGGATAACTGGATGGGAAACAGAAAATGTACCCCTGGGATTCAACCCATGTCCCTGCTGGACAGGGGCATCAGGTGCTTATTTGTCTAAACATGGGCTAAACACTTGGCTAGGCTTATAAGGGCCTCGGGCTCAATAGCCTAGTAACCTCATATGATTACTGTAATTGAAAAAGACTATTGCAGCAGTATTATAACTGTTGGGCAGAAATTTTAGTCACCATTGTCACTTGTCATCCATCCTGTTTTCTTCAGGCATTTGAAAGTCCTCCTGCTCGAGTAATGACTGCCTCTTGATGCTACTTCTCTGGCATCGTTTGAACTTTGTAAGTGTATGTATACATGTATACTACTTCATACTATCTTCATTTTGTCTCACTGCTTTGAAAGCTATAGTTGGTTGGCTGTAGTTTCAATCTTTAATGTAATTTTTGGCATTATTTCAACTGAAAAGTGTAAAGAATGTCTTTTTTTTATGGATATAGAAACTCTTTCTATTCATCTGATTTATGTAATAGGCGGAGCAGTCCTTCTTGCATTTTCAGCAAATGTCTGTTGGAGACTACTTGACTCTGAAGACTTATTTTACAGGGCTTTTTGTCTTCAGTTTCTGTGTGAAACTGGTAAATGTGAGTATTGCACTAGATTCAGAGCATACTTAGATTAGGAGCCCTGAATTTTCTTTTCTCTTACAGGAAAAGTGACAACAGTTAGAAAAAAAGTAGTAGAAAAAAAGAGTAGCCTAAGATGTCGGAGATGAAGAATGTAAGAGAAGGTCTAAAGATGTTTTTCAAAGGGTCTAAAAAGCCAAAGGAATACAAAAGGTCTGAAAACAAAAAGGGAGATAAGAATAAGAAAAGATTTTAAAGATCATGGTTAAAGGCGAGAAATGAATTTTTCATCTTTATGCACATGAACACGTTTTGTACAAAAAGAAGTGTGTTTTGCAGTCTTTAAAAAATGTAAAGTTTATGAGTGCTTCCGAACACGGAAGACACAATATATCAAGCTGTTTTTACATCATTAATATTCATGGGTGGGCAGGAGGTGCTAGGTCACTTTGGCTTCTAGCTGCAATTATGCTGGATTAGTGTAGGTAAGCAACTGCAAATTAGTTAAGAAATTGCCAAATTAGTAAATCACCAGTCTGGCAGGAAAACTAATGATTACATAACTAATTTACAGCTGGAACCCAAAGTGATGTCATGAATATTCATGCCATAAACACAGCTTGGTATGTTTAGTCTTGCACATTTGGAAGTAAAATTCAAAGGCATTTTATTTGTAAATTGGTGTGAAGCATGAAGGCACCTTTATACAAAAACAGAAGGTCATTTCGCACCTTTAGACATGATCATTAAAAAAGTTAAAATGCTTTTAATCTCTTACTTGCATGAAAAGTGATTCTTGAAGTCCACAACTACAGAGGTAATAAAGCCTGTGAAAAAGACTGAGAAAGAATCATGCGTTCATCTCAGATGAAAAATGTTCATGTCACCGTCCTAAGATAAGATCCTTTTGGAGCCCTCAACCATTAATAAACGGTTACTTTTAGGGTACTTTCTATTTTTGAACATGACTGAGTGCAGAGAATTGAAAAAAAGCCAACCTTTTTAAATACAACTTTTACAAAGTTAAAGTGGCTACAGAGCACTGTCAACACATATTGGATCTTACCATTGCAAGCACTGAGGCAGCTGTAGCCCCAGGGTTGGACTGTACCTTTTTTTTTCTTTTTCTTTTTTAAACATTTTTATTAAGTTCAGGCAAAAAAAAAACCCACTGCACCTGATAATGTCCAGACCAGGCTCCAAAAATATAATGAAAAATCCAAGCAGGCAAAGGACATACATGGCATAAAACCAAATGATTTATTTATTAGAAAATATGTAAGCGTTTTTGCGTAGTATTTCTATGCTTCGTCAGACATATCACAAGCCTAGACATTTTAAACACTGTTAAACCAATCACTGCTAGCAACCTTTTTCTCTCCATTTAAATGATTAGTGGAAACCAAGTGATTCAAAGTAACTTAACAAATTAGCAAAATAAATACATTTTTAGTATGTTACAATCACTACTTATATAATAGATTTCAGATATAATAAATAAAGCATATATTACAGATATCTTAACTGCATAATATGCATTATACATAAACCATTTTATCCTGCTGTTGCAAATATACTGATGTTTTGGAAAATTTAGTGCAGAAGTGCATCAACAAAGGCTGAAACAGTCCTGCCATCCACATAGTTAACCACGTATATACCTTATATGAAGTTTACAATAAAAAACTTGAACTGCTACATGCACACACTCATCAATGTACTTGAATGTTCAAAAAAAAAAACAAACAGAAAATATTTGGAAAATAAATGTAAACAAAACCAAACATCATAGCTAAATGCTACTAACTTAAAAATGTGTATATAAAAACACAATAAAAACAGAAAATATATGCATAAATAAATACTATACGATTAGTATGTGCATATATATAAGCAGACACACCTATAACTACTATGAAAAGAATTGTATCTAACAGCCAAGGCAGAAAGAGTGTATACAAAAAAAAGGGGGGGGGGGGAGAAGGTTAGCAAATGTAACTAAGTCTTCTATCCCTTAAAAAGGGTTTCAGTGACAAAGTTTCATTGAAACCCATACCCTTGTCAGCTTGTAGCAAAACAATCCATTTTTGCTCGGTCTTTTCAAGTGTGTTCCTATTATTCTCCAGCCTTATGGTGCTTGGCAGGATCTGTATGGTGAAAAATACGAATCTATGAATGGTACCTTCTTCAACAATATGTTTGGCAACAGCACTTCTGGTGTCTCCAATATTGCTGTAATATCTGTATGTATATATATATATATGTATGTAATAGTGTTCCCTAATCCTATCCCTCAATGGTCTAGTAGTCATGCCAACGTAGAACTTAAAACATTGAACACATTGAGCTAAATATATAATATTAGCAGTTGAACAGTCAGCATAATGCCTAAAAATATATTCTTTATTCGTATCAGGATGTATAGAAATGTTCTTATTGACAATATACTTGCAAAAATGACAATGTTTACAACCAAATGTTTTTTGTCTCTTAGAAATAGTTTTCCTGGTTACCTTGCCAGTTCTATGGCAGACTATGTTTTAGTGATTTAAAATTTTCAATCCCAGGCTTGCTTATATCCAGAAGTCAATATAACATACGAGACTCGCTCATTTAGTAACGTATGGGGGTAGTAGACCAGGATTAGGATTGTATGAACCCTGTCTTGGAGACAAATTGGAATGTATGGAACCCTTTTTATGTGACAAGAACGTAACTAAAAGGATTAAAAAAAAAACAAAAAAAAAACGTACTAAGCAGACAATGTAGGTAAACTTCCTTTAGTTACTACTGGCAAGGGGGATATTGGAAAAGTAAATGTAAATGAAGGTAATACTGAAGTTTTATTCTTGGGTGATTATTTTTTAAAGCCTGTAGTGAAGGAGCTTTCCAAATTGGACAAGGCCTCTCATACTATTTCTGTTTTCCCTGGTTGAGACTACTTGATAAACTCAACATGATAGCAAAATTAAACTTAGTCAAACCAAAGTCTGGCTTATATGTACTACATGTTGGATTTAACGATTTAAGGTTTACACCACTAAAATATATGAAGAACACTTGTTGGAAATAGTAGAGCTTTTGAAAATAAAGGGAGTGCAGTTTATGTTGAGTGAAATCACTCCTTCAACCTCTTTGAATGGCTACACATGTACAAAAGCACGTGGTTAACTGGTTAAGGGTATTTTCTATGGTGTACAATAGTCAATTAAATACTTGGAAGAAAGTTGTTGTGATGGGAGGTTGTTTTCGTGGGATAATACTCATCTGAAATATTATGGATCAAGTTTTATGGCCAGTAAAATTACTTCACAGCTGGGAAATTTTCTAAAAACAAACAAAATAAAGTTTGAAGTACAAGACAATTTGTGAAAAGTCTAGCGAACCTGTTAAATGTTTTCTTTGTAATGTTAGAAGCTTGGGAAATAAATTTGAAGAACTGTCTGTATTAATTGCCAAGTATCAGTACAAAATCATTGCTATCACCGAGTCCTGGAATTCTTCTTGTTATTTGTTAGATGACTTAAAGTATGAATGCATATGTGAAAATCTTAGAGGCGGTATTGTACACTGGGTACATAAATTTATAGCATCTTGTTTCATTAAATCTGAGCAGGCATATGAAACTTTAATTGTTCAAATTCTTAATGGGTACTTCTGCAAACTTTTATATAGTTCGTACATACCTCTCCCCAAGTATGGCGAGGAGTTCCCTTTGGGAGTATCTAAAGAAATCTGGACAACTGTTTCAGGAAAAAAAAAGGTGAAATATTATTGGGGATTTTAACTACCCCAGAGTTTATTTTTATATGCTAAGTGGCATCTCTTGTCTTACAAGGAATTTATTAATAGTTTGCATTTTCACAGGATGACTGGACTGGTTAAGTTTAAAACTACAGGAAATATCTCCCTGGATCGTATTATCACTAATGTACCCAAAAAGGTAGCTTTTTTTAAAGCTACTTTCTCCGCTGGGTACATCTGACCATTGTTCTGCATCTTTTTTGTATTAGAAACACTAACCTATTCCATGTTGCAGTCACTGAAATATGAATGTGATAACGGTACCTTACAAAATTTACCTTTTCAGTTAACAAAGATTGATTGGTAAACACAGGCACATAATTTAAACAGTTGCTAATGATATCAAATTATTGAAGAATATCTGAAAGCTTGTATTTAGTCCTTGGTGAGAAGATGGAATAACAAGTCGTCATTTCCTTATTGGAATACGTCTTTAAAAAAACAATTTTAAGAAAAAAAGAGTTGTAAAACATTTAAGAAATTTCCAACAGACATCAATAGGAAGGTGCTTAACAAGAATAGCAGGATTTAAAAAAATAAATAAAATTAAGGATGTCAAGTCTTGTTATGAAAGTAGTAGATCTGCAATTGTAAGAGCAAGAAAAAAAATTATAAATGTATAAGTAACTCCTGCAAGAGAGACAGTTCAGTGTTGAAGCCATTAGAGATGTTAGTAGGATAACTAATTAATCTTTTTTACACTAACATTGGCGTGATTACCATGGGTCATGATTGGCAATGCAATTTAGTGACAGGTTGTTGTCCAAATATATCTAAATCAAAATACTAGCTGCCTTTTCAAAGTTAAAAGATACATCTATGGGCCCTGACACGATTCCAGACAGTGTGTTACTACGAAGAGTATACTTACACCTAGATCAACTTTAATATTTAAGAAAGTATTGGAAAAGGGTAAGGTCCCTGAATTGTGGAAACTATTGTGTATTTCCTATTTATAGGAAAGGAAATGGAGACCAGTTGCAAAACTACAGGCTGGTTAGCTTAACTTCACTAATTGGAAAGTATTTTTATAGATGCTTATTGGACCTTATGACTAATTCCAAGAATAGTATTGATACACTGGTTATTGATCAGCATGGTTTCACTAAAGAAAAATCAGCACTGAGCAACCTAGTTTATTTTTTACTGTACAGCAGAAGCTCTTGATCTAGGTCTGTCTCCTGGTGTAATTTTTTTTTTTTACTTATCCAAAGCTTTTGATAGTCTACCACATGGGGTTATTATTAAGTTTTTAAGTGATTATAAAATAAAGAGTTACATTACAAGATGGACTAGAAATTGTTTTCTGGGTAAAAAAAAGAGCATTAAGATAGTGTTTACTCTAATGAGCTAAATGTAAAGGTGTTAGCTGCAGTGGTACAGCGGTAGCGTTGTTGCCTCACAGCAAGAGGTTCTCCTGTTTGATTCTCAGCTGGCGTGCCTTCTGTGTGGAGTCTGCATGTCCTCCCCGTGGTCGAGTGGCCTCCGAAAGACATGCGTGAATGGGCGTGCCTTCGCTGAAAGATGGGCATCGAGCTGGCAACTCGGCACCATAAAAATCTACTGCCAATCATTAGCGGACCAGAGTTCCACTGTGGCGACCCCTAACCGGGGAAAAAGCCGAAAAGACAAACTACAAAGGCTGGCATTCCTCTGAGATCTGTGTTAGGCATTGTTCAGTTGATTCAGTCTGGTGTTCTCCGCATTTCGTAAGAACAAAAAATACTGCATATCAAAGTACTCTGATTGTAAGATTGGGTTTACAGTACAGAAACCTTCTTATGTGGATGAGCCAAATGAATATCTAAACTTAGTGACTGGGCAAAGGAGACAGCTTTACACTTGTGTATATTAAATGAACATTTTATTTGAAAAACACATAGAATTATTAAACCTATTTACTTGATGGCTCCTCAATTGGAGGAAGTCAAGGATTGTAAAGGTTTAGGAATACTGATTACTTCAAAATTTTCTTTTGAATCTCCTTCTGAGCTCATAGTAGCCAGAGCTACTAAACATGTGGGCTATTTGTTAAGAAAATTATCAACAAGAGATGAAAATGTATTAACATTAGTGTTCAAATTTTTGTATCAGACCTTTCCTGGAATAATAATAATTAATTTTGTGCGTGTACAAGAGGACAGCTATGAAGGTTGGAGGGAGTTCAGAGGAAATTTAAAAAAAATTACGAAGCCGAAGAACATGGGTTATAGATCACCATGTGAGACGTATGTCTTTTGTAGGTATATTCGGGCTAATTTAATCTTGGCATATAATATTTTTTATGATCCAGTTCTGCAAATCATGTTCAATTTAGAGATTGCTACCTGTGTTAAAACATAACAATATGCATAATGAAAATGGGCAATTCTGCCACGAGGTCTCAGAATATTTCTGTTAGAGTTACAAAACTACAAAACTATGGAATGACATCCTATTTAATGCTCAAAAATGTAAGAGCTTGGAAATAAAAAATTTAGATAAGTAGATTGGTAGAAAGGCTTACATACCATATTTGGAGGAATTAACATTTCTTGATGACCGATCGGCCTAAAATGCTGTCTTTGAACTTATGAACTTTAAGTAGTTGTCTCACCAGCGGCCTTAGTATTTTAACAACTATTCACTTTCCACAATTCCAAATGACAGTTTTTGCTAAATTTTTTCATTTTCATTGAACTGCTTGCCAGTATCTCTTTAAAGGTTAATTACATTGGCCCTTGTAAGTTACACACACAACACACTCTTCAGACCTCTTGTGATCAATTGCCTATATCTGTAGGCTGCATGTCTTAATGAAAAGCAGGTGTTAATGGAAAAAAATAGAGCTATTCACTTTGCAGATGTAGGCAATAACTCTCATTTTTTTTGTTTTTCATCACTCTTTTGTATGTCTTTTTGCATAAAAAGCTTGTCTGTAGCTTAAACTAAGAACATTAATGTAGGCTTCCATTTCTAAAACATAGGAGGAATTATCTTTTGATGCCTTTTATTGTGTTAAATAAGTACTGTGCTGTCAAATGTAACCAGTTTGCAACTCTGTCTGAAATGTGAGAAGTAGTGAAAATTAAGGTTTGGGGGGATAGGTGAAGCAGGAAAGGATGCTATTCTAGACAGTTTGAATTGAAATGCGTTCTGTGGTTCAATATTTAAGCATTTTGAGTGGGATGTTCTAACTTAGTCAAGGAGAAACTCATGCTTTTTTCAAACTTAGAAAGAAGCAGTTTGATGCTGTTTTAATTTTCAACTTCCCTTCTTTTGCATGATAATAAGCCATTTTATGCTTTCATTTAGGCTTTGGAGATGAGATGTACAATGTGTTAATTCCAAAGTGTAAATGTCCATTGTTTTCACTTTTTGCAAACAAAGGCTGGTAGAGTACAGTAAAATACAGATTTCAATTTTAGAGCTTTGTAGTCCATTTGATAAAAAGTAAGATGTACATGATTCCTTCAGAAAGGTATTGTAGTGTTCTAGTTCTGAGGATATAAAAGTCCTAAATATGCTAATGTAGCAATAACTGACAATGTTGGTGTGGTATATTGAAGATTTACCCACTGTCGGTGTGGTTTATTCATGGGGGTGAAGCTCGAGTGATTAAATAAAGCCAGCTGTGGATAAATCTTAAATATACCACAACTGCATCATCAGTTATTGCTAATATACAATGACATTATTAAAGAATTAAATTACTTTATGCTTTTCTTAAGTAATGTCTTTGTATAACAGTGCTGCAGTATTCTTCCACTTTTCAGTATTGTGGGGCTTTCTTAATGTACTGCACATGCACACGCTTTACACTTGTGTATATTAAATGATCATTTTATTTGAAAGCATCAGTGCTTTGGAAAGGAAGCAATGAAGAAAGGAAGATGTCCTTTGCCTTTTTTTTTTCCCAGTTACTTAAAATAAATAAATTAAGTTTGAAATCCAGACCATTTACAGGTACGAGCGAGACCGGATTGAGAAAGTACAAGGAAAATCAGGTGTGTTTGTTTAGTTATGCATAATATACCTGATTTTCTTTGTATTTTCTCTGTCCTGTCTCTCGTACCGCCGTACTGCTTGGATTTCATTCTGTATTATTGTTGTTGTTCTTGTATCTTTTTTTTTTTTTTTTAAAGCTGAAGAAAAGTGAAAAAGCTGTAGCATATATTAATGGAAAAAAGTTCGGGTGACCGGACTTATTCCATTGGTATTTGCTTGGATTTACAACAGGCACTCAGGTTGGGCTGACCAATCAGTGTGCTACTTTTTGAATGTTAATGGCCAGTCATTGTATAATGTTCGATATCTGCTATTGGAATGATATTGTGCTGCAGCTGATTTCAGTTATTGGATTTTAAGTGGTTCTAAGGTTTTGATACTGCTAAGTACTGCATTTAGTTTGTTTTCATGGGTTTATAAGGCTTCTTATCATGCTGTTTTTTTTCCCTCTTATTACCACTGCACGAACTGGGAACTAAAGAAACAACCGTATCCAGAGAAGGTTACCTTTGAAGTTGGAACTTTTTTTTTTTTTTTTGCACAGGGGCCAGTGCCCTTATTCATGCTGTATAAAACAAGGGTGAAACCAAAGAAGTATGTGAGATTATTTTCATATTTCTGCAAATTTCTGTGTAAAATTAAAAAATGAGACCAGCTAACATGACTAAAAGTAGTAAACAATATATTTAATACACTGTAAGCGCTTTCATGCCCAGTAGGTGCATCATTAAACCATATCAAACAACAATTAATCAACATATTTAAATACTTAATAGAAAGCATGTGATTTAAGAATAGTTCTTAAAAGTACTGTTTAATTTAAGCCTGAACCTCTATCAGCCTGTAATTTCAAAATCCATTTTAACTCTATACACTCATTTTTATTAGAAACATCACCCCCTCTCAAATTGACATTCAACAACTGTAAAACAAAAAAGTATCACATTTATCAACAGTACATATGTGCTTAGCTATGCATTAGATGCCTTCCTTTTCTTTATATCGTATAAAAGTTCCATAATATGTTTTTTAAGAAAACGATTAGTCTTGTAATGTAAAAACAAGAACAGCAAGTGCATTGAGCTAAGTATACTAAATTTGTACCACTGCAGTAAGTATAAACATTTAAATTAAGTAACCTTTACAGTATCAGGATTTATAAAAACAGATATAGGTAAAATATATTTATGGGCATTATATGACCTACAAGGAAAAGTACCCATCCTTTCAGAAAACTGGCGAGAAAGTAAATTATGATTATAACACGACTGGGATTTAAGAGATACACCATTCTTAAAAGAAAACTTAGATTGATTGTCTAATTTATTCTTCAGGCCTTGATTGTCTAATTTATTCTTCAGACATTCATCGACCATCAGAATTGGCCATTTCTTAATGACAACATCACAGACCAAATTAATATCACTGGAGTATGGTATGTTAAGACAAGGCATCAGAGTTCGAAAAGTAGGATTTTGCATAAGTATGTCTCTGTGACAAAACATCCTTAATCACATTATGAAGCCAAAACATCCTTAATCACATTATGAAGCCAAATAACCCCCATCTAAAAATCCTTCCTCGTGACATTAGAAACCATGGAGATGGTTGTGTCATCATTAAGTGTCACAGCTCTAATAAATTGACGTTTCAGGACATTGTTCTAAATATATCGAGAGTGCATACATGTTCTATGTAAAGTACTATTCTTCTTGCAATCTTTCTTATACAAAGTGGTGGAAATCTTTCCAGTATTATCCTTACTAATAGAAACCTCCAAGAATTTTATTGACTTATCTGAATATTTAACACAAAACTTCAAAAACAAAGTAATCCCATGCAAATAACCAAAAATGCCATGCAACATTATTAAAGGCCCATTCCATGTAAGAAAAATATCAGCAAATTGCCCATAATTTAATATGATCACCAGAAAGATTCCCATTCAAAACCATATTCAATTCACAATGTGTTCTTTTTTTCAGTAGTTTTTTTTTTGAACAGGGGCCAGCACCCTCATTCATAGGTTCATAGGTAGGTACTAGGCTATCTACCTGAGGGCATTTATAAGACTAGCCAGAGTGTTTCGACTTTCGCCGCCCCATTGATTAATTAACTGCACATCTGTCAAGCAGAGCCAATCAAGTGATCCCAGGGGTGTATTTTCTGTTACCCATCCACTTGTCAAGGTTTCTCTTGAAGAGTTTTAGTGAGGGGCTTTGCCTAATGTAGATAGGAATTTTTTCCCAAAGCATGGGGAGTCTCTGTGACAGGAATCTTTCCCTCCAGCATGTTCTATTTATTGTTGTGGTGAGGTTTAGCTCACTAGAACGCATAACTCGCAGTGACTTGGATTTCTTTAGGTGGAGCATGTTCATCAATTCTGAGTTGGACATGGCTTTGTAAGTCAGGCAGAGATCACCTCTGTGTAAGCGATATGCCACTGAGTACAGCCAGAGTTTTTTCAGTCGGTCTGCATAGGACATATGTTTGAGGCCAGTAATCCTCTTGGTCTTTCCAGCTGTTGGAAGTGTCTTATGAGGTACATCCCAAATGGGGCATTGTACTCTATGATGGGTCTGATGAGTGACGAGTAGAGGGGCACTATAACCTCTTTATTTCTAGATGCAAACCCTTTAGTAAATAGATGGGCCACATAGAAGGATTTCCTAACTACTTTGGCAATATGATTGTCAAAGGAGAGATTACTATCTACCTGGGTCCCCAGGTCTCTTATTACCTGTTCTGTATTAAGGGGGCTGCCACCTATATGGTAATTCGTGGGTGTTTTGTTTTTCCCAGATGGGATGACTATGCATTTTTTTTCATTAAGCTTGAGGCCATGACTTTGACACCAGGTGTCCGTCTCAGTAAGGCCTTTTTGGAGGATGTCCGTGTCAGCCAAAGAGTCAATAATGGCTCCCCGTTTGCAGTCATCGGCGAACTTGGTTAGCCATAATTCTCCTGTGTTTGCCTGTACTTCTGAGAAGTATATGCCGAACAGTAGGGGTCCCAGGACCGAGCCTTGTGGGACACCACTTCTGACTGGTTTAGAGTCTGACCTGGAGCCTGCTATTCTTACCGCATGAGTTCTGTCTTTAAGCCAGTTGGCAACCCATCTTGTGACGTAGGGGTTTATGTTCAGGCTGGTGAGTTTTTCTATAATAACTGTGTGAGGAATGGTGTTGACTGCCTTGGTGAGATCAAGGTAGGCTGTGTGAACCACCTTTCCCTCGTCTATGGCCTTGGTGCCTGTCTCAAATAAGTCAACCAGGTTTATTAGGCGTGATCTGCCTTTAACAAAGCCAAACTGGGTCAGGTCAAGTGTTTGGAGGTTCCCAATGTCTTTGTTAATGAGTTCCATGATGATGCACTCCATAGTCATGCAGACCAGGCTAGTCAGGCTTATGGGGTGATAGTTACCAGGGTCAGTTGTGGCCCCAACGTTGTGGAGCAAAATAACCATTGCTGTGCGCCATTCTGTGGGCACGTAGCTTGTGGAGAGGCTGAGGTTGAACAGCATGTTTAGGTGGGGGGGTTAGTTCGTTCTGTAGTTCATGCATGACACATCCTGGGACACCATCTGGCCCCATTGACACTGTCTTTTTGGCTTTTGAAAGGGCTGTTTTCACCTGTGCATCTGATTTTCGGGACACTACACTTTTCCGGTATTGTTGTGGACCCTTTTGGAGGTGAGAGGGGGGGGTGAAGTTTGCACTGAATCTATCTGCCAGGATGTTGGCAATATCAGTAGGTTCAGTATATTTTGTGCTATTTTGCACTAGCTCAGATCAGTGAGTTGCCTCTTAGATTCTTGACATAGCTAAAGAAGGCTTTGTGGTTATCTTTTGAATCCTTGGCTATTTTTCTTTCAAAGTTAGCCTTGGATGATTTTATGAGGGACCTTAGTTTCTTACTGATACTGATCAGGGATGTCTTTCTTTCTTGGGATTTGCTTTTTTTCTGAACTAGGGTTTCCCCCTTTTATTGTATAACCTGTTTATGGCAGGTGTCCACCAGTCTAGTTTCCTTCTCTTAGGGGAGTGAGTCTTGGTTTTGCTAGGGATGGCACAATCCATGCATCCTTGTAGTTGCTCATAGAGTGCATTTGTAAAGGATTCTACATCTTGGGCAGCGTTATCCTTTAGCTTGGGGGCTGTGAAGCTTACCACCTCTGTCTTAAGTAAGGTGAAGTTTGCTTTAGAAAAGTTTTTCACTGTGGTTTCCTTGGTTGGGGTGGGGTGGGGTGTGGACATCTGGAGTTATTAGTTTATGGTCTGCTCTAACCAGTGACAGGTTGACCTCCGGTGCGGAACACCTGTCTCCCATGTTGGTGATGACCAAGTCCAATATGTTTTCACCTCTGGTAGGGGAGTTTACCAGCTGATCCAGGGCATTTGAGTTGATAAATTCCAGGAAGTGCTGAGCCTGGGTGTTTGTGCTCAAGTAGTTTTCCCAGTTAATGGTAGGGTAATTGAAATCGCCCAATATCAGGGTGTTTGGTAGGACTTTCATGTTTTCCAGTGTCTCCAGAAAGGCAGAGTGGTGGTCCTGGGTCATGGAGGGTGATCTGTAGCAGGCCACAATTTGCATTGCAGATTTGCTCGATGTTAGTTGCACATGGATGATCTCAGAGGTATCATGCTGCGCCACTAACCTGGAGGTGTAGGTATCCTTGATGAATATGGATACACCCCCTCCTTTTGTGTTTCGGTCCGTGTTCTGTGGCCGAAATGTGTGGTATGAGTTGAAGCCCGGTAGTGCTGAAGTGCTCTCTGGAGCCTTGAACCGGGTTTCAGTTACTGCACAGATGTTGACATTCTCCATACTGAGGAGTGCTTCGAGTGCATGCATTTTGAGATTTAAGCTTCTGGCGTTGAGTAGCATAACCCTCATTTTTTATTTGTGCTGTTTATGGAGGTGGGTTTGACTTTTGAGCCTTGCCTAAAAAAGGCACTATGGGGGCGGCAAGAGCCTTCGCCAGTATTCGAAAGCCTGGGTGACAGGTGTAAGACGTGTCTTGCAAAGCAATGTGGCTTGTCGAGCATGTCGTCCCAGGCTGACAGACACTGGATCCCCTTTGAATGACACCAGAAGCTTAGCCAGTTGTTGAAACTGATCATTTTTTCTTTATACTGAGGTATTATTCTTGGTGAGGGCAGGATGCTACTTGGGGTCAGGGTCATAACCGCCTGGGTTACATGACCAGAGAGCTCTTCCATGTCTCTTTCATGTAGTCCAGGGAGGTGCATCCCAGGTCATTCACACCAACATGAACAATGACAAAGTCATATTTGTACATGTTTTGGAGTGACCTGAGTGCTTGTGCTATGTGGCGGATTCTGGCTCCCATCAGACAGCTAACAGTAACCTTCTCCTTGTCCAGCCTAGTGAGTGGGACTTTAGTGTGCCTGACTATAGAGTCTCCTATTACTAGTGTGTTAGGTATGTTATTTCGCCTTAAGGGCTGTGATTGCGCGGCATATTGATTTTGTGTTTTATGTGTTGTCTGGTTTGTGACGGGAGGTGCAGGTTTTTTGGGTGTCTGCTTTGGAGCTCTTGGATGCTTTTGCAGGTTTTTATTTCGAGCTTCCGAGTATGATTTAGTGTATTTATGTGTATTTTTTTGCCAGTGCTGGTTTAGTAGGTCTGTGTGAGGCTGGAGGTGTGGTGCAAGTGTTAACCTTCTCCTCATGACTGTCTGTTCCAGTTTTGGGTGGAGAGACCTTAGCCTCCAGTTTGGCTGTATAATTGCATCTCTCATATATGTTAGTGTTTTGTGGTAGGATGAGAGGGGTTGTCTGTGTACATGAGGCAGTTGTAACATTGCCTCAGGATACCCAAGTTCACCAGCTGGACTGGAGTACACCTGAAGTTGTCCTTTGGTCATGCCTGAATAGTAGGGTGAGCTGCTTAGTCGCTTGGTTGGTGAGGGGTGGGTAAAGAGCCTTGCCCTGCTGGGCAATTAAGTGTCGGGGTTTATTAGTGCTTGCTATTAGGTCTGAGCAAGTGCTGAACTGTAGAATGCATTTTGAGTTTCTAGGTTGAGAGACTAATTTCAAGGGAAAAACTGAAGAGGAGACTTGGTGAAGCCGGGAATAATTTAACCGTAGCTAACCAGTGCTGCCCGGCACGCAAAACCGTGCAAACACGGTTTTTAAACTACTAACTTCTGGGCTGGAACCACCCCTCCGGGGACAGATGGCTGCTCAAAGTTCCCCTCTCTCACAGGTGAACAGAGAAACTTCCCTCTATCCAAGTAAGGTATGGGCAACTCAGAAACTTGTAACACAGCCCTGAATTCAGCACTAGCCTGAAAACTGGACTATATTAGCTTAGAAGGGTAGGAAACAAGGAATGTTTTTATTTTAGTTTATTTTTTTTTGTTTTGTTTTTTTTGAAAAGATAAGGCAAAAACAATTAAAAGTACACTTAAACAGCTTTAAATGACTACAAGAGATCAGAAAAGGCTATTGTACTTTAGTGTGTAGCCTACAACAGTTAAACAAATTATTTAAACAAAAAAAATGTCGTTTTAAAGTCCAGGTAGTCAAATAAGTACAATATGTGAAAAAAACAAGCTTTTAAATCACAATTAACGCTGGAAAATCAGCATTTAGGCAGAAAACAGTTAAGTACAGCAAGAAAATACAGAAAATTGATACTTAATCACTCCAAAGACTGTCTTTTAAGCTAGAAGGCTTGTATCAGTTTAAGGCTTTCTAGTGCTTTCCAGTAGGTTAGTTACAGGAATGATGGGAAACAAGCGCAGATGTGGTCTTTTACACCAGAAAGTTGAAAGAGATGGACAGCTTCCCAAATGATCAATAAACTTCAATTCCTGGGCCAAGAACCACTCCTCTTGTGGTAGACAGGCTACCTAGTGCTTACCACTCCCACGTATAAGCTAGAAGGCTTCCCTCCAACACAGAAAGACTTGGTGGGCTCAGAAGCTTACAAAGAGTCCTGGATACAGCAAATCTGTACCTGGACTAGACTAGTTATGCTGTATAGAATAAAGGTGAAAGCGAAGAAGCATGTGAAATTATTTTCATATTTCTGCAAATTTCTCTGTGCCTCCATAAATAAGACATCTTTGAATTAGCATTCTTCTTCAGACATCAGTTTTTAATGGTGAGGGCATGCACAAATTGTCTTGTATTTTATCATAGCTTCATTCCTTAGAAAAGGATAATGCTTCTAAATGACACCTTGCGTCTGACGCACATTTTTCTGTATGTCCAGTGTCCTCTACATTATGGATAGATTTTCAATTTGTTTGGACATATGGGAGACATTTCAGCTAAACTGTGGTTAAAACGCATGTTGCAAAGAAAGCTGCAGGATAAACTGTCTGCTAAAAACTTTACCATAGCCCTTTCAAATGATTTTCAGATCGTTTTGAGAGTAATGCACTTCTTACAAAATTCCCTAAAAAGGAAAACCCAAGATGTTCAGGATGATAACTTCACATTCTGAATTCCCCCCTCAAAAAAAAAAAAAATAAATAAATTCATATCAGAACTAATAAGGAAGAATTATGTTTTGTTTTGCTGTTCTTCATTCTGGTCTGTCAGTAGCTTCCAGAATTTGCAATGGATGTTTGGCGTAGTTGACGGAGAGGCACTTTATTTCTCCTACATTTTGGGCTCTAGTAGTGGTCTGACCGTCAACCATGTTGCATAACCTTCCCTCACTATAACCTACAGGTCTGGCTTGTCCCCTAAACTGAAGTAATCTTCTTGGAAGAGAGAGCTGTGAAGCAGAGACACCTTGCATTCTTTATACCATGCAGGAAAGTTGTGGTAGTTTTCAAGGTATCTTCCTTCACAGGTGGTGTGATTTTTTTTTTTTTTTTTTTTTGTCTTTGTTACTGCATATTAGAGATGTTTGGCTGGAGTGCTAGCACACTTCAACTTCGCTTATGCTTTGGAGCCATGTATAAATGAGGTGCACTTTAGGACTTCCCACCATTGGATTCTCTTATGGCAGCATTTATCACCAACTCCTTCTCCAAGGATAGAAGAGAGAGTGTTGCATGAATGCTTCCATCTCTTTCTAACAAAGTCCTCTAGTGCCTAAGCTCCTGTTAATAACACAGGACAGCTGGCCCACAGCTAGAGCTTTTATAACTTTATGCCTTGGAGCTGGTAAGGGAGATCCAGATGTATCCCTCCATGGATGACTGTCTGATTTTAGATAGTAGATCTGGAAAGTCATTCTTTGGCCAGTTAGTAGTAAGAATTCCTGCTGTCAGTTCCATTAGTCTTACAGTGAACAAGAAGTTTGATGTGTGAGATGATCCTTCTACAACAAAATGTGCTTTCTAGAGATAGAATTAGACTTAGTTTTGGACAAAGCCTTGTTATTTCAGAAGAGGGCAAGATTTTGTTTCCTTATTTCATGCTAGGCTACTTCTGACCCTTTTGGGTTACTTGTCAGCCAACTTCATAATGGTGCAGAATAGTGGACTTCATATGAGGAAGTTTTAGCACGATCTAAGGAGTCTCCAGGCTCATTTATTGGATAAATTGGGCTAATATTTTCTTGATTCTCACATTGGACAAATAACTTGGCTGATAACAGAGGATAAGAAAATCTGATCAGGTGAGCTCCAAAATGCTAACTTGTGGTACTGCCTTTTTTTCCTCAGTGCCAAATGTTGATGGCTGATATTGTAGAGCACACCTGCAAGCTTGGCTATCCCAAGGAAGTGATTTGCTCACAGATTTAAACTGCATATCTGGGAGGGTACTGGCTATAATTCTAGCTATCAAGGTGATCAGGAATGGTCTCGGGCTAGGAGTCATCTGGATTGCAACATACAACGTTACAGAAGCATGGCACGCAAGCAAACAACATTAATACCAGGTCTTGCCAGCTCTGGAGTTTGATCACATGACTTTTAAGAATTAGCAGCATTTCTAAATCTTAATCTAATAATCTGACTTCATGGCATAGAGGAATATAGTACCGACTGTCACCCAGGCAACCCCTGGTTCATTTAGCAGCATGATTAGTGGAAGAGATTGCTAAGGTTAGATGGGAGTAAGCAATCGAGGTAAGCGTGCTCAATTCTAGGGAAAGCAATTCCTTTCAAGTACCAGCACAGGGTTGCTGCCGGGGTAAACTTAGTATTGCATTGTAACGTCCAGCAACTCTAGCTCAGTAACCTGGACAAGTTGTGCATGCAATTTAGCCAAGTGTCACAGTATCTGAAAGCAGTTACTCTCGAGCATCTCCCTTTAGTCAGACACTGCTTCACACCTGCTGGCTGAAGGAGTGGGCATTTAGGAGTATGTAAAAGCTCCTAACCTCCCTTAGGATGATAGCTACTGTCCCTGGCTCTTGTTTTTCCAGCGGGCCAGTAAGTGGTATGCGTAGGTGACTGGGGGATAGTAATGGGAGAGTGAAAAGATTAAAAAATAAGAAGAAAATATATTAAAAAAATTCATTGATTATATCTAATAGGAGAAAGCAACATGCTGGCAGACCAGCTCAGTTGATGCTTGCATCTGTACCACAGCTAGAAACACATTTGGGAAGTCTTTAGACTTAAGGTGTCTATGTTGAGCATACTGGAGTGCATTTTCCTTTGCATTTCGCTGGAATACACAGCTTCCAAAGTTTTAGATGAAATAAAATGGTCATGCCAGAAGAGTGTGGGCAGACTACATTCCAGTTCAGTGTTTATACTGCTAATCCTGACTTGTGCTCAGGACTAACTGTAACCTGTAGAACTTGTTTAACTTGCTTACGTATGTAATCTCTGTAAATAGTCTGTTTGTAATATGTACTGCTGTATCTGCTTACCCTTGGAGCTTTTCTCCCTGGGCCTCCGCTGAAAATGGACATGCATCCAGTCGGACTATCCCGGTCAACAAATGTAAAATAAAATAAATAAAATTGATAATGAAGCCACTAGAGATGTTAGTAGGATAACTAATTAATTTAATCTTTTTTACACTAACATTGGCGTGATTACCATGGGTCATGATTGGCAATGCAATTTAGTGACCGGTTGTTGTCCAAATATATCTAAATCAGACATACTAGCTTCCTTTACAAAGTTAAAAGATACAACATCTATGGGCCCTGACATGATTCCAGACAGTGTGTTACTACGAAGAGTATACTTACACCTAGATCAACTTTAATATTTAAGAAAGTATTGGAAAAGGGTAAGGTCCCTGAATTGTGGAAACTATTGTGTATTTCCTATTTATAGGAAAGGAAATGGAGACCAGTTACAAAACTACAGGCTGGTTAGTTTAATTTCACTAATTGGAAAGTATTTTTATAGATGCTTATTGGACCTTATGACTAATTCCAAGAATAATATTGATACACTGGTTATTGATCAGCATGGTTTCACTAAAGAAAAATCAGCACTGAGCAACCTAGTTAATTTTTTACTGTATAGCAGAAGCTCTTGATCTAGGTCTGTCTCCTGGATTATTTTTTTTTTTACTTATCCAAGGCTTTTGATAGTCGACCACATGTGGCTATTATGAAGTTTTTAAGTGATTATAAAATAAGCAGTTATATTACAAGATGGATTAGAAATTGGTTGCTGGGTAAAAAACAGAGCATTAAGATTCAGAGTGTTTACTCTAACTAGCTAGATGTAAAGGCTGGCATTCCTCAGGGATCTGTGTTAGGCCTTGTTCAGTTGATTCAATCTGGTGTTCTCAGCATTGGAGGATGTCTGTGTCAGCCGGAGAGTCAATAATGGCTCCCCGTTTGCAGTCATCGGCGAATTTGGTTAGCCATAGTCCTCCTGTGTTTGCCTGTACTTCTGAGAAATTTGTACCACTGCAGTAAGTATAAACATTTAAATTTAAATAACCTTTACAGTATCAGGATTTATAAAAACCGATGTAGGCAAAATATATTTATGGGCATTATATGACCTACAAGGAAAAGTACCCATCCTTTCTGAAAACTGGCGAGAAAGTAAATTAAGATTATAACACAACTGGGATTTAAGAGATAAACCATTCTTAAAAGAAAACTTAGATTGATTGTCTAATTTATTCTTTAGGCCTTGATTGTCTAATTTATTCTTCAGGCCTTGATTGTCTGATTTATTTTTCAGACATTCATCGACCATTAAAATAGGCAAGTTCTTAATGATAACATCACAGACCAAATTAATATCACCGGAGTATCGATGTTAAGACAAGGCATCAGAGTTTGAAAAGTAGGATTTTGCATAAGTATGTCTCTCTGACAAAACATCCTTAATCACATTATGAAGCCAAAAACCCCCATCTAAAAATTCTTCCTCGTGTCATTAGAAACAATGGAGATGGTTGTGTCATCATTAAGTGTCACAGCTCTAATAAACTGACCTTTCAGGACATTGTTCTAAATATATCGAGGGTGCATACTTGTTCTATGTAAAGTACTATTCTTCTTGAAATCTTTTTTATACAAAGTTGTGGAAATCTTTCCAGTGTTATCCTTACTAATAGAAACATCCAAGAATTTTATTGACTTATCTGAATATTTAACACAAAACTTCAAAAACAAAGTAATCCCATGCAAATAACCAAAAATGCCATGCAACATTATTAAAGGCCCATTCCATGTAAGAAAAATATCATCAGTAAATTGCCCATAATTTAATATGATCAACAAAAAGATTCCCAGTCAAAACCATATTCAATTCACAATGTGTTCTTTTTTCAGTAGTTTTTTTTTTTTTTTTTTTTTTTTTGAACAGGGGCCAGCACCCTCATTCATAGGTTCATAGGTAGGTACTAGGCTATCTGCCCGAGGGCATTTATAAGGCTAGTCAGAGTGTGTCGGCTTTCGCCGCCCCATTGATTAATTAACTGAGCTTCTGTCAAGCAGAGCCAATGAAGTGATCCCAGGGGTGTATTTTCTGTTACCCATCCACTCGTCAAGGTTTCTCTTGAAGAGTGTTAGTGAGGGGCTTTGCCTAATGTAGATAGGAATTTTGTTCCAAAGCATGGGGAGTCTCTGACAGGAATCTATCCCTCTAGCATGTTCTATTTATTGTTGTGGCGAGGTTTAGCTCACTAGAGCGCATGGCTCGCAGTGACTTGGATTTCTTTAGGTGGAGCATGTAAGTCGGGCAGAGATCACCTCTGAGTAAGCAATATGCCACTGAGTACAGCCAGAGTTTTTTCAGTCGGTCTGCATAGGATATATGTTTGAGGCCAGTAATCCTCTTGGTGAGATACTTTTGTGGTCTTTCCAGCTGTTGGAAGTGTCTTGTGAGGTATATCCCAAATGGGGCATTGTACTCTATGATGGGTCTGATGAGTGACTAGTAGAGAGGCACTGTAACCTCTTTATTTCTAGATGGTAAACCTTTAGTAATTAGATGGGCCACATAGAAGGATTTCCTAACTAATTTGGCAATATGATTGTCAAAGGAGAGATTACTATCTACCTGGGTCCCCAGATCTCTTATTACCTCTTCTGTATTAAGGGGGCTGCCACCTATGTGGTAATTCGTGGGTGTTTTGTTTTTCCCAAATGGGAGGACTATGCATTTTTTGGCATTAAGCTTCAGGTCATGACTTTGACACCAGGTGTCCGTCTCAGTAAGGCCTTTTTGGAGGATGTCCGTGTCAGCTGGAGAGTCAATAATGGCTCCCCATTTGCAGTCATTGGCAAACTTGGTTAGCCATAGTCCTCCTGTGTTTGTCTGTACTTCTGAGAAGTATATGCCGAACAGTAGAGGTTCCATTACCGAGCCTTGCGGGACACCACTTATGACTGGTTTAGTGACAGACCTGGAGCCTGCTATTCTTACCGCGTGAGTTCTGTCTATAAGCCAGTTGGCAACCCATCTTGTGACATAGGGGTTTATGTTCAGGCTGGTGAGTTTTTTTATAATACCCGAGTGAGGAATGGTGTCGAATGCCTTGGCGAGGTCAAAGTAGGCTGTGTGAACCACCTTTCCCTCGTCTATGGCCTTGGTGACTGTCTCAAAGAAGTCAGCCAGGTTTAGTAGGCATGATCTGCCCTTAACAAAGCCGAACTGGGTCGGGTCAAGTATTTGGAGGTTCCCAATGTCTTTGTTAATGAGTTCCATGATGATGCGCTCCATAGCCATGCAGATCAGGCTAGTCAGGCTAATGGAGCGATAGTTAACAGGGTCAGTTGTGGTCCCTCCTTTGTGGAGTGGAATAACCGTTGCTGTGCGCCATTCTTTGGGCACGTAGCTTGTGGAGAGGATGAGGTTGAACAGCGTGTTTAGATGGGGGGTTAGTTTGTTCTGTAGTTCATGCAATATGCATCCTGGGACACCATCTGGCCCCATTGGCGCTGTGTTTTTGGCTTTTGAAAGGGCTGTTTTCACCTGTGCGTCTGTGAATTCTGGGACACTACACTTTTCCGATATTGTTGTGGGCCCTTTTGGAGGTGAGAGGGGGGTGAAGTTTGCACTGAATCTATCTGCCAGGATGTTGGCAAGATCAGTAGGTTCAGTATATTTTGTGCTATTTTGCACTAGCTCAGAGCAGTGAGTTGCCACTTAGATTCTTCACATAGCTGAAGAAGGCTTTGTGGTTATCTTTCGAATCCTTGGCTATTTTTCTTTCGAAGTTAGCCTTGGATGATTTTATGAGGGACCTTAGTTTCTTACTGATACTGATTAGGGATGTCTTTCCTTCTTGGGATTTGCTTTTTTTCTGAGCTAGTTTCCTCCTTTTATTGTATAACCTGTTTATGGCAGGGGTCCACCAGACTCGTTTCCTTCTCTTGGAGTGAGTTTTGGTTTTGCTAGGGATGGCATGAACAATGCATCCTTGTAGGTGCTTATAGAGTGCCTTTATAAAGGATTCTACATCTTGGGCAGCGTTATCCTTTAGTGTGGGGGCTGTGAAACTTACCACCGCTGTCTTAAGTAAGGTGAAGTTTGCTTTAGAAAAGTTTTTCACTGTGTTTTCCTTAGTTGAGGGGGTAGGGTGGGGTGTGGACATCCAGAGTGATTAGTTTATGGTCTGATCTAACCAGTGACAGGTTGACCTCCGGTGCGGAACACCTGTCTCCCATGTTGGTGATGACCAGGTCCAATATGTTTTCACCTCTGGTAGGGGAGTTTACCAGGTGATCCAGGGCATTTGAGCTGATAAATTCCAGGAAGTGCTGAGCCTGGGAGCTTGTACTCAATTAGTTTTCCCAGTTAATGGTAGGGTAATTGAAATCGCCCAATATCAGGGTGTTCGGTAGGACCTTCATGTTTTCCAGTGTCTCCAGAAAGGCAGAGTGGTGGTCATGGGTCATGGAGGGTGATCTGTAGCAGGCCACAATTTGCATTTCAGGTTTGCCTAATGTTAGTTGCACATTTTATTTATTTATTTGTTTATTTACATTTGTTGACCGAGAGTGTCCGACTGGACGTAGGTCCATTTTCAGCGGAGGCCTGATGAGAAAAGCTCCACAGTTAAAATAAATGGACAGTAGTTACATTGGATTACATAGCGATTAACAATTTAACATAGCAATTAATTACAAACATATTTACAGATGAAGAACATAGTACATCAGTAGACAACTAGAATATTTATCTGCGAAGTACATAACAGACATTAACAAATGTTATCATAAGAAGTTCCTTTTGTATAATAAGTACTAGGCTTATGAGCATCTGAGCTTGCTATAATCAAGGTAGTTAGTGGGGTGGAAGGAAAGGTAGTGGTTGGATGGGGTGGGTGATAGAGTGCGAGTTGCAAGGGCATATCCAGCATATTTTTAGGTGTGCTTTTAGTAAAGTTTTTAAGTGGGTGCATGATGGTACGGAGGTAATTGTGGGTGGGAGGGAGTTCCATAATTTGGCTATGGTGCAAGAGAATAGTGCTTCACCAGCAGAGTTATTGGCTTTAGTGTTCTGCAAGTGATTTTTGTTGGTGGATCTTTGTGGTCTGGTGGTGCGATAGGGTTGGAGTAGATTCTGGAGGGATGGGACATTTAATTGATGGTTTACTAGTTTGTGGGCGAGTGATAGTTGATACCATTGAAGGAGGTGAGGGAGTTCAAACCAGCCCAGTTCAGCAAGTGAGAGACAGTGGTGACTACGGTAGGATGCCCCTGTGGCGAATTTGGCAATTTTGTTGTAGCAGGTCTCTAGCTTGTTTAGATCGCATTGCCTTAGGTTGGTATATATTGGAGAGGCATAAAGTAGGGTGGAGATAAGGTGGGAATTTGCTATTGAAATCTTTGCTGCTTTGGTAAGAAGTTGCTTATTTCTATATAATGCTCCTAGTTTTTTTGTGGACTTTTTTATGGTAATGGATATGTGAATGTCAAATTTTAGTTTATTGTCTATTTCCACTCCTAGCAATTTGGTGTGTTCAGTTGGGTATATAGTGGTGTTGTCTTTTGCTGTGATGTTAAAGTGAGAGTTGTTTTGAGTATGTTTGGTGGGTTGGAAGATGAGTAGTTTAGTTTTGTTTGGGCTGAGTATTAATTGGGCATCGGATAACCAAGTTTCAACAGAGGAAAAGGCTTCCTGTGTGACTTTTTGCAGTTTGGGTAGGGACTGGGCTGAGCAGATGATGGTTGAGTCATCTGCGTATTGTATGAGTGTGCCATGTTTTGTGGCAGAGGCTAGATTATTGGTGAAAACAGAGAAGAAGAGTAGGGGTCCAAGGATGGATCCTTGGGGAACCCCTATGGAGACAGGTAGTTGGGGAGATATGTCAGTATGCCATATAACAGATTGTTGGCGGTCAGACAGGTAACTCTGAAACCAGTTGGTGACTGAGAGAAGGATAGGTTACTGAGGACAGAGATGAGCTGTTTGTGTGGGACCATGTCAAATGCTTTAGGTCTAGGAAAGTAGCAGAGGAGAGAGAGCCATTGTTTTTATGCTGAAGGATAGTGTTAGTAAAGGAGAGTAAGGCAGTGGTGGCGCTATGGTTTGGTCGGAAACCATGCTGACTATTGGAAAGGAGGTTGTTAGTAAGGAGGTAGTCTGTGACCTGAGAATGTATGCATCTCTCTAGTATTTTAGAGAGTGGAGGGAGAATAGCTATGGGGCGGTAATTGGTTAGTTAGTTCTGTGGAGGGGCCGCCTTTGTGGAGGGGAATTATATGTGATACTTTCCACAGTGTGGGGACGTAACTTTCTGACAGAGATCGGTTAATCAAGATGGATACTGGGTACGCCAGAGCATCAGCTGCGATTTGTAGGTATTCACTTGGGAGGTTGTCTGCTGCTAATTTAGTGGGCTTAAGTTTAGTTAAGAGTTTTTTTTTTATGTTGGAGATAGGTAGAGGAGAAAAAGAGAAGGCAGTGGGGAGATTACTAGTTGAAGGTGTGGGTTGGAGGGGAGGGGGGTTGTGCTGTTTAGCTAGTGATAGTATGGTTTGTGTGAAGTGTGTGTTGAATGAGGTAGCAATATTTTTGGAGGAGTGAGAGATGTTATGAGGAGGGGTACTGACTTTACCTGGGTGAAGGATGGAGTTTATGGAGGACCAGAATTATTTGGGGCTGTGTTTTGAGGAGTCTAGGGCAGACTGGTAGTATTGGAATTTTTCCTGTTTTATTAGCTTTTTAACTCTATTGCGTAGTTCTAGGAATTTCTCTCTAGTTGAGGGGGTTTTGGTTTTGCGCCAGTGCTCCCAGGCTTTATCCCTGTTTTTCATTTCTGACAGTGGTTTTCTGTAGCCATGGGGAGGGTTGTGCTTTTGTTCTGGAAAGTCTTATGGGGGCATGGTAATTAAGGATGCTCAGGAAGGTAGTATTAAAAAATTCAACTTCATCATCAAGACTGAGGTACTTTAGGGGATGCCAGTTACATTCTTTGAGGGATGAGATGAATATGAGTGGGTTAAGGTTTAGTTTTTTACGTATTTGACGGTAGATGACAGGTTTAGCTTGGTATAGGTATTTTTGAGTAGGAATGTTGGGGAGTGATCACTGAGGCTATCTGATAAGCAGCCTGTTATGTATGACTGGGGGCTCTTACTGACTAGTATCCAATCCAGGGTAGCGTGCTTGCTGGAGTTTTTATTTATCCTGGTTGGCGACTGGACTAGTTGGGTAAAGCCATGAAGGTTTATATGGTGGGTTGGATTGTTGCCAGAACAGGATTGCCGGTCAATATTGAAATTACCTAAAATTATAGTTTCTTGGGGGAGATGGTGGGTAGACTAGCTGAGGAGGTTTTTTAGTGGAGGGATGTTTTGGCCAGGTGGGAAGTAGCATCCAATTATGTTGCTGGTTTTGTTTTGGTTTATTTTGAGGTTGGTATATATTATTTCTTCATTGCCTATTTGTGGAGCTGATGATATTGAGATCTGGATGTTTAGATGCTGTTTAAATATTATAGCTACACCGCCTCAGAGGTATCATGCTGCACTACTAACCTGGAGGTGTAGGTATCCTTGATGAATATGGATACACCCCCCTCCTTTTGTGTTTCGGTCCGTGTTCTGTGGCCGAAATGTGTGGTATGAGTTGTAGCCCAGTAGTGTTGGAGTGCTCTCTGGAGCCTTGAACCAGGTTTCAGTTACTGCACAGATGTCAACGTTCTCCTTACTGAGGAGTGCTTTGAGTGCATGCATTTTGAGATTTAAACTCCTGGCGTTGAGTAGCATAACCCTCATTTTTTTTATTTGTGCTGTTTATGGAGGTGGGTTTGACTTTTGAGCCTTGCCTAAAAAAGGCACTATGGGGGCAGCAAGAAACGTGGCCAGTATTGGCCAGTATTCGAAAGCCCAGGGGTGACAGGTGCAAGCCGTCTCTTACGAAGCAACGCAGCTTGTTGAGCATGTCGTCCCAGGCTGACAGACACTGGATCCCCTTTGAATGACACCAGAAGCTTAGCCAATTGTTGAAATTGTCATTTTTTCTTTATACTGAGGTATCATTTTTGGTGAGGGCAGGATGCTACTCGGGGTCAGGGTCATACCCACCTGGGTTACATGACCAGAGAGCTCTTCCATGTCTCTTTTCATGTAGTCCAGGGAGGTGCATCTCAGGTCATTCACACCAACATGAACAATAACGGAGTCATATTTGTACTTGTTCTGGAGTGCCCTGAGTGCTTGTGCTATGTGGCGGATTCTGGCTTCTGACAGGCAGCTAACAGTAACCTTCTTGTCCAGCCTAGTGAGTGGGACTTTTGTGTGCCTGACTATAGAGTCTCCTATTACTAGTGTGTTAGGTATGTTATTTCGCCTTAAGGGCTGTGATTGTGCGGCACATTGATTTTGTGTTTTATGTTTTGTCTGGTTTGTGACGGGAGGTGCAATTTTTTTGGGTGTCTGCTTTGGAGCTCTCTGATGCTTTTGCAGGTTTTTATTTAGAGCTTCCGAGTATGATTTAGTGTATTTGTGTATTTTTTGCCAGTGCTGGTTTAGTAGGTCTGTGTGAGGCTAGCGGTGTGGTGCAAGTGTTATGCACTTCTCATGACGGTCTGTTCCAGTCTTGGGTGGAGAGACCTTTACTTCCAGTTTGGCTGTAGAATTGCATCTCTTGCATATGTTAGTGTTTTGTGGTAGGAGGAGAGGGTTGTCTGTGTACATGAGGCAGTTGTAACATTGCCTCAGGATACCCAGGTTCAGCAGCTGGACTGGAGAGTACACCTGAAGTTGCCCTTTGGTCATTCCTGAATAGTAGGGTGAGCTGCTTAGTCGCTTGGTTGGTGAGGGGTGGATGAAGAGCCTTGCCCTGCTGGGCAATCAAGTGTTGGTGTATATTAGTGCTTGCTATTGGGTCTGAGCAAGTGCTAGACTGTAGGCTGCTTTTTGAGTGCTTAGGTTAAGAGACTAGTTTCAAGGGAAAAACTGAAGAGGAGACTTAGTGAAGCCGGGAAAAATTTAACCGTAGCTAACCAATGCTGCCCGGCATGCAAAACCGTGAAAATGCATTTTTTAATCTACTAACTTCTAGGCTGGAACCACTCCTCCAGGGACAGATGGCTGCTCATAAAGTTCCCCTCTCTGACAGGTGAACAGATAATCTTCCCTCTGTCCAAGTAAGGTATGGGCAACTCAGAAACTTGTAACACAGCCCTGAATTCAATTTAAATTAATTTAAAACTACAATCCACTCTGCTACAGGCACCATGAGGAGCTCAGTGTCTCTCCAGTAAGTGTTTTTCAACAATATATGGCTATTTATGTTGAATTGTGTTATACATTTTACAACTGTATATGTTTATTTATGTTGTATTGTGTTAGACATCTAATATGATTTATGCTTTTTTATTGGAAGTTACTATGGCATTCTAGCATTTTGTCTCCACCAAGTTGTTTTTAGTATAATAGTATGGTTTACTTGCATAGCTGCACCTTGTTCACTAATGTTATTCATGTAAATGTGTTGTGTGTAAACAGCTCATACTGGTGTCTAATTATTTCTATATAATTGTGCTGTTACTGGTGGATAGAATCACATTAGAGACCCAGGACAGAGTGCTGCTTGCTATATTTTTATCTGTGACTGCATAACTGTCTGATAAGGTTTCTTCTAACAGAGGTTTTTCCAGTTGGCTCAGTATCTGCATATACTAGTAGTTGGTTCAAGACATATATTTTCATGTATGCAGTAGCTATTTGCTCAGCTTGTTTTTTGTAATCTGTATAATATATCTTTACCATCTCAAAAGTGCTTACTCCTCTCTGTACTCTTCTTTTCTAGACCTAAAACCACTCTTAAGTATTCAACTGCGGTACCACCTTTATCATTCTTATAAGAAAAGCGCAGTCCGGGTCTGAACTGTCTGCAAACAGCTAAAGTTAACTTTGAGTATGTGTCTAACTGTTTGAGCGAATATTCATTTTTCCCCTGGAGAGCACTCTGCTTTGGCTTGTAAGCAGCCCCCCCCACACACACACACACACACTCATCTTCCACTTTCTCTCTTATTCCCTTTTGTTAGCAAATAGTATCCATAACTGATCAATACTGTGTGTTTGTTAATTTAGACTGAGACTACAGTAGCCTACTGATACAAGGTTATCCTGTTTTTCCACCTGAGAAACGGTTAAGAAATTACTTACAGTTTCAGAGCAGTCCTTGGTCAATTCTGATTGCTTTGGCTCATTAGCAGCAGTACAAGAGAAATGCCTGCTCACACCCTTGTTCTCCCCTTCCCTGTTTATTACCTTAAGCCATTCCCAAAGTTAATAAATATTACCTGTGGCAGGCACCGTTTTTAAAACTACAACCACCCTTTGTCACTATCATATGTTCATTTACCAGTTTACTCTGTTACCTGATTGTTTCCAGCCCCTCATAAGGGCTACTAACAGGGTCTCTCTCCGCTCCCCACCCTGCCCCCTATTCGCTCCCGCCCCCAGTGGTCCTACCTTTATTAGTCACAAACTCCTCCCATCTTTCCAATAGCCAACCACAGTACTAACCCAAAACTATCTCCTCCATCTTCCCACTACTATCACACCTCCTCAGCTAACCTGTACAAGCATACCTTACCTGTGCTCACTGTATGCACTCTTCTTGCATATCTTACATCCTAAACTGCAAAATACTCGAGCACCAGGATTGTAGGTAAAGGACCAAACTTTTTTAAAAAACCCAGGAAAGAACTGTCCGCTCACCTCTATGAATCCAAACACAGTAGGGTTAATCCAAGCACAATGAAGTAATCCAAGCACGATGAAGTTTATTGCACAGTTCTTTAACAAAGAGTCCACAGCAAGGGAAGCTCCAAAATCCCAACAGTGAAGTAAGCGCTTCCGTCTGTAACCATACCAGACTTTATCAAACTGTTGTATTTCCCTCCTCTTTACACTTAAATACACTTGTGTTCCTAATTAGTGTCCAGTTAACATTTAAAAATACAGTTCTCTAAAAATTGTTAAAAAAATCTACTCAGGAAGTATGTTAACAGAGCAACAATTCACCCAAAGTATATTTATTTATTTATTTATTTATTGCATTTGGTTTACCAGGATAGTCCATTGGGCCATAAAGAACCCGTTTTCAATGGAGTCCTGGGGAGAAAAGCTCCAAAACAAAATATATTGGCAGGAATAGCAAAATTTATCATATGTAGAGTAGCAGTCATAACAGTAAATACAATTAAGAAGTGAAACTACAAGTAATAGAGACAGATTAATAGTGATTAGAGAACAAACATAGTAGGTTCATAAAGTAGGATATGGTATTGTAGGAGATTTAGTAGAGTTAGTTATGTGGGGTGGGAACAAGAGCATTCCCACTGTGATGTTAGATGTAAGAAGAGAGACTTTTTGAAGGTAGAGTGGTTAGAGGTGGTGCGAATTTGTGGTGGTAGGGAGTTCCAGAGGCAAGCGAGGCTGAAGGAAAGAAGGTTTTTTCCTGGTGGATAAGTAGGTTTATGCACTTCAAGTAGATTTTGATTGTTTGATCTTAGAACTCTGCTAGGTAGGTGCATTTTAAAGGCAGAGGAAAGGGAGGGACAGAGTGAGGGGTTTAGAATAAGCTTATGGGCTAGAGTTAGTTGAGTGTAAGTTAGTTGATTGGGAAGTTCAAGCCATTTTAGCTTATGGAGGGAGACACAGTGGTGAGTGAAGGACTTATGGCTGGTGGCAAATTTTGCAATTTTGTTATAGCAGGAAGTAAGCTGTTTTTTTAATGAGGACTGAAAATTAGTTAGTAGTGGGGCACCATAGAGAAGGGAGGGGATAAGGAAGGAGGTAGAGAGAGATTTTAGTGTCAGATGT
The DNA here is from genome assembly GCF_019279795.1 of Protopterus annectens. Classification (NCBI taxonomy): domain Eukaryota; kingdom Metazoa; phylum Chordata; order Ceratodontiformes; family Protopteridae; genus Protopterus; species Protopterus annectens. The sequence goes on along the minus strand of NC_056737.1, from coordinate 313,331,475 downwards.
GAGGTAGGCTTTCTGTCTATAAAGCATGCCAAGTTTTTGATGTGTTTTTTTAATGTTTATTTGCAGGTGGGAGTTGAATTTAAGTAGGTTGTCAATTTGGACCCCAAGCAGTTTAGTTTCTGACACTATTTCTAGGGGTGAGTTGTTTTGACTAGTAATTGAGAATGTACTTATGTCTGGAGGAATAACTTTTGAAGGAGTAAATAACATTAATTTGGTCTTGGTGGCATTGAGAGCTAGATGATTGCTTAGCATCCATTGCTCTGTGGAAGAGAAAGCATCTTGAGTAAGTTTTTGTAGTGTAGTGATAGAAGAGGCAGAACAGATGATAGTGGAATCATCTGCATATTGGATGATGCTAGAGAAAGGAATTGATTTGTAGAAGTCATTTATAAATATATTGAAGAGAAGAGGACCCAGTATGGAGCCTTGTGGCACTCCTGTGGGGGTACTAAGGAAAGAGGAGGTGGCTTTTTTCCATTTAACAGCTTGATTTCTGTTGGGTAACTAGAGAACCAGTTCAGAGAGGAGGAAGATAGGTGGAGTTTGGAAAGTTTAGTTAAGAGCAGGCTGTGTGAGATAGTGTTGAAGGCTTTCGAGAGGTCAAGAAGCAAAGTGGATACAATTTGTCCAGAGTCACGGGCTTTATTTACAGTTTCAAGGAAGGAGAGGAGGGCAGTCATAGTACTATGATTAGGTCTGAAACCATGCTGTGTAGGGGTAATGAGATGGTTGTCTAGAAGGTGAGGAAGAAGTTGAAGTTGGACACATTTTTCAAGGAGTTTTGAAATGGGGGACAGGATGGCTATGGGACGGAAATTGCTAATGTTATTGTTGTTACCCCCTTTGTGTAGAGGTATAATAAAAGCTTGTTTCCAGATTTGGGGAACTGTGCATTCTTGAAGGGAGCGGTTAATTAAGATGCTAATGGGGTAGGCAAGAGTTTTAGCGGCTGCACTGAGAAAGTAAGAAGGGATATTGTCAGGAGCATTGGTACATGGTTTCAATTTCTGAAGAAGTTTCTTTATAGTAGATGTAGGTATAGGATTTAATGAGAAGAGGGTGCAGTCAGAAGGGGGGGGAATTTTGGGGTAGTGGAGATGAGGATAGGCTTTGTGTGGAAGAGGGGGAAGAGGGGTTAGTGGGTGTGGAATAGGGTGTGGGAGTGGAGAGAGAGGTGTTTGAGAATGAAGAGGTCAATTTGGAGATGGAGTCGATAAAGAAAGAATTAAATTGTGTGGCTAAATCAAGTTCAGGAGCATTTGGGTCTGGGGTGGGAGTATCTGGTTTGCTGGGGTGGAGGAGAGTAGAGATCCCTTTCCAGAATTTTTGAGGGTTTTTTTTATCATCATTTTGGAGTGTTGAGAAGTAGTTTTGACGATCAAAAGTAATCAGTTTCTTTGCTTTATTTCAGAGCATTTTGATTTCGTTTAGGAGTGGTGGTGACTTATGTTTTTGGTAGTGTGCCCAGACTTTATCTCTTTGTCTCATGATAGCAAGGGTAGTTTTGGAGAGCCATGGGGCTGATTTGGTTTTTATTCTTTTTGTTCGTAAGGGAGCTTGGGAGTCTAGTAATTTTAAGAAAGTTGAGTTGAAATATGAGACTGCATTATCAAGAGGTAGTATTTTTAAACAATTCCAATTAATTGCTTGTAATGAGTTTGAAAAGGTTATCGGGTTGAAGTTTTTTTGGTCACGGAAAGTGATATAGTTATGGGTTCGTTGAAGGACAGTGGGAAGCCGGTGGGTAAAGGTGGGTGTGTGGTCACCAAGTGGGTCGGGAAGAGTGCCACTGTTGGTAAAATAGAGAGGATGGGAGACTAGAATCCAGTCCAATATACTGCCATTGGAGGGGTTTTTGGCAGGATGAGTTATTGAAGTGATCAGTTGTGAGAAATTATAGAGGTTGACGTTAGTGGGATTTGTAGGAGACTGGATAAGGGCCCAGTTAATGTTTACATCTCCTAGGATTATGGTTTCATTACTAATGTTAGTGGATAGCCAGGAAAGGATAAGTTCAAGTGTGGAGATATTATCCCCAGGGGGGATGTAAAGGGAAGCAATGCATATGTGTTTATGATTATTGATTTGTAGTAGGGTAAGGAGAAGTTTGGCGTTGTTAAAGTGTGGAATAGGCTTGTTGTAGGGAGTAACTACTAGGGAGGAAGAATATAGAAGGGCTACTCCTCCACCTTTTTTGTGAGGTCTGTCTTTTCTTATGATAGAGAAGTTTGGAGGAACTATTTCAGAGTCTCTAATGTGTGGTTTTAGCCAGGTTTCTGAAATAGTGAGGATGTCGGGCTTATTGTGTGTGAGCCAAGCATGAAGGTTTGGAACTTTGTTTACTATACTGTGAGAGTTTTAAGGAAGTAAATAATAGGGATTTATTAATATTGGTTGTAGTGGTAGGGCCTGGATTAGGATGAATGTCTCCAGAGATGAGAGTGCTAATCAGATGTAGTATGGAATAGTTTAGGTGAGTAGTTGGCAAGGAGGTGAGATTGGGTTCTTTTGTGAATTGGAGGGCTTTGCTAGCAGTTATGGTAATAAAGTTAGCATGGTAGGAGATCAGTTTGTGTTGCAAATGATGGAGGTTTTCTGAGGGGAATAAATGGGGGATAATAAGAGAGTATGAGGGTAAGAAAGGTGAGTTGTGAGAATTAGTTGTGTGAAAGGGTTGGGGGATGGTGGAAATAGTAGGCTGAGAAAGGTGGTAGACAGAGGATAAGGAAAAAAAGTAGTAGTAGTGAAAGGAAGAGGAAGGATTGTTTGGAAGGCATGATGAGGAAGAGTTAATAGAATAGTGGTATTTAAAATAGAGAAGTATGATATATAGGGGGTAGTAAGTGTATAGGAACTAGATATAATTTAGGTAGAAGTTGGTGAATTAGAATATGAAATATGTAGAGTTGTTATGTAGTAGAGAAGATGTTTATAAATGTAAGCGAGATAAGTTAGTGAAGGAGTAGTTATGTTTAGAAGTATAAGATTGGTAGTGGAAACAGAGTAGAGATTTGAGTGGGTGTGTAGGAATCCTATGTTCTAGTGGGATAGCTGAGGTAGATAATTAGAGGTAAATGTGGGCGGGGATAGGGAGGTGTGGTTATTGGGTGTAAGTGTTTGATTGGATAAGAGTTTTAGAGGGTGTGTCTATGGGAGAAATAAAGGTAGGTGCACTGGGGGTGGGTGGGATTAGGGGGTAGGGTAGGGGAGCGGAGTGAGCCCGCAGGGCGAACGGAGCGGGAAGAACCAAAGAGGTCCAGAGAGGAACCGGAGTCAATCAGTAAAAGGAGGTATACTGAAGGGTAAGTAGAAAGGGAGAAAGACCTGGAGTGTTGGATGAGAATGAAGTATGAGAAACAAGAGAGAGATTAGGAAAAGAGAAGTTACAGCTAGAGTGGGCTAGAGGAGTTTGGGAGATGCAGTGAAAGGGGAGAAGGTTAGGGTCTAAGAGAAAAACATGAAAACTTGCAGAGAAGTTTGTGAGGGAGGGTGTTATCAAGTGTGTGAAACAGAGACAGGACTTGTACCGCTTAGGATATCCTTGGGGCAGTACTTGGAGTAAAGAGGGCAGCTGGTGTGGATGGATGTGGGGGGGGGAGCTAAGGCTGCTGGCTGTCCTAGCAGGCTAGAGTGCTACAAACAGCTATCAAGGCTGAAAACATTAAGTAATAAGTGTGCAGCAGCAGTTAAACATACTTCCACAATTCCACTTGGTAAGATGTCCGGAAAACAATGGGGAATGAGGCCACTGAGAAGCTTGCTATGGATGTTTGCTATTTAGCTTGAGCAATTACGGAAGCTGAGTTCCGAAGGTAGGTTGGAGGTATCCTCGAGGGCTTACTCGCAGGGGTAGTTCAGGGCAGAACGCTAGTTTAGAAAAAAAGTAGTGTTAGATACAATTAAAGCATAACTTGCTTTTAAACATAATGAAATGTAGTAAAATATAACACATCTTACAAGTACTAGCAGTAGAAGCAGTATAAAAATGAATAGTGCGTTTCTAAGTCAGGTAAGTTAGCCAGCAAGTTCCATAACATAGTAATCAATAGAACACAATACCATTAATAATGCATTAATATACCTAGAAAAATACTATGTGTATGGACTAAAAATAAAAAAAAATAATAATTCTTGTTCTGTTAACATACTTCCTGAGTAGATGTTTTTTTAACAATATTTAGAGAACTGTATTTTTAAATGTTAATTGGACACTAATTAGGAACACAAGTGTATTTAAGTGTAAAGAGGAGGGAAATACAACAGTTTGATAAAGTCTGGTATGGTTACAGACGAAAGCCCTTACTTTACTGTTGGGATTTTGGAGCTTTTTTACCCTTGCTGTGGACTCTTTGTTAAAGAACTGTGCAATAAACTTCATTGTGCTTGGATTACTTCATTGTGCTTGGATTAACCCTATTGTGTTTGGATTCATAGAGGTGAGCGGACAGTTCTTTCCTGGGTTTGTTTTTTTAAAAAGTTTGGTCCTTTACCTACAATCCTGGTGCTAGAGTATTTTGCAGTTTTGTTTTTGTGGTGCGAGCGAGATTTTGGACAGTCCGCACACACAAATTCTACTCAACAGAGGTTTTCGGACAGCCCATACACAGTGGTCTCATCGGGCAAACTGTCCTGTTTTGGAATACAATTTGTTGTTGTTTGCATTCACTATAGTCCTGTTTGACAGAGGTAGAGATGGTCCGCATTTAGTGGTCTTTCTTGGTGTTTCGGTTTGGAATACACTTTATTGCTTGTTTAATTTTTTCGTTATGGATAACCAGAATGAACATAACTTGCAAGATAATCATCAAGCCCCTTTATCTATAGTCACCGGTAGTAACAACGATGACAGTATAGAGCAATTGATTAAATTAATGACTCTGCAATACCAGCAGTTGCAGAGTACTTTGGACAAACTACTAGTACCAGCAACCTCAGCAACGACGCAAGCTACGTTATGTATGAAAACTGCTAGTGCATTTGATCCGAATGGAGAAGCATGAGAAGCCAACGAACTAAGTATACCTATGAATAGTATTCCTTGTGGACAGACTGTTTTTGGGAATGTTACGCAACAGAGTGACAACAGGAGAAATAGATTTGAGCGATGGCTACACGAAGAGCTACTACTATCTAACCAGGGGCGGCAAGTAAAAACTTTGGACATACACCAACGATTTAAAGAATTTGAACAGAAGATGAGCATGGTCCGTAACTTGCAAATAGATAATGCATACCTTGCAGAATGCATTAAACTCCAAAGAATACCCAAAGGCCTGAGAATGGCCAAATTTCCCAATGGACTTTTAGCTGGACAAGCAGAACTTGATGAATTGTTATCCATGTTCGACAGACATGGTATTGAATTGTTGCATTTTATTATTAAAGGTAATAATGGTAAAAATCAATTCTCTTTTAGGAGAAGTTAAATTAAATGAAGATATTTTAAATGATGAAAGTTTTATAAATTTTGAAGGGAAGTATGATAATATTTTTAAGAAAATAGAACAGCAGGTGAAAGAAAATACACTGAGAAAACAACGTAAATTGAAAAGGGACGAATTAGAATATAAGCAAAAAGAAGCTTATTTATTACCTAGAAGTTACTATGGGGAAGGTATTGAAATGGAGAGAATGGGTAATAATCCTGATTTCACAGTTAATCAAGAGATGGGAAATTTGAATGGAGGGGGACAAAATAGTAATTACAATCATGATGTAGTGGATGAGGTGTTTGATCAAGAATTTCCCCAGTTGAGAAGGTCTGAAAGGTTACAGAATAGAGATCGTAACTGACAGAACAACAACAATTTTTTAGGGAGGCAACAGACACCCAGGGGGAGATTACCGAGGGGTTAGAGAACATACTGGAACAACAGGAACAGCAGATTTTAGATGGAAACCTAGATAGTAATCTTATTATAGAAGACCCGTCTGGTATTACTTATACCAGGAATGGTTTTAAGATTTTTAATTATGCAGGTTATCCAGTTACAGATACACACTTTACCCTGTTCGAGAAGGGATTTAAATTTGTTCCAGTGAGGAAACCAGGATTAGCACACATACTTACCGAACTAAAATTATACACAAGGAAATTAAATTTACAGTTATATTTTAAGGAGATAAAGAATGAAAATAATGTGAACAGAGGTATTTTGAAGAAAAAAAGTTCAATCCCCCATTAAATCCAGTCATGGTACACTATAAGAAAATGTGTACAAAGGAAATTTGCAAAGAATATCATGGTTATAAGGAATAATTTTACAATCTGACTAGAGGAGAAAGAATTTTATTAAACAAACTAAGAGAGTCAAAATCAATACAGGTAATGAAGCCAGATAAGGAGGGGGAATAGTATTAGTAGAAACAATAGATTATATTAATGAGATTACTAATATGTTACAAGATACAGAAAAATACTCAGCAGCTTCTAGAAATGAAGTCAACATAGTCCATAAGAGATTACAGTATGTGAAGACTGCCCTAAAGTAAATATTGTGAATGTAGGTAGCCTTAAACCAACTATTGTCTTTTGTAACTACCTACTTAATAACTCTTATATTTTTCTTTAACTTCCCTTGTAAGCGATTCAGCAACCTACCGCGGACCAAATGGAAATACCCCCCCCCCAGGTTAACTGTGTCCTGGATATTTCTCTCAGTGACGCACCCCTTTCCTGCCTGCTTTCTTCTCTTTCACTACTAGGTGGCAGCACCTACCAACCATAAGACGGTACAACTTTTATCTTACTTGGCTCCTCTCCTATGAAGCTGTCTAAATAGATTAAGAGCCAGTATTATCACTGTTAACAACCTGGTAATTTACCCCCTGTACAACATTCCATAACTAAATTGAACATTCCTGAAAGTTATCTCTCCTTACCTAATTTTACATCTACTATACCTGCTTACCTTTCTGCCTCATTTGCAGTGGCTGATACTTTTTCTGCTGCCGGTTTTCTTTTTGTTCTTCCCCACTCCGTTCATCCTACGGGCTCACTCCGCTCCCCTACCCTACCCCCAATTCCCACCCACACCCACTACCTCTACACTTATACCCACATAGCCACTCCTTCTTCCTCTCTAACTACTAAACTCCACCCCTTCCTTCTCCTATCCCCTCCCTTTCAAAACTTCCATTCACCACAAATCCCACTTCGTCCTTAGTCTTTATTCACAACATATCTCACTTCTTCCTTATTGTTAACTATATAATTCTCAAAAAAACCTAAACATGTCTTCAAAATTTACATCCTTCTCAATTCAACTACTTCTGTTACTGAACATAACCTGCATCTACTACCGTACCCAGCCTTACCCCTTAACTCACATCCCACTCTTTCACACAACCTGGTCTCACACCTCACTCCTACGCACTCATATAAATATCTCCTGCACTTTATCCCATCACCCACAATCTATGCTTCCATTACAAACTTGTCTCTCCTTATAAAACCTCAACACCCGCTCTCTACTCTCCATATCCCCCACAACTCTTCCTACACACTACTTATGAAAAAAAAACACCTCTACTACATAATCCAACTTCTAACATCCCTACTTTTTATCTGGAGATATTCACCCTAACCCAGGCCCAAACACCTCCCCCTCTACATCTAAATCCATCCTACTAGCATCCCTCAATGCACAAAGCTTAACTAACAAAATTCCAAACCTACAAGCTTGACTACACCACAACAAACCAGACATCTTAGCCATATCTGAAACCTGGTTAAAACCTCATATAAAAGATGTAGAGATAGTACCACCTAATTACTCCATTATCAGAGCAGACAGAGTCCAAAAAAAGGTGGTGGAGTAGATCTACTCTACTCCTCCTCTCTATGCATTACTCCCTACAATAAAGCCATTCCCCAGTTCACCAAAGCAGAATTAATACTAGCTCAACTTCAATTAAATAAACACAAAAATATATGCATAGCCTCCCTTTACATACCCCCTGGCGACAATATCTCTGTACTTGAAGATATTCTCTCCTGGTTTTCTACCAATATCTCTAATGAAACCATTATCATGGGAGACACCAACATTAATTGGTCCTCCATTCAGTCCCCTACCCCCTCCCTTAACATCAACCTGTATAACTACTCTCAACTCAACTCCACTACTAGCCCCTCTAAAGACTTCACTAGCGGCAGCATTCTAGACTGGATCTTAGTCTCTCACTCCCACTACTACCCTGATAGTGGAACTCTTCCTGACTCCCTTAGCGACCACCTTCCCATCTTTGCTAGGCGTCTTCCTTCTCCCTTACAAGTTGCCCATAATTATGTCAGTACCAGATACCAAAATAACTTCAACCCAGAAGCCTTCTCTTACTCCCTAAAATCACTTAAATGGTACCCCCTAAAAACTCTACCCCTGGAAAATGCTATTGCACACTTTAATTCTACTTTCCTAAATCTTTTAGATACTCACGCTCCCTTAAAAACCAGAAGAATAAAAAACAAAACTACCCCCTGGCTAACAAAAAGCACACTAACTACCATGCGACTTAGAGACAAAGCCTGGGCACGCTACCAAAAGTACAAATCTCCCACGACCCTCAATGAGTACAAAACTCTTCGTAACTCGGTTAAAACGCTTATCACAGCAGACCGTTAAAACTACTTCTCCTCACTTCAACGTAAACATAAAACTGACCCACAAAAGTTCTGGAAAGGTATAACTACCCTCTTAAAACCTGGTATAACTGAAAACCCAACCCCTAGCCCAAATGTACAAGACAATGATCTTGCCACCCAATTTAACTCTTTTTTTTTTTTTCTTCATTAACTCTATTTCCAAATTAACCTCTTCCTTCTGTAACAACTATCCACATCCTACTTCACTTGTCCTCTCCCAACACCCCCTCCATCTCCACTCTATCATTCTACAACCTCTCAACCTACAACCTGTCAACCCTCTACATTCTCCTTGAAACCAATCCCTACTACTACCATAAAAAACCCCTTTAGAGGCTAAAACCATGCACCAATGCCCCCGATAACATTCCCTAATATTTCCTCAGCATAGCTGCTGAAGCCATTGCCCTCTCAATCAGTATCCTAATCAACCACTCTATCCAAGAAGGTCTTGTTCCACAACTCTGGAAAAAGGCTTTCATTATTCCCCTTCACAAAGGAGGTAACAATACTAATATTACCAACTTCTGGCCCATCGCCATCCTCTCTCCAGTTTCAAAAATTCTAGAGAAATGTATCCATCTTCAACTCCTTCCCATCTATTAGACAACCTATTAACTCCTACCCAACATGGATTCCGACCCAATCATAGCACGATGATGGCCCTCATATCCTTCATTGAAACTTTGAATAAAGCTAGAGATTCTGTTTTCACTGTATCTACCATCCTACGCAATCTCTCTAAGGCCCTTGACACCATCTCCCATAACTTAGTTCTTACTAAAGTTTCTACACTAAACCCATCACCTTCAACTCTCAACTGGTTTTCCAGCTATCTCTCCAACAGGCAACAAGCCGTCAAGTGGAACAAAGCCACCTCCTCCTTCCTTAACACCCCCAGAGGTGTCCCACAAGGTTCCATATTAGGCTCCCCCTCTTCAATATATTAATTAATGATTATTACCGCTCTATCCCTTATGCTAACATCATCCAATATGTAGATGATTCTACAATCATCTGTGCTGCCTCATCCGTCCCAACTCTCCTAAAACTGACTCAAGATGCCTTCTCCACCACAGAACAATGGATGAAAGGCAACCATCTTGCACTTAATGCAGCTAAATCAAAACTAATGATATTTACCCCCTCTAAAGCCAACACCTTTGATAGACAACTATTCTCCATCTCCAGTCAAAATAATACACCTCTTGAACTGGTATCTGAAACCAAACTACTAGGAGTTCAAATCGATGACCAGCTTAAATTTGATTCCCATCTACTACTAAACATTAAAAAACCCACCAAAAACTTGGCCTGCTCTACCGACACAATCGATACCTCACCCCAGCTACCAAGCTCACTCTCTCTACCACATTTCTCTTACCCTCCCTTCTCTGTGGTGCCCCTCTTCCTACAATCATCTCTCAAAACAAAACTTATCCTCTTGTTATAATAAAATAGCCAGATTTGCCACTAGCAACAAATCTTCAACCCATCACTGTGCACCTCTCCACAACCTAAATTGGCTTGAACTTCCCAACTACTTCTCCTATACTCAGCTCACCTATGCACACACTCATTTTCCAGCCATCCCTCTGTCCCTCCCTGTCTAGTACCTTTAAAATATACCACACACACAGACTTCTCCGATCTACTAATCAAAACTTAATAGAAGTCTACAGACCCCTTCGTCCCCCAGGACAAAACCTTCTGGCCTTTTCCCTGGAACTCCCTCCCTCCCTCCATTCATACCATCACTAGCCTCCCTACCTTAAAAAAAATCTCTCCACTCCCACCTAACATCCACATGGGAATGCTCCTGCTCCCACCCCACATAATCTTTCTCCACTTCCTACAGTCTTCCATCTCATAAATTCATTATTGAAGCTAGTAATCAATTTCTTATTGTACCTAGCAAACTGAAAACCTTCTGCATCTATCTACTCACTTCCTAATCCTACTTGAACAATGTTCTCCTAATAAAAAAAATGTATTTTTGATTGTAACCTCAGTATTTTGTTCTGTCTTGTAGTCAGAAATTGTTTGAAATGTAAATCTCTGTAATCTTTGTGTAATCTGTTGGAGCTTTTCTCCCCAGGACTTCATTGAAAAAGGGTTCTTTTGGCCCAATGGACTATCCTGGTTAACAAACTGCAAATAAAAATAATAAAAAAAAAAAAAAATTAGAGGACAGTTTAATGCAGGAAGTTATTAATGAGGAGGTATTTAACTTCCTACAAAATCAATATCCCTTTGTCCCCACCGTATTCGGCATACCAAAGGTACATAAGGACATTTATCACCCACCATACAGATTGATTATAGCTGCCCAAGGTAGTTCCACATACCCATTGGGAGTGTTTATAGATAGATCATTAAAATACATTTTACAAAAAATAGATTATATTGTTAAAGATTCATGGGATTTTTTTAACCCGGATAAAACAGGAATATTATATAGACTGTACTGGTTTTTCAACTATTGATGTTGCTGACCTCTTTGGATATATCCCCCATGAATTGGGATTGGAATTATTTCATGAAGCACTTCTAGAATATAGTAGTTTAGGTGCTACCATGATTAATTTTTGTAGTACAAATGATGGAATGGGTATTAAACAACTTTTTTGTGTTTGAAGAAGAATATTATAGACAATTAAAAGGGGTGGCAATTGGGTCAAATTGTGCCCCTATTTTTGCTAACTTAGTTTTTTGTATGTTGGAGAAGAAATATATATTTGGTACTGAATTTTCCAAAGATTGGATACTATACACCCGTTATTTGGATGACGTGTTCATTTTATGGAGAGTAGATTTTGAGAAAGTATTGAAATTTGAGAGATTTATTAATAATATTTGTGAATATTTTCAATTTACACATATTCACAATTCAAATGTCACAGATTACTTGGATGTAAGGTTGACTAAAAACACTATCCAGAACTGTTTTGAATCTATGGTTCATAGGAAACCTACATATTCTAATAGTTTTTTTGAGATTTAAGTCAACGCCCACGATATATTAAGAGAAATCTTGTAAGAGGCCAGATGATTAGAGGGGCCAGAATGTGTTCAGCTTTGGAAGGGTTAACAAAAGAATTGATGTTGCTGACCCAAATGTTTAGGAATAGGGGATACCCCACGGAATTGGTGGAGAAATTTAAAGAAGAGATTACAATAGGTTGGGGTAATAAATTTATTCCCCTATTAGGACAAAAACAAGTTGTTAAAGCCTTACAAAGTAACCAAACAGAAAGATATACACATTCTATGGTTATAGAATGTAGTTCATTTGGTAGGGAGGTGCAAAAGATCCTCACTAAGAATTGGGTGATACTGGAAGGAAATGAAGAGTATACCCACTTGTTAGGTACAGGCCCACTGTTTACCAATAGAGTGGGGAAAATATTAAATATTTATTAGAACATACAAAACAGTTAAGTACAATTAGGCCTACTAATAAATGTGGTAGGTGCAGTCAATGTTCACTAATTTTAGAAAATAGTGAATATAAAGTAGGAGAAAAGATACCCACTATTAGGATGGTTGGTGGCAATTGTCAAACAAGAGGGGTTATATATATCGCCATATGCCAAAGCTGTTTGAACTTCTATGTGGGGAAAACAGAAAGATCCCCAAGGCATAGAATTTATGACCACACATATGCTATGGAAACAAATAATAAAAATAATGCCCTTTTTAAACACTCAGAACTATGTCCTAATTTCACTAGTTTTAAGTTCGGTATACTGGAGATTGTAAAAAGGAACATTAGAGGGGGTGATTGGGGGAATGAGTTAGATACTAGGGAACTGCATTGACAGTTGACCTTGAATGCAATAGAATCTCCAGGTATAAATGAATATTTATCCCTTCGGCCAGTATTAAAACAGAGAGCTAGAAAACTGTAAATTAGAATGTGAATTATTGAAGTAATATTTATTTTTAGTCCATACACATAGTATTTTTCTAGGTATATACTTTAGGTGAATTGTTGTTCTGTTAACATACTTCCTGAGTAGATGTTTTTTTAACAATTTTTAGAGAACTGTATTTTTAAATGTTAATTGGACACTAATTAGGAACATAAGTGTATTTAAGTTGGGAAATACAACAGTTTGATAAAGTCTGGTATGGTTACAGACGAAAGCCCTTACTTTACTGTTGGGAATTTGGAGCTTTTTTACCCTTGCTGTGGACTCTTTGTTAAAGAACTGTACAATAAACTTCATCGTGCTTTGATTACTTCATTGTGCTTGGATTAACCCTATTGTGTTTGGATTCATAGAGGTGAGCGGACAGTTCTTTCCTGGGTTTGTTTTTTAAATATCTTACATCCTACCAAAGCTCCATCATTCCCCCACTCAACCACTACCACTGTACTACTACTCACACCACCACTCATGTCTCACCCTCATTCAGCTACCCTCCCACCAACTCGAGAACCATCCCTATGCACCCCTCACATATTCTACCAACTATATTACTCAAACATAAAGCATCCCTACAACATAACATAGTAACCCTCCTACCACCATACCTATTACCCCACAAGTAGGCAATGAAGAAATATATACCAACCTCAAAATAAACCAAAACAAAACCATCAACATAATTGGATGCTACTTCCCACCTGGCCAGAACATCCCTCCACTAGAAAACCTCCTCAGCTGGTCTGCTCACCATCTCCCCCAAGAAACTATAATTTTAGATGATTTCAATATTGACTGGCAATCCTGTTCTGGCAACCATCCAACCCATCATGTAAACCTTCATGGTTTCTCCCAACTAGTCCAGTCGCCAACCAGGATAAATAAAAACTCCAGCAAGCACACTACCCTGGATTGGATATTAGTCAGTAAGAGCCCCCAGTCATATATAACAGGCTGCTTATCAGATAGCCTCAGTGATCACTCCCCAACATTCCTACTCAAAAAATACCTATACCAAGCTAAACCTGTCATCTACCATCAAATACGTAAAAAACTAAACTTTAACCCACTCTCATTCATCTCATCCCTCAAAGAATGTAACTGGCATCCTCTAAAGTACCTCAGTCTTGATGAAGCATTTGAATTTTCTAATACTACCTTCCTGAGCATCCTTAATTACCATGCCCCCATAAGACTTTCCAGAACCAAAGCACAACCCTCCCCATGACTACAGAAAACCACTAAGTCAGAAATGAAAAACTGGGATAAAGCCTGGGAGCACTGGTGCAAAACCAAAACCCCCTCAACTAGACAGAAATTCCTAGAACTACGCAATAGTCAAAAAGCTAATAAAACAGGACAAATTCCAATACTATCAGTCTGCCCTAGTCTCCTCCCAACACAGCCCCAAACAATTCTGGTCCTGCATAAACTCCATCCTCCACCCAGGTAAAGTCAGTACCCCTCCTCCTAACATCTCTCACTCCTCCGAAAATATTGCTACCTCATTCAACACACACTTCACACAAACCATACTATCACTAGCTAAAAACAACCCCCCTTCCCCTCCAACCCACACCTTCAAATAGTAATCTCCCCACTGCCTTACTTCTCCTGTACCAACCTCCAACATAAAAAAAAACTCTTAACTAAACTTAAAGCCCACCAAATTAGCAGCAGACAACCTCCCAAGTGAATACCTACAAATTGCAGCTGATGCTCTGGCCTACCCAGTATCCATCTTGATTAACCGATCTCTGTCAGAAAGTTACGTTCCCACACTGTGGAAAGTATCACATATAATTCCCCTCCACAGAACTAACCAGTTACCGCCCCATAGCTATTCTCTCTCCACTGTCCAAAATACTGGAGAGATTATAGGTTCATAGGTTCATACTAGGCTATCTGCCCGAGGGCATTTATAAGCCTAGCCCATAGTTTTGTGGCTTACGCCATCCCTTTAGTATGGGGAACTATACCCATTATTTTGCTGTGCCTCTGTCTAGCAGTGACACTGAGGTAATCCCTGGAGTATATCTGCGATCTCCCATCCATTGGTCAAGATTTCTCTTGAACAAGGCCAGCGAGGTGCTCTGCCTCACATATACCGGGATTTTGTTCCACAGCATAGGGAGTCTTTGGGTGATGAATCTATCCCTCCAGCACGTCCTATTAATAGCCGTGTCGAGGTTTAAGTCTCCCGCCCTTGTGGCTCTGACAGATCTAGATTTTTTGAGGTGAAGCATATTCATCAAATCTGGGTTTGACATGGCCTTGTATGTCAGGCAAAGGTCACCTCTGAGCAAGCGGTAAGTGACTGAATAGAGCTGGAGTTCTTTCAGTCGGGCAGCATAGGACAGATTTTGAGACCCTTTATCCTTTTGGTGAGGAACTTTGTGGCCTCTCCAGCTGCTGCAAGTGTCGGGTCAGATACATTCCGAATGGGGCATTGTACTCAATCATTAGTCTGATGAGTGATGAGTATAGGGAGACTATGACCTCCCTTGATCTAGATGTGAATCCCTTCATGATAAGGTGGGCAATGTAGAAGGTCTTCCTAACTACTTTAGCTACATGGGTGTCGAATGACAGGCTACTGTCAACCTGGGTCCCCAGGTCCCTGATAACTTCTTCTGTGCTCAGAGGATTACCACCTATATGGTAGCTAGGGGTAACCTTGTTTTTCCGAAGGGTATGACTATGCATTTTTTGGCATTTAACTTTAGGCCATGGCTCTGGCACCAGTCATCCATTTCTGTGAGACCCTTCTGAAGGATATCTGTGTCAGATGCGTTTTCGACTCTGGCCCAGTTTGCAGTCATCTGCAAACTTTGTCAGCCATAACCCTCCTGTGTTTGCTTGTACTTCGGAAAAGTAGATGCCAAACAAGAGTGGGCCCAGGACTGAGCCCTGTGGGACACCACTTGTGACAGGCTTTGAGTCTGACATGGCGCCAGCAACTCTGACCCTGTGGGTTCTGTCACTCAGTCAGTTTGCAACCCATCTTGTGATGTATGGGTTAACATTTAAGCTGATGAGTTTTTCAATGATACCTGAGTGGGGTATTGTATCGAAGGCCTTCGCCAGATTGAGGTAGGCTGTATGGACTGCCTTTCCCTCATCAATGGCTTTGGTGACTGTTTCGAAAAAGTCAACCAAGTTTAAAAGACATGATCTGCCTTTGACAAAGCCAAACTGGGTTGGATCCAAAGTCTGCAAATTCCCTATGTCTTTATTTATGAGGTCCATTATGATCCTCTCCATGGCTTTGCAGATAAGGCTCGTCAAGCTAATGGGCCGGTAATTTCCAGGGTCTGTGGAGGCACCGCCTTTGTGAAGTGGGACCACAGTCGCAGTGTGCCACTCCCTGGGTACGTACACTCTCCGGTCTCAGACTACCTCCTTACTAACAACCTCCTTTCCAATACTCAGCATGGTTTCTGACCAAACCATAGCACCACCACTGCCTTACTCTCCTTTACTAACACTATCCTTCAGCATAAAAACAATGGCTATCTCTCCTCTGCTACTTTCCTAGAACTATCTAAAGCATTTGACATGGTCCCACACAAACAACTCCTCTCTGTCCTCAATAACCTATCCTTCTCTTAATCGGTCATCAGCTGGTTTCAGCATTACCTGTCTGACCGCCAACAATCTGCTGTATGGCAGAATGACATATCTCCCCAACTACCTGTCTCCATAGGGGTTCTCCAAGGATCCATCCTTGGACCCCTACTCTTCTCTGTTTTCACCAATAATCTAGCCTCTGCCACCAAACATGGCACACTCTCATACAATACACAGATGACTCAGCCATCATCTGCTCTGCCCAGTCCCTACCCAAACTGCAAAAAGTCACACAGGAAGCCTTTTCCTCTGTTGAAACTTTATCCGATGCCCAATTAATACTTAACCCAAACAAAACTAAACTACTCATCTTCCAACCCACCAAACATACTCAAAACAACTCTCACTTTAACATCACAGCAAAAGACAACACCACTATATACCCAACTGAACACACCAAATTGCTAGGAGTGGAAATAGACAATAAACTAAAATTTGACATTCACATATCCATGACCATAAAAAAAGTCCACAAAAAACAAGGAGAGTTATACAGAAATAAGCAACTTCTCACCAAAGCAGCAAAGATTTCAATAGCAAATTCCCACCTTATCTCCACCCTACTTTATGCCTCTCCAATATATACCAACCTAAGGCAATGCGATCTAAACAAGCTAGAGACCTGCTACAACAAAATCGCCAAATTCGCCACAGGGGCATCCTACCGTAGTCACCACTGTCACTCACTTGCTGAACTGGGCTGACTTGAACTCCCTCACCTCCTTCAATGGTATCAACTCTCACTTGCCCACAAACTAGTAAACCATCCACTAAATGTCCCATCCCTCCAGAATCTACTCCAACCCTATCGCACCACCAGACCACTAAGATCCAGCAACAAAAATCACTTGCAGATCACTAAAGCCAATAACTTTGCTGGTGAAGCACTATTCTCTTGCGCCATAGCCAAATTATGGAACTCCCTCCCACCCACAATTACCTCCCTACCACCATCATCATCATCATGCACCCACTTCAAAACTTTACTAAAAGCACACCTAAATACATGCTGGCTATGCCCTTGCAACTCCCACTCTAATATCACCCACCCCATCCAACCACTACCTTTCTTTCCACCCCACTAACTACCTTGATTATAGCAAGCTCAGATGCTCATAAGCCTAGTACTTATTATACAGCAGGAACTTCTTATTGTAACATTTGTTAATGTCTGTTATGTGCTTCGCAGATAAAGATTCTAGTTGTCTACTGATGTACTATGTTCTTCATCTGTAAATATGTTTGTAATTAATTGCTATGTTAAATTATTAATTGCTATGTAATCCAATGTAACTGCTGTCTGTTTATTTTAACTGTGAAGCTTTTCTACCCGGGCCTCCCCTGAAAATGGACCCAAGTCCAGTCGGACACTCCCGGTCAACAAATGTAAATAAATAAAATAAATAAATTCAAAACTAGCCTGAAAACTGGACTGTACTAGCTTAGAAGGGTGGGAAACAAGGAATGTTTTTATTTTATTTTTTTTGTTTTTTGTTTTTTTTTAAAGATAAGGCAAAAACAATTAAAAGTACACTTAAACAGCTTTAAATGACTACAAGAGATCAGAAAAAGGTATTGTACTTTAGTGTGTAGCCTACAACAGTTAAACAAATTATTTAAACAAAAAATGATGTTTTAAAAGTGCAGGCAGTCAATTAAGTACAATATGTGAAAAAAAACAAGCTTTTAAATCACAGCAAATGCTGGAAAATCAGCGTTTAGGCAGAAAGTACAGAAAACTGATGCTTAATCACTCCAAAGACTGTCTTTTAAGCTAGAAGGCTTGTATCAGTTTAAGGCTTTCTAGTGCTTTCCAGTAGGTTAGTTACAGGAACAATGGGAAACAAGCGCAGAATGTGGTCTTTTACACCAGAAAGTTGAAAGAGATGGACAGCTTCCCAAATTATCAATAAACTACAATTCCTGGGCCAAGAACCACTCCTCTTGTGGTAGACAGGCTACCTAGTGCTTACCACTCCCACTGATAAGCTAGGAGGCTTCCCTCCAACACAGAAAGGCTTGGTGGACTCAGAAGCTTACAAAGAGTCCTGGATACAGCAAATCTGTACCTGGACTAGGCTAGTTATGCTGTATAGAATAAAGGTGAAAGTGAAGAAGCATGTGAAATTATTTTCATATTTCTGCAAGTTTCTCTTTGCCTCCATAATAAGACATCTTTGAATTAGCATTCTTCTTCAGACTTCAGTTTTTAATGGCGAGGGCATGCACAAACTGTCTTGTATTTTATCATAGCTTCATTCCTTAGAAAAGAATAATGCTTCTAAATGACACCTTGCATCTGCATTAAAGCAAGGACCAGCACCAACTCCTGACGCACATTTTTCTGTGTCCAGTGTCTTCTACATTATGGATAGAGTTTCAGTTTGTTTGGACATATGGGAGACATTTTAGCTAAACTGTGGTTAAAACACATGTTGCAGAGAAAGCTGCAAGATAAACTGTCTTTTAAAAATCCTTCACCATAGCCCTTTCAAATGATTTTCAGATTGTTTTCTGAGTAATGCACTTCTTACAAAATATCCTAAAAAGGAAAACCTAAGATGTTCAGGATGATAACTTCACATTCTGACCCCCCCCCCCCAAAAAAAAAAAAGGATATTAGAACTAATAAGGAAGAATTATGTTTTATTTTGCTGTTCTTCATTCTGGTCTGTCAGTAGCTTCCAGAATTTGCAATGGATGTTTGGCGTAGTTGACGGAGAGTCACTTTTTTTCTCCTACATTTTGGGCTCTAGTATTGGCTGACCATCGACCATGTTACATAACCTTCCCTCACTATAACCTACAGGTCTGGCTTGTCCCCTAGACTGAAGTAATCTTGGAAGAGAGAGCTGTGAAGCAGAGAAGCAGAGACCTTGCATTCTTCGAACCATGCAGGAAAGTTGTGGTAGTTTTCAAGGTATCTTCCTTCACAGGTGGTGTGATTTTTTTTTTTTTTTTTTTGGTCTTTGTTACTGCATATTAGAGATGTTTGGCTGGAGTGCTAGCACACTTCAACTTCGCTTGTGCTTTGGAGCCATGTATAAATGAGGTGCACTTTAGGACTTCCCACCATTGGATTCTCTTATGGCAGCACTTCTCACCAGCTCCTTCTCCAAGGATAGAAGAGAGAGTGTTGCATGCATGCTTCCATCTCTTTCTAACAGTCCTCTAGTGCCTAAGCTCCTGTTAATAACACAGGACAGCTGGCCCACAGCTAGAGTTTTTATAACTTTATGCCTTGGAGCTGGTAAGGGAGATCCAGATTTATCCCTCCTTGGATGACTGTCTGATTTTAGATAGTAGATCTAGAAAGTCATTCATTGGCCAGTTAGTAGTAACAATTCTTGCTCTCAATTCCATTAGTCTTACAGTGAACAAGAATTTTGATGTGTGAGATGATCCTTCTACAACAAAATGTGCTTTCTAGAGATAGAATTAGACTTACTTTTGGACAAAGCCTTGTTATTTCAGAAGAGGGCAAGATTTTGTTTCCTTATTTCATGCTAGGCTACTTCTGACCCTTTTGGGTTACATGTCAGCCAACTTCATAATGGTGCAGAATAGTGGACTTCATATGAAGAAGTTTTAGCATGATCTAAGGAGTCTCCAGGCTCATTTATTGGATAAATTGGGCTAAGATATTTTCTTGATTCTGACATTGGACAAATAATTTGGCTGATAACAGAGGATAAGAAAATCTGATCAGGTGAGCTCCAAAATGCTAACTTGTGGTACTGCCTTTTTTTAATCAGTGGCAAATGTTGATGGCTGATATTGTAGAGCACACCTGCAAGCTTGGCTATCCAAAGGAAGTGATTTGCTCACAGATTTAAACTGCATATCTGGGAGGGTACTGGCTATAATTCTAGCTATCAAGGTGTTCAGGAATGGCCTCTGGCTAGGAGTCATCTGGATTGCAACATACAACATTACAGAAGCATGGCACGCAAGCAAACAACATTAATACCAGGTCTTGCCAGCTGTGGAGTTTAATCACATGACGTTTTAAGATTTAGCTGCATTTCTAAATCTTAATCTAATAATCTGACTTCATGGCATAGAGGAATATAGTACCGACTGTCACCCAGGCAACCCCTGGTTCATTTAGCAGCATGATTAGTGGAAGAGCTTGCTGAGGCTAGATGGGAGTAAGCAATCGAGGTAAGCGTGCTCAATTCTAGGGAAAGCAATTCCGTTCAAGTACCAGCACAGGGTTGCTGCCGGGGTAAACTTAGTATTGCATTGTAACGTCCAGCAACTCTAGCTCAGTAACCTGGACAAGTAGTGCATGCAATTCAGCTAAGTGTCACAGTATCTGAAAGCAGTTACTCTCGAGCATCTCCCTTTAGTCAGACACTGCTTCACACCTGCTGGCTAAAGGAGTGGGCATTTAGGGGTATGTAAAAGCTCCTAACCTCCCTTAGGATGATGGCTACTGTCCCTGGCTCTTGTTTTTCCAGCGGGCCAGTAAGTGGTATGCCTAGGTGACTGGGGGATAGTAATGGGAGAGTGAAAGGATGATTAAAAAATAAGATGAAAATATATTAAAAAAAATTAATTGATTATATCTAATAGGAGAAAGCAACATGCTGGCAGACCAGCTCAGTTGATGCTTGCATCTGTACCACAGCTGGAAACACATTTGGGAAGTCTTTAGACTTAAGATGTCTATGCATCTTCCTTTGCATTTCACTGGAATACACAGCTTCCAAGGTTTTAGATGAATTAAAATGGTCATCCCAGAAGAATGTGGGCAGACTCCATTTTTACATTTATTTTCACATTTATCTCCAATTCAAAGGGTTATTACAGAAGCAAGAGAAGGAAAACTGAATTTAAATCTGAGTGTTCCTCACTGGCCAAGCACACCTTGTTTATCCTTACTTTTTGTGCTCAAAACATGTTCCTTCACCTTGCTGCTAAGTAAGAACATCTGATTCAGTGTGTGCGCATGTGTGGGGTTACTGCATTCTGTATTTTACACTTTATGGTTCAGGGTGGAACCAGACATGTAATTATTAACAGAGTTCTCTTTTCTCATTGTCTGCTGAGGTTTTTGTAGGTGGAAGGCAGTAGGCCTACTAACTAGGAATCTTAGTTGTTAAAGTGAAAAACATTTGTTTTCATGTATAGTGAGAGCACTGCAGTCCTTTTAGAGGTTGAACGTTTTAGAGTACAAGCATCACCCTCTTGGATTTGGACTTACTACTGTTTGCTAATGTCCAGTGGTTTGCTTTATTCACTTGTCTTCTGTGGGAACTGACCTTTGCTTTGTGTTCCATGTTCCATATACTTAGACAATCATCTCGAGACACTTAGAAGGTGCTTCTTCCATCCTGGGATCTAAGTTTTGTTTTTAAAGAATGGCAACATCCCCCACCCTACAGCCTCATACACTTTGAACCTGCATATTATCTGGCCTGACGACTCTTCTTTTTATGGAAGTTACATCAGTTAGGAGTATTTCAAAATTCCTTTCTGTTGCATTTTCTGAAACATACAAACATTTCCATTAGGATAAGATGACCCTTTATTAAAAATTTCCTTCATGCGTAAGTGGGCATTACCTTAAACCATAAAATTCAGCTTCCTTCTTTTTTCTTCATCTTCAAAATCCAGGAACATGCATCTATGCATCTTGGTGATTTGTAAGAGGCATCTGTTCATGTACCTTATTAAAAGTTTTGGAAGTCTTCTCTCTCTCTTTTTGCTCGCTCCTATTAAGTTGTATGTGTCTGCTTGACTTTGGTGGGTAAGCCTTTACAAGGACCCACAGAAGTACATTCAGCAAGAGGTTTTGTTGTCTCATAGTTTCGTAGGTACTTGCTGAGCTTTTGATATGTGAAGATCTTAAGAAACCCAGCCCTGCATTCTCATGGTAATTATTAGCCTGTATATGCTGCAATGTGACTCTCCAAATATGGTCATCACAAGTGTTTGCTGGGTACTTACAAGTTTCCCTATACTTGAGGGCCATTGGTGCTAAACCAGGGGTAAATTTGTGGTACCTATCCATTTGTCTAAGTTATGTTTGAATAGTGTAAGGGAAGTACTTTACATGGGGAAGCCAGTGTCGTAAAAGTGGTATTCTCTTTGCTACATACCTAGCCCTCCAGCATGTTCTGTTAGACTTGCAAAATGGGGATTTTGGATACCATCAATCTTCTGAATGTGTAATAGGTCTGACAGAACACGTTCTGAGGCTGTATACACAAAGTGGAGGTCACTTCTACGTAGCCTGTATAATACTGAGATAAGAGACAAGGTTTGGGGGCAGTCTGAGTAGATTTTTTTTATGATTTAGGCCCTTGTCTTTTCTTTCTTTCTTTTTAAGCAAGAAATCGAGGCATCCCACTTTTTATGCCTCCAGAATTATTTTATATGCATTGTAAAAATGTTGCCATAGATAACAAAGATCTCATTAATAGTACTCTTACTTTAACTTGGCATGGAAGTAGTTAACAGGTCTTACCAGCTTTAGAGTTTGATCATATTCCATGAAAATAAGCATAAGTTGCCTCTGAACAAAATGTTGCAAAGCAAGTATATGAATCCTCAAAAATGTTATTAAATTGAAGACTGGCAAAAACATTTTCAGTAGCTTAGTTTGGTTAGTAACAAATCTTCCAGTTATATTTTTGTCATCATACGACATGTTCAACAATGTATTAAAATCAACAGCTAGAAGAATATAATCAGCCTATAACTGAGACAAACCAAAAGGCAAATAACGAAGAACATGTTGACTGTCCCTCAAGTAAGGATAAACTCCGTCCCTTGATGATTTCACTCGTATTATACAAGTGCTGTTTCCTTACAAACATCCAATACTGAAAAAATTATTCTTGTGGAATAAAATTTATATAGCTGTAGATTAGTTGTACTGAGAGTTACATGCGCACATTCTCCTGCCTTTTGAAATGAGAAGACCCAGTGCATCAAACGTTTTCACTGCAATGAAGGAAGTCACTCTGTTAACATCTAAGGAAGATGAATTGGTTGTAGTAGAAGCTACCTCCCAATTTGTCACATCAACTTTGTAATTAATTCCAGGTCATTTATCCATCTGAGAAGTCGTGTCCCTGATAACCACTGAAGAACATTTCCCCATTTCAGCAAATGAAACTTCTAGTTTTCCCATTTGACATGCCTTTCATTTGGAATATTAATCCAGTTGAGCTGCAGTTAGTTAAAATAATTGAAAGAAATTTGAAGGGCTGGCCTCTTTTTCTGAATGTGTCAGTTTGTATAACACCAAACAAGGAAAAAGATAACATCTCCAACTTTTTGGGATGGCTTTTGGCATCTTTAGAAGTAATAGCAAGTGATTACACAGTTACACTCCCTTTTGTCTGAGCTTTCTTGCCCATACTGTGAAGTCTAAAATGGGAGCAATGCTAACCGTAGCAAAGCATGAAAACTGAGGTGTGGTAAAAGCTCTCTCAGCACTCTCGGTGAATCTTTTTTAACTAACTTCAACTGTAGGGGAAACTCAGAATGCCACTAGAAGCCAAATGCTGCTGAAAGGCCTTCGCAGCACTTCATGCTCGCTTCTTCCTCTTTAGACACCTACCAGGTCTCAGAACCTATAGCTTTTTGTCACCTGCAGTACTATCTTGTAATCTAATGGATACTTTTGATAATGTTCTGGGGAGTGCTACTTTGCTATCTTGAAGAATGACCACTAAAGAAGCACCCATCATATACACATGAAGGAAATGAGGGGAGTTACTTTGGCTGTGCGCAGACCTTACCCAAGTCTTTTCCCAGGTATTGTTCAGTTAAACAGACATGGTATGAATTGCATTGCACATCAACAACTAAGGAGGTACATGAGTTTAGTCTTTCTGCAGACAGGCCGTGAACTCTGACTGGGCTGTGGGTCCCAGGCAGCTTACATATCAGGCAGACAGAATGTTTAAATACTGTTTAATTTGCTGTAATATGATCAAATCCGCCATATTTAACACTGCTGTTGTGCATGATTTTTTGTCCTGCTTTTACCACTTTTCCTTTGAAAACACTTTTGTCTCTCAGGCAAGTTTAGTACTTCATCTAAGACTGAGGATCCTCAAACACTGTGACAGGAGTATATGTACTTTATTCCAAACAGTTTATTTCTTGCTGTCAAAGCAATTTCTGTCCTTAATTGAAGCCCGGCAACCTTTAACTGGAAAGTGTTAATTGCTAAAATTTCTGGACAGTTGTGTGTTCTTTTTTTGGGATCATATCTTTAGTGGCCACACATCTGGATTAGTATTAGATTGCTGTTTGGGGTCCTGTAATTTGTTGTAATGTTTCTGGAGTTAGCCCTTCACAAAAATATATACTAAGTGTTATGAGGTTCTCCCTATACCAGTAGATTTTCAGTGGAGGAGAGTCTTAAAGCAGTACAGTTGCCCACCTACAAAATTCCACCCACCCTTTGGTGTAGATTTAAGTTTAATTGCTGTTCTTTTCAGCCTGTGCACTGTCTATTATATATAATTATTTTGTGTGTTCAGTGTTGTAGTTGTTTATTTAGCTGTAATTTCTAAGTTTCTTGATAAAATTGGAGTGGAGTAATAAGCAGTGGTGTGAGAATGGACTTTGCTGTGGGATCTTTTTTATTACAAAGCAGGTCAGACGACAACTGATTTCTGTGAACAGAATTAAGATGCTGCTTCAGAAAGCTATTCCTTAAAACAGTGTTTCTGAAATTGGGATCTGCAGACCCCTGGGGGGGACGTACAATAAAATCTAGGGGTTCGCGAGATCACTTGTACCCACCTGGATTTCGGGCATCATCCACCTCCTGACCCATGTAAATGCAGATAGAAAAGTTACACTACTCATCCAAAATTTATGTAAAAAAAAAAGATAAAGACAAGAAAGAAATTTCCCTTTTTGCAGCTGATTAGCTTAATGTCTGCATTCGCGGCTAAGCAGCTGTTTGCCCTTAGTTTTTAGAGGAGAAGGAACAACTTCCATGTTTGTAGCTGACACTGAGCAACTGAGCAGCTGCTCACTTGCCCTGTGTTTTCTGCCAGTAGTTAGAACTTGGAGGGAAATTTAAACAACTATTCTGTTCCCTCCAAGTAAGACAGGTCCTGGATTTATGTTGGTCGCTGTATGTATATAGGTATGTGTCTGCAGAGCTAACGAACGATCCAGACGATTTGTTGACAGAACAAGTTTTTTTTTTTTTTTAATCCCAAGGCTTTAATAAGAAGCCTGAGTGTAGCTGAAAAGTGTGCACACACTTTTAGTTTGGCAGATTTACTTGGTACATTTGTAAATACAAGAAAAGAGAAGTTGGATTATTTTCAATATTTGTTTTAATATTGCATACACCTTTACGTTTTGTGGTTTAAGCTGTCAGTTGTCCAGATTTTTTCCTTATTTTGGTCTGTTCCTCATAAAATTGTGTTTTTCTGGCAAATCATTGAGGACTGAATGAGTCTTATGAGCTTTGGATTTCATGTGTTTCAGCAAAGTCGTACTAATACAAAACGTGTTGTTCTGTCAACTTTCTAAGTTTATAACAGCAGTATTTAAAATGTATCCTTAGTTTTGGACCTTTGTTCCCCCCCATTATAACAGGCTTTGTCCATATTTCTTGCACTGAAGAGGTTGAGAGGTATGTCTGTGCGTGTATGTCTGTGTGTGTGTGTCAGTGTGTGTCAGTGTGTGTCAGTGTGTGTCAGTGTGTGTCAGTGTGTGTCAGTGTGTGTCAGTGTGTGTCAGTGTGTGTGTCAGTGTGTGTGTCAGTGTGTGTGTCAGTGTGTGTCTGTGTGTCTGTGTGTCTGTGTGTGTGTCAGTGTGTCTGTGTGCGCACGCGTCTGTGTATAAGAGGGAGGCAGGCAGGTAGGGGTGTGTGTGTGCAACAGGGAGGCAGGTGTGTGCGTATGTATGCATGCAAGAGGGAGGCAGGCATGGGTGGGTGGGTGTGTGTGTGTGTGTGTGTGTGTGTGTGTGTGTGTGTGTGTGTGAGAGAGAAATAGGTGTGTGTAAGAGGTAGGCAGCATACCCTTCAGCTATCCAGGTTTTTTGCAGAATGTCCAGATTTTTGCTTCATATTTTCAGTCTGTTTCTAATAAAATTGTGTTTTTCTGGAAAATCCCTGGCAAATCATTGAAGACTGAAGTCAGGAAATAATGGCCGACATTTGAGCTTTAGACTTCATAACCTTCAGAAACTTCGTACTAATGCAAAATTTGTTGTTCTATTTAACTTTCTACATTTATAAGAGCAATAATTAAAATGTGTCCTTAGTTTTGGCCCTCTGTTCCTCATTATGACAGGTGCAGTTTTCAAGGAATTTAGTTTCAAGTGCATTTTCAAGGAACTGTGAGCTTCAAGGGAAGAGCAGTTTACAGTTGCTCATGCTAAGTCTGCTTACAATGTGCAACTGCTTTGTTTAGCTAGCGAGCAAATGGTGTCACTATTGTGGTACAGAATTTTAAAGCAGTGTTAGTAGCACATGTAGCATACTTGTGTTTTTAATGCAGAAGGCTCTGGGTTCTACTCCCACAGCATATTGATGGATTGCTGATACTGTGTTGCATTTTTAGGGGGTTGGGTACTGAAGTCCTGAATATGTCCTCCTTTGTTTGAGATGCCTAGTAACTTTGAACCTGTTTTCAGTTTGTCATCCGTGCAGTATTACCAGCTTACCATTTTTAATGTAGCATAAATCGGCAATTTATTCTTCAAGGGCACCAGGCACTGAATTTGTAGATGAAACACTGAAATAAAGCTGTTTGCTAGCAGCAACCTTTTCATTAGTTACAGATCTCTTTAAGGTGGAATTATTCACATGACTTACTTCTGCAGAGATTGTGCATATTGACTGATACTGGTGGATTGTAATGACAGAAAATTGAGTGGCCTTTTATGGTTGAAATGTTCTGAATTGGACAGTTTTGTCATTATTGGTTCATATGCTTTGTTTCATTGCTTACTGGAAAAATTTGCAAAACTATACATTTAAAACACGTACTACCAAGTGGTGCTGTATTATACAAGGGCTATAATTTAATTGTGTATTAAAATTTAATTATACAAATAGGAAGGTGAATCAAAGAACTTTTGCATCGTCCGAAAAATGTTCGCAAAGGACCTGTGCTTTGAAAACAGCCCAATGGTAAACTTAATCCGCCACTGACCAGATGCATTTTCTTTGAATGTGGGTTTCAGTGCTGTTTCACTGAATGCGAGTTTCAAAGGCAGAGAGGTTTCAATGCTAAGTCTGTTTACATTATGAGACTATTGCTTTGTTTAGCTTTAGCAAATCAGGGCATGTGCTGTAAAATTTGAAATACAAGTTTTAAATTAAGTCCAAATATCTGTAATCATTGTAGATGTAAAGCCGAAAACAGTATGCATACTAAGAGTTTTAAACTGTGATGTTAAGTTGTCTATCTCGCCTTCATTCTTGCTGGATGGGTTTGGAGCCCACCTCGGCTCCGACTCGGCCACTCTAAAAGCTCGAGAGTTGGTTCCACCGGCTCGAGGCTCCCCTTATATCCCACAATGCTAGGCGAGAGTTACCTCAGATCTCGTTTGCCGCTACAGCGATCGAGGTGTGTTTTCTACCGGCTCCAGGTTAGTGAAAGTTAGACTAGTTTAAATTCTTTAGACTTAAGCTAGCTTAGTGTATTTTTCTTTCCCCTTAGTGTAGTGGATATTATCCCTTCTACCTTTTATCCAGCCCCTTTTTTTCTAAAGAACTTATAGTTCTTTCCCTAAGGCCTTCGGGCCCTTCCTTCCCTATCCTTAGGGTGTGTATGTGTTTGATTAGGGAGTTTTAACTTAACTTACCTTTAGTTTAAATAATTTCCTTTGAACCCCTATCAGTGTAATCTGTGTGTGTGTGTTTTCTGTGTGTGATTACACTTCGGTTCCTTGAGTATGTCCAAGGATACAAAGGTCTCAGGCTTCAAGAAGTGTGACTCGTGCTGTCAGAAAATGTCTCTGACAGACGGTCACACTTCTTGTGTGTATTGCCTGGGACCTTTACACCTGCAGGACTCTTGCGCTGTATGCCATGGCTTCAGCCCTAGAGTCCTGCAGGAGAGAAAAAATAAACTCATTTTGAGGGGTTTGATTAAGCCTAAAGGTTCCCTTTCTGTGTCATCGGGGAAACCTTCTAAGGCTTCCAAGACCTCGGCTCCAGCTTCAGAGTCGAGGCCTAAGGCTCAAGCCTACTGCTTCATCGGCTCGGCTGGAGCCGATGAGTCTTTGACTGCAGTATCTCTGCTTTCCTTGGCTCCGGCGGAGCCGAGGCATTAGAGATTCGTGAGTCGGCTCCGATCAGACCATCGGAGCCGACATCTAGAAAGAGATCGAGGTCACCGTCCCTTGGCTCCGTTCATTCGGCTCCAGCGTCTCCCCTGCTGTCTGAACGGAGCCACAGATCTCACTCCTCCAGGTCATCGAGGCTCTCAGATCACGACCTCCAGAGGGTAGTGAGTAGACTTTGAAGTCGAGGCACTGGCCCAAATGCTCCAGAGTCCGACTCATCAGTCGATGCCTCAACTTGTTCCAATAAATATTCCTCCTCCGACTCCTTTGAGCTCGGGCCGGGACGCGGGACCGAGACTGTGGTAGCGTCGGAGCCGATACAATTGTCTTCGGCTCCGTCGTTGGCTCGATTTCTTCTTTGAAGAATCTCTGCGCCGGGCTTCCCTCGTCGGCTCCGAGGGGTGAGTGGCATCGGACCCTTGTCCGACCCCCTCTCCCTCTCGGTGCTTGGCGCTGGTGAGTTCAGCTCCGACATCGGCCTCGGAGCCATCTCTGTCGGTGCCGAGGGAGGTTCTCAGCTTCTCGGAGCGGGGACCTCTGGCTCTGCCTGACAGGGGTGCGTTCGAGGTCATACGGAGTGTGTTGGAACCTTGTTCGGCTCCACAGTCGGCTCCGTCCGCCCCTCCCTCTTCTGTGCCTTTGGTTATGTCGACTCACTCCCTCATCCCAGACCGCAGAGAGCCAGCTCCTCAAGAATCCCCTGTGGGGATCTCATCCTCTTCCGAGGCCTCCCCTGAATTGGCAGGGGAGCCCCCTAGGAAGAGAAAGTGCAAGAGGAAGCACATAGACTCACCTGAGTCTGTCACCTCTGACACAGATTTAGAGGATTCCGAGGGTTCCCCACGTTCCCCTTCTGAAGATGTCTCTTTCGCAGACATTCTAGAGATCCTGAAACAGAGGGGAAATTGGCCAGCCCTTAACCCTTTGGAGGATGAATCTGTGTATCTTGAGGCGTTTGGCTCTCGCCCTTCCACCTCCTGGGTGTCTCCCCCGTTTGATCCCCTCATGCAGGTGGTTGCAAAGAAGGCCTGGACGGCTCCTGATTCAGTGGACCCTACCCCCAGGAGACCTTCCAAATTTATAACAGCACCAACTGACAAGCAATTTCTCACAAAAGGTGTTTCTGTGGATGCTATGGTGGTAGCTGCTGCCACCAAGAAGGAACTAGCTGATCCTTCAGTGCCTGTTCATCCCCTAACAAAGAATCTAGGTCTATGGACAGGTGCGGAAGCGGATGTTCTCGTCAGCGACCTTTGCTATCGTTCGCTGAATTACCTATGCCATTTTACTCGTCTTCAAAGGGACTTGATCAAAGAAGCGAGTGACATGTTGAAGGATCCTACGGCTGCGGGTTTTCAGGACAAGATGAACACTCAGCTGGCTACCCTGAACTCCATAGCTAACTCCTCCATGCGCCTCCTCTTATGCGGCTGATGGAGCGAGCAGGGCCGCAGGGACAGGTGTGGCCTTACGCAGGCATGCCTGGATGCGGCTATGCAACTTTGCGGACCCCTTTAAAACGTCATTCACTAATTCCCCGTTTGATGGATCATCTCTTTTTGGTCCTCAAGTGAAAGAAACCTTGACTAGGTGCGAGACAGATGGCAAGACTCTTTCTGCCGTCGGAGTCCGTTTCTCCACTCCTTCTAGGCCTTACCCCAAAGGCCAGAAAAGTGGAAAAATGTGGTTCTGCAAACAATCTCAAGGGACTTCGCCTGATGCACAGAGTCGGTTCCCCGCCAGAGGCAGAGGGGGGAACAACAATGGTAGACGTCTCCCTAGAGGCAGGGGGGGGTCCGCAGAACCAGGGCAATAGAGAAGCCTTCTCTGATAAGCCCTTTCAGCATCCCTGAGGTGTTGCCCGACTGCCCACCTTCGGAGGCAGTCGGGGGAAGATTGTCACTGTACCCAGAAGCCTGGCTATCCCTGACTCAAGACAAATGGGTACAGTCCATCATTTCCGAAGGCTATTCCATTCCCTTCGTTCGCATTGCAAACCAATCAAAAAAATCCCTTCCAGATGTTCCACCCGCTCAAAGGGATCTTGCAGCTTTGGAAATTTCAAAGCTGCTTGCAAAAAGAGCAATTCAGCCAGTTCCAGCAGACCAGCAAGGATCCCGGAATCTACTCCAGGTTCTTTTTAGTTCCAAAGAAAACAGGGGACTGGAGACCAATTTTGGATTTCAGTATCTTGAACAAGTCAGTCAAGAAAACAAGATTTCGGATGGTCACGCTGCAGTCCATCCTTCCCTTATTGGGAAAGGGAAACTGGATGTGCTCTATAGACCTTCAGGATGCGTACTATCACATAAAAATGAACAGACGCAGATTCCTCCGCTTCAGGCTGGGAACCAGTCATTTTCAATTCAGGGCCCTGCCCTTTGGTCTCACCACTGCCCCCGGGTGTTTACCAAATGCATGGCAGTGGTAGCTTCTCACCTGAGACGTCAAGGATTCCAGGTGTTTCCATATTTGGACGACTGGCTCCTCACAGCTCCAACCAAGCATCTTCTTCTGTTGGCCAGGGACTACACCTTTCGCATTTGTCAAAATTTAGGCATTTCAATAAATTGCGAAAAGTCTGTTTTGTCGCCTTGTCGTACTATTACCTTCATAGGCGCAAATCTAGACACAGTCAAACATGTCTGCGAGACTAACAGATCAGAGAATAACAGACATACACAAACTGGTCTCGCTCCTCTTCAGCAGCAACAGAATCAAAGCCAGGTTAGTTCTGAAAGTGTTGGGGATTATGGCGGCTGCCATACCTCTGCTTCCATTAGCCAGATTCCACATGAGAATCCTTCAATGGATGCTCTTCACGCAATGGTCATACCAGCAACGTCCGATGTCCCACACCATCATGATTACGCAAACATGCAGAAATCATCTTCTGTGGTGGATGTCTTCCCCTCAGCTCTTATTGGGAAGACCCTTTGTCCCTTCCCCTCCGGTTGCTACTCTGACAACGGACGCCTCCCTGATCGGGTGGGGGAGGCATTATCAGGGCAGAACTGTCCAGGGCACATGGCAACCAGACGAATGCCACTTGCACATAAATGTTCTAGAGATGAGAGCAGTGCTTTTAGCATTGCAAGCCCTTCAAGACTCTCTTCCCTTGGGAACGATAGCAATCCAGACGGACAATATGTCTGTAGTGTGGTATATCAACAGACAAGGCGGAACCAGGTCCTACCCCCTGTGTCGAGAAGCACTCAGACTGTGGCAATGGGCGATTTCTTCTCAGCGGTTTCTGATAGCAACGCACATCCCGGGAAGTCCAATCAAATCGCGGACAAGTTGAGCAGAGCTATCCTCATGCCTCACGAGTGGTCTCTGAAAGACTCTGTTGTGAGAGAAATTTTTCTCAAGTGGGGTCAGCCTTGCTGCGACCTCTTTGCTACTCCCCAAAACAGCAAGTGCAGAGATTATTTCACCCTATTCCCTTTACCAGGCCAGCCCAGCAGAGGCGCTCTAGTCCAAGTTTGGCCCGGGGACTTCTGTATGCATTTCCTCCCTTCCCACTAATCTCTCAAGTGATACAGAAAGCTATCGCTCAGAAGGCCTCGTTGATCCTCATTGCTCCTTACTGGCCTCGACAGGTTTGGTTCCCCTTTCTACATCATTTTCTGTTGGAGCGACCTTGGCATCTGGACCTAGTTCCAGATCTTTTGATCCATCAGTCGGGTCAGTTTCATCGCTCCCTTCCCTCTCTGAACCTCACTGCTTGGTTCCTCCAATTCCAACCTTAGCCAGGCTTCCTCAAATATCTCACTCCGAGATATTTTGATAGCTTCCCATAAATCTTCCACTCGAAAGATTTATTTGAGTAAGTGGAAGCGTTTAGCCTATTGGGCTCAAGGAAGGGACATAGATCCTTTCACTGCTTCCATCCAAATGGTCCTTGATTTTCTAGCTGAACTCTTCCATGCAGGTTCATCTCCTTCTACTCTTAAAGTTCAATTGGCAGCTATTTCTAACTTTCATGTGGGCATTTCAGAGTCTGCCATAATGTCCCACAAGCTTTGCAAAGCCTTTTTGAAGGGAGTTTTTCTACTCAGACCTCCTATAAGAAATCCTCCTCCTCCTTGGGACCTAAATTTAGTTCTTAGTTCTTTGATTCTTTCCCCTTTCGAACCTGCAGCCTCCTGTTCTTTAAAATTGCTATCATGGAAGACACTCTTTCTGGTAGCTATTACTTCAGCTAGAAGAGTTTCAGAACTTCATGCACTCAGCTGTCGACCTCCTTATCTGTTGTTCCATAAGGACAGGGTATCTTCTGAACCAACCCATCCTTTTTACCTAAGATAGCCTCGGCGTCTAACCTAAATCAAAGCATTGACCTTCCTGTGTTTTTTCCAGAATATTCTAACAGGTCTGAACAAAAATTGCATTGGCTAGATGTTCATCGTCAATTAAGGTACTATTTGGATAGAACCAAACAATTCAGAAAATCTGACCAGCTGTTTGTCTCTTATGCAGAAGGCAGAAAGGGACTTTCAGTTTCAAAGGTATCATTATCTAGATGGCTAACATCTCTGATTTCCCTTGTTTATGAAATTAGACACCAAAAGCTGCCTAACAAACCTAAAGGCCCATTCTACCAGAGCTTTGGCTACTTCTATAGCCTTTCAAGACAGACTGCCTATTGACACCATTTGTGCAGCGGCTACTTTGGCTACTCCTCACACTTTCATTTCTCATTATAAGTTGGATTTAGCTTCTAGGCATAGAGCTAACTTTGGTTCCACTGTTCTCAAGAGTCTGTTCCGTTAGGCCACCCGGGACAAGGTGCTAGGGACGCGGTCCCATCCAGCAAGAATGAAGGCGAGATAGACAACTTAACATATAGAAGTTATGTTCTTACCATAACGTTCCATGTTAGTTGTTTTCTTCTCGCCTTCTTCTTGCGTCCCACCCTCCTTCCCCCTGGCCTGGACAGACCTAGAGGAGTTTTGATTGTGACCTCTCTTTCTACCACCTCTTTACTTTAGGTATATGCTGCTGTGCATATTTTCCTGGATCAGGATGTAGGTCACCCTTCTCTTCTCCCTGGTTTATAGAGGTGGACTTTGTTTATAGTTATTCTGTTACTATTATAAGCTGGGCCTAGCTTACAAACGAGATCTGAGGTAACTCTCGCCTAGCATTGTGGGATATAAGGGGAGCCTCGAGCCGGTGGAACCAACTCTCGAGCTTTTAGAGTGGCCGAGTCGGAGCCGAGGTCTGCTCCGAACCCATCCAGCAAGAAGAAGGCGAGAAGAAGACAACTAACATGGAACGTTATGGTAAGAACATAACTTCTATTTTATGGCAACTGGGCAGAAATAGCCAAGTAATGGGACACTGAAATGGCGGCGTGGCAGGAGGGCTGATTAGTGGGGTTGGGGGCATTGACGCAAACGTAATTTGTGTGTACCATCACCTTTAGGGGTCCACCAAAATATTTCCTTTATAAAAGGGGTCCTCTAGCTTGCAAAGTTTCGGAACCACTGCCTTAAAAGATATAAGCATGGATTTGTATAGCACATAGCATAGTGTTGTTTATTATGTATAGCAGCCATGCACAGGATAACGGGGATTCTAAGACTGTGTGTGTGTGTGTGTGTGTGTGTGTGTGTGTGTGTGTGTTTGTGTGTCTTTTTAACTCTGAACCATCTTGAACAGTGAAGCCCTCACAAAGTAGTACTGCACACATGTGCGCTACTTATCTGTAAATCTCAGTCTTTCTGTTAGTAATAACTGTACATGTTCTTCGTGTTTCACTGTTATAGTCATCACACTTGGTTGGGTTATCTGCCTGCAGGTAGCCCTCAGTCAGCCCGAATACCAGAGTCTTTGGATTTCTGCATCGGATGCTGTTGCCTCTTCCATGACATCAGGATGTGAGGGGTATAAAACATGCAGTTGATGCCATAACATCAGCTTTTCTTGCCGTGTGGGAGCCTGAAGCAGAAGCAGTTCACAAGTGCCAGTCAGCCGCTACCTGAAATTTATGATGTTCGAGTTTCAAACCTGAAGTGTTGTAAATCTAAGTACCCCATTGGGGATCCTTTTTTCTTGCTCTAACCGATGTCAGAAAAAGCTAACAATTGTCTTGCCTGTGCAAAGCAAATGCCTCACAGAGATTTTCATTCTTACTGCATCACCTGTTTAGGCCCAGACCACGACATTCCTCGCTGTCGGTTTTGTGCCTTGTTTAAATTCTTTCACTCTCGTTCTCTGTATTCCCAAATGGCTTCAATAAGCCATCTAACTACCGATCTTCTGAAAAAATATAAGGATAAAGACAGGGACAGACCGCATAGGCCGGTACTCAGTGAGGCACCTTCGCAGCCCCCGATACCCACTTCTCCAGATTTGCAGGCCTCTGCTGAGACTGATATGCTGCGAGTTGCTTCTTCGACTATGGAACCTGCAGATGTCTCTACCTTGGATGGGTCCAGAGCCGATGTGCACCGGCTTTTGAGGCTGTGTTCCAACCTTCCAATGTTCGTATTAAACCAACCATCTTCGTTTTTGACTAAAACTACCGAGTTTCTCAGGACCAGAGTTCGCACTGCGCCTAGAAAACCGAACAAAGCGCATGCTCAAGCTCCCATGCCACGGAAACAAATGCTTAGAATGGCTGAAGACCTTATAACTTTAATTAGTGGAAGCCAGCCTTCCCCCTCTGTAAGTCAAAGGATTGATTTTCCTTTTGATTCTACAGACCATGAGTCCGATGACTGTGATCCCTCTGATTACCAGGACTTCCCTTATCTGCCTATGAGGATTCATAGTATTCCAACCTTCCAATGTTCTTATTAAACTGACATCTTCATTTTTGACTAAAACTACCAAGTTTCACAGGACCAGAGTTTGCACTGCGCCTAGAAAACCGATGACCAAAGCGCATGCTCAAGCTCCCATGCCACGGAAACAAATGCTTAGAATGGCTGAAGACCTTATAACTTTAATTAGGGGAAGCCAGCCTTCCCCCTCTATCAGACAAAGGATTGACTTTCCTTCTGATTCTACAGACCATAAGTCCGATGACTCTGATCCCTCTTATTACCAGGATATTCCCTTATCTACTTATGAGGATTCAGATGCTGAGCATTCCATTCCCTCTGCCTCCCTTCCAGAGTACTTTTCTTTTGGTGAAACCTTGCATACCTTAAGAGAGCATTTCCGCTGGGAATGCCAGGACAACTCAGTCCAAAAAGAGACTCGGAGAATTTTTAGACTTGTCTCAGCACAGGCCTCTAGCTATACCACCTGTCCTGGATATCGTAGATGATGTCTTCATGGAATCCAGTCTTATTCCTGATTCTTTACCACCAGCTCCTAGAAAGCCTGTCAGGTACTACAGAGTACCTGACTCACACAAATTTCTCTTTAAGAATCCCACTGCGGATCCAGAGACCATTTCCCAGGGACCTAAAGGTATTAAGGCCACTGCAGCCAAAGACCCTACCCCTTCAGACATGGATTCTAGAGCTTTAGACAGATGGGGTAAGAAGGTATTTACCTCTGCAACTCTTGCCATAAGGGCTTTAAATTGCCAGCTTCACATGTTGAAGTATCAGCAGCATGTCATGGAACTAATTAAATAGAAAATGTTGTTGCTTCCAGATTGTGCAGAGAATAAAGATTACAAGAGTTACTGCATTTTGCAAACCAGGTTAGTAAACATACTTTGCGGTGTGGTTTTGATGCCTTAAAAGCATCTTGCAGGGCTGCTGTCACTGGATCTGTACTGAGAAGGCATGCTTTGCTGAAGGAGCAAGTCTTGTCAGACCATGTCAAAGCAAAATTGCTAGATGCTCCATTAAACCAGGAACACTTATGTGGCACAAAAGCAGAAGGTCTTAAAAAGATGGAGGAAAAGGCTAAATCTATGCAAACTGTTAAAGATTTTATACAGGTATAGTCACCTAGATTCAGTAGGCATTGGCCTTCTAAAAACTGGTCCTTTCCAGTCCCTCCCAGGCCTTCTCAGTCCAAAGCCAGGGGCAACAGACCACCAAGACTACAGTCTCAGGGCATGCAGAGATCTAAGCAATGGAGTGCTCCCACTTCTAATCCCGGGAGTGGTAAGCCACCCCCTTATGGAAAAGATTCACAATGACTTGTCTATCATTCTTCCCAGCCATGCCAAAGTACTTGCACCCCTAGGAGGAAAACTCTCCCTGCATGCTAAAAAAATGGGATGTTCATTACCCAGGACCAATGGGTCCTAAGCATTGTATCCCAGGGATACAGATTCCACTTCCACTCACTGCTAACCCCAAGCAGGTTCCCAGACCTTCCTCCAAACCAGTGGGCAGAGGCTCAAAAGCAAGTACTTTCTCTTGTCAGTATCAGGGCTATTCAACCTGTTCCAGTAGAGCAAAGGAGACAGGGTTTCTATTCCAGACTATTCCTGATGCCCAGAAAAGAGAGCTCATGGCGCCCTATCCTGGATCTGTCCAGTCTCAACACCTCCTTGGTGGTCCCAAAATTCAAAAGGCTTATACTACAACAGCTGCTTCCTGTGCTTGCCATGGACTCCTGGCTAGTCACCCTAGGCTTAAAAGAAGCTTATCTGCACATCCCCATAAGGGAATCTTGCAGGAAATATCTATGTTTCAGGGCAGGCTCCATGCACTGTGCACTTCCCTTTGGCTTATCTACTGCACCCAGGGTATTCACAAAATGCCAGGCTCCAGCCACTGCATACTGCAGGAAGAGAAATATTCAAATTTACTCATACTTGGATGATTGCCTGATTTAGGCGAATAGTCAGGAATTGCTACTTCAGCACTGGGCATTTGTAAAGAGACTTCTAACTTCTCTGGGGTACATCATCAACAAAAAGAAATCACATCTGGTGCCCAGCCGAAAGTCCTGGGGGCAAACTTGAACACAACTTCCCAGATGGCATTCCTCACTCCAGAAAAGCAGATTCATTTGACAAACTACTTCAAACTAATGGCCACCAAGACCCAGCTATCTGCAAGAAAAATACTGCAAGCTGTAGGGTTCATGGCCTCATGCATTCTACTAATTCCATATGCAAGACTGCATATGAGGAAACTTTAATGGTACTTAAAACATCTCTGGTGTCAACACTCTCAGGACTTGGAAACACTGATTCCTATCATTCCTTGTCTAAGGTAGAGTTCCTTTAGTGGGCAGAGGCTGGCAACCACAACAAGGGACTTCCTTTCACTCAACCCCTCGCCGCCCAAACCCTGTCAACAGGCGCATCAGACTATGCATGGGGGGGGTTCACATGGCAGGCAAATGCATTCAAGGCAAATGGAGCCCAGGACAAATTCACTTGCGTATCAATCAAAAAGAAATGTTAGCTGTACAGAATACCTTTTCCTTCCAGGACAACTTTTGATAAAGAC
This sequence comes from Protopterus annectens, assembly GCF_019279795.1. Classification (NCBI taxonomy): domain Eukaryota; kingdom Metazoa; phylum Chordata; order Ceratodontiformes; family Protopteridae; genus Protopterus; species Protopterus annectens. The sequence goes on along the minus strand of NC_056737.1, from coordinate 313,293,598 downwards.
AGACAGTACTGCAGTTATGTGGTACATAAACAAGCAGGGGAGAACTCCTTCCTACTCACTCTGCAGATTAGCCATGGCCCTGTGGAACAGCCTTGAGCAGCCAAGTGCACCTGCAAGCTCAGTTCCTGCCAAACAAACAGAATTCACTGGCCAACGACTTAAGCAGAAAGCTACTGGACCCACACGAGTGGAAACTGGAACCCAGCTCATTCAAACTTCTAATCAACAGGTGGGGGGACACCAGAGGTGGACCTCTTTGCCTCCCCCAAAACCATCAATTGAGCAAACTTTGCACCAGACATCCTCACAGCCAAGCATGGTGAGTGGATGCCCTATCCTTTTACATGGGAAAACCTCTCAATTCATGCCTTTCCCCCTCTGCCTCTCCTCTCAAAAGTACTACTCAAGATCAAGTAGGACAGACCAAGGACAATCCTTATTGTACCAGACTGGCCACACCAGCATTGGTACCCACTCCTATGCAGTCTGACAGCAGTGCCACCCTGACACCTACATCAGAACCCCTTCCTGCTGTCCCAGCAGTTGGGGCAGATTTTGCATCCTCAGCTGCAAACACTAAACTTTGCAGCCTGGCTTATTCCCTGAACGCAACACCAGCAGCCCTCAGAAGACAGGTGCTGGGCGTCATCCTTGAGGCCAGAAGGCCTAGTACTAGGAAATCCTAGTCAGAAAAGTGGAAAATATATGTTCTTGGGGCCAGTCTGTAGGAAAAGACACAGCCGTGCCCTCCTTACAAATTCTAGATTACCTAACAGAGCTGCTCCACAAAGGACTTTCCTTCTCATCAGTTAAGATTCATGCCTCAGCCATCTCTTTTCTCACCCTCTGATCAAACCGTTCCTGAGAGGAGCTAACAATTTAAGACTCCTGAGGAGAGCCCCCACCCCTGCTTGGGACCTTATCTTTGTAGTAGAGAAGCTCAGGCTTCCCCCCTTTGAACCTCCTGCTACAGCAGAGTTAAAATTCCTCTCTTGGAAAACAGTCTTACTTCTAGCCATCGCCTCAGCAAGAAGAGTGTCTGTGCTATAGGCACTAATGGCTGTGGAATCCTTCATTATTTCCAGGCTGACAGGGTCTCCATCAGTACTAACCCATCATTTATGCCCAAGGTGGTATCCAGTGTGGATTTAAACCAATCCATCCATTTACCAACCTTTTTCACTAATCTTCAGAATAAAGGGGAGAGGATCTTGCACTCCTTGGACCTGTGCAGACAGCTCAGGTTCTACCTTGACAGGACTAAGCCTTTCAGAAAATCTGACCAGCTGCTAGTCAGCTTTGCTACAGGGGCAGAGGGAAGGCCATTTCAAAGCAAACCATTTCCAAATGGATAGCACACTGCATCCATTTCTTTTACAAACACCATGGAAAACCTACCCAACAGGGGATCAGAACTCATTCCACTAGGGTTACGTCAACTTCTACAGCATTTCTCAGGGGAGTCCCTACCAGGAACATCCTGAAAGCTGCAACCTGGAGTTCTGTACACACCTTCACCAAGCATTACCACTTACCTGTCCTTTCTAAATCGAGAGCTGGATTTGCCACAGCAGTCTTACAAGCCCTGCTAGTCACCCCTAATACTTCTTGACTGCCTCCACCCTTACTCAGCTTTGGGAATCAACCCAAGTGTGATGACTGCAACAGTGAAACATGAAGAACATAGTACAGTTGTGTACTCTTACCATAAATGTAGATGTTAGAGTGTATTTACTGTTGTAGTCCTGGTTACCCTCCCTCCAGCCCCCTGACTTTTCTAGACTTTCTACCTATCCTCTTTTTGGCCATATATTATGGCTATGGTATTTACTTTTTACTGGAGGTGTTCCACACCATGCAATTTGCTTCCTATTTTGGGGGCTCCTGACATCTGGGGCAAGAAAAACTGATGTAATGGCATTGGCTGCATGTTTTATACCCCTGACGTCATGGAAGAGGCAACAACATCCGACTCAGAAATCCCAAGACACTGGTATTCGGGCCGACTAAGGGCTACAGATAACACAGATGTGATGACTGCAGCAGTGAATACACTTGAACATCTACATTTATGGTAAGTGTACACAACTGGACTTTCTGTGTTCCTGACATAAAAGCTATTTTACCTAAAAGCTTTTACTTCCAGATTTTTCTAAATTCATTAAACTGTGTGTATTTGTTTGCTTGCTGTTTTAACACGTTTCAAAGTGAATGGGATTCATCTGATTTCTTGTTCTTGTTTTTAAAGCTGTTGCAGTTATTTATTTATTTTCTTGTATTTTCACTGGGTATGGGGGAGAGAGGGAATAAAACAGAGGTACCTTGTTAGCTGAGAGTTCAAATTGATAATGACAAATGCCAAAGCTGTTAACACCCTGAATATGCTGTGTAAATGTAGCCTCTTGCAGTTCTGATAAATATTATTTAACCAAAAGCTTAATGACCTGCATGGTTTATGAAAACCATGTCATGAAATGGGCTCCTGAGTTCAGCAGCTTTACCTTTTGTCTAACCTTGATGGTTTGTACCCTGAAATTTTGCATGTGTTTTGTCACCTGTCAGTAAAGGCAAGTATTTACCACATGATGCTAACAGGTAAATACAATCTAAATTAACATGGTCCTTGCTATTTGCTTCTGTATTAATAAGTTCTTCTCCTTTAGGCTACAGAGCACCACTGTTCAAACTAAATTAATTGGTTATCTTGTAAACAGCTAATTGATACGCTATGCTGTAGGTAATCTGTGCTGTGGTTTATTGTAAAGGTTTGCCTCCAGATGACCTTGCTGTTTCTCATTGGTCATTGTTAGTCTTCTTGAAATGTGGTTACTGGTTTGAATGGGAGCACTGCACACTGGTTGTCTGCAGCATAACATATTTCAGCAAGTACCAGATGGAAGATGATGCAAACTGCTACCCAAGTGTCATGTCATTACCATCATGAGATGTAGCGGTTCAAATCTTATTTCATAGTAACATGTAACAGGGAAGGCAGTTGTTCTACAGTTCTATCTTCTGCCTAAAACTATGCAGTTCTTTTTACATGCAGTGTTCCTAAGGTGACTTTAAGCTTTGGGACTTGCAGGGTGTATTGCTAAAAAGGCTTTAGTCATTTCTACACCCATCACTGCACATGTCAAGGGTGACTAGCCTTCATTTAAAAATGTTTTTATTTGTTCATTCAAAAGGATATCAGAAACGTGTGTATATAATATATTGCACACACTTACATAAATTGTGCGTATAATACATTTTTTCATACACATGAGCATCTCTTTATATATATATATATATATATATATATATATATATATATATATATTATAATGTGTGTGTGTGTGTGTATATATATGTATATATAAATATTTGTGTGTGTGTGTGATATATATATATATATATATATATATGTAATGTGTGTGTGCATACATATATAATGTGTGTGTGTGAGTATATACTTATATGCACATGCACACACACACACGCACACACACACACACACACACACACACACACACACACACAATCCAGTGCGCAAACCAGTGGATAGCAGAACTACCCTCACATTAAAATAAGGCCGTGTTTTTCTGCGTGCCACCCACATTAGTACTTTAATTAATGATCCTTAGGATAATCTACTGTTCAAAATTAAACTCTCACAGTCGGATTATTAAACTATGTTTAGCTTCACTTTAAGCCATTGCCTATGTTTCCGGGACTTGCAGGCTTGACAGCTTGATGGCCAGATGACATGGGTAGAATATCTGTGCAGCTTATAGAAAGTCGGACAGGACCTACTTTCGTTTCTCTTGTTAGGCATTAAGCCATGCAAGCATCTGAAGTCAAATTAATCACTTTTAAGGGAAGCTGATTGGGTTCACATACTGCAATAAATAAAGTAAAAGTATAATGTATGGGTTGATTTACAATATGTTTGCCTAATCTTTTATACTGAACACTAATATAATTCCACTGTTTATTGACTGACACTGCATTGCAGCTGCTGTTTAATGCAAGAGACCTCCCTTCTGTAGAAATAACATTAAATATAACCGACTGTCTATTGCTGCTTAACTGTTCCCTTCTGTATGGGAAAGGTGGGCAGTTTAACACAATGTTAGCCGTTTTCCAATTATTCAACACATCTTGAAAGAAGTACTCTTAACTGAAATTACTGTAGTCATTTGTGTGGTAGTTTGGGGGTGTATGTAGTGTACTGGAAAATGTTCATATGCACCGAGTTTTGTGTAATGCTTACTTTCATACATCTTGGTGCTCTGAGATTTAACATTTAGGTATGCCACCAGCAGGTGGCATTGTTTACCTTCCACATGCACCCCCACCCCCTTACCCAGAACTGACTTCTGTAATCCTTGCCCTCATCCCTCAAAACCACGTAGACAAATCCATAGCTCAAAGGCTCAAAATCAAGGTCAGGTTTTAAACATTACTTTAATTTACTTAAAAGTTCATAGAACAATAGGTTTTGCATCAGGGTCTGTTTTCTAGTGTCTGGCATTACTGACTGACTACAGTCTTCATTGATTTACCAAACGTTTTTTGAGGGACATGGCAAAAATCAGGGAAAAATAGAGATGTAGCTGGGTCACATATCCTTGTTTATAGGTGAGGTCTGAAGAGAAAACAGCTCCTTCAGATTAGTTGAGCTAACAAGAAATTAATTTTACTGTGTTTTTTTTTTTGGGATGCCACAGGCGCTGGAAATTTTTAACTGGTTTCAATTTCAAATGTGTTACTTATTACAAATATATTAATTAAATACATTTTACTTGGCATCTTGATTTAAAAGTGAGCATAAAACTGAGACAGTAGACAGTTTATTTGCAGCACCTGTTAGGCAGCTTAAGCTATTACTAAAATTATTTTTCTTCATCTGTGTTTTTTATGTATTGTATGTTATCAGTTAAAGTTTCTGATAATAGGGCGACTACCGTAAATTACTTTAATGTGATACTTAGCATTTGCTAGACTTCCTGCTGCCAATTTGTCATTGCTGCACTTAGCAGTTACTTTTCCTTTTTGTTAGGGTCATTCAGCTTTAAAGACCTGTGAAAAGGAGAAACTTGTGTGTTCTAAAATATTATTCTGTGACATTTAACAGGATTTGGAACAAGTGTCTGCTTGACTCTTACTACTTCCATTTTATTTTTTGTCTAGTTCTGCTGCTTGCTTAATTATCAACTCTCCCACAGTGAACCAGACCCATCTTTTCCCTTGTATCACTCACTGGTTAGGGGAGGTTATTGTCAAGGCACTGTTTTATTTATTTTTGTAGCTCTACCCCCTTCCTTAGGCAGCTGCTTATGTGCACTCAGATGTGATGGTATGCAGTGGCCTCCCCTGAGGGCATGTACATTCCCAAGCAGGTCCTTTGAATCCTACTATGCATGTTTCATGTCCAGGACCAAGTATGTGTCCTGACTATTACTGTATGGAAGGCACTTTGCTCTGATAGGTATCCAAATAGCAGTGAGTCAGACTGCCCATCCAGGATGGGTGAGGTGGTGTCAGTTGTAGTCTTTAGCTTCTCCTGCTGTATTCCTCCAGTGCCCAGGCTGCTAACTGAACTCTGATTATATGGGCTGTAGTCAGGAACTAATTTCTCTGTGCCATGCAGTCAGATTGTTTTATGTATACACTTTTATTTTTGTTAGCCTAGTGAATCCTGTGAGAAGGAATGCTGTTATGCTGATGGTAATTGCAATTACTTTTGTTTTCCTTGGTCATGATCCACCTGACGAAAGTACGCTTATACACTTATAAGAAGGGCAGCAATAAAATGGTGTGTAGTATGTCAGAATGTTGAAATGTGCTGGCTAATACAACAGGGTGAGCCTGTTAATAGTGTCTGTGTGTGTGTCTGTGTGTGTCTGTGTGTGTCTGTGTGTGTCTGTGTGTGTCTGTCTGTGTGTGTCTGTCTGTGTCTGTCTGTCTGTGTCTGTCTGTCTGTGTCTGTCTGTCTGTCTGTGTCTGTCTGTCTGTGTCTGTCTGTCTGTCTGTGTGTGTGTCTGTGCCTGTGTGTTTTTTTTCTTCCAGCTTGACCTTCCATCATTTTACCAGCCCAGTTCCTTGGTGTCTGTACATGCCAGGGTTTACCAGCTGGTAGCTCCCACCCTCAGACTTAAACCGACGTTGCAGGGGCCTGTGTGCTTACGTCCAAGAGGTTTTTTTTTTGTTTAGTAATACCCATTTCATTTCCAATCCCCTCTCCCCTTCTACAAGCCCTTAATGAAGCGGGGAAAGGGGACGGGTGTGCAATGAAGATGTGTGCCGTTTCATCCCACCTGCACAGCAGCTCAGCCATATCTCCACCCTGAACCCCTCTTCAGGCACTACCACCTTGTGACCCCCCCCCTCAAAATCATCACTGTGAGTGCTGTCAACCCCCGCCCCGGATGGTCATGCTCACTCCCCCCCACCCCTGATGCTATTTCAGTCACTCAAGTTGCTAATCGAATGCAGATCAGCTGAGCATAGTTAGGGCTTTATCCCTCTTGACACCTGAGCAGCTCTGGTTATATTGTGGTTGTTTACTTGTCAAGCTACATCAGTACAAACCTGCCTTCTGTCTCCACTGAGAACGTAATGAGATGCTCCGTCACTAGTGATGATGTGTAAACACAAAGGGACTTGAATACAGGGTTTTGTAATACCTATTATTGGACCAAACATACGGTTTAAAGTTACTTCAGCTTTTGGGCTAACAGGTGCTCCTCATCAAGTGTTATAAAGTTACTGATGAGTTACTGAGGACAAATCTCTGACTCCACCCTTCCTACCTAGAACTCTCCCTTACTCCATCACACATCTAGCCCAACAATCATGCTACTACCCAGCATAGTTACTCTTACTGCCTGCTTTCTTCTTGCTCATTTAGCATCTTATCACAGCTCCACAATTGACTCTCCCAATCAATTTCACTGCGCCTTCACATCCTTCTCTACCCAACACCCCTCCTTACAAACTTCACTTTCCCAACCACCAGAAACCACATCCCAATAGTCCCACTCAAATACCAAATACCCTGTACGTTTAAACAAAAAATATCACTAAAATATGACAGGCTCCTTACTATCCACACCAAACTAATACTGGCCTTCCTCTCTAAATTAACCCACAGTGGTGACATCCACCCTAACCCTGCCCTCGCATCCCCTAACCCCACCACAAACCTCCCTCAAAATACCCCCCCAATCACATCCAAGAAAAAAAAACATTCGATCTCATTGTTTGCCTAAACATCAGAAGTATATGTAATAAAATCCAAGACCTACATGCCACCATAAAAATATACTCCCCAGATGTCCTCAGCCTAACAGAAACCTGGCTCAAACCCCGCGTCAAAAGTGAAGAAACCCCCGTGGCTATAGCATCCATCACGCAAATAGATTATCAAAGAAGGGTGGCGGCATAGCACACCTGTTTAAACACCACCTCAATTCAATATTCAAACTACCAACAATTCGGCCCCTCCTAATTGGAAAAGAAGAAATCTTATACGCCAACCTCAAACTAAACCCAAATAAAAAAAAATAAACATCATTGGCTGCTGCTCCCCCCTCCCCAGGTCAGAATATTCCTATTCTAGAAAATCTCCTAAATTGGGCCAGTCTTTCTTTTCTCCAAGAAACCATTATCCTCGGGGACTTTAGCACAAACTGGCTATCCTATAAAAATGACCACACAACCTTACACATCCACATGGCTTCTCCCAACTAATTCAGTCTCCCACCCACATAAATAAAAACCCCAACAACCATACCATCCTCGATTGGATACTAGTCAACAAAGATCCCCACTCCTACACAACAGGCTGTCTACCCAACAGCCTCAGTGACCATACCTCCATTTTCCTTCTAAAACACCATGCAAAAAAAAAAAAAAACCTGTCCAATTACCCATAAACAAATCCATAATACAACTAATTTTAATCCCTACTTTAACTCTTCCGTACAAAACTGTAACTGTACACCACTAAAATACCTCAGTCTAGACGAAGCTATCGACTTCTTCTTCAATGCCACCTTTCTCAAAATCCTAAACTCCCACACACATATGACGAGTCAAAACTAAAAGCTCCCCCTGGCTTAAAAAACACCCAGGGACTAATAAAAATTAGGGACAAAGCATGAGAACATTGGCGCTAAACAGAAGCCCCCTCTGCTAGGTAAATCCTTCCTTGAATTATGAAACAAGGTCAAAAAGCAAATAAAAACAGATAAAGCCCTTTTCTGTCATTCCACCCTAAACTCCTCCCAACACAATCCTAAGCAGTTCTGGTCCACCATAAACTCCATACTCCACCAAGGAAAACTAAGCACCCTCTCACCTGCCATCCCCTCCTCGCCCAGTAGTATGGCTGACTCTTTCAACAAATACTTCACTGAATCTATTCTGTCACTAGCCAAACAACAACACTCCTCATCCACTACCCCCCTCATAAAACTCAAACCCTCCACCCCCCCCTCTTTCACCTTCTCTGCAGTACCCACCTCCTATATAAAAAGACTTCTGACAAAACTTAAACCCGCAAAACTCGCAGCTGACAACCGTCCCTCAGAATACCTAAAAATAACAGCCGAAACCCTAGCCTATCCAATTTCCATATTAATTAACAGCTCCATATCAGAAAGCTGCATACCTATTCTGTGGAAAATTTCACACATCTTTCCCCTACACAAAGGTGGCTCCTCCACTGACCTTTCCAATTACCGCCCCATTGCCATCCTTTTCCCTTTCTCCAAGATCCTTGAGAAATGTATTAATTCTCCAGTACGAAACTATCTCCTAGCTAATAATCTCCTCTGCAAAACCAAACATGGCTTCAGGCAATATCACAGCACCACCACTGCTCTGCTCTCCTTCACTGACAATCCTACAACATAAAAACAATGGCTTATTCTCCACCGCTGTATTTCTGGTTCTATCAAAAGCTTTTGATATGGTATCTCCTAATATACTTCTCCCTGTCCCCACCAATCTCTCCTTCTCACACTCTGCCACTAACTGGTTCCATAGCTATCTCTTTGCCTGACAGCCATCTGTGGTTTGGCAAAACCAGCTATTCTTTTGTCTCCCCATCTCTCTCTGGGTCCCCCAAGGCTCCATCCTTGGCCCCCTACTATTTTCCCTTTTAACCAATAACCTTCATACCTCCACCAAACATGCCACTCTCATACAATATGCAGATTATTCCACCCTCATCTGCTCTGCCCCCACTTTACCAGAATTTCAAAAGATCACACGAGTCATTTTCATCTGTAGGAAATTGGCTTTCCAATGCCCAACTTCTTCTCAATCCCAGCAAAACCAAACTCGTTATTTTCCGCCCCTCCAAATCTAACCAGTCTTCTACCCACTTCAGCATTCATGCCAAAAACCACACCATCATCTCCTCATCAGAGCACTCTAAACTTCTTGGTGTGGTGACTGACAACAATCTCAGATTTGACCTCCACATATCTCTTACCATAATAAAACTCGCAAAAAACTCGGGGCGCTATGCAGAAACAAACAATGCCTAACCAAGACAGCCAGAACCACTATTGCCAATTCCCAACTAATCTCCACATTACTCTACTCCTCTCCCATACTTACCAACCTTAGACAGACTGACATAAACAGACTTGAAACCTGCTACAATAATATTGCCAAATTTGCAGCTGCCACAACCTACCGCAGCCACCACTGTAACCCACTTGGGGAACTTGACTGGCTTGAACTCCCACAACTTCTTCACCTAAACCAGGTCTCACTTGCCCACAAACTAGTAAACCACCCCCATAAGATCCCATCTCTTCAAAACCTACTCCAGCCTTACTCCTCCTCCTCTAGACCTCTACAATCCAGCAGCAAAAAATCTACTTCGTACCACCAAACCCAAAAACGCAGCAGGGAATCCCTATTTTTCTGTGATACCTTCAAACTATGGAACAACTTTCCCTCCTCTATAACCAAAACACCACTCACCAGTCTATTCAAAACCACTCTCAAGTCTTGCCTAAAAATGCATTGGCTCTGCCCCTGCTCCAACCAAGACTAACAAAACTCCTAGCATATAAATATACTATTTCTTTATAATTTAATCTGACACTAAAGATGCTTTATCGGCATAATTCTTATGGATCATTTGTCATCTCAATTTGTAACAAGTCTAGTACTCCATAGCCATTGTATGTTTTTCTTTCTTACTATTGATCTATGTTCTCTGCATGCTATGCTTTTTACTGTAAACTCATTTGCTATTGTAACATTTACTATCGTAACATTTACTTATCTATACTTATGGAACTTTTCTCCCTGGGCCTCCGCTGAAAAAGCACCTGTGTCCAGTCGGAATTTCCCGATAAACAAATGTAAATAAGTAAATAAAATAAATACTGATGCTAGATTCAGTGTGCAAGTCCACTTGTGTCTAGAAAGGTATGTACATTGTTTATTTGTCAAAGGCTAAAAAATTCACTTTAAAAATGCCAGTGAGTGTTTTCTGTTTATAGGATCATAGGAAGTTACTAGGCTGTTGGCCCTGAGGCCCTTATAAGCCTAGCCAAGAGTTTAGCCCATGTTTAGACAAGTCAGCACCCAAAGCTGCTGTCCAGCAGGGAAATGTGGAATCCCATGGGGCGTATTTTCTGTTTCCCATCCAATTTTCCAGGTTGCACTTAAAAACGGATAATGAAGTACTCTGCTTGACATGGAGAGGGAGTCTCTGGGACACAAATCTGTCCTGCCAACAAGTCATATTGATGTCACAGACCAGGTTGAGGTCACATGTGTGGGTTACTCAAGTGGAGCTTGACTTGCGGATATGCAGCAGTCCCGTCAAGGCGGGGTCTGAGATTACTTTGTATACCATACAGAGGTCACCTCTGAGGAGTCTGTATGAAACAGAGTAGAGGGAAAGGTCTTTTAGCCTATCTGTGTAGGGTAGATGTTTGAGGCCCTGGATTCTCCTGGTGAGGAAACTATGTGGTCTCTCCAGCTGCTGCATGTACTTTGCGAAGGGGGTGTTTTACTCAGAAATTGGCCTTGTAAGGGAAGAATACAGGAATGTTATGACCTCCTTATCCCTGGATGAAATACCCTTACTTATGAGATGAGCCATGTAGAAAGCTTTCCGTACAATGGGAGCAGCATGGTTTTCAAAAGTCAGGTTGCTATCAACCTGGGTGCCCAAATCCCTCACAACTGATTGCGTGCTTAGGATATTGTTATTAATGTGATAATATGTTATTACTAAGAAAAGGAATTGACAAAAATAAATTGAATAGAATTAGACTGTGACAGACTATTTAAGAAGCTAGCTAAAATTACATTTTGAATTTGTAATTTTTAACATGAAAGAAATAATGTAGACATGATGATACCACTTCTTTTCCCATATTTTATTGGGGGACGATGCACTAGGAATGAGATGAATGATAACTTTACAGATGGACAGGGGAAATGTTTTATCTAAAGAAAGTTTTACATAAAGTTAACTAAAGTTATTGAAGGGTGTACTAACAATGCCTTCTCTGCCACCAAAGTCTGTTTTCTAGGACCTCGATGTAACTTTAAGGGGATGAAATGTTTTTTGAAGATGTCTAAGACATTAATATCATAGTTTAATAATGTAATTTGTAATATTTAACAGGTGGAATTTAATATTCAGACTGGGCACCAGATACATATTTGATGCCTTTTACTCTACATAAAAGATTTTTAATAACTTAAAAAAAATCTGTTTGTGACAAATGTAGAAGTTTGGGCCCTACATCTGAGTATGATTGTCTTAGACTGGTGTGATCCCGTATGCATCTTGTTTGTTGGGAAAATTGACTTTGGGTTTATTTATTTATTTAACATTTGTTTACTGGGAATGTCCGACTTGGAACTAATCCAATTTTCAGTGGAGGCCCGGGGAGAAATGCTCCAGATGCATATCTTTGCAACATGGGAGGAAACTGGAGTACCTTTTGGAAACCCACACAAACGCAGGGAGGACATGCAGACTCCACACAGAAGGCACTCCAGTCGAGAATCAAACCAGAGAACCTCTTGTTGTGAGGCAACAACGCTACCACTTCACCACTGCGCCATCCGGATGGTGAGGAGACTGAAGTTCAAAATATGCTGGTTCCTGCTTTCAATGTGTGTAGTTTTGGTGGGTGGATGACTGGTTTGTGCTTATTACAATTTTAAATGTGTTGTATATGTTGTTATACACAGGAAGCAAATGTTAAAAGTGGAGGCTTTATTCAGGTAAGGTGATTACCTAAGTCAGGAATCATTTCATCCGACCAACCTTCCTGATTGGACCAGCAGCAATATCTTATCTATGGTAATGGAAGAAAAAGGAAAGAAGAAAAGTGTCTTTGTCTTAAGTGTCGCGTGTAGCTTTTGAATTCAGACTTTAGAGTGCATATGTTAAATTTCCACTTCTTTAATAGCCATGGATAAAGACAGAGGTGTATCTTTTGAGAGCAGTCTACCAGTGATGCACTCTTCAGAAGAAAGAGGCTGTCAAGAGCAGTGGTTTCAAAAGCACTGTTCTTCACTAAATCAGAAATCACTTCCTTTGCTAATGTAGCTCATCAGACATTCCTATATCTATGGTACAGTAGGTGCTGTGTATGCCACTTCCCCAATACACTGCAACATGTCATACCTAGCTGACTGTTCTGTTTCATATCAACTTTACACCTATAAAAAGGTGTTAGTAAGTGGAGGCCATATGTCTGTGTTACAACTAGTGGGGATTTTAATCCTCATACAAAGCTAGAGTATATTCAGATTCCGAAGGCATCTCTTCATCTTCTCACCCTGGAAGCTATTGACATCTGTGTAGTGACTGAGACGTGGTTTAAAATAGCAGCGAACACTTCAGCTGTGCAAGGTTATAACGCCTTTTATACTTTTAGACCGGCTACTGCGCAGGAGGAGAAGAATGTGGATCTGTCTCAGTCTGCATCCAGAAGAGATTCATATCAAGGCTGATAAAGCAGCATTATGCACTAGAGCCTCTTCATGTCCAAATAACAATCAGAAAAGTCCCATACCATATATTAGCTAGCTGTAGAACTCTTCACACAACAAAAGAAAGCCACAACGCCTATCTACAGGAACTAGCATCATTCTGTATTAAATCCAATACCATTTTCTTACCTGATCTAAACCACCTAAGCACAGACAGGGAAACGTACACCACCAGTAGTGCATAAGCATACAGATTCCTGGACTTTGACTAATTGCTCCAGGGCATTTGTATTACCAGAGTACCACTAGGGGGAATAATCTCTTGGATCTTGTCCTAACTAATATGGGAGCATCTTACACCATCCCTTGCATATCTTCATCACTTGTTAGGTCTGACTGTAAAGCAGTCTTCTTCGAAATAAAACTGAAACCAGAGATCCGTTCCACCCAGTGTACCTTTTGAGATTTCTTTAATAGAAAATACCTACTCCTAAGTGATACATTAGCAAGCTTTAGATCTTCACCATACCCAGTTAACTCCACTGAATATGCAGAAATGTACACCACCACACTATATACTAGCATGTAAATAGTTGCATAAATGCAGCTGTACCCGTAAGAACAAATGTAGGACAAACCTCAGCAATAAACTCGCATGGTGGAACCATTATATCAACAAGCTTTATAATAAAAAGAAAAGAATTTTGACGAAACATAAGAAAAATAATTCCCAGAATGTTAAGAGGCTTTGTCACTGAAATAAACAAATAACTCAGGAGCTTAAAATCCGCCAAAGCCAAGTTTGAAGCTATAATAGCTACCCATACCAAAAACAAAGACAATCGCAGGGCACCCTTAGTTATGTTCGTAATCTCAAAATCACAATGCAGCAATGTGCTGAGCTGATTGTGAACAATATTACCTACACTGAGCCTGAAGGTAGAGCGAACTTACTGGCCAATTTTAAATTTAGCTCTAGCTTTACCCATCTCTTCCCTCCATCTGTCCATCAAGATATACCTTAAACTGGCTTGCCTCCAGCTATCACACAAGACCAACTCCTAGAAGTGCTATCAAAAGATAAAACTACTGCATTAATGGGTCCTGACATTGTCCCTGGATGCATCTTAAATAGCATGAAGCTTGATTTAGTCACACCCCTAACACTGTTCAGTGTTGGCTTCCATATAAGTTTTATACCAAGTGAATGGAGAACAGTTGGTCATTCCCCTGCATAAGCGAAGACCTTCCACAGACTCTGGTAGTTACAGACCTACAAGTCTGATCTCTTATAGAAAGACGTATCATGGAATTAATCAAGCAGGACATAGGGAACCTCCAAATACTGGACCTGTCTCAGTTTGTATTTGTGAAGTGCAGGTCGTGCTTACTCATCCTGGTGGATTTTTTGAAAAGGTCACAAAAGCAGTGGATAAATGCAAAACAATACACACCACATACCTCAACCTGACCAAAGCTTTTGACAGAATTATCCATTCAGTCATAGTAGAAAATCTAAATAAACTGGGAATAAACCTGTATGTCATCAATCGGGTGGATTGCCAGTTGCCTCACAGATAGGACTCAGATAATCAAAATAGGGGAAGTTGCCTCCACAAAGAGACCTGGGGGAAGTTACCTGCACAAAGAGACCAGTCACCAGTGAAGTCCTCCAAGGTTCTGTGCTGGGGCCTCTCCTGTTTGGAATCCACTTTTCTGAAGTAAAAACCATTACTAAAAGGCTCTGGCTGACTCCCCACAAGGGGAGATAACATTCTAGACTTATTTTTTGCCAACATGGGTGACCGATGCACCACTCCCATAGTATGTTCTTTTCTGGTGAGATCAGATCATCGGACTCTCTCATTCGAAGTTTCTCTCCCACCCAACACCCCCCCCCAATAATCAAGCTAAAAAAACTTCTCAAAAGCTGACTGCAACCTTTGACTGCAACCTCCTGAGGGAGGGTATCTGTGGCTTCACTCCACTGCCCCCCCCCCAGAGGATGCAGACAGCTATACTGAACAGTACGCCAGTGGAATATACAAGCATCTTGTACAACTGCATGGATTCAGCCATACCCAATAGAACTAAAATTTGATCATCAAGGAAGCACAAACCTGTTTGGTGGACGTCCTCTATCAACAGGCTTTACAACAAAAGGAATAAACTGTTGTCTAAGGGTAAAAGGGAACAAATTCCAAATTGGAAAAACTCCCTCCTTAGCCTCAACAAGCAAATTAGATCACTAGTGAAAACCTCCAAGGCCAATTATGAATCAAAACTAGCCTCCATAACAAAGGGAAACCATAAAGTCTTCTTCAGTTATGTCTGGAACCTCCGTGACAAAGCCCAGGTTTGTTCCAAATTAGTACTTAACAGCATCACTTACACTGATCTGATCCTGTTGACTTAGCCAACCTGCTAGCAGATAGGTTCAGTGCAAACTTCACTCCCCCATCCCCTCCAAGTGGCCCTTTCGACATCCCCAATACTTGTCCTGCACCTCACATCTCCATAGATCAAGTGTTAGAAGCCCAATCAAAGGTAAAGAACACAGCTTCCTTGGGACCTGATAGTGTCCCAGGATGTATTCTCCACCATCTCCAGCAAGAACTGGCTTTGCCATCGAGCAAACTATTCAACTACAGCCTAAGTACTGGCTTCATTCCAGCAGAGTGGAGAACTGCCATTGTCATCCCCTGGCACAAAGTTGGTGCCACTGCTGACCCTGGCAACTATCTCCCCATTAGCTTGACAAGTCTGATCTGTAAAGCCATGGAGCATATTATTATGGATCTCATAAACAAGGATATAGGCAAGTTCTAAGCACTTGACCCGACCCAGTTCGGATTTGTCAAGGGCAGATCTTGCATGTTAAACCTGGTTGACTACTTTGAGACTGTGTCACTAAGGCCCTGGATGAGGGAAAGTCAGTACATACAGCTTACCTGGACTTTGCCAAGGCCTTTGACAGTATCCCCCACTCAGGCATCATAGAAAAGCTAACACAACTTGGCGTAAATCCCTATCTCATCAGGTGGGTGGCCAACTGGCTCACCGACTGGACCCACAAAGTCAAAATATGCATGTCCACCTCCAATAGCAGACCTGTCACTAGTGAAGTTCCCCAGGGATCTGTCCTGGGACCCTTACTGTTTGGCATCTTTTTCTCAGAGGTCCAGGCAAAGACAAAAAGCTTGTGGCCGACCAGGTTTTTGCAGATGGCTGTAAGTTAGGTGCTGTCATTGACTCCCCAAATGATTGTTAACATACTGCAAGAGGGTCTCACAGCAACTAATGACTGGTGTCAAAGTCATGGCCTCAAGCTAAATGCACAAAAATGTGTCATCATACCATTTGGCAAAAACATGACCCTTGTTGATCACCACATCAATGGCAACCCCCTTAGCACACAACCTGTGGTGAGAGACATGGGCACTCAGGTTGATATTGCACCAAAATCCAAACAATAAAAAATCCAAAGGTGCAAAGTGAGAGAACCAGGATCAGTTTACCATCCACAATCGACTTTATTAAAAAGATGTACACGCACGCAAAAGTGATAAGAACATTAACGCCTTACAAATTAAACACAGAGTTTTCGTCTTATTATGTAGACTTCCTCAGCTAGAACACAGTATCGAAAAGGACCTGTATTTAAACTTAATCAATTAATTAATTAACCAGTGAATGAACTGATTATTTTGAATGTTTTAAAAGGCACACAAATGTATATATTATAAGAAAGAGAAACATTACCTTTAAAATACGTATCCAGTTTCGCTTTACTTTAAAAATATAGGAAATAAAATGCCTTTTAATAAATAAAGATCATGAAATACATAAAGATAAATAGCATGGTAAATAAATATGATGAAAATCCTATTGTTAAAAGCAAATAAAATGGGAGAATATTTTTAAAAAAGCTTCAATTTAAATAAAGTGCTTTGTGCATGAACCATCTTCTGTAACAACATATATAATACAATACAATATAATGCCATCTGGTGGCCAATTTTTTGTGTGTTTTTTACCCCTATTATCTGAAGTTTTTCAGAGTTTAGCTGCTCTTAATTTTAATAGTGGTTTGATAGATATAAAATCATTCAAACCAGGGGCATGGTCCGCCTGTAGCGTAACTTGCCACCACAGTTCTCTAAATTCTAATGTATCTTCCCATGGACTGCCCCTAATATTAAATTTAATGTTTTCCAAAACCAAAAAAACATATATAGCACTTTCACATTCCTTGGTATGTTTAAATAGTGCATTGGTTTCTTTCTCTGTTGCTATTTCATAAACATGTTCATATATTCTCCTTTTTAGCTTTCTTTCAGATTTCCCCACATAAATAGTCACATATTTTACAAATGGCTAAATAAATAATCCCTTTGGTTTCACAGTTATAGTATTCCGTACTGTATATTCATCTATCCCTACTTTTCAAATAATGTTTTTTTCACATTCAAAATGTATTTACATTGATTTCATTGGAGGTGTAATTCCTGATTACAGGGAGGAAAAATATATTTTCAATTCGGATTTTAAGTATTGTTGGACATTATACCGAAGATTTCTGGACGACATAGTAATTTTTTGGACCGCAGGTAGAGAAAGATTTGATGAATTTATGGTCTATATCAATAATACAACTAATTTTTAAAGTTTACCTACAACATATCTGAAAACAATTTGTATTTAGATATTGAAATATACAAAACAGGGACACATTTTGAAAGTAGAATACATATAAAGCCAACTTTTTGTAACTCCTACCTACATTATGAAAGTGCACACCCTTCACATTGCAAGAAAAATATTGTCAAAAGACAATTCGTGAGAGGAAGCAGGATGACCAGTGCAGAAAATGATTTTTTCAATGAATGTGAGTTACTTCAAAAAATGTTTGTAGAGAGAGGGTACCCACTGAATTTTATAACCTGTATAAGAGAAGAAGTGGTCAAAGGGAGACCAAATAAGTTTAAACCGATTAAGAATAGTAGAGATAATGTGGATGCAATAAGCCAAGACGAACAAGGTAAAAAATATGAGCAAGCCTTAATATTGGAATACAATGGCGTAAATATTTTTGTAAAACGGATATTCCTGAGAGAGTGGCAAAGATTTGTTTCCATTACAGATTTAGAAAATCTCAGTGATATTTCACACAAGATTATATATAAAAATTCTAACAATATTAAGAGTATTTTAGAAAACAGGTCGGGGAATATGTTAAGTAAAAAGAAAATGGGTACCTACAAATGTGGCCGATGTAATCGGTGTAAATACATTTTGAATGTGGAAAAACATTATTTGAAAAGTAGGGATAGATGGATATACAGTACGGAATACTATAACTGCGAAACCAAAGGGATTATTTATTTAGCCATTTGTAAAATATGTGACTCTTTTTATGTGGGGAAATCTGAAAGAAAGCTAAAAAAGAGAATATATGAACATGTTTATGAAATAGCAACAGAGAAAGAAACCAATGCACTATTTAATCATACCAAGGAATGTGAAAGTGCTATATATGGTTTTTTGGTTTTGGAAAACATTAAATTTAATATTAGGGGCGGTCCATGGGAAGATACATTAGAATTTAGAGAACTGTGGTGGCAAGGTACGCTATAGGTGGACCATGCCCCTGGTTTGAATGATTTTATATCTATCAAACCACTATTAAAATTAAGAGCAGCTGAACTCTGAAAAACTTCAGATAATAGGGGTAAAAACACACACAAAATTGGCCACCAGATGGCATTATATTGTATTATATATGTTGTTACAGAAGATGGTTCATGCACAAAGCACTTTATTTAAATTTAAACTTTTTTTAAAAATATTCTCCCATTTTATTTGCTTTTAACAGTAGGATTTTCATCATATTTATTTACCATGCTATTTATCTTTATGCATTTCATGATCTTTATTTATTAAAAGGCATTTTATTTCCTATATTTTTAAAGTAAAGCAAAACTGGATACGTATTTTAAAGGTAATGTTTCTCTTTCTGATAATATATATGTTTGTGTGCCTTTAAAACATTCAAAATAATCAGTTCATTCATTGGTTAATTAATTAATTGATTAAGTTTAAATACAGGTCCTTTTCGATACTGTGTTCTATCTGAGGAAGTCTACATAAGACGAAAACGCTGTGTTTAATTTGTAAGGCGTTGATGTTCTTATCGCTTTTGCGTGCGTGTACATCTTTTTAATAAAGTCGATTGTGGATGGTAAACTGATCCTGGTTCTCTCACTTTGCACCTTTGGATTTTTTATCACTCAGGTTGATCACAACCTCACATTCGGTGATCATGTAGCGGTAGTGGTCAGAAAAGTCTTTTACTTGGTTCAGCTCATAAGTAAAGGGATTGCATCCAGAAAAAAGGAGGTTATTACCTCTCATACTCCTCCCTCATTAGCCCAATAATTGAGTATAACGCCCTGTTTGAGATGTGGCTCTCCAAACATCTGCACCAACTGGCAAGGCCACTGAAATACCTCACAAAGAGAATCCTTGGCCTCCAACACCTGTCCTGTGCTGACAGGCTCAAATCACTATCACTCTATTCGGTATCGTACAGATTGCACAGGGGTGATCTGTGTCTCGCCTACAGGGCAATCTCAGACCCTGCCCAACTAGAGATGGTCCATATCCATAAGTCTAACTCCTCACGTACTACCTGCTCAAAAGGCCTGAAGCTAATATGCGACATCAAGAAAACCCTGCTGGAGAGACAGGTTTGTCTCCCAGAGGCTGCCCCATCTCTGGAATAGACTTCCCATACACATCAAACAGAGCACCTCGCTAACTCTTTTCAAGTGCACCCTTGATGAGTGGATGGGAAACCACAAATTTGTCCCAGGGGTTCCACCTGTGTCCCTCATTGACATTTGTCCAAGGGGTTCCACCTGTGTCCCTCATTGACAGGGGTAACGGTGTTGACTGAGGTTTTTCTTTGGAGATAAACTCTTGGCTAGGCTTGGAAAGATCCCAGGGCCATTAGCCTGGTAACCTCCTATGATCCTATAACTGCAAGCTAGGAGCAGTCATTGAATCCCCAAATGGAATAGCCATCCTGCAGGAAGGTTTGTCTCAAATATCTGGTGCCAAAATTATGGACTGAAACTAAATTACAAAAAATGTATTATTGTCTCCTTTTGAGAAATCATGTACCCCAAGGAACTTCCACACTGACAGTATGCTTCTAAAAGTTGATCCAGTTGTTATGGATTTGGGAACTTATGTGGACAGTGACCTAACTTTTGACCATGTGTCTGTTGTAAGAAAATCCTGCACAGTTTATAAACAGAGTGTCTAGATCTAGGGATGTCATTGTCTCACTTCAGTCGGGCCTCATTAGGCCAGTCATTGAATTTAATTCCTCCTTTGGCATGTATCTGTCCAGTCACGTGCAACAGCTGGAACATCCACAGCGATACCTTGCTAAAAGAATACAATGCCTAAACAACACCAACTCAAAGACCTGTCACCATACTCTGTATCCTACAGTCTGCTAAGAGGTGACCTGTGTCTGTCATACAAGGCATCCTCCGACCCATTCCTGATGGAGTTACTGCACATCAACAAGTCAAATGTCTTCCTAAATATGCTCTATCTCTGTTTCTCTCTCTCTCAGGATCTAAACCTCTTCTGCAACACCAAGAGAACCATGTGGAGGGACAGATATGTCTCCCACAGGATACCACTGCTGTGGAACAGGCCCCTCATCCACATAAAGCAAAGTTCATACCTGTCCATATTCAAGTGCAACTTGGATTTATGGATAGGAAATGGAAAATTTACCCCAGGAGTGACCCGAAACTGCTAATGGAAAGAGACTGCTCCTAAATGCTTTATCTCATACATTGGTCCTCTCAAATAATCAGTAGTATGATGTATAACCAAATGGAATAGGTTATTTTGAGCACAAAAAGGGAAATTGACTAGGCTTAAAATGGCACACACGGTCAGCTAGCATGGTACTTGTATATGAACCTATGAACTGATAATCGGAGTAGGGTCCAGTAACTGTCAGTAATATGAAAATGAGTAACAGAAAGTTTCCCTTCTCCATTGAAAGGGTCAAAATTCTAGTTGCACTTTCTTCTCACACCCAGAACAGAAGATGAATGGAGGCCTTTCTTTGATCTGTCATATTTTAAAAAGTTTTTTAAAGTGAAAAAAATCAGTATGGTAACTCTTTATTCTGTCTTCTTGCCTCCTGGAATGTGGAACTTGAGTGAATTTGAAGAATGCTTATTGGCGTATACTGGTGTTCAAAGCCCTCAGGAGGTTTCCAAGAGTTGGGAAGTTTGCCCTTCCATGAACCATAAGCCTCACTGGAAAATTTCCCTGTTGTACAAGTTTTGGATAGGAGCTCAAGATGCTGTTATTATACCCTGGTTGAGTCATCTTGAGTTAGCATTTTAGCTCATTTATTTGTTAACCAGGTAAACACACTGGACACTGTTGTCCCTTTTCAGAAGTGACCAGGGAGCACTGCCTGCTTAAGTGATTTGCTTATAGTTGCACAGTAGGCAAATGGAGCTAAAAGGAATCAAACCCTGTACTCGTTTACCTGAAACAACTCATTAACAATTCATAGTCTTACTACTTTGCACTAACTGCCAGACAACATCTCTATTCATTCAGTGCGTCTCCTGTTATTCCAGGGGTGCTGGCAAAGGGGAAGGAAGAATGAACTCATTTGATTCAGTGCTCCAGGTTATTTAAGGCAGTATTGTGTGTACACTGTAGTACCATTTTGAAAAGGCTGCCTGCTGCTGTTGCATCTGCAAGTCGGAAAGGCCCCGTATTCCCCTATTACAGTTTATTTTGAGTGTGGGATCTCTCGTCCCTTGTAAGTATATATCTCTCTTTTTTTCCCCACAAAAGAAGTAGTAAAACTTCTGCAAAAAAGTCAAAAGGATAATACTGTGCTGTCTTGCTTATAAAAGCAATGCAGGTTTCTTAACTGGTATTATAAGAAACAGCTATAGGTAGATGCTAACAGTAGCATTGCTTTTTAAACATCTTTATTAAAATATCACATAAGACATAGACAAACGCATATTAACAGAAAAGAAAAACAAACCTTTTTAACATTTTTAAATTTAAATACAATATGCATCACATATATTTTAATTTCTACTGTCATCAGTCCGACATTGCAAAAATTGTTGAATTTAAATTCCTGCCTTTCATTAAACCTAACTCCTCCTGAACATTATTATGCATGTATGGTTCCAACAATGTATATTTACTTCTTTATAATTTGCTCCTTCCCTTTTCTAAAGATCTCTTTTCCAGTTCTTTTATCTCTTTTATAATATTCAGTACCTGAAATACAGTTGATGGAGACTTTGAATTCCTTTTTCTAGTAATTGCTTTTTTGGCAACCAGCAAAACTAAACTTGAGGCATTGCTATGTCTAGGCAATTGAGATACTATATCAGAGCTGAAAAGAATCCTTTCCTTAATTTTGGCCATATTTCTGATAGAGTACTCCGAAGGGATTTTTTTTAAATCTGCCAATTCATTACAGTCCCAGTTACCTCTTTCTTCTTTGTCACACCTCTAACATTTACTATCCACCTGAGGAAAAGTTATTTGAAGTCTTCTTGGGTTATAAAATTACATTTGCAAACATTCCAAGCAAAGATCCTAAACCTGCTGGACTTGGTTGCGTATTTGGGAGCTATACACATCTTCCCATTGTTTTCCTGTAAATTGCTTTTCCAGTCTCTCTTCCCAATCTTGTCTAACCTCCTCTTATGGATTCTTTTAGTTATCATGTAATATTTTTACACCCTACTATTTCTCCCTTTTTTAATGGCTGCTTCTTTTGTAGATTCAACTAGAAACTCTAGCAGAGCAAGTTTTTCACTTTTCTCTTTGACTGTGTTCTGAGATCAAGCCCTGGAAGGAAAGGGAGTCTGTAGCTTGCAATACAAATATCTTCTTGGTCTCCTCCCTTTCTATTACCTTTCCTGCTTGAGTTATTTTCTCATAATATCTTGATTTCTTTGACAGGTTTCTCCCAGTAAATTCCAGCCTCCGCTTGCCTATTTTCTGTACCCCTACTTACCATTATCTCTCTTGGTATGATCTCCTTTCTCCATTCTCATATTGACTTGGATCTTAGAATACTTGCTACTTTATGAATATTTTATTTTTATTTATTTTACATTTGTTGACCGGGATTGCCCGACTGAGTTGAAGAGCCCTTTTTCAGCGGAGGCCTGGGGAGAAAAGCTCCAACATATTCTACAATTTTCATTATAAATTAGCATTAAACAGCAATTTTACAGGATTATTACAAGGCATTCAGTAGAAATACAATTTTAAACAGTGTCACTAATCAGGAGTATAGCAAAACTATTTACAAGATGTATAAAAAGAAATATGCCATTAAGATGAATATAGTTTTGGGGGTAAGTGGTTACAAAAACCCAGTTTTATCATAATGTAGTTGCATGAAGGCAGGACAATTACAATAGAATGTTTCTCTGAGACAATTTGCTTAATAGATTTTAGAAGACAGTAGAAGGAGTATATTCAAGGAAGATTAGAGAGAGCTAGTGAGAAGAGTGAGTTAAGGGCAGAAAGTAGATTAAGGAATGGGAAGTAGGAAACGATTAAGGAGGGAGAGTGCAGTGGCAGGACCAGTGACTTAAAAGAAATATAGAATATAAATACAATGTATAATAAATATAATATTTTCTATGTTTGTTATTATTCTCTTTGAGGATCTCCAATCAAAACACCACTCTCTCTCTATTTCTTGAACTTACCCCTTGCTTAATCATCATCCTTTTCCACTTTGAATTATAACCTTCTGCCTGTGTTATGTATATGAGCCTTAACTGTGTAGCTGTAGAATATCCCTTCAAATCAGATAAACCTAAACCATATCCTTCTATTGGAAGGATTAGCTTATCCCACTTAACTCTTGCACTCTTTCCCTCCCAGATAAATTCCTTCAATTCTTTATTATTGTCCACAACTTCTCCTTGGGTTGACAAAAGAATGCTTTTCCCATATACAAGACTAAATAGACTATAAAAACACTTCACTGTTTACATCTTGCTATCCATATCCATAATTAAGAGAGTCCAGTTTCTCAGTTTTGTATTATCTTTTTAGTCCTTTCTCACATATCCTTTGCTACTGTAACAGATAGATGCCTTTTTAATCCTTAATAATTCTTAATACTTCATCTTATGTCTCCATAAGTATAGGTATTGCTGAACCAATTTGTGTGTGGGTACATAATTTTTGGCTATAGCCTTTGTTTTATCTTCATTAATTTTCTTTTCTGAAAAGACTTAAAACTGGCTGAAAATGTTCCACAACACTGAGGTGTCCTTTTCTGGATTGATCAGTTACAAAGTAATATCCTCTGCAAACAAGGCCAGCTTTTCTTGATTACCATACCAACTATTTATTTATTTTACATTTGCTGACTGGGCTAGTCCGTCTGGGTGTGAGCCCATTTTCAGTGGAGGTCCGTGGAGAAAAGCTCCAATAAAACAAGAACAACATTGACAGGTGCAGTGTCTGTTTTACATAGAATTTAACAGAAATATCTAGAGACAATAAACTACAATATACAAAGGAGAAAGTTATTAAAATATAGTAAAGTCATATATATATATATATATATATATATATATTTTTTTTTTTTTTTTTTTTTTTTTGAGGGCATTTTTTTTGAGGGCAGGGGTACATCTTTAGTTGATCATTTGAGTATACATTAATACGTGTACATATGTATACCCTTGCAAAAAAAAAAAAAAAAAGAAATTGTACTCTTATTGTAGGTAGCTGATAGTTGATGTTAACAAGTGGGAGTGGGGTATACATGGAGACTGTAAAGTTTAGGAGATGAAATTTGATGTGGGCTTATGTGGTATTAGCCTGGCTTGGTGCAGGAGCAGAGACAGTTGTTAGTGAGGTGGTTTTTGAGCAGAGTTTTGAATTGGTGTAGGTTGGTAGCATTTAGGATGTGTTTAGGGATTGAGTTCCAAAGTTCAGAAATGTGGTGGGAGTAGAGGGCGTCCCCGGCTTTGTTGTTGCTTTTGGATACTTGGAGGAGTGTTTTGTGCGAGGAGTGTTTTGTGCGAGGATCGGAGTGCCGAGTGTTGGTATATGGTTGGAGTAGTTGTCGTAGGGCTGGGGTTCTGTTTGACTGGTATATTAGTTGGTAAGTAAAGACAAGTTGGGAATAGGTTAGTTGTTGTGGGAATTCTAGCCAATTTATTTGTTGTAGGGCAGAGCAGTGATGGGACCTACATGGGAAGCTAGTGGCGAACTTGGCTATTTTATTGTAGGCTGATTCAAGTTTGGTAAGGTCAGTTTTGTTAAGGTTTGTAAAGATGGGAGAAGCATAGAGAACAGTAGATAAGAGATGAGTCCTGGCGATGCTTAGTCTAGAATGGCTAGTTAGGAAAGGATTAATTCGGTAAAGAGAGCCTATTTTGATGTGTGTGTGTTTAATGGTTTGAGAGAGGCGTAGGTCGAATTTTAATTTGCTATCAATTGTGACACCTTGTAATTTGGTATGTGAGCTGGTGTTTATAATTGTGTTGTTGGAGGAGTGGATTTGAAAAGTAGCTGAGGGATTGGCTTTGATTGATTGGGATTGGGGAGTGGCTGAGGGAACTATATCCTTGTATTTTGTAGTCCATAATTTTCTTTGCTGATGGCTGTAAATATAAAGCAAGTAAAGTGGAAAGAGGACACCCATGCCTGTTTCCTGTGATCAAGTGGAGCTTATCTGAGAGGAACCCGCACACTTTCCTCTGTATCATCATTGTTGTATTAATGTTAAATGTTTGCTTCCCCTCCACAAATCCACACTGATCCATATCTGTTAATTTTGGCAACAACTTTGCCATTCTTTTAGCTAGCATAAACATAAGCACTTTACACTAATAGTTTAATATTGAAATGGGTCTATATGATGCTGTATCTGAAGGGCCTTTGCCATCTTTAGGAAATGCAGCCACCTAAACTTTCTTCCGAGATGTTTGTGCTTCCCCATCCTTCTAAAATACTGTTAAACAAAATCTTCTAGTTCTTTATCACTTTCTTCCCTCCTAATTTCCAAACTTTCGCAAGAATACCATCTGTTCCTAGAATCTTTCCTGAAGATTGATTTGTACATAATCTCATCACCTCTTATCTTAACTGTTAGTTGTTGAGCCTCGTCTGCCTCTAACCTTGGCATAATTGAGACTTCCACGAATATTTCCATTTGTACTCTTTCTTGATTTCTACATTTCTCTGTGTTCTACAAATTTTCATAAACTTTCCAGACTTTGTGTAAAACATCTACATGATCTCTGATTATTTTTCTTGTTATAGTTTCCATAAGTTATGCAACAGAATGTTGAAAGGGTTGTTACTAAAGTCATTGTGCTAAAATTTTGGCTCATTGGAGTTATCAGAAATATCTGGTTATCTGCAATCCTTCTATACTCTCGAATATTATTCAGATACTCCCTTGTTTTCTCTTTAGTGCTCTGCATTTGCTTCTCCACTTGTTCTCAGAGATTCCCTTTATTCTGCAATAGTTTAACATTTGTCAGGCTTTCTAAGTAATTTCTATTACTACTTAACCATACAATTTTTTCTTTTATTTTGATCCTATTTTAAACTCCATTTTTGTTTATCCTAGTCACTAACTATAACTTTTGAAGATATTTCTATATTCCACAATAACTCTTGAATAATTTCCATTACCCATTCCAGTTTTAACAGGTAGGTGAAAAAGTGCCAGTGTCTTATTTTTGCTTCATTAATCTGCATTTTTATCTTGGTTTTTATTGCTGCTTGATCAGAAATAGCTGTTGAATGCATGTTGAAGCTTTCTATTAAATGCACATGTTCCTGTGAAATGTAATTTTTATTTAGTCTAGCCAAGTTATTGTATCTTGAGTAATATATAAATTCTGTCTGAGCTCCTACTACTGAATTCTCATTCCTTACCAAACATTTTTATAAATCTTTTCAGAAATCTACCCACATTTTGCTATATTGTTCCTTCTAGGTCACCTTGATGCATCTTAACTATTGCAAATCAAATTCCAGTCCCCACCTATACTCCATGCTGAAAGCTGATAAGAAATTTTTGGGAGAAATAATCTAAAGCTCCATAATAGCAGGTTTTGGTGGAATATAAATATATGCCATTATAATCCTTCTCGTTTGCCAGTAGCCCCTTACTACAACAAATCAACCATTTTTGTCTTTTTTCCCCTCATCTATCACTATTGGAGCCCTTCTAGCAATTAGTATATCTAAAACCAAAAAAACGTAAAAAAGCGACAAGGCAAGAAATATATAAACCACTGAGGAAACTTTACTAAAAATCACTTAAGCGCTTTTCGTCAAGCAAATGCCCGACTTCTTCAGAAACCAGTCACATGTTAACAATAAAAACACACATTTATATACATAGTCATTTGGAGAACGAACACTGCATCATCTCATTAATCAATTAATCATTTAAAGTAGAAGTAACAAACAACTCCATGTTCTCATAAGACCCATACTGTTTTAAATGGGCACAAATATTTACAATAATGAGAAATTATTAGTATGCATAATAACATCACCACTAGTCATCTCTTAAGGCTTTTCAGCTTTAAGAGGCTTGAAATTGAACAAATGTCATTTATACCAGGGTGACAGTACGCATATAATCTTACCTGCCAAGATAACTCCGCTTCCTCTAATTGTAAAGGTCTAGGTCCACCCCGCTGGTTAGTCTCAATGTGGTCTATTGCAACAAATCTAAAACTGTGATTGTGGTTAGTTGCAATATGTTTAGCCAGTGCATTTTCCAGCTTCAGATTTTTAATAGCGTAGATGTGCTCATATGTACGATCTCTTAGCCTTCTTTCGGTCTTCCCGATATAGAAGGCTGGGCACAATTTGCACCTAGCTAAATAAACCACAAAAGTTGAATTACAATTAAATTTAAAGACTATTTTTTATATGTATGATTGTTGATGTAGAAGTGTGTACTTTCCTCAACATATTTACAATAGTTGCAACTCTGGCATTTATACATTCCTGCGTTCAAAACTGGAAGTGGTTTTCTAGACTCTAAAATACTCTTAATGTTTCTTCCCTTTTTGTAGACAACCTTAGGTTTAAAATCTAGTTTATTATAGATACTAGGGTATAGTTTGAACAATTCCCAGTTCTTAAAAATAATGTCTGTACATAATCCACTATCCATATTAAATGTTGTAATAAATGATGGTTTTGTAGTCTCACCCATAAGTGCCATAGTAGTCATGTTAGTTACTTCCAACCCCTCAGAGCTTTGGTGGTTGTTACACCCTCCACTATGTTGTTGACCGTGATAGTTATAAGTTACAGGACATTCTAGCTCATATGACAAAATACTCGCACAGTCACCAGTTAGTATGTTTGTGCAGTTATTCTTAATGACTGGTAACAAAGGTGAATAAAAATCATGACACCTTTTGTCAGTTATTTCTTGTATGAGCTTGTCCAGGAGCTCTTCCGGATAACCACGTGACAAGAACATGTTCCTGAGTGTCAAACATTCGTCATGGAAATCCGTATCTAAAGTAACCATTCTTGCAGCACGGACCAGCTGGCCCTTCACTACAGACCTCTTTTGAAAGAACGGGTGGCAGCTGGTGAAATGCAAGAAGGTGTTAGAATATGTCTTCTTTCGGTGAATTTTAGCAGTGTAACAATTAAGAGTCAAGTCCTTACTTAACCACACATCCAAGTAAGCAATGTTTTCAGTTGAAAATGTGTGTGTAAACTCTAAAAATTCAGTACTGTTATTAAAGTACTGTAACATTTTATCGACTTCTTGCTCACACTCATTTAGAAGAGTAAATATGTCGTCAAGAAACCTCGTGTATAGTAAAAAATGCTCGTAGTAGGTGTTCTGCTGAGAAAATACATAATGGGATTCCCAATATGCCATAACCAAATTGGCTATGCTGCCACCACATGGGGATCCCATTGCAACACCCACTTTTTGTAAATAAAACTCTCCTGCAAATGTAAAAAAATTATAAGACAATATGAGGTCACCCAACAAAGTCACCAGGTAGATTTCTCTTTCTGGTGCATTATGTTTTCTCATCATATAACTAACCCATTCAAGAGCAATATCTTGGGGTATGCTGCTATACAAGTCCTTGACATCAATTGTTAAAAAGTTACTATCTTTATTAAATTCGATGTTTTTAATAGTGTCCAAGAATGATCATGAATCCTTACAGATCTGATTTTCCATGAGGACATATTTTTGAAGTATGGCATCCACTACCTTGGCACAGGAATACGTAGGAGATCCTCTACTGTCCAGAATGCTCTTATGGGTTTTAGGAATACCGAAAACGCACGCGTATTTGGGAAAGGAGGTAATCAAATAGGCGTGCGTTTCCAAGTCTATTCTACTTTCGATAAAGAGGTCTTCAATGCTATCTCTTATTATTTTGTAAGAGCTGTTGACCTCAGATCTTGAACTGCACATATATTTACCAGAATTTAACACTGCGTGTAGACGATTCTCATAATCCAAGGTGGTAAAGACCACCAGCCCACCACCCTTATCAGGTTTACAAAACCGTAAATTTTGAGTTTTAAGGAATTGAAGGGACTCTTCTTCCGACCTAGAAATGTTGCAACACCCATACTTATAGGATTTAGTCTTACCCAAATGTCTGACATCTTGTTCACAACATCTTTCAAAAAACTCAATAGCAGGATGCAGCGGGGGATTGAAAGTACTAGATACATACAATTTGTTGGAATTATCAATATCTAAATTATCACCCATTAGTAACTTGAAATGGTTTCCTGGCAAATAGTTTAACATCAAAAACAGTATGAACAATATTGATGGCTTTAGATGGCACAAAACTAAAACCTTTGGACAACAATTCAAGCATGTCCCTATTAAACTTAATGTGGCTAAAATTGTATAGCTTGAAATCACCTATAGTGTTTTTAACAATTTCAGCAAGTGGTAAAAATACAATACCATCAATATTAGGTCTGTCTAAATCATTGTCAAAGTCCGGCTTTGTATAGTTACAGCCATCAATAGGCAAGTCAGTACATGTGTCATATAAAACACTATAGGTGATTTCAACCTATACAATTTTAGCCACATTAAGTTTGATAGTGACATGCTTGAATTGTTGTCCAAAGATTTTAGTTTTGTGCCATCTAAAGCCATCAATATTGTTGATACTGTTTTCGATGTTAAACTATTTGCCAGGAAACTCAATTTCAAGTTACTAATGGGTGATAATTTAGATATTGATAATTCCAACAAATTGTATGTATCTAGTACTTTCAATCCCCCGCTGCATCCTGCTATTGAGTTTTTTGAAAGATGCTGTGAACAAGATGTCAGACATTTGGGTAAGACTAAATCCTATAAGTATGGGTGTTGCAACATTTCTAGGTCGGAAGAAGAGTCCCTTCAATTCCTTAAACTCAAAATTTACGGTTTTGTAAACCTGATAAGGGTGGTGGGCTGGTGGTCTTTACCACCTTGGATTATGAGAATCGTCTACACGCAGTGTTAAATTCTGGTAAATATATGTGCAGTTCAAGATCTGAGGTCAACAGCGCTTACAAGATAATAAGAGATATCATTGAAGACCTCTTTATCGAGAGTAGAATAGACTTGGAAACGCACGCCTATTTGACTACCTCCTTTCCCAAATACGCCTGCATTTATGGTAATCCTAAAATCCATAAGAGCATTCACAACCCCCCACTTAGTTTGTTGATGGATAGTAGAGGATCTCCTACGTATTCCTGTGCCAAGGTAGTGGATGCTATACTTCAAAAATATGTCCTCATGGAAAATCAGATCTGTAAGGATTCATGGTCATTCTTGGACACGATTAAAAACATCGAATTTAATAAAGATAGTAACTTTTTAACAATTGATGTCAAGGACTTGTATAGCAGCATACCCCAAGATATTGCTCTTGAATGGGTTAGTTATATGATGAGAAAACATAATGCACCAGAAAGAGAAATCTACCTGGTGACTTTGTTGGGTGACCTCGTATTGTCTTATAATTTTTTTTACTTTTGCAGGAGAGTTTTATTTACAAAAAGTGGGTGTTGCAATGGGATCCCAATGTGGTGGAAGCATAACCAATTTGGTTATGGCATATTGGGAATCCCATTATGTATTTTCTCAGCAGAACACCTACTACGAGCATTTTTTACTATACACGAGGTTTCTTGACGACATATTTATTCTTCTAAATGTGTGTGAGCAAGAAGTCGATAAAATGTTACAGTACTTTAATAACAGTACTGAATTTTTAGAGTTTACACACACATTTTCAACTGAAAACATTGCTTACTTGGATGTGTGGTTAAGTAAGGACTTGACGCTTAATCGTTACACTGCCAAAATTCACCGAAAGAAGACATATTCTAACACCTTCTTGCATTTCACCAGCTGCCACCCGTTCTTTCAAAAGAGGTCTGTAGTGAAGGGCCAGCTGGTCCGTGCTGCAAGAATGGTTACTTTAGATACGGATTTCCATGACGAATGTTTGACACTCAGGAACATGTTCTTGTCACGTGGTTATCCGGAAGAGCTCCTGGACAAGCTCATACAAGAAATAACTGACAAAAGGTGTCATGATTTTTATTCACCTTTGTTACCAGTCATTAAGAATAACTGCACAAACATACTAACTGGTGACTGTGCGAGTATTTTGTCATATGAGCTAGAATGTCCTGTAACTTATAACGGTCATGGTCAACAACATAGTGGAGGGTGTAACAACCACCAAAGCTCTGAGGGGTTGGAAGTAACTAACATGACTACTATGGCACTTATGGGTGAGACTACAAAACCATCATTTATTACAACATATTTAGTATGGATAGTGGATTATGTACAGACATTATTTTTAAGAACTGGGAATTGTTCAAACTATACCCTAGTATCTATAATAAACTAGATTTTAAACCTAAGGTTGTCTACAAAAAGGGAAGAAACATTAAGAGTATTTTAGAGTCTAGAAAACCACTTCCAGTTTTGAATGCAGGAATGTATAAATGCCAGAGTTGCAACTATTGTAAATATGTTGAGGAAAGTACACACTTCTACATCAACAATCATACATATAAAATAGGCTTTAAATTTAATTGTAATTCAACTTTTGTGGTTTATTTAGCTAGGTGCAAATTGTGCCCAGCCTTCTATATCGGGAAGACCAAAAGAAGGCTAAGAGATCGTATATATGAGCACATGTACGCTATTAAAATTCTGAAGCTGGAAAATGCACTGGCTAAACATATTGCAACTAACCACAATCACAGTTTTAGATTTGTTGCAATAGACCACATTGAGACTAACCAGAGGGGTGGACCTAGACCTTTACAATTAGATGAAGCTGAGTTATCTTGGCAGGTAAGATTATATGCGTACTGTCACCCTGGTATAAATGACGTTTGTTCAATTTCGAGCCTCTTAAAGCTGAAAAGCCTTAAGAGATGACTAGTGGTGGTGTTAAAACAGTATGGGTCTTATGAGAACATGGAGTTGTTAGTTACTTCTACTTTAAA
This sequence comes from Protopterus annectens, assembly GCF_019279795.1. Taxonomy (NCBI): domain Eukaryota; kingdom Metazoa; phylum Chordata; order Ceratodontiformes; family Protopteridae; genus Protopterus; species Protopterus annectens. The sequence goes on along the minus strand of NC_056737.1, from coordinate 313,261,000 downwards.
TGATTAATTGATTAATGAGATGATGCAGCGTTCGTTCTCCAAATGACAATGTATATAAATGTGTGTTTTTATTGTTAGCATGTGATTGGTTTCTGAAGAAGTTGGGCATTTGCTTGACGAAAAGCGCTTAAGTGATTTTTAGTAAAGTTTCCTCAGTGGTTTATATATTTCTTGCCTTGTCGCTTTTTTACGTTTTTTTGGTTTTACTTGTGTTTTTGCCGGTTGTTTTTCGTAATTAGAATATCTACTCCCTTTCCGTCTGTCCCTGATAATCTGCTGAATATCCATTCTGAAATCCTCTCTTTATCAAATCTGCATGCTCATTTCTTTCTACATGTGTCCATTGCAGCGTTGCTGTTTGCACTCTGCATTTCTAAATGCAATCCAGTACTCTTTCCTGTTTATCTATACCTGTAAGGCCATTCACATTCCAGGATAATATGGACAATATAACCATCATGATAAAAAGCTATTTCCCCCCTATTATACATTTTTTGAATGTGTATTTCCAACTTTTCTGTTGCATACATATACTAATATTTGTCAGGTGGATCTTTTGTACATTTTCTTTATATCTCCATTTAAACCTGTGTCCCATTTTACAATACTTTTTGTTATAATGAAAACCCTCAAACCAAAAACTAAACACCTCATCCCTTATTAACTTGGAACAAAACTTGCACATCTTCAGAACATGAAGTTTAACCCTGTAGAAGGGAGAAATTGCCCCAAATTGACTGCTGCACCTACAGACAATATTTAACCGAAAATTAAGGTTACCCATTCTAAAGTGCATGCTACAGCCTGTGCTCTCACTTACACTGATTCCTTTCTTTTCTGCCGCACCCAGAAACAGTGATATAAAGTGGGGTGTATGCTTTACAATCTACCCACAAGTTTAACAAAGTTAAAAAAAAAATCCAGCGTTTTTCAACCACTTTTTATTGCAAAACCATATTTCACAAAAATGTTAAGATGCTTTGTAGTCTTCCATTTATTCACTAATTTCAGAGTTGCTGGTCGTTTTTTTCTATTCATCTCCATCTCCCAACACCAGACTTTGGTTCAAGTCCAAGGTACTGCTGAGTCTTCTAGTCAACTCCTGTGCATTTTTCTGTCTCTCAAGCATTTTCCTTTGGAACACTGGGAAAAGGTTTCACTGGCAAAGTCTCTCTATGAAACTTACTGTCAGAAGAATAAAAAGCAGGGTCCCATTTTGCTTGTTGACTCCCTTTTTTGTTGAATTTCCTTCTTAGCTTGTTCTGCATCAAAAAATTATTTTGATCTTCCAGGAAAAAAAAAACACTTTAAAGACAGCTGGATACCCCAGCTTGAATCTCACACCTGCCTATTGATATTCAGTAATTGTTGGGATAAATCTGCTTCTCTTCTGCTTGGTGTATAGGGAATGATCATTTTCTACAATCTGCTGTCTCCAATTTTTAATACTTTTCCTTTCAGCCACAGTTTTGTTAGGATCAATTCTTTCTGCTGGTATCATTGCATATTTACTAGTGTAGGTCTTGGCTGCTTTCTTGTGGCTAGGTTTGGAGCATACTTTGTTTGCCCTTTCAATTAAATGTTGTTGCGGCTCACCAGTCCAGTTGCTTATTTGTGGTTTTATACAGTTTATACAGTTTGTTCCTTCCAATTTCTCTGGTACAGTAAAAAAAATCTCAAGTTGTCTATGCACATTCTGTCCTCTAACTCTACTATTGTTTTAAACAGTTGATCTGAAGTTGTTAATTTTCTTCCTATTCATCACTGATGGGTTCGGTTCCGAGCCCTCGGAACTGAGTCAGCCTTATACCAAGCTTGCGTGCACCAAAAACTCCCAAGCTAAGCTGGTACCCACAATGCCCTTTGCTCAGTTACCTCGGATCTCGTTTGCCATGCAGCCATTTAGCAGCATTTCGCCGAGCTCTCCAGCTAAGTGCTTTCTTCAGATATATTTACTAGTTTGAAAGTTTTTTTCTCCTTTTATAACTTGTTCTTGTTGTTCTATATTGCTTCAACTCTACCCACAGGTATTTCTCTCTTACCATTGTTGGTAATTTCTTGGTATTTCTAACCTTCTACCTTTACGGTATCTTGTTACAATTTTTGGTATTTGCCTTCTCTCTCCTTTATTTCCTCTCTTTCCTCTCTCTTTCCCTTGTGTGCAAGAGTGTGTTCTGGGATGTCTGAAAAGGGAACTGCGGAGTTTAAACACTGCTCTTCCTGCAGTGGTAAACTTCCGAATAGTGACCTCCATGAAGAATGTGTGTACTGTTTGGAGGTTCTGCATTTATCGGTGAAACCCCCTTGTGGTATCTGTGCTAGTTTCAGTCGGCGGACGCTGAATGAATGTCGTAACAAACTTATTTTAAAGGGCCTGCTTGCTTTGCCTTTTTCAGAGGCCATTTCTGCAACGGAGGTCTCACCCCCTCCTTCGGACAGGAAACGTTCTCGATTGGACTACTCTTCACCGGCCGGTGACAGAGGTAAGGGTCACAGGCACAAGGCCCATAAGTCCTCTTCTGAACACTGTTCTGCCTCTTTGGTGCTGACTACCACATCAGCTCTGAGCCTGGCTCCAATGAAGTTTACCAAGGTAGCCTCATTGATGCCCACCCCAGCACCAATTACGGCACCGCCTATGGCCTTGGTACCGACCAGTGTATCAACTTCTTTATTGGCACTGACTTCGCCCGTTTTGACTCCGATATCGGTTCCGACAACTACCTTGGAACCGTTCCTGTCATCCACCCCTATAGTGACTTGTGCTCCGAGCCTGTTCATGGCTCCGACTATACCTTTATTACCTGTTGCAAAATTGGAGTCGTCTGTGCCGTTCTGCGACACACCACTGACCCAATACTCCTCTAATGTGGACCCATTTGCTGCACAAGCCTGCAGCCCCATTTTGGACCGGCCTGACTCCCCCTCAGGTGCACCGGTGAGATCCACCAGGAGCCTTTCCGAATTGGATGTGGTGCGCCTTTTTGATAAGCTGCTGACTGCTAGGAGAATCTCCAGTCTGCCTAGACCCTATCCCACTTCTGGCTTTGGGTCTGTTTCTCCAGCAACCCCTACTTACTCTCCTCCCTTGGACCCCTCGGTTTCAAGGCTCATCTATCCAACTTTTACTAGAGGAATTCCTTCCTTGGCAACGTCAACAACTCTGTCTGAGGCTCCGAGATCCCTTTGGGTGTCAGTTCCATCGAAACCCACCATTTCTCAGTGGTGGAGCCCCTGGTTCCGGCGTCGGTTCCGACGGTTGTGTTGGCCCCGATTTTGGATCAGAGGGTGACTACCTCTCAGAGCTTGATTGAGGCTCCATCCCCAGGGGTGGACCGTCTGGAGCGGGGTGTGACCCCGGTTCCGATTTTATCTTCGGTTCTGGGTTCCCATTCCTCTTCGGGCGAGCTTGCTTTCCGGGTGATGGAGAGGGTGCTTGCTGCCAGAAGTCCTCCACAGTTGGTTATTCCCCCAGTTCCCTCTGAGTCACAGCTGTCAAAGGCCACCCCACCCCGTGCAAAGCCCAGGCGAACCCTGTCCAGGGCATTTCACTTTCCAAGTCTTCTTCGGATGTTCCCACCAAAGAACACCCTCGTAAATGGGTGTGTAAGAGGAAACACATGGACTCCCCGGAGGAGGCACTCGGAGGATACGGACTACGATGATGGGGAAGGGTCCCCATGGTCACCCCCTGATGGTCTCTTTTGGGGACATCATGGAAATTTTGAAACAGAGGGATGACTAGAAGTCCTCAACTACTTCCTCAGAGGAATCCATATTCCTGCAGGCCTTTCGCTCTTGGCCCTCTACTTCTTGGTTAAACTCATCATGCAGTGGGCTTGGAAGAACCCCGACTCCATTGAGGCCATCCCCAGATCATCAGACAAAGTACTCTTCCCCTCCAGAGAATCAACCCCATTGGTCCAGAGGCTGGCCAGTGGACACTATGGTGGTGGCGGCTGCCACGAAAAAGGACCTTGCAGAAGAGAGTCCTGCTGTTCACCCACCCAACAGAGAGTCCTGGGCAGTGGACAGGTTAGGGAAGCAAGTCTTTGCATCAGCGACCTTTGCAGTTAGGTCTCTGAACTTTCTGGCACATTTACGAGGCTCCAGAGAAATCTTATCTCAGAACTCTCTGGAACCCTAGTGGGTCAAGTATCAGATGGAGCATGAGATAAAGTTGCTTCCCAACTTGCCACCCTAGAATCCATACTCAGTTCATCCATGAGGTTGCTGTCACACGCAACCGAAGGAGCAGCTAGAGCTGCAGGTGGAGGCATAGTCATGAGACGTCATGCCTGGATGCACATCTGTGACCTCGCAGACTCCTTCAAGTCTTCCTTTCTAAATGCCCCTATCGCGCCTTCGGCTCTGTTTGGTGATAAGGTCAAGGATACACTAGCCAGGTGTGAGCAAGATGGGAAGACCTTGACTGCCGTTGGCCTGTGCTTTTCCAAACCTCAGCGTTCCTTCTCCAGGAATCAGAGGAGCGGAAAGATGTGGCACAAGAAGTCTCGAGGTCCTTTCCGAGACACACGTGGTGAGGACTCCTCCAGAGGCAGAGGGGGTTCCAATAATGGAAGACTTCCCTTTCAAGGCAGAGAGGGTCCCTGGAACCAGGTAGACCATATCAACGCTCCTGAGGCGCTGCCCGATTGCTTTCCTCTGGAAGCAGTTGGAGCACGTTTCTCTGCACCAAGCTGCCTGGCTATCCATTACGAATGATCAGTGGGTGAAGAGAATCATTACCAGAAGTTACCATATTCCACTAATATCCTGTCCAAGACCTCCAAAATCCCTTCCTGATGTTCCACTCAGTCAAAGGGAGGAGGCAGCTTCCAAAATACGAAAGCTACTTCAAAAACGAGCCATCCAACAGGTCCCCCCAGATCAGTGCAGATCAGGGTTCTACTCAAGATTCTTTTTGGTGCCAAAGAAAACAGGACTGGCGGCCCATTCTGGATCTCAGTCAATTAAACAAATCAGTAGTTCAGACCAAGTACCTCATGGTCACGATTCAATCCATCCTCCCGTTTCTGCGGGAGGGTGTGTGGATGTGCTCATTAGATCTCCGGGATGCGTATTACCATATCAAGTTGGACACGGGCTCCTGGAGCCTCCTTTGCTTCTGGTTGGGAGCCAATCCCTATCAATTCAGAGCCCTGCCTTTTGTTCTCTCAACGGCCCCTAGAGTGTTCACGAAATGTCTTGCAGTGGTAACAGCTCATCTGAGACTTCAGGGATTCCAGGTGTTTCCATATCTAGATGATTAGCTCCTCTCCGTCCCCACAAAGTGTCTTCTGGTCAGGGCCCTCCGCTACACATTGGCTCTAGCGGAGTCATTAGGTATCACCATACACTGGGAGAAATCAAGCCTTCAACCATCACAACAACTGGAATTCATAGGGGCAGTATTCAACATGCAGTCAAGCCTAATCTCACTTCCTCTCTACAGGCTTCAGAGACTCTGGGCACAAGTTCAGGTGATACTCTGTCAAAGCAAGGTGTCTGCAAGGGAGATTCTTCAAGCCTTGGGATCTATGGCTGCAGCCATCCCCATAGTCCCCTTAGCCAGACTACACATGAGATTCCTACAATGGCTCCTTCAGGCCCAGTGGATACCCAATCTCCACCCCCTGAGCTCAAAGATCCTAATCATCAACATTTGCAAACAAGATCTCCTCTGGTGGATGAGTACAGATGAAAATCTTTGGTGTCGTCCCTTCCACGTTCCACAGCCTAGTGCCACGGTGACCACGGATGCTTCTCTGATGGGGGGGGGGCACTTCCAAGGAAAGTCAGTCCAAGGCACGTTGTCCGATGTAGAGGTCAATTTGCATATCAGTGTCCTGGAGTTAAGAGTGGTGCTATTGGTGTTGCAAGCTTTTCATCCGCTTCTTCCGTCTGGAACGATTTCTGTCCAGTCGGACAACATGTCCGTGGTCTGGTACATAAACAGGGAGGGACCAAGTGTTACCCCCTTTGTCTCGAAGCCATGAGAATCTGGCAGTGGGCGATAGCTTCCAACCGCTTCCTGATTGCAACGCATATCCCGGGGAGCTCCACCGTGATTGCAGACCAACTGAGCAGATGCATCCTTCATCCTCACAAGTGGCCTCTCAACCCGAGTGTGGCAACGGAAATTTTCAGCCACTGGGGCCAACCATGCTGCAACCTTTTCGCCTCCCCTTCAAATACAAAATGCAGCAGCTACTTTGCCCTCTTTTCCCCCTCTCAGGGAGTCACTGAGAGACGCTCTAGTCCACGATTGGCCCATGGGTCTTTTGTATGGTTACCCCCCGATTCCCTTGTTCTATGGAAGGCTATTGAGTTGAGAAGCAAAGTGATCCTCATCGTTCTGTTCTGGCGTCAAGTGTGGTCCCCATTCCTTCAACCTCATGTTACAACCTCCTTGGATCCTAGACACTCATCAGGACCTAATTTCTCACCCACAAGGGCTGACTTCCCCGAATCTGTCCACCCTCAAAATGACAGCTTGGTTTCTCCACTTCCGTTAGTTGCCAGGCAGAAAACCCTTTCTTCAAATGTCCGGGATATTATTTTGGCTTCTCCTAAACCATCCACCAGAAAACTTTACAGGGATAAATGGAAAAGATTCTCTATTTGGTCACGTAATTAGGAGCTAGACCCGTTCTCAGCCCCCGTAGCCACTAGTCTTCATTATTTGGCTGAGCTGTTTGACAAAGGGGCCTCAGATTCTACCATTCGTGTCCATCTAGCAGCTATTTCCAACTTCCATAACGGGTCTGAAGGAGTACCACTTATCTCCTCTCGTCTTTGCAAGACCTTCCTTAAGGGTATTTTTCACAGCAGACCTCCCATCAGACAGCCGGTGGAGGCATGGAATTTGTCCTGGGTTCTGCAGGCTCTCTTCCTGCCAACGTTTGAGCCGGCTGCCACCTGTGATCTAAAATTCTTATCATGGAAATCCTTATTCCTGGTGGCTATAACTTCAGCAAGACGAATTTCTGAATTACAAGCATTATGTATCAAGAGCCCTTATCTGATCTTTCATAAGGACAGATCACTTCGAACTAACACATCGTTTCTCCCCAAAGTGGTTTCTGACTTTTTGATTAACCAGTCCATCAAATTCCCTGTGTTTTTCCCAAATTACTCTAACAAGGGAGAATACTGCCTTTATTCCCTGGATGTTCATAGACAATTGCGCTTTTATCTGGACAGAACTAAAGCATTTCACAAGTCAGATCGCCTTTTTGTTTTCTTTGCGGGCCCTAGATTGGGAGGTGCAGTATCAAAGGTTACTTTGTCTAAATGGCTCAGGGATTGCATTGCCTTCACATGTTCACTTATGGAGGAATCCAAGCCTGGCCAAATCAAAGCTCACTCAATTAGGGCTATTGCAGCATCTGTTGCCTTCCACTCTAGGGCCAACCTGGATGACATTTGTGCAGCTGCCATTTGGGCTAAGCCCTTCACTTTTATCAAGCATTACAAATTGGATCTGATCTCCAGGGGAGGAGCGGCCTTTGGTTCAATGGTTCTCAGGAATGTTCTTCTATAAAGGCCACCCAGGTTCTCCAAATAGCTGGCGACTCGGTCCCATCAGTGATGAATAGGAAGAAGATTAACAACTTCAGATAAAGAAGTTATGTCTTACCATAACGTTCCAACTGAGTTGTTGATCTTCTTCCAGTCATCACACCCTCCCACCGACCCCCTCCTAAGGTTCCTGTTGGATCTTCTGGGTCTTTGTGGTGTATTAGGGTTTCTGTGCAGAGATGGCCTCTGACTTATTCTTTCTCTATATGTTGCATGCAAACTCGATCTGAGGTAACTGAGCAAAGGGCATTGTGGGTAGCAGCTCAGCTTGAGAGTTTTTGGTGCACGCAAGCTTGGTATAAGGCTGACTCTGTTCCGAGGGCTCGGAACCGAACCCATCAGTGATGACTGGAAGAAGATCAACAACTCAGATGTAACGTTATGGTAAGACATGACTTCTTTTTCTTGAGAAACCTCATATTCACCCTTTGATTTTTGCAGTTTTATCAGTTTATCTGGATGGCTAGTTAAAGCGTCTTCTATTTTTTCAGCTGTTTGTTGTTTGAATTGACATAGTCCTTCAGTGCTTAATTTATTTAATCACTTCTGAATCTATTTGATTTATTTTTTATTTTTTCCTCTAAATTACAATATGTCCTTTGAACCAAAGCTGAAGCTTGAACTGCTTTTTGCAAACAGCTGCAGAATCTTAGACAGTGTTTTTTCTTCACAATTTGTGGTTGTTTTTCTTTCATATATAGAAAATGTGTTCTTTGCTGCTATCCAGGCAGTATATTCACTAGCCAGTAACTGAATTTTAACAACAACAAAAAATCAATGGCACTCCTTTTTTTCAGTTTCTGTTTTCACAGTAGGAAAGCTGAAGTTATGCTGTTGATCAGTGTGCAGACACCTTGGTAGTCCTGACCCTACCAGTAATATTGAAATGTTTGACACTGTTACTGGACCTTAGTTTACTTTGTTGCTGTTTTGAGGTGTATTGGGTGGCTTTATTAGTATGTTTGCCTTGAAAAGCTTCTTTAGTTTCTCTTTCTTTTAAGCTGTTCTATTGCATATACATTTTAATCTTTTTAATGAGATTGGTAGTGAGATATGAGTTTTTTGTTGTTGTTGTCATCTTGAACACTTTGAGTTACAGACAGCAATGTGTTTCTTTTCTTAATAGTGTTTCAGGAGGATAGATGGATATCTTTCTACTGAACTGTGCTCCATGCCTAGCTGTTATGTCTGAAACCATTGTGAACCAAAACAAATATTCAGTTTCTCTCATTTTATTTTTTTAAACACCTTTATTGAATTATCACTTATGTCATAGGCAAATTTACATTTGTATAAAAGTAATCAAACGGTATTAACAAGTTCACATTTACAAACACTATACTTCACATATATTGCTATATATCATATAACCTAAGAAACATTACATAAATTATTCAATTCCTGCCGTTTTTTCTTTTTTAAGCAAGAAACATCTTTATTAAACCATCACGTGTGACGTAGACAGTCCTACATTTATTACATTTATGTAAATGAAAACAAGCCACACCGACACAATCTTAGTTGCAAAGATTTTACATCACAAACCTTACCGACGCACTCCCAGTTGCAAACATTATACATCCCTTATAATCTGCCCAGTCATTTTCAGTCAAACATTACGTAGCTCATTTTAGTCCTGCCTTCTTTGAAACCTCATTCCTCCCCTGCATTTATTGTTCCCACAATTCCAATTTTTCCTATGTAGTTTGCTCCTAATCTTTTTTAAAGATCTCAGTTCCAGTTGTTTTATCTCTGTTACTATATTCACTGCTTCTAGTATTGTTGGTTTAGATTTTAATTTCCATTTTCTAGAAATTGCTTTTTTGGCAGCCAACATAATTTGACACAGCAAGGCCTTACCATGTCTAGGCAATTCCGATTCTATATCATAGCTCCGAAAAATCATTTCCCTGGTTACACCAATCTGCCCACCCAATATCTCAGACTGTGCATCTTGCAGGGAATCCTTAAAGTCCGCCAACTCACCATACTCCCAGAAAATATGTTCCCTATTACCGCTTTCTTTCTCATCACACCTCCAATATTTGCGGTCTACATGAGGAAAAATGCTCTGGAGTGTACTTGGGGTATAAAATCTCTATGTAAGCATTTCCAAGCACAAATCCTAAATCTTATAGATTTTGTTAAATATTTAGGAGGCATACATGTATCCTCTGATTATCCAGTCTCTTTCCAATCCTTTCTAACCTCCTCGGATCGATTCTTATAGTTATCATTCAATATTTTGTATGCTCTACTGCTGTATCTTTCGGCTTTTCCCGGTTAGGGGTCGCCAGAGTGGAACTCTGGTCCGTTAATGATTGGCAGTAGAGTTTTACGTACAGAGTTGCCAGCCCTGACGTACAACCTTCAACGAAGGTACGCCCACTCACGCACGTCTCCCACACAGGAGACGCTTTAGCTGAGGATTGAACAGGACAATGTCTTACTGTGAGGCGGCAGTGCTACCGCAGCACCACCACCGCAGGTTATATGCTCTACTAATTATTCCTTTTTTAATGAACACTTCTGTTCTAGATTGTCTACCAGTGCTGGTCTTTCGTTTAGGACCCAACTATTTCTTTTTCTTTGCCTATACTCTAATATCAATTCTTGATAGGGAAGGCAGTCCAAATAAATTCTTGGTGTCTTCCCATTCTATCATCTTTCCCTCTCTAGTTATTTGCTAACAATACCTTGGTTCCTTTGCCAGTTTTCTCCAATACATTCCAGCCCCTGCCCCCTGCCTGTTGTCTGTATCTCTGATTGCAGTAATCTCTATTGGCAGAATCTCCTTTCTCCATTCTAGTGTTGGTTCAGTTCTTAAGATACTGCTGCTACTTTATAGATGTAATACTCAATGTGATTATTGTTGTTCTCCTTAAAAGCCTGCATCCAAGATCCCAGTCTGTCCTTGTTTCTTGAGCTTCTCGCCTGTTCATCATCATCCCTTTTCACTTTGAATTATAGTTTTCTGCTTGTGTTATGTATAGGAGCCTTAACTGTGTAGCTCTGAAATACCCCTTCAAATTCGGTAGTCCCAGTCCACCCTGTTCTACTGGAAGAAGCAGTGTATCCCACTCAACTCTTGCCATCTTCCCCTCCCAGATAAAGTCCTTCAGCACTTTATTAATTGCTGTCCACAACTTCTCTTCTAGTTAATAAAAATATGCCTGACCTATGTATAAGACTAATGGGACTAAAACATTTTAACTGTGAGTATCTTACTGTCCATATCCATTTAACAAATCTTCCATTTTCTCAGTTTTTGTATTATCTTTTGTTTAGTCTCTTCCCACATATCTTTAGCTGCCACACCAGAATAATTTTTAATCCATACTGCTAAATACTTAATTTTATCATGTCCCCATAAATATGGTTATTGCTGAACCAATTCATATGTGGGTACATAATTTACCGATATTGCCTTACTTTTAGGATCATTAATTTTGTATCTTGAAAAGATTTGAAACTGTCTCAGAATGTTCCACAACACTGAAATGTCCTTTTCTGGTTTTGTCAGGTATAAAATAATATCATCTTCAAATAGAAACAGTTTTTCTTGAATGCCATACCAATTATATCTTTGAATTTGTGAGTCCCTTATTTTCTTTGCCAGTAGTTCTAAATATAATGCAAATAACAAAGGGGAAAGAGGACACTGCTGTCTGGTTCCTCTGTTCAAGCAGAAATTGTCAGACAGGACCACACCCACTTTAATTTTCACCTCCGATCCCACATATATCCTCCTAAGCAACCTTATTTTTTTTCAGGAAATGCAAATGCTTCCATTGTCCTGCTGATTAAGTCCCAGCTTATTGTGTCAGATGCTTTCTCTGCATCAAGACCTACCAACAACAATGGTATTTTTTTTTTTTTTTTTTTTTACATTCTCCTTTCCTCTGGATCATCAGTGTTCTGTTAATGTCGGATGTTTGCCTCCCCTCCACAAAACCACATTGATCCATATCTATCAATTTTGGCATTACTTTTGCCTTTCTTTTAGCCATTATTAGACATGGACACTTTTCTACAGTCATGGTTTAGTATTGAAATTGGCCTTTATGAAGCTGGAGCCGATGGATCTTTACCCTCTTTAGGTATTACAGCTACTACTGCTTTTTTCCAGGATGTCGGTGGTACTTCTCCTCTTCATAAGTTCATAGGTGTTTACTAGGCTAATGACCACAAGGGCCTTTTTAAGCCTAGCCGTGCATCCCAAATCTCTGACAAGTTCTGATACCCTTGATAAGTGTAAGCATGAGGTTTGGGAGATGAACCATTTACAGGCTGCCTGTGTCCATTAGAGACATAGGTGCCAAACTAGGGATGAATTTCCTGTTCCCCATCCCCATCCTCTTGTCAAAGTTGCACATGAATTGGGTTAGGGAGGGACTCTACTTCACATGGAGGGGAAGCCTGTTCCATAGAAGGGGTAGTCTCTGGGATACTTAACAGTCTCTCCAGCAGGTCCTTTTTATATCACAGGGAAGGTTTAAGTCTTTAGAATAGGTAATTCTGGTGCCGTTTGTTTTGTGGATATGCGGGGGGTCCATCAGAATGGGATCTAACAGTGCCTTGTATGCCAGGCATATATCTCCTCTCAAAAGCCTGTAGGAGACAGAGTACAGGTATAGGGCCTTGAGGCAGTCTGCATAGGACATTTTAGTTATGCCATGCATTCTTTTAGTGAGGAACCTCTGGACGTTCCAATTGTTGGATATGTCTGGTTAGGTACATACCAAAGGGGGCATTGTACTCAATGATAGGTCTGATGAATGCCAAATACAGTGGAATAATGACTTCCTTGGACTTAGATGCCATACCTTTGTTTATAAGTTGGGCAACATAGAGTGATTTCCTCACTAATGTAGACATATGATGGTCAAAGGCTAGATTACTATCTATGTGTCTCCTAAGTCCCTGACTACTGGGTCAACTCTAAGGGGTGTGTTGTTAATGTGATAGTTACCAGGGATAGATGACTTCCCAAAGGATACTATTATGCATTTCTTGGCATTTAGTTTTAGTCCATGGCTGTGACTTGTTTGTCTGTGTCAACCATTCCTGGAAAACATTTATGTCAGTGTGTGATTCAATGGCAGCTCCTAATTTGCAGTCATCTGCAAATTTTGTCATCCGGAGACCACTGACATTGGCCTTGAATTCACAGACATAAATGCCAAAATGTTGAGGTCCAAGGACTGATCCCTGAGGGACTCCACTTGTGACTGGCCTCTGCGTTAGAGGAGGACTTCCTAATTCTAACTTCCTGAGTCCTGTGAGCCAGTTGGCTATACACTGGGTGACATTTGAGTTTGTTACTTAATCTCTTAAGTTTGTCAACAATGCCCAAGTGGGGTATTGTGTCATATGCCTTGGCCAGTTCAAGGTAGGAAGTGTGAACTATTTTTCCCTCATCCATTGCTTGATTACCTTCTCAAAGAAGTCTACCAGATTGAGTAGGCATGATCTGCCCTTGACGAAACCAAACTGGGTTGGTTCCAGTGTGTGGAGGTTTACTATATTTCTTTTGATCATTTCCATGATTCTTTCCATGGCTTTACATGTAAGACTAGTGAGACTTATGGGTATGTAGTTTCCAGGGTCTGTAGATGGCCCAACTCTGTGCAGAGGGATGACTGTTGTTCTCAATTCATGAGGCACAAAGCCTGTTTGGTGGCTACAGTTATAGTAATTCCAGAACCCTGATAGGTCATGTTTCATGCTATTTAGAAGGCATCCTGGGATGTTGTCTAGGTCCATTGGTGCAGTGTTCTTGTTCTTAGAAAGAGCATTAAGGACTTGTTCCCTAGAGATAGTAGGCGGAGTTGTATTTGATGGTATTTCCTGATGGAAGGTTGAGGGGGAGAGAGGAGTAAAGTTGGAGCTGAATTTATCAGCCAGGAGGTTTGCTATATCTTATCTTAAAATATTGTTAAACAAAACATTCCAAATTTTTAATAGTTTTTTTGTCCATCCTAGCTTCCAAACTTCCACAGGAATACCATCTATTCCTGGGGACTTTCCTGTGGATTGCTTATACATTACAATTTGTATCTCATCGCCTCCTATCCTGACTGTAATTTAAACATCATCTACCTCTAACCTTGGCATATTTAACTTCTTCCATAAACATTTTAGTTTGTATCTTTTCTTGATTTTCATATTTCTGTGCTTTATACAGACTTTCATAGAATTTATGAAATATTTCTAATACCTGTACAGGATGACTTATTACCTTCCTTGTTATAGGCATTCTAAGCTTGGCAACAGCCCTTTTTACTTTCTTTTGCCCGAGTTGTTGTGCTAAAAGTTTTTGTGCTCTAGTGTTAGCAAAAAACAGTTGCTTAGCAATCTTCCTAAACTCTTTTATATTATTGAGGTAATCCCTTATTTTCTGCTTAGCATTCTGCAGTTGATCATCTTGTTCTGGAGATTCACCCATTCTACAAAACTTTAACATTTGTCATTCCCTTTAAATAATTCTTGTTACTTCTTAGCCATAGTTCCCATTCTTTTATTTCCACGCTGGTTTTTAAACTCCACCTTAATTTTATCCCACTCCCTAGTTATATTTTCAGGACTAATGTCTATCCTCTAAAGTAGCTCTTGAATAATTTCCACTACTCATTCCATAAATTCCTCTCTCTTCAACAGCTAGGTGGGAAAGTGCCAGGATCTCCTTTTTATTTTAGTTATTTGCACATGATCTGAAATAGTTAAGTATCAAGACTTTCAATTAAATGCACATTTTCTTGTGAAATGTAAATTCTGTCTAGCCTAACCCACTTTTTTTTATCTTGGGGAGTAATATGTATATTCACTCTGAACTCATGTTCCTGAATTCACATCTTCCGTGCCAAATATTTTCATACATTTCTTCAAAAATGTACCCACTTTTGTTATAATTTCCCTTCTGGGTCCCTCACACACATCTTCACTTCTGGAAATCAAATTGCAGTCCCTACATATAACTAATATTCCCTGCTGAATACTGATTATTTCTCCCAGAATTTTCTTAAACTCCATTATAGCAGTTTTAGGTGGAATATAAATACATGCCAGTGTAATCCTCCTCCATTGCCATTAGCCCCTTGGCAGTACAAATCTGCCATTCTTATCTTTACTGCACTCTTCTATCAGTATTGGAGCTCCTCTTGCAATTAATATAGGTACTGCTCTTTTCCTTTGTCACAGTTTTTATGTTGAGTAATCATCCTGAAAAATCTTTCTTTATCAAATTCACATGTTCAGTTTTTTCTGTAACATAGCTATTTGCACTTTAAATTTTGTAATATAGTTCACTTTTCTTTCTTTTTTATATTTATTTGTGGGACCCTTGACATTTAAAGACATCACAGAAAGCATTATTGCATTAAAAAGCCATTATTCCAACCGTTTATGTACACCTTTTTTGATAA
The DNA here is from genome assembly GCF_019279795.1 of Protopterus annectens. Lineage (NCBI taxonomy): Eukaryota > Metazoa > Chordata > Ceratodontiformes > Protopteridae > Protopterus > Protopterus annectens. The sequence goes on along the minus strand of NC_056737.1, from coordinate 313,245,992 downwards.
AGGTTTAGATCCAGCTTTTTGTTACTACTGCTTAGTAGGTTGAACGTTTATATAGTTGTTTCTTGTCATACCCATTTGAGCCAATATCGCATCTTACAAAGCTTTTTGTTTTATTGAAAGCCCTAAAAATAAAAAACCCACAATATCTCCCTAAAACCTATTAATTTAATACTAACACACAGCTGTACATCTTCATATATTAAAGTGTTACCTTCCTAATCGGAACAAATGTCTGAAACTGATAACCACACTCCGAGACTTGAGCTAACCTAAATGAAAGGCTATCCATGCTAAGATGCATGGTGCCGCTTGTGCTTCTACGAAGTACTATCTGGTTTTGTCCTGTAGCTCTTCCAGCTGGAAAAAAACAATGAATGCTTTCAGAGAACATTATCTCCTAGCCAGTTTCTCTCTTCTTTTTTTTCCTAGCCAATCACTCTCCACCAGATTGTAACCAATTTCTCCTTATCAGATTGTCTCCATAGAGACATGAGAACCAGTAGTCAATTTCTCTCTATCAGATTGTTTTTGTGGAGATATGAGGGCCAAATACAGAATTGCTACTAAGCATGCATTCGTTTGCTTGAAAAAAAGCCTCAGAATATTTATTCCTTTTCATTCACTTGTGTTTTTTTTCTTAAAAGATGTCAGTAATTCAATCCAAGGTCCCTATTCCAGTAATTCACCCATACAAGAATGAGAAAAAGCACACCAATCCTCCTTTTGTCATGCTGTTTTAACCAGGCTTTTACATTGCAATGTCTACATTTCTTAAAACTGAAGAAGAATGAGAATGGAGAAAGAAAGGGAAAAAAGAACAGCAGCACGCATTTACAATCCTCATTATACTTAAAAAATAACTGAGAAAACTCTATAGCATGCAAGGAAAACCATATACTAGAAAAATAGTACTGTTAAGAAATAAATGTTTCTTACAGTTAACTTTCTCCCCTCTCTTCCCCTCCCCAAAGCATTTTTCTGAACATTAATGACATGAAGTAGGGCATATACTTTAGAGCCCCCCACAAGTCCAACAGAATCTGAAAAAGTCCAGTATTTCCAGATTTTCTTTTTCTGTCATATTTCACAAATATAATTATTGCACTGTAATCCCACATGGTTACTGATTTTATTACTGTTCAACTCCATTTCCCAGATCATGTTTCTGCTTCCTTTCCAACATATTATCTATTCTTCTAGTCAACTCTCATGCTCCCTTCCTTCTATCCAACATTTTCCATTGTAACAGTGGAAATGGTTTCACAGGTACAGTCTCTCTGTGGTCTTTATTACCAGAAGAACAATAAGGAGAATCAGCTTCTGTTTCACAGGTCATGTTTGGTTGGACAGATGTTTGTATTTCCTCCTTAGCGTCTACTTAATAAAAAAAAAAATGATTTTTGTCCCGCCAGGGAAGAATACCTTGAAGACAGCTGGGTACAGCAGTTTGAATCTCACACTTGCGTCTCCACATTCCCTGAATAATAGAATGAACTTACTCCTCTTCTGCCTGGTGTACAATGAATAATCATTCTCCACAAACACTCTGCTCTCTCCCACTTTTAGAATTTTGTCCTTCTGCCACAGTTTTTTCAGAATCAACTCCTTCTGATGGTAGGATTGCATCTGTACTATTGAAGGTCTAGGTTGGTTTCTTATAGTCAGGTTTGGAGCATACATACGATGTGGCCTTTCAGCTAACAACTCGTGCTGTGGAATACCAGTCCAGTTGCTTATTTGTGCTTTCATAAAATTAATGCAGTCTGTTCCTTCCAGCTTTGCTGGGGTAGCTGAAAATCTCAGGTTTTCCCTATGTGCTCTGTCCTCTAATTCTATTATGTTTTTAAACTTCTCCTTCTGAGGAGTCTCATATTCGGCCAGCCTTTTGTTCATTTTAACCTCTGAGTTTTGCAGCTTTATCATCTCATCTGAATATCTTTTTAAAGCTTCAGTTTCTCTCATTTTAGGATCATTTTGAATTTTAGGTAGTAGCAATTCTACTTTATGAATCTCTGAGATCAAATGGAGATTTACATCGAAGTTGAGGTTATCCATGTGGAGAGTGACATGTAGATTTGTGGCAAGCTTGCTGTTTGGAGGAATGGCAGACATTTTGAAGTGAGCATGTGCTGGTAACTACAGTGTTTTGGCATCTTGGCACATTGAGTCATTATTCATATGGTGGGGGGAAATTATGATGTCTAAGAGGGACTAAAAGATGACCATTTAATTATCTATTGCCATTTTCATCCATGTGTTATGTAAGTCTAGCAAGCCATCTGGGAGAAGTTTAAAGGTTGTCAGTAAGGTATTTTTTCTGAAGGGGGGTACCTTGTTGATTACAACTTCTTTACTTCATAACTTAATTCTAGTTAGTTTTTGTTGTATGACTTGCATTAAAGCAGCCCTAAAGGAAAAGACGAGTTACTTTTCTGGAACCTGTTAATCCTTATGGACAAATGTGTTTTAATTTCTGAGCGTCTTGCAGTAATATTTCATGATTATGTAGTTCTAGCTGGAAATAAATGTTTATTAAATATTGTCCTTTTTATCCATTTTAATCATTTTCATTTTATCATTTGTTTGGGCACTGTTCCATTTTGTCTGAATAACACTAGAGAGGAAACATGGTAGTCACTTGAAAAAAAGTTCATCAGGAAAATATGCTCGCTTGTTCTCTAAATAATTTTGAATGAAGGTAGCTTCTTCAGAAACTTTTTTTCTTACACTTTTGCTTCAGAATTGTCTTGAGTGTGTAATGAGGATAAGCAGAAACTTGGGTACTTAAGTATTATTGCAGGCACATTCGTAAGCAACTCACTGTCACTTGATGTTGCGATATTAAACCGTGAACTGGTAAAAGATTTGTTTTTTTCAGTGAAAGTGTCACTATTATATCAACAGATTTATTTGATGTGTGCCCGGAGTTGCGGATTTCTTTTTGTTTCGAAAATAACCCTAGTGGGATAGAAAGTCAGGTGACTTACCCATTGTATTTGCTGTGTTTATCACGAATGTGCAAGCGGCATTCACAGCTGTACTTAATCTGGCAAAGGTGAAAAACAAGTTTTTTTTTTTTTTTTTTTCTCAGCCAAGTTACAGTAATTCCCCCAACCCCATCATGTCTTTCTCTTAATTTTTCCTCTTTTCCGACTGTTGCCTCCCTTCTCTGAGTTGTAATTACAAAGTAACGCTGTCCCAACACTCCCTTTCATTCACGGAAGCTACCTGGACTGTTGTGTTAACAGGAACGGTTAAAGAACCGTACTATGGAAATAATGTCATGGCATGCTTGTCATTAGCAGAACAACTGCATGACAATGAACAAGAAACAAACAAAACTATTTATCTGACATTTCTTTACTATGAATATGCAAGTAGGCAGTAACTCATTTTCATCCAACACCCATGGCCAAAAACTCTCCAATCAGATCAGGTGTACAGATTCTGTGATTCCGTTGTTTTGGTCTTTCTTTCAGACCCAACTTTTACTGTTATCCAACGAGGTTGTAGTTGAGAGCTACCTTGAGTTCTTCACAGAACTGGGATTTCTTTTCTGTTTACAAGAAGAGCTAAGTGAGTTGCTTAAGAATGTGGTTACGATAATACGTAAGTACCGAAACTTGCTTTAAAAACATGGTAGTGTGTCTAATCTGATGGAATATTACTTGTCAGTTTGTCAGATGGAATTTGGTTTCAGTTATTGATGATCAGGTTCTGTTATTATTATTGTTATTGTTATTATTACTATTCCTATTTGCCATTCATCTTTTCTGTCTTGTTGCCTGTGAGATTAGCTGTCCCTGAGAATAGATTTCCAGAATGGCTGTGTCTGCAGTCCTTCCAACAGCCATTTAATTTAGTTATGTGGGATACTGCTTGCAAGCTTTTTGGAACTAGTGTTAAGTCTCCCTTGAAACCTGCCTTGCTTGTTAGATGTGATGTATTACAGTTGGCCAGCTGCTGTGGTGTGCAATCAAGTTCCAGCAGGCACTGGAATCTCGTCTCTGTTAGGGGCCTTTGTGAGGTATCAGCTGTTTTTCCACAAGCTCACAAGGAAGGAGTGTCATTATGTGATGATCAGCTCCTGTCTATTTCAGCCATTCCTTGGTTTGTTCTTGAAGTCTCGCTACTGGAGACTGAGACAAAACTGCAAGTTGCTATGTTGCAGCCTATGTGACTACCAGGATTGTGTTGCTCAGTGATGGGTTGAATATTAGTTGGGTCATTGAGAAAACCCATGTTGTTGTAGTTATTTACAGAAATGGCACAGTGCTTGTGTGTTAGATATAATTATAATTATTAACCAACTTGGTCCTGGAAGTTAGAGTAAAAGGAGGGGGGGGGGTGGAATCGGCAGGCTTCACGTGGCTCAGAGAAGAGGTGATTGGAAAGTGCAAGTACACTCCTACCCTAAATGAAATAGATATTTGCCATTTGGTGAAACCATACACAGATAGATGCAGGGGCTTCAATAATTTAAATGAACACTGCTGGTGATCTTTATTGTATGTAATATCTCCCCATTTCTCTCTCTGTATATCTGTTTTTAATACTGCTTTAACTCTTAATAGATTATGCTATCTTTCAGCACTATGCCCACTTCCTCTCCTGATTTAGCTGATGAGTTTTATTACATAGTTTACATGTAATAGGAGTTTATGGTCTTGTAGTGGGATGGCTTCATCTGGATGCAATACCAGAGCTGTTTTGACCAGTCAATTTAAACAAAAGAAGGGGGTTGCAATAGGGTCTGTAGCAGGGCTTGTAGGAGTACCAGATTTTAAATTCTATTAAGAGCATGTTTAAAGTAAATTTATTATAAACAATTCATTGATGACTTGTTTTTAATAATGGAAGGAACCTCTAATAGCAGCAAGGATTTAATAAAGGTGTTGAATCAGAAGTCTGAGTTTTTAAGATTTACGTTAGGAGAGGCTGGTATTCAAGTAATGTTTTGGGTGTGACATTAAAATGGAATACAGATTTAAGAGAGTTTGAAAGTAATATTCATAGAAGAGAGACATTCGCAAATAATTATTTTACATCATTATAACAATCTTCCCCCGTTTATGAAGAGATCTTTGTAGAGGACAATATATAAGAGCTAGTAGGATGACTAGTAATGACAAGCAGCTTAGAGATGAATTTTTCTTTATAATCAATATATTTTTAAATGGGGGTGTATAGTAAAGAATCCCTACAAGAAATTGAGAAAAAAATATTAGCTACAAGAGGTATGACTACGAGATCACTGCATGAAAGAATCTGGGTACATTTATATAGTATTAAAAAGAAGAATGTAAAAATGCACTTTTTAAGCATAGCATAGAATATGGTAGATGCAAAAAGTTCCTTTTTTCCATTATAGAATAAGGGTTTATTGATTTTTAGAGGGAGTGATTTTAAAAACTTTTTAGAGCAGAAAGAAAAATTATGGCAGCTTCATATGGGGGGCAGATAAATTTCCCGAGCTTAATGATATGATAAATATAATTTTTTTTTTAAGTAGGTTGTGCACAACAAAATGATTATTTTTAGTGTTTTTGTATTTGATTTTAGCATACAGATGGTTAATTGTTTATATCATTGTTTAATTAGTGTTAATTATTGTAATGTTTTGATAGGTCAATTGTTGTATAGATTGGAAAGAGTTTTTGAGTATTTTATTCTGAAGAAGTCAAGAGATGAAGTGGAGAATCAAAAAAAAATTGCCCACTAAATTCCTGTGTTTCTTTTGCTCGTTGGCATTATACCTAATTTTTATTGTTTTTGTTATGAATCATCACTGTTGGATATTGTGGTGTTTTCTTAGTTACCAGAGCTGTTGATGGGAAGGTTGGGAGAGAGTGCAACTCTTTTGGCTGTCCATTTTGTAGAAAACATTGATAAGTCTTTGTGTTCCTGAACAACACTAGAGCAGTGACTGCACCTGACTGCCATCCACTGTTACTGGTGGCTCCCATGTGAGAGTAGTATTGCAGTACAGCATTTATTCTATTCATATCATGAGGAAAACCATGTTCTTGTGAGTGTTGATTCACTATCCCTCCTAAACCTGCTGCTCCAGTCCATCAGTGTATCAGTTCTGAATGCTAACTGTACTTTATTTTTATTGAAGTAGTTGTCCTATTACAGTGGATATGGTGGTCTGGTGTCTGCATTAAATTTGCCACTAGTTATTTATTGTGCTGTGCCAGGAAACATGCCACTTTTGTTTTACTAGTTAGTTAACTGTAGAAGAGGCTTCATGTTTATATTTAATTCTTAGTATGGTGATTGGTTAAAGTAGATCTTTTCCATTTCATGATTTTTTTTTTTTTTTGGAAATTTATTTCACAGCTGGAAGGGATGGAGGAAGAACTGAGACAGGCACCTCACTCATTTCGTAACCAGATGGTAACCAAGATTAGAGGCTACAGGAGGGACCTTGGCAAGCTTCAACGGGACATAAAAAGCACTGATTTAGGTCTGGGGCCCAGGAACCAAGCAGAATACAAACACACACCCTACAATGAAAAAGATGAAGAACAGGTGAGTACTGTCTTAACTTTTTCAGCTGGCAGTTTTCTTCTGTGTTTCTGCCCATTTTTATTTTTAACGTTAAGATATTCATGGAGAATTGCTATAACATTAAATTGTAACTTTCATTGTTAATCTGCAATCTTTGTCTCATTTTCTTTATTTTTAACAACTTTATTGAATTATCACTTAAGACACAGGCAAACCATAGTAACACATTCCCAGTTGCAATTATTATACATTACATACATTTTTTTGTATATTTATCATCCATTCAGCATTACATAAGTTTTTATCAATTCCTGCCTTCCCTTAAACCTCACTCTTCCTTCAAAACAGTAAATCTGCATGTATTGTTCCCACAGTTTCCATTTTGTCAGTGTAATTTGCTCTTGCCCTTTGCCCTTTTTTTCTCTGCTACAATATTCAGTACTTCAAATACAGTTGGTTTAGACTTTGAATTAAACATTCTAGTAAATGCTTTTTTTTTTTTTTTGTAGCCACCAGAATTAAACTGAACAAGGCCTTACTATGTCTAGGCAATTCACTTACTGTGTCCCAGCTCAAAAAAAGAAAAAAAAAAATAATTTCCTTAGTTATACCCACTTGCTAACCTAATATTTCTGACAGAGTACTAGGGAGGGAATTTCTAAAGCGTTCCACCTCATTACACTCCTAAAATATATGTTCCCAGATACCTTTTTCTTCCCCATTACTCCTCCAACATGTGCCTTCCACATGAGGAAATATTCTTTGGAGTCTGCTTGGGATAGAAAAATACTTATGCAAGCACTTCAAAGCAAAAATCCTATATCTTCTAGATTTTGTTGCATATTTGGGAGCCATACTTATGTCCTCCATCGCTTCCTTATAAATAGTTTATCTAATCTCGCTTCCTATTTTTTTCTAACCTACTCTGATTCTTATACTTATCATGCAGTATTATATATGATGTTAAGTTGTCCCATCTCACCTTCGTTCTTGCTGTTTGGGTTTGGAAGCCGATCCTCTGCTCCGAGTCGGCCTCTTCTGTAGGCTTGAGGCTAACCCTTATCCCAGAATGCCCAGCGTCAGCTACCCAGACCTCATTTGCCGCTTCAGCTGCGAGGTTGCTTCGTTACTGGCTCAGGCTTAGTATAGTTTTTTCTGTTATTTTAATTTTTATTCTTCAGAATTTTTCAAGTTTTGGTCTAGATATAGTACTTTATCCCTTATCGCTTTCTTGTGTGTTGTAGCTTTGTTGGCCGTCGCTCCATACTTGCAGGCCTTTCTGTATCCCCTGAACTCGTTTAACTTAGAGAGTCCCCCCCCCCCCTTAGGACAGCCATTTAAATTAGAGGCTCTCCTTTCTTTTCCTTAATTGTAAAAAAAAAAAGACGGTTTCTTAGTTTAGTAGTGTAAGATGTCAAAAGAGGCCAACGTTTCTGGCTTCAAAAAGTGTGACTCATGCTGTCAGAAAATGTCTCTGACAGATGGGCACACTAGCTGTGTTTATTGTTTAGGGGCTGTGCACCTGCAGGACTCCTGCTGTCTCTGTCATGCATTTAATCCAAGAGTCCTGGAGGAGCGCAAAAACAAATTAATCCTTCGAGGATTATTGAAACCACAGGATTCCTCGGCTAAAGGTTCTCAGCCAGTGAAATCCTCTTAAGTCTGTCAAGCCGTCAGCTCCATCCTCGGAACCGACTCCTGGGCTTGAACAACCAAGTTTGTTGGTGCCGACTAGCATCGACAAGTCAACTCCTCCCTCAGCTCCAACTGCTACCTCGGAGCCGTCTCGGAGCCACAAGCGTGCAAGGTCTCCTTCATTGGAGACTATCTGCTCAGTGCCACAGACACCCTTATTAGGAAGTGAACGCAGTCATCGCTCTTCATCCCACTCCTCTTGATCCTCTAGGTTATCGGATCAGGATGTGGAGAGAGTAGTCAGCAGGTTGCTTAAATCACAGGCCATTGCGAAATTATGTTCCAGCCCACCTCAGCAGGTTGGGGCTTCATCTGCCTCCATCTACATTCCTCCTCCGACTACATGTAGTTCGGAGCCGGAGACCATGGACATGCGGATAGTAGAACTGACCACGCCGATCACCTCCTCTTCGGTTCCGACGTCGGCTCCAATCACCTCGATTGTTCCGTCCACCGAGGGATCTGGGTGCCGAAGCTCTCTCGTCTGCTCCGAGGGGGGAAGTGGCATCGGACCCTTGTCCAACCCCGCTCTTCCTCTCGGAGCTGCGGCGCAGGTGAGATCTGCTCCCACATCGGCCTCGGAGCCATCGCCCTCGATGCTGAGACTCCCATCTCTTCGGAGCCGGAGCTTTCTTTACCTTGGGGTTGGGACACCTTCGAGGTCATGCGGAGTGTGCTGTCCCGTGAAACAGCCCTACTATCAGCCCCATCAGCTTCTTCTGTTGTGGTGCCTGTGCCAACCTCTGCTCCTTCTCCGGCCCAGAAGCGTAGGGAACCTGTGCCCCAGGACACCCCATTGGGTGACCCCTCTTCTTCCGAGGCCTCCCCTGATCACTTAGAGGAGCCTCCCCGGAAGAAGAAGTGCTTAGACTCCCCTGAGTCTGTCATCTCAGATACAGACCTGGATGAATCGGAAGACTCCCCCAGGTCCCCCTCAGAAGATGTTTCCTTTTCGGACATCCTTGAAATGCTTAGGCAGAGGGGTGGCTGGTCTTCCCTAGCCCCTACCGAGGACCAGTCTGTATACCTGGAGGTATTCAGTTCCCAACCCTCCACCTTTCGATCCACTCGTGTCTGTAGTGGCTTGAAAGGCTTGGTCATCTCCAGATTCTGTGGAACCTACTCTGAGGAGACCAAATAAATTCATAACATCCCCCAGGACAAACAATTTCTCACTAAAGGTGTGCCAGTTAATGCCATGGTGGTAGTAGCAGCCACCAAGAAAGAGTTAGCAGAAACTTCTTCGTCTATCCATCCACCAAACAAAGAGTCTAGGACGATGGACAGATATGGGAAGAGAATGTTTTCCTCAGCGACCTTCTCCATGAGGTCCCTGAATTATCTCTCTCATTTTACACGACTTCAAAGGGATTTCCTAAAAGAGCTTGGAGATACCCTACAAGATCCTACAGCTGAGGGAGCATCAGCCAAAATAGCTTCACAGCTTGCGACTCTTAATTCACTAGTCAACTCCTCCATGAGGCTGATTTCCTATGCAGCCGATGGAGCAGGCAGAGCCGCAGGTACAGGAGTAGCTCTCAGGAGACATGCTTGGCTGCGGCTGTGTCAATTTGTGGAACCCTTTTCAGCGTCCCTCACAAATACTTCCTTTGATGGCTCCTCAATTTTTGGGCCTCAGGTGAAAGACACGCGTACCAGGTGTGAGCAGGAAGGCAAGACTCTCTCTGCCGTGGGAGTCCGTTTTTCCACTCCTAACAGACCTTATCCCAAAGGTCAGAGGAGTGGAAAGATGTGGTTTTGAAAGTCCCAGGGACCCTTGCCTGACACACGTGGTGATTTTTCTCCCAAGGGCAGAGGGGGAAACAGTAGCAATGGCAGACTCCGCCCTCTGGGCAGAGGGGGACCGCAAAATCAGGGTGACCGAGAAACTTTCTCTGCCAAACCCTTCCAGCATCCCTGATGGGTTGCCCGACTGCTCACCTCTGGAGGCAGTCTGGGGAAGACCTTCCCTGTACCGAAAAGCCTGGCAAAATATAACAAGAGACAAAATGGGTACTATCTATCATATCCAGAGGTTACAAAATCCCCTTCCATCAAACACCCCCTCTAAAGTCAAAAAAGTCCATCCCAGATGTCCCACCCAATCTAAGGGATCAAGTAGTTATTCAAGTTTCAAAACTGCTAGAAAAAAGAGCCATTCAGGAAGTCCCTGCAGACCAACTAGGATCCGGAATTTACTCAAGATTTTTTTTAGTACCAAAAAAGACAGGGGACTGAAGACCAATACTGGATCTCAGCAGATTGAATAAATCTGTAAAAAAGAAAAGTTCCGGATGGTAACACTACAGTCCATTCTCCCCTTTCTGGGTCAGAACAACTGGATGTGCTCCATAGATCTTCAGAATGCGTACTACCATATCTAAATGGGCAGACACTCCAGGAGATTTCTTTGCTTCCGGTTAGGGGCCAGTCATTACCAGTTCAGAGCTCTGCTCTTTGGTCTCACCACAGCCCCCAGAGTGTTCACCAAATGTATGGCAGTAGTCACGGCTCACCTGAGACGTCAAGGATTCCAGGTGTTTCCCTATCTAGCTGACTGGCTCCTAACTGCTACCACCAGGCATCAACTCTTAGAGGCACGGGATTATACAATATCAGCCTGCACCCAACTAGGCATTACAGTAAATTTCGAAAAATCTGCCTTGTTGCCCTGTCAATCTGTTACATATATAGGAGCAGAATTAAACACAAAAAGTTTGCAAGGTTACCTCAGGAAAGAGTTTTCTCTATTCACCAACAAGTGTCATTTCTAATGCAGAGCAGAAAGATCCAAGTCAGATATGTCCTGCAAGTTCTAGGCTCCATGGCAACTGCCATTCTTCTTGTACCATTAGCGCGTAACCACATGAGTCCTTCAGTGGCTTTTCTTTACACAGTGGTCCTTCCAGGAACTACCAATGTCTCACATGATCCTGATTACAGAAACATGCAAAAAACAGCTCTCTTGGTGGATGGTCTCCCCACTGGTGACTCAGGGCAGACCTTTCATTCAACCCCCTCTGGTAGCCACAGTGACCACAGACTCCACCAAGATAGGGTGGGGGGGGCATTATCTAGGCAGGGCAGTCCAAGGCATGTGGCAACCTCATGAGTACCATCTGCATATCAATGTCCTCGAGATGAGGGTGGTGCTCCTAGCGTTGCAAGCTCTTCAAGACTCTCTTCCTTCCAGGACTATTGCAATCCAAACAGACAACATGTCAGTTGTGTGGTATATCAACAAGCAGGGTGGGACCAGGTCTTACCCCTTGTGTTGAGAAGCCCTCAGGCTGTGGCAATGGGTGATTTCCTCCCAACGTTTTCTGACAGCAATGCACATCCCTGGGAAATCCAACGTAATAGCGGACAGGCTCAGCAGGGCTATCCTCATGCCTCATGAGTGGTCTCTGAATCAGGAAGTTGCGGACCTTATCTTCCGCAAATGGGGCCAGCCTTGCTGCAATCTATTTTCTGCCCCCCTCAACAACAAATGCAGCAGCTACTTCTCCCTGCTTCCTCCTCCAGGTCAAACTCCCAGGGACGCTCTAGTCCACGATTGGCCTCAGGGACTCCTTTATGCATTTCCTCCTTTTCCCCTAATTCCAAGACTCGTACAGAAAGCAAAATCATTGCGTTGCAAAATGATCCTCATTGCCCCCTATTGGCCTCGACAGATATGGTTTCCGTTCTTGCACCTCCACCTTCTAGACCAGCCTTGAGTTCTGGACCCAGTGCCAGATCTGTTAATTCATTAGTCAGGCGGGTTACACCAATCCCTTCAGACTCTCAAGCTCACAGCTTGGCTTCTCCACTTCCTACCTTAGCCAAGCTTCCAAGTATTTCCCCAGCAGTTTGTGATATTGTTTCCTCCCATAAGTCAATTACGAGAAAGACTTATGCTAGCAAATGGAAAAGATTTTCTTACTGGGAAGAATCTAGAAACTTAGACCCCTTTTCAGCCCCAGTCCATCAAATTCTAGAATTTCTAGCAGAGCTTTTTCAGTCGGGTGTGGCTGCTGCTACCATCAGGGTACAACTGGCTGCTATATCTAATTTTCATATTGGAATTCTTAATTCTAGCATAATGTCTCATAAGCTCTGCAAAGCCTTCATGAGAGGAACATCTCTTCTTAGACCCCCATTGAGGGATCCACCTCCTCCTTGGGATCTCAATTTAGTTTTGACTTCTTTGATTCTGCCTCTCTTTGAACCAGCAGCTTCATGGCCCTTAAAATTTCTTTCTTGGAAAACACTCTTTCTGGTTGCTATTACCTCAGCTAGACGTGTTTCAGAACCCCAAGCACTCTGTGTTCATCCTCCATATATGGTGTTTCACAACGATAGAGTTTCTCTGAGAACCAACCCATCCTTCATACCAAAAGTCTGTTCAGAAAACAATTTAAATCAATCCATTGATCTCCCCATCTTCTTTGCAGTCTTCACCAACTGGATGTGCACAAACAATTATGTTTTTACCTCCATAGGACCAAAGAGCTAAGAAAGTCAGACCAATTATTTCTCTCCTATGCTCATAATAAGCAAGGCCTTCCAGTGACCTTATCCAAATGGTTATCTGACACCATTGCCTTTATTTATCAGTTAAGACATAAACATCTACCAGCAAAACTGAAAGGTCATTTTACTGCAGCATTAGCCACTTCTGTAACCTTTCAGTCTAAATTGCCCATAGACTCAATTTGTGCAGCTGCCACTTGGGCAAACCCTCATACCTTTATCTCTCATTACAAAGTGGATGTGGTCTCCCAGAGCAGAGCTTCCTTTGGTTCCACTCTTCTGAAGAGTTTGTTCCAATGAGCCACCTGGAGTCTTTATGTGCTACGTGTCCCAAACAGCGAGAACGGAGGCAAGATGGGACAACTTAACATAAAGAAGTTATGTACCTACCATAATGTTCCATGTTAGTTGTCCTTCATCTCGCCTTCCTTCTTGCGTCCCCCCCTCCTTCCCCCTTCCTGCAGGATTGAGAGGAGTTCACTATTGTTTCACTGGCTGATTTCCTTTTTTTTTTTTTTTCTTGGTTCACATGCCAGGTAATTTTATGACAGTTTACTCTGATCTTTTATTTTGGTAAATCAGTTTTTAGGTTACTGGTTACTTTATATGTCTAGTGTGCGCTATCTCAAATGAGATCTGGGTAGATGACTCTGGGCATTCTGGGATAAGGGTTAGCCTTGAGCCAGTAAATAGCTCTCGAGCTATACAAGTAGGCAGAGTCAGAGTCAAGGATCAGCTCCGAACCCAAACAGCAAGAAGGAAGGCGAGATGAAGGACAACTAACATGGAACGTTATGGTAGGTACATAATTTCTTTTTCTACTAATTATCAATTTTTAACTGTAGCTTCTGTTCAAGATTCATTTAAAAATTCTAGCAGAGCAGGTCTTTCACGTGAGATTCCCCTATCTCTTTTTCTATGTTTGCATACTGATATCGATCCCTGATAGGGAAGGCAGTCTCTAGCCTGCAGCCCAAATGTCTTCTTGGCTTCTTCCCTTTCTATTCCCTTCCCTATTTACTCCCAATACCTTGTTTCCTTTGCCAGTTTTCTCCAGTAAATTCCAAGCCCCCTCTTATCTGTTCTGTGTACCCCTAATTACAGTCATCCCTATTGCCAAAATCTCCTTGCTGCATTCTCATGTTGGCTTTGTTCTTAGAATGCTTTCTGCAACTTTAAGGAAAATAAAAGCCACATAGAATATTATATTCATAAAGATCTGCATCCAAAATCCCACTCTGCTTATTAGTTGAATCCCTCCTGTTTCATCATCATTTCTTTCCAATTTGAATTATAGTTTTCTGCTTGTGTTATTTTTATGAGCCTCAACTGTGTAGCTCTAAAATATCTCTTCAAATCAGGTGATCCTAATCAACCTGTTGAAAGGATCAACTTATCCCACTTAACCTTTTCCTCTCCCAGATAAAATCATTCAACTCTTTATTAATTACTGTCCACATCATCTCCTCTGCTTGATAAAAATATGTCTGACCTGTATATAAAACTAAGAGAGACTAAAAACATTTTTACTGCCTGTATCTTGTTATCCATCTCAATAAATAAGAGCTTCCAGCTTCTCCGTTTTCGTATTACCGTTTGCTTAGTCTCTTTCCACATATCCTTAGTTAACATAACAGAATCCTTTTTAATCCACACTCATAAATACTTCATTTTATTGTGTCCCCGTAGGTATGGGTATTGGTGGACCAATTATTGTGTCTGTACATATTTTACAGCTGTAGTCTTTGTTTTATCCTCATTGATTTTATATCCAACCCCCCAAAAAAACTTGAAACTGTCTCAAGATGTTCCATAACACTGAGACATTCTTTTCTGCTTTTATCAGGTACAAAATAGTGTTGCCTGCAAATAAAGCCAACTTTTCTTGATTACTTTACTAATTATATTATTGAATTTCTGAGTTCCTTATTTTCTTTGCAAATGGCTCTAAATATAGATCAAATAACAAAGGAGAAAGAGATCACCCCTGCCTGGTTCCTCTGTTCAGAGACAACTTGTCAGAAAGGAACCATTTCACTTAATTTTTGCCTCTGATCCCTCGTATATCCTCCTAATTAACCATGTTATTGTATGAGGGAATACAGATGCTTTCATTGCCCTACTCAAAATCCCAGCTTACTCTGCAGAATGCTTTCTCTGCATCAAGACCCATCAACAACTGCAGTACTTTTTACAATCTGCTTCCCTCTGGATCATCGTTGTTCTGTTAATGTTGTCAAAATTTTGCCTCCCCTCCACAAAACAACATAGATCCATACCTATCAATTTTGGCAACACCTTTGCCATTCCTTTAGCAATTCTAGATCTAACTAGGAATAAAACACAGTGGTATGATGCTCAAAATAAACTAAAAACAAACATATAGTATCGTAACTGCCAAACGACCGGACCACCACTGACTTGAAACTAAGATATGTTCTGTAATCCTGTCTCGTCTTCATTCTTATATATGGATTCAGAGCCGATCCTGGGCTCTGACTCGGCCGATTACAAAGCTCAAAGTCTCTCAGTTGGCTCGTGGCAAGGTAGGTATCCCATAGTGCACTAGTAAGAATCCCCAGATCTTGTTTGCCGCGTCTACGAGTTCAGAAGTGCTTCTTTCTTGGCCGTGACTAAATTGGATATTTTCATTACTATTATTGTTCTTATTGATATTTTTGCATATAATATAGCTTAGTTTACATAGTTTAGGTAATAGTTATAGGTAGTAAATAGTAGTGTGTTTTTCTATTTTCTGTAGTTATTGTGAGAACTTGTTGGCCGTCTCTAGGCCTGTTTTTGTTCTTCAAGTGGTATCCCTTCTGTGTGCTAGTTTTTGAGATAGTTTTTCTATTAGTGTAGGTCCGCATTTGTGTTGGGACCTTTTCTTCTAGTATTGTATTTCACTAGAATAGTATTCTTGTGTGCAGTGTTGTTTACTATACTTATTGGCTAGTTTTTAGCCTGTTTTAAATTTACATTTTGTGGTATCCTTTCTGACTTGGCTTCTTTCCTGTTTTTTGACAGCTAGGTCAGTTTAAGTTAGAGGACCTAGTCCTCTATTAACCTTTTCTGGTGTTGTTTCCTCAACAGGGCTAGGCCCATTTAAATTAGAGGACCTAATCCTCGGTTGTATTTCTTGCAGGGCGGGGCCCATTTAAGTTAAGGACCTTGTCCTCTCTTTCTGTCTTTGATAGAGTTCTGTTTGTACTAAGCATGTCTAAGGAGTCTAAAGATAATAAACCTTCGGGTTTTAAAAAGTGCCTTAAGTGCGCCCAAAAAATGTCGATAACTGATGGGCATAGTAACTGTGTTTACTGCCTTGGCACCATTCATCTTCAGGAAACTTGTTCTTTCTGTCACTCCTTCAGCTCTCGAGTTCTCCAAGAAAGGAAGAACAAACTAATCCTGAAAGGTCTCCTTAAGTCTTCCTTTGAGGAGGATTTTAGCCAGCTGTTCATCCTCACACTCCAAGTCTTCAAAGAAAGAGAAGGTCAAATTCTACTGCATCAACTATTTTGTCTGGACCTCCTCAAAAAGTATTGATATTGGACAAGCCTTCTACCTCTTCAGCTCCACTGTCCTCTGAGCCAGTCGAGGTTATCGATATTGACACTGCAGTGTCCGCCCCAAGATTTTCAGAGCCGACCACTGAGAAATTACCTCGGAGTGGGTCCAGAGAGTTCTTGCCAGTCTCCTCAACTTTACGATCTCTCATATTGCAGAGATGTACGTTGCCTACCCTGTTATCCAGATCCTCCAAGAGCCTTTCTGAAGAGGATGTAGAGAGAGAGTAGTGCTTAGACTCTTGAAGTCATCTGCTTTACCAAAATTGTTGCTGGCTCCAATCCAGTCAGTTACGGAGCCATCTGAGACCATTCTCCCTGTTGTTGTTCCTCCTCCGAGCCATGTTGGTCCTTCGGAGCCAGAGCTTTCGGTGCCACTTGTTGTGGAACCCTCAGTTTCAGCACCCCTTGTGTCAGTCTCGGAGCCGAGTTCCGCTCAGACACCTTCGGTGCTGTCCTTGGTGTCTAGGAGCAGAAGCTCACCAGTCGGCCCTGACAGGGACGCTTGGACCCGAACTTCGATGTCCTTCAAGGATGCATCTGCAGTCCTAACATATGGGTTGTCCTGCCTCAGGCAGCCCTTCGGTCGGCCGGATTCCAAAGTCTGGGTCTGGCCTCGGCTGATGTCGCACTTCACCTGACGTCATAGCTGCTGTCAATTGGGTATAAAGGCATCAGCCGACGCCATTTTCCTAAGTCTTTCTTGCCGCGCGGTGCCTGAAGCAGAAGATGTTCGCAAGTGCCGGTCGGTCAGATCCAGAGATTTCTACTACCGAAGACTTCTTAAAAGCTAAGTATCCCGTTGGGGACTCTTTCTTGCCTCAGCCGATGTCAGAAAAAGTAAATAATTGTTTAACTTGTGGGAAACAAATACCTCATAAGGATTTCCACTCTTACTGCCTTCCTTGCTTAGGCCCAGACCACGACGTAGCAGCTTGACTAGCCTGTGCTTCCTTCAACCGACGGACACTTAGACGTCGGTCGGAGTTTGCGGAGGAGTTTTTTGGTCCCGCTTTTGCTTACAAAATGCCGTCAGAGACTCTGACTTCACAATTAACTAAAAAGCGTAAGGAAAAGGACCGACACTTGCGGTCTGCGGTTTCGGCCGAAACCACGGTTAAGCCAACCGCGAGTGTCTCGGTTTCGGCTGAAAACAGAGTCCGCGGTTCTTCCTTCGGCCGAAAGCATACCTCCGACAGCCGAGGCCTCACCTAGCATGGCTGAATCTGCTACTGAAATTTCTCCTGCTGTAGCAGGCTCCCAGGATTTATCAGATACTATTCCTTTAGACATATCTACTCCTGCACGTGGAGCTGCTAGGCCCCCTGCATCCATGTCTATCAAGGCTTTTTCTAGGGCTAAAGCAGCTAAATCTTCTAAGGCCTTGCCTGCTAAAACCCCCTCACACAGGCCTAGCTCTAGTTCCCAAATGCTCAGCCTGGCAGAGGATCTCATTTCTTTGATCAGGGGATCCCATCCGCACCCTGACAGGGCATCTCATCCCCCTCCAGAGAAGAGGCCTAGAGCAGAGCCCCCTGAGCCAGTTTCTTCAGATTATTCCTCTGATGATTCAGACAACTCAAATCCTCCAGAAGGCCCTTATTCTCCTTATGAGGACTCTGACGCAGAAGACTCCATTCCTTCTGCCTCTCCTCCTGAGGAATTTTCTTTTGGGGAAACCTTGCATGCTATGAGAGAGCAATTTCAATGGCAGGGCCAGGATTTTTCAGATTCTAGGAAGAGGCTAAGGACCTTTTTACACTTGCCACAGCATAGGCCTTTAGCCATTCCTCCAGTACTTACAGTTGTGGATGATGCATTTAATGATGCTTGTACTGCCCTGACTCTCTTCCCCGGCCCTGCTAAGCCCGACAGATACTACAGGGTCCCGGACACACATTATCACTTGTATAAGGCTCCTATTGCAGATCCTGAAACTATTTCACAGGGCCCCAAAGCTGTAGCAACTGCCAAAAACCCCCTCCCCTCTGAAAGAGAATCTAGAGCATTAGAGAGATGGGGTAAAAAAGTTTATACTTCTGCTACTCTTTCGGCTAGGGCCTTAAACTGTCAATTCCACATGATTCAATACCAGGAATTTTTGTTAGACCAGCTAAATAAAAAACTATCCTCTCCTGAACCTATAGACCGTAAGTCCCTTCAGGATTTGGTACATAACACTCAGCAGGTCAGTAATCATTCTTTAAAATGCGGCTATGACTCACTGGAGGCTTCCTTTAGATCAGCTATGACTGGTACAGTGATCAGAAGGCATGCATGGTTAAAAGAGCAATCCTTACCAGACCATGTAAAGTCAAAGCTCCTAGATGCTCCCATGGAGAAACACAGTTTGTTTGGCTCCCCTGCACAGCAAGTGTTAAAGAAGGTGGAAGAAAAAGCAAAACCTGTTCAAACAGTCAAGGATTTCTTACAGGTCCAGCCTCCGAGGTTTAGTAGAAATTGGCCTTCGAAGAATTGGTCCTTTCCAGACACCACCAGAGCACAGAGAGGCAGAAATAGGCATTCAAGGGGCAGAGGTCAATCCAGAGGTGCCTACAGGGGACGTCAGTGGCAGCCTAACAACCAGAGAAGTACTGCCACAGACCCAACTACTACCACAGGACAGTCACAGTGACTTGGCTCTGATACCGCCTACCAAGGAACAACTGGAAGCACCCTTAGGCAGAAAGCTAGCCTTATTTTCAGTAAACTGGCATTACATTACAGGAGACAAATGGATTTTACAGACAATAGACAATGGTTACAGGTTTCACTTCCATACTCTACCAAGGAAGAGAGGAATGCCAAACCTACCACCAAACCAAAAAACAAACGCTCTAGAACAAATCAACCACTTACTAAGGATGAGAGCTATAGAAAAGGTACCGCCTATGGAACAAGGACAAGGATTTTATTCCAGACTTTTCCTGGTGCCAAGAAAAGAAAACCAATGGAGACCTATTCTCGACCTGTCCACTTTGAACACATATCTCATTGTTCCAAAATTCAAAATGCTGACCCTACAGCAACTTCTTCCCATGCTGGGCAAGGAGTCTTGGCTGGTGACTCTAGATCTCAAGGAGGCATACCTGCACGTCCCTATACGACCAGATTGCAGAAGATACCTCAGATTTCTTGCAGGATCAGAGCATTATCAATTCTCAGCATTGCCCTTTGGCTTATCTACTGCGCCCAGAGTATTCACAAAATGCCTGGCATCAGTAATTGCTCATTGCAGGCTTCAGGGAATACAAATTTATCCATACCTGGACGACTGCCTGATACAAGCGGACAACAAGGTCAAATTAACAAAAGATTTGGAAAAGGTTATTCACCTATTGCAAGCCCTGGGATACACAGTCAACATAAAAAAGTCAAGGCTGGTACCATCCCAAAGGATAACATTCTTGGGTGCAGAACTGGACACATCAAATCAAATGGCATTTCTCACAGCAGAAAAGCAAAAGCAACTACCACTCTATTTCATGGCATTAACAACGCAGAACCAGCTTACAGCAAGGAAAGTCCTGCAAGCCCTGGGTTACATGGCATCCTGCATAATATTGATTCCACATGCCAGACTACATATGAGGAAGTTGCAATGGTACCTAAGGAATTTATGGTCTCAGCACAAGCACAGCCTAGAAACCCAAATTCCAATAATTCCATGCCTGAAGCAAGAATTCCTGTGGTGGGCTCAGGCCTGTCAGTTGAACAAAGGACTGCCTTTCCACAGCCCTCACCCAAGCCAGACTATCACCACGGACGCCTCAGACCTTGGTTGGGGGGCACACATGGTAGACAAGTGTATACAAGGCCTATGGACACAAGACCAGCTGAACCTACACATAAATCAAAAAGAGATGCTGGCAGTGAAACAGGCAATTCAGACATTCAGACAGTTTCTTCAACAAGGTCATTTGCTGATAAGGACGGACAACACCACAGTTATGTGGTATATCAACAAGCAGGGAGGCACACATTCATATCCTCTATGCCGGATGGCAATGGACCTGTGGAATGTGGCCCTGAACCTCAACATTCAGCTCCAGGCTATATTTGTGCTAGGAAAAGAAAATATACTAGCAGACACCTTAAGCAGAACTACCACGGATGCCCACGAATGGATGCTGCATCCAGACATCTTCAAAACCATTACAAAGAAATGGGGGCTACCAGAAATAGACCTGTTCGCATCCCCACACAACCACCAATTGAGAAAATTCTGCACAAGGACATACCACCCACTTGCTTGGAAGGTGGACTCCCTATCCTTCAGTTGGGAAAACCTAACAGCATATGCATTCCCACCTCTTCCTTTGATGCACAAAGTGCTACTGAAGATCAAAGATCATCACCCAAAAATCATCCTGATAGCTCCAGACTGGCCGAGGCAGCATTGGTACCCGCTACTGAGGAGTATGTCTCGAGCACACGCATGGCCTCTACCTCTAGTTCCTTTACTGCTAACACAGAACAACTTCAAGATCCTGCATCCAAACTTGAAAACACTGCAGCTAGCTGCTTGGAATCTTACATAAAACAAAATAACCCAGATTTATCTCAGAGGGTTAAAGACATTATCCTGGAGGCTCGCAGACCCTCCACAAGGAAAACTTATTCAGCAAAATGGAAAAGATACCTCATTTGGAGTGCAGCAAAAGGAGAAAATGTATCATTGGCAAACATAGCTAACATCCTGGAATATTTAGCAGAACTCTTCCACAATGGCCTGTCTTACTCCTCCATTAAGATTCATGCATCAGCAATTTCAGCAGAATACAACATGGATCCTCCAGTCTTCTCTCATCCTCTACTCAGGCAGTTTCTAAGAGGTATTAAAAATGTAAAGCCTCCAAGGAAGCCACCTTTGCCTACATGGGACCTGAACTTTGTGCTAGAAAAGTTAACACTTCCCCCTTTTGAACCGGCAGCAACAGCAGAATTACAGTTCTTATCTTGGAAAACTGCTTTCCTGCTTGCAATCACTTCAGCAAGAAGGGTATCTGAATTACAGACATTAATGGCAGTACAGCCCTTCCTTATCTTCCATCAGGATAGAGTGTCCTTGAGAACTAACCCTACTTTTATGCCAAAGGTGGTCTCCAGGATATCATTGAACCAAGCAATCCACCTACCAACATTCTTCCCCAACCCACAGAACAGGGGGGAAAGACTACTGCATACCTTGGATGTGCACAGCCAATTGCGCTACTACCTGGACAGAACCAAGAACAATAGAAAAACTGACCAGCTTCTGGTAGCATATGCAACAGGAATGGAAGGAAAAGCAATTTCAAAACAGACAATCACAAAATGGATAGGAAATTGCATTAGATTTTGTTACTCTTTTCATGGAAAGACAACTCCAGAGAACATCAGACCTCACTCCACAAGGGCTACAGCCACTACTACAGCTTTCTTACGAGGAGTGGCTACCAAAGACATTTTAGAGGCTGCTACTTGGAGCTCCGTGCATACATTTGCCAAGCATTATAATCTACCTTTATACTCTAGATCCCGAGCAGGTTTTGCCACTGCTGTTTTGCAAGGGATCTTAACTACACCATAATCTTCTTAGTGCCTCCTCCCCCAGTTTGGCTATGGTATTCTACCCATATGTTAGGACTGCAGATGCATCCTTGAAGGACATAGTACAGTTTTGTACCTACCATAAATGTAGATGTCCGAGAGGTATGCATCTGCAGTCAGGATTACCCACCCTCCTTCCCCTCTGTGGTACTCCTAGGGTATTTGCCCATCTTGTAGCTGGCTGGGGGAATCTATTATGGTGTATTTGTTTGTATATATGTATATACATGTTTATTTTGTTTTCTCTCTACTGTTTGGAATCATTTGCATTTATCCAAATTTAGCCTTCCTAGAGGGCACCTGGCATCTGGGGCAAGTAACACTGAGGAAAATGGCGTTGGCTGATGCCTTTATACCCAATTGACAGCAGCTATGACGTCGGGTGAAGTGCGACATCAGCTGAGGCCAGACCCAGACTTTGGAATCCGGCCGACCGAAGGGCTGCCTGAGGCAGGACAACCCATATGTTAGGACTGCAGATGCATACCTCTCGGACATCTACATTTATGGTAGGTACAAAACTGTACTTTTCCGAGCCTACCTCTTGGTGTGGTTGAGCTCGGACCCTACATCCATCTCACAGCTGATCACTTTGGAGCTGAGGGCTACTTCCATTTCCTCGGAACCAGGGCTGTCCTCTGAGCCAGAGAGATCTGCATTCGAGATGATGAGGAGCGTGCTATCTAGGTAATCTCTGCACAAGGGTACCAATGCTCTTCCCTCTCAAGCACCGACCTCTGTCTCAGCACCATCTCTCTCTCTCTCTTGGCAGCAGAGACCTGCAGCCTCGGGTGCCCCCGTTGGGTGGCCCCCCAGTCTTCTGTGACCTCCCCAGAATACCCTCCTGTGGAGCCCCCTCAGAAGAGGACTTGCAAGAGGAAGCATATAGATTTCCCGGATGAGTCCACCTCGGACACTGACCTCGAGGAGTCAGAAGGTTCCCCTAGGTTGTCCTCTGATGATATCTCTTTTGTAGATATCCTGGAAATCCTGAAACAGAGCAGCAGCTGGCCCACTGTCACCCCTTCTGATGGGTCAGTGTACCTGAAGGCTTTTGGGTCTCAACCTTCAGCCTCCTGGGTGTCTCCACCTTTCGATGATCTCCTGGACCTAGTTGAAAGGTGTGGGGAAACTCCTGATGCCATGGAATCAGTCCCCAGAAGGCCCAACAAATTTCTCTCAGCCTCCCAAAGAGAAAGAGTTCTTGACCAAAGATGTGCCTGTAGATGCCATGGTGGTGGCAGCAGCCACAAGGAAGGAGCGAGCAGAGACTTGTACATCTGTCCATCCACTGAACAAGGAGTCTCAAACGATGGATAGATACGGGAAGCATATCTTCTCTTCAGCGACTTTCACTCTCAGATCGCTGAATTAATGCACCCATTTTACTAGGCTTCAAAGCGATCTCCTAAAGGAACTAGGAGATACTCTCCAAGGTACATCAACTGAAGGAGTCCCTGAGAAAGTTACTGCTCAGTTGTCCACCTTAAACTCCATTGTTAACTCCTCAATGAGGCTGATATCCTATGCAGCAGATGGCATGAGTAGGGTAGCGGGTTCAGGAGTTTCCCTTAGGAGACACTCCTGGATGCGCTTATGTAACTTTGCGGAGCCCTTCAAATCTACTTTTATCAACGCTTCCTTTGATGGTTCCTCCTTGTTTGGACCAAAGGTAAAAGATACATTTATGAGGTGCAAGCAGGAAGGGAAAACTCTCTCCGCCATGGGAGTACGTTTTTCCGTCCCTTCTAGACCATACCCCAAGGGTCAGAGAGGCGGGAAAATGCGGTTCAAGAAATCCCTGAGATTTTTCCTGGAGACACAGGGTGATTCCTCCTTCAGAGGCAGAGGAGGAGGAGGAGCTAATAGTAGAAATCGCCCTAGAGGCGGGGGGGGGGGTCCGCAAAACCAGGGTGGCCGCGATTCCTTTTGTGGTTGTCAGTATCAGTGCTCCTGAAGTAGGGCCCGACTGCGCTTTTCTGGAGCCAGTCGGAGGTCGCTTATCTTTGTATCCAGAAGCCTGGCACAACATCACCCAAGACAAGTCGGTACAAAGAAAAATCACCAGAGGATACTCCATCCCCTTCTTTCTTCCATCTCATGCCTCCAAGAAGATCCCAGATGTTCCACCCAATCACAGGGATCAAGCAACCATAGAATTTCAAAAGTTGCTTACAAAGAGTCAGCCAAACCATCCCCGCAGACCAGATAGGATTCAGAACTTACTCCAGATTCTTTTTAGTGCCAAAATGAACAGGGGACTGGAGGCCCATTTTGGACGTCAGCAAATTAAACGAATCGGTGAAGAAGTTCAAGTTCCAAATGGTAACTCTGTAGTCTGTACTCCCTCTTTTAGGGAAAGACATTTGGATGTGCTCCATAGACCTCCAAGATGCGTACTACCACATCGAAATGTACAGAGCATAGAGGAGTCATTTACGCTTCCGGCTGGGAGCCAGTCATTACCAATTTCGTGCTCTGCCCTTTGTTCTCACCACAGCCCCCAGGGTGTTCACCAAATGCATGGCGGTAGTGACAGCTAACTTGAGACGTCTTGGATTCCAAGTGTTTCCGTACCTGGATGACTGGCTCCTGACCGCCACCACCAGGCACCTACTTCTACAAGCCAGGGATTCAACCATCCAGCTCTGCATGCAGCTAGGAATTACAATAAATTGGGAAAAGTCTGCCTTGTCACCCTCTCAATATGTGGCTTTTTATAGGCACAGAAATTGACGCAGTCACCATGGTGGCTTGTCTTCCTGCAGACAGAATTCAAAATCTCAGACGACAGATATACAGCTTACTTCCTTAACAGAGAGTCATGGCCATGACGGTGCTGAAACTTAGACCATGGCTTCTACCATAACTGTAGTTCCACTAGCCAGGCTGCATACGCGAATCCTTCAATGGCTACTTTTTTTCCCAGTGGTCTCTTCAACAACTGCCTCTGTCTCATCATATTCTGATAACGGAATCTTGTAAAAAGGACCTTTGCTGGTAGATTCAGACCTTCCTTCCTCGCCAACCCGTTGCTACTGTGACCACGGATGCCTCCCAGATAGGGTGGGGGGCATTATCTAGGCAGGACTGTCCAAGGCACATGGCAAGATCACGAGGCTCACTTGCATATCAGTGTCCTACAGATGAGAGTAGTGCTACTAACGTTGCAAGCACTTCATGACTTTCTTCCTCTAGGGACGATAGCAATCCAATTGGACAATATGTCAGTGGTATGGTATTTAAACAAGCAAGGAGGAACCAGATCTTACCCCCTATGTCGGGAGGCTCTTTGTGTTTGGCAGTGGGCAATATATTCCCAGCGCTTTCTAGCATATCGTGGGGACAACCAGTGTGATAGCCGACAAGCTCAGCAGGGCAATCTTGATGCCTCACGAGTGATCTCTGAATCATAAAGTCATGGGGCAGATTTTCCGTAAATGGGCACAGCCTTGCTGCAATCTTTGCCAGTCCAGTCAATGCCAAATGCAGCAGCTACTTCTCCCTTACCCCCCTCCCCGGGGAGACCCCAAGAGATGCACTTGTTCACAATTGGCCTCCAGGACTTCTTTCTGCATTTCCCCCCTTTCTGCTCATATCAAAAGTGATCCAGAAAGTAATGTCCGTGGGAAGCAGAATGATTCTGATCACTCCTTACTGGCCTCGTCAGATTGGTTCTCCTTTCTTGAGCCTCATCTTGTGGGCAATCCATGGAGTCTGGACCCAGTTCCAGGCCTCTTGACACACGTCAGGCACCCTCCACCCCTGCCTCCACACCCTCAATTTGACAGTGTGGCTGTTCCACTTCCATCCCTAGTCAGGCTTCATGATTTTTCACCTGCAGTTATCCATATCCTCACGTCTTCCCACAAACCTTCCACGAGGAGAAGATTTTCTATCTGGGCAAGGGAGAAAAATGTATTCTTACACAGCATCGATTCCCTTGGTGTTAGAATTCCTAACTGAACTTTTTCATCAGGGATCAGCTGCTGCTACAATCAAAGTTCAACTGGCAGCGATATCAAATTTTCATTTGGGACAACATGAGCCTAATCTTATGGCTCACAGATTGTGTAAAACTTTCCTTAAAGGCACTGCCTTTCAGGAACTTGCATCTCCTTGGGATCTAAATTTCATTCTGTCCAAACTTATTTCCCCGCCTTTTGAACCTACATATTCTTTTGAACTGAAGTTCCTGTCTTGGAAGACCATTTTTCTAGTAGCTGTTACATCCGCCAGAAGAGTGTCAGAGTTACAAGCACTGTCAGTCAAACCTTACTTTTGATTTTTCATAGAGACAGAGTTTCCCTTCATACAAATCCGTCTTTCATCTCCAAGGTTTGCTCTGTCTAATTTGAATCAAACTATCGAATTGCCAGTATTTTTTTTCTAATTATTCAAACCGTGCAGAATATAAATTTCATCAACTTGATGTTCACAGACCGTTAAGGTTCTATCTACATAGAACCAAGGAACTTAGAAAATCAGACCAATTGTTCATATCCTTTTCTGATACTAGGATAGGTCTGCCAGTTTGTAAGATATCAAATTGGATTTCAAACTCTATCTCGTTTATCTACTCTTCCAATGGCAAGGAACTTCCGTTTAAAGTTAAGGCTCATTCTACCAGATCCCTATCCACATCTGCTGGCTTTCAAGCCAGAGTCCCAGTTGACAGTATTTGTGCAGCAGCAACTTGGGCTACCCCTCATACTTTTATTACTCATTACAAATTCACTTTGACCTCAAGGGTACAGCCTCCTTTGGTTCCACGGTTCTTAGGAGTATATTCCCATGAGCCACCCGAGAAAAAGGTGCTAGGTACGCTGTCTCGTATGTAAGAATGAAGGTGAGATAGGACTACAGAACATAAAGAAGTTATGTACTCACCATAACATTCCATGTTTGTAGTCCATCTCACCCTTCATTCTTATGAACCCACCCCCCTACCCCATCCATGTATCTTTGGAGGAGCTGGAGACAAGATAGTATTGCATTTTTGTAGGGTGGAGACCTTTCATCAGTGTTGTTCCTTGTGGAAAACTTTTCTGTCACTTTTATACTCTGCAGCAAACAAGATCTGGGGATTCTTACTAGTGCACTATGGGATACCTACCTTGCCTTGAGCCAACTGAGAAACTTTGAGCTATGTAATCGGCCAAGTCGGAGCCGAGGATCGGCTCTGAACCCATATGTAAGAATGAAGGACGAGATAAACTAAAAACATGGAACATTAGGGTGAGTACATAACTTCTTTTTTTATTAAACCAAAGATCAAGTGCTTTCATCCTCCAATGCGTGGACTTCATCAAAATCTAATCCAGCAACAAATAAAAGGTTTATATAGAAAATATGAATGAATTGCATCCTCATTATCAGATTAATTAAACAAAAGAATAGTCAAAAAGGCACACTTGATTTAAAGGGACCGCAACTTATTAGGTTCAATCGTTGTTTTACAAGACTTAAAAAAACATAAAGTCCGTAAAATTAATCAGACCTACTACACTTAAAGAATACTTGTTTGAAAATTCCAAAACCAAACAGCTTATTTTAAAAATGAACTATTGTAAAAGCACTTATAAATGTATAGACATAAGAAATTTATAATCAGTTTGAAACTGAAATGGGCCTGTATGACGTTGCATCTGATGAGTCTTTGCCATCTTTAAGTATTACAGCCACCAAAGCTTTCTTCCAGGATGCTGATGCTTTTCTTCCTTCTAAAGTAATGTTAAAAAAAACTTCCATATCTTTATCACTTTTTTCTTCTCTCTTAGCTTTTAAACTTCCTTAAGAATATCATCTATTCCTGGAGACTTTCCTGCAGATTGATTGTATGTCACCATTTTATCTCACTCTTATCTTAATTTTTAATTGTTGAGCCTCATCTGCTTCTAACCTTGGCATACTTGTCTTCCATAAATGTTTCCATTTGTGGTCTTTATTGATTTCCACATTTCTCTGCTTTATACAAATGTTCATAAAATTTCCAAATATCTCTAATACCTCAACAGGATCTCTGGATGTTCTTCGTGTTTCACTGTTGCAGTCATTACATTTGGGTTATCCTGCTGGCAGGTTGCCCTCAGTCGGCCTGAATTTCAAAGTCTTGGGTCCTACGTCGGTTGCTGTTGCCTCTTCCCTGACGTCAGGGGTATAAAAGATGCAGCTGACGCCATTTTATTCAATCTTTCTTGCCGCACGGTGCCCGAAGCAGAAGCAGTTCATAAGTGCCGGTCAGCCGACTCCTGAGATTTTCGTGTTCGAGTTTCAGATCTGAAGTCTTCATTAAAAGCTAAGTACCCTGTTGGGGAAACTTTTTTCTTGCTCCAGACCAATGTCAGAAAAAGTTAATAATTGTATTTCTTGTGAGAAGCAAATACCTCATAAGGACTTTAACTCTTACTGTATTCCTTGCCTAGGTCCTGACCACGATGTTGCTAGTTGTCAGTTTTGTGCTAGATTTAACCAACGTACTATTAAGCATCGGTATGATTTTGCATTAAGCTATTCTGGGCAAAGATTTAATTATACAATGTCGTCGGATAGCCATCCACTACCGGAGTTCACAAAAAACCCAAAACAGACGAAGCTTCTCCTAAGCAAGTCGCTGGTCCGCCGGTTCTCAGTGAGGTGCTTTCGCAGCCCCTGACGCCTGCTACTTTAGAGTCACAGGCCGCTACCGACTCCCACGTGGAGTCGGCCAGGCCGCTGGAAGCCCAAGGTATTGGAGCCTTGGAGATTATTCCCTCAGATGGGTCTGGAGCCGCTGAGCAGGCATCGGCTTCTGAGGGTGTATTCAGACCTAAACAATTTATATATGAAACCGACTTCAAAGACAAAGACTAAAACACCTTTAAAGGCAAAGAAACAAGTTCACCAGCCACAAGGACAGGCCTCCATGCCCAAAAAACAGATGCTCAAAATGGCCGAAGACTTAGTTACCTTGATCAGGGGTTCCCATCCCCCTCCTGATAAGAGGCCTAGGCAAGAGACAGACTATGAATCTTCAGATCAGGTTTCCATTTCTTCTGATTCCTCTTCTAATCAGGAATATTCTCTTCCCCCCCTATGAGGATTCTGATGCTGAAGAATCAATTCCTTTAGCTTCTCCTCCTGAGGACTACTCTTTTGGGGAAACCTTGCATACTATGAGGGAGCACTTCCACTGGGAGAGCCAAGATTTTTCAGAATCCAAGAAAAGGCTCAGAGACTTCCTTTTTCTACCTCAACACAGGCCTCTAGCTATTCCACCTGTGTTGGACATTGTAGATGATGTGTTCTCGGAGTCTAGTCTGACCCGTGACTCTTTACCTCCAGCTCCTGTTAAGCCGGACAGATACTACAGGGTCCCTGACTCTCATAAATTCCTTTTCAAAAACCCTACTGCAGACCCAGAAACTATTTCTCAGAGTCCAAAAGGGGTCAAGGCTTCTACTGCAAAAAACCCTACCCCCTCTGACAGGGATTCTAGGGCACTGGATAGATGGGGAAAAAAAGATTTACACACCTGCTACTTTGGCCATAAGGGCCTTAAATTGCCAGTTTCATATGCTCAAATATCAACAATATATCATGACACTGCTTAAACAGAAAATGATGGCAAGTTCTGATTGTGCAGAAAACAAAGAAATGCAGGATTTATTGCATGCAGCTGAACAAGTTGGAAAGCATACTTTGCAATGTGGGTTTGTTTCTCTGGAGGCCTCCTGCAGGGCCACTGTTACGTGTTCTGTCATTAGGAGGCATGCTTGGTTAAAGGAACAAACTCTGCCTGACCATGTTGAAGCAAAATTATAGATGCTCCTTTCCAACATGATACCTTGTTTGGTGTTAAGGCAGAAGAGGTGTTAAAGAAAATGGAGGACAGAGCTAAATCTATGCAAACGGTCAAGTATTTTTTACAGGTACAGCCACCTAGATTTAGCAGACACTGGCCTACAAAGAATTGGTCCTTTCCAGTCTCAGACAGACCTCAAAGGGGCAGATCCAGACGCCCTAGAGGCAGATCACAGCGGCAAGGATCCTACAGGCCTAAGCATTGGAGTGCTTCTATCTCCAAAGGTGGAGAAGACAAAGCACAATCATACAGGAAACGGTCCCAATGACTTCCCCCTGCCTGCATCAAGCACTTATCTTCTGGCAGCACCTTTATGGGGAAAACTAGCACTTTTTTCTCAAAATTGGCACATTATAACCCAGGATAAATGGGTTCTAGACAGTGTCACAAGGCTACAAGTTTCATTTCCATACCCTGCCAAGGGCAAACGGTTGGCCAGACCTGCCAGAAAATCAATGGGCAGAGGCTCAAAAACAAGTCGCAGCTCTCATGGACATGAGGGCTATTCAACAAGTGCCACAGCAAGAGCAGGGACACGGATTTTACTCAAGACTGTTCTTGGTACCCAGAAAGGACAAAGCATGGAGACCAATACTGGACCTATCTATTCTAGACACTTTCCTGGATATACCAAAATTCAAGATGTTGACCTTACAACAGCTTCTGCCCATGCTGGGCAGCAAGGCTTGGCTCGTGACTTTAGACCCAAAAGAGGCATACCTGCATGTCCCAATCAGGCAATCATGCAGAAGATACCTCAGATTCAAGGCAGGCTCAAAGCATTACCAATTATCTGCACTGCCCTTTGGCTTATCTACTGCGCCTAGGGTCTTCACAAAGTGCTTGGCACCAGTAATTGCTTACTGCAGGCAAAGAGGAATACAAATATATCCTTACTTGAACGACTGCCTCATACAAGCAGAGAACAAGGACATTCTACTACAGCATCTGACTTTTGTGATAAGACTTTTAACATGCCTAGGGTACACAGTCAACAAAAAGAAATCAAAACTAGTACCCTATCAGGAGATAATATTCCTGGGTGCAAGCTTAAATACAATTGCCCCAATGGCTTATCTCACTCCAGACAAACAAAGACAACTGACTACCTATTTCAAGGAAATGGCAACAAAGGCCCAGTTATCTGCAAAAAAAATTCTGCAGGCTTTGGGCTTCATGGCATCCTGCATCTTACTAATTCCATATGCAAGACTGCATATGAGGAAAATTCAGTGGTACCTAAAAAGTGTCTGGACACAACATTGCCACAGTCTGGAAACAATGATTACTCTAATTCGCTGCCTGCAACAGGAATTTCGATGGTGGACAAAGGCTTGTCACCAAAACAAGGGGCAGCCATTCTCACTACCCCCAGCCAGACAGAGCCTAATGGTGGATGCTTCAGATTATGCCTGGGGGGCACACATGGCAGGAAGAGGCATTCAGCGCACTTGGTCCTCAAACCAAAAGCATCTACATATCAATCAAAAAGAGATGCTAGCTGTTCAAAATGCCCTGACAGCCTTCAAGGGCCTACTTCATCCAGGACAACTACTGATAAAGACAGACAACACCATGGTCATGTGGTACATAAACAAGCAGGGGGGCACTCATTCTTATTCCCTGTGCAGACGAGCCATGGCTTTATGGGACACAGCATTGACTTACCAAGTTCATCTGCAGGCACAATTCCTGCCAGGAAAGGACAATACTTTGGCAGACGAACTAAGCAGAAACCTCATGGATCCCCACGAGTGGCACCTGGATCAACAAGTCTTCAGCATGATAACAAAGAAATGAGGACGCCCTGACATAGATCTATTTGCCTCCCCTCAAAACAATCAACTAAAAAGATTCTGCATAAGGACTTATCACAGACAGGCTTGGAAAGTGGACGCCTTGTCTTTCGACTGGACAAAACTGTCAGTATATGCCATTCCTCCACTGCTTCTCCTCCCCAAGGTACTCCTAAAGGTCAGGCAGGAAAAACCAAAAATGATTCTGATTTCCCCAGACTGGCCACATCAGTACAGGTATCCGATCTTAAGGAACTTGTCCCAATGCCCAGCCTGGACCTTACCTCAAATACCTCATCTACTGTCCCAGCAAAACAGTCAGATTCTGCACAGCCAACTCAGGACCCTAAACCTGGCAGCATGGCGGATAATGTAGCCATACAAACCACACCTCTCAGTAAAGCTGTGGTGGATGTCAATTTAGAAGCCAGAAGGCCTAGTACTACAAAATCCTATGCTGGAAAATGGAAAAGATGTCCTTCAAGAATGCAACTGCAGTCATAACATATGGGTTGTCCTGCCTCAGGCAGCCCTCGGTCGGCCGGATTCCAAAGTCTGGGTCCGATGTCGGCTGATGTCGCTTTTCTCTCCGACGTCAGAGCGGCTGGAGTATATAAGCATCAGCTGACGCCATCTTCTTCAGTCTTTCTTGCCGCGCGGTGCCCGAAGCAGAAGCAGTTCGCAAGTGCCGGTCGGTCAGCTCCTGTATTCTTCGAAACCGAAGTCATCAAAAAAGCTAAGTACCCCATTGGGGACCTTTTCTTGCCTCAGCCGATGTCAGAAATTACTGAAAAAGTAAATAATTGTTTGTCTTGTGGTAAACAAATACCTCATAAGGATTTTCATTCTTACTGCCTCCCTTGCCTTGGCCCAGACCACGACGTCTCGGCCTGTGCCGCCTGTGCTCGCTTCAACAAGCGCACTCTCAGGCGCCGGGCGGAGTTCGCTGAAGACTTCTTCGGCGAAAAATTTAATTATACAATGCCGTCGGAACAACCGACAACGGATACTCCTAAGAAACGAAAAGACCGGGACCGACATCCTCGGCCCACGTCTTCCACCGACACCACGCCAAAACTTACCGCGAGTGCCCCGGTTCCCTCTGAGGCGGCTATTCCACCGCTTCGAACCGAAGACACCGCATTACCGATACCTCCGATACCGGAGGCCACTCCGACACCATTATAGACCACGGTTACAGATTCCATTTTCATACCTTGCCAAGAAAACAGGGCATGCCAAACCTTCCACAAATCAGAGGACAGAGGCTATCAAGCAAATTTCTCTGCTTGCTCAGATCAAAGCAATAGAAAAAGTTCCACTACAAGAACAAGGGCAGGGGTTCTATTCAAGACTGTTCCTTGTTCCAAGAAAAGAAACTCAGTGGAGACCAATACTGGATTTGTCCGCTTTAAACACTTTTCTCATAGTACCAAAGTTCAAAATGCTGACTCTACAGCAACTCCTTCCAATGCTGGGCAAGGGGTCTTGGCTGATTACTCTGGACCTCAAGGAGGCATACCTGCATGTCCCTATCAGACACAGTTGCAGAAGATACCTCTGATTTCTTGCAGGGCCAGAGCATTATCAATTCTCAGCATTGCCATTTGGCTTATCTACTGCGCCCAGAGTATTCACGAAATGCCTGGCATCAGTAATTGCTCATTGCAGGCTCCAGGGGATCCAAATCTATCCGTACCTGGACGATTGCCTCATACAAGCGGACAACAAACTAATTTTGACAAAAAACTTGAATTATGTCATACACTTGCTACAGGCTCTGGGATACACAGTCAACTTTCAAAAGTCAAGACTTCAGCCATCCCAGCAAATAACATTCTTAGGAGCCAAACTAGACACAGCCTCTCAAATGGCTTACCTGACAGAAGACAAACAAAAGAAGTTAACTCATTACTTCAAAAGTTTAACAAAACTCACCCAGATGACTGCAAGGAGATTCCTACAGGCCCTGGGTTACATGGCATCCTGCATTCTACTGGCTCCACTAGCAAGACTACACATGAGAAAGCTTCAATGGTACCTAAAAAGCTTATGGTCTCAGCACAGCAACAACCTAGAAGCAATCTTACCACTCATTCCATGTCTTCAAAAGGAATTCCTATGGTGGGCCACAGCAAGCCAGTCAAACACAGGTATGTCATTCAAAAAACCTCAGATAACACAGACCATGACCACAGACACCTCAGACCTTGGATGGGGGGCGCACATGGAGGGCAGATGTATTCAAGGACAATGGTCTCCAAAGGAAACACATCTGCATATCAACCAAAAAGAAATGCTGGCAGTAATGCATGCCATCGAGGCCTTCAGACAACAACTTCAACAAGGCCACTTACTAATACGGACAGACAACACCACTGTGATGTGGTACATAAACAAGCAGGGGGGCACTCATTCTTACCCCCTTTGCAGACTGACAATGAATCTTTGGGAAAAATCACTGAGTTTAAACATACAGTTACAATCCCAGTTTGTTCCAGGCAAAGACAATGTTCTGGCGGACAGTCGAAGCAGAAATTTCCTAGACCCCCACGAATGGAGGTTACATCCAGACATCTTCATACAACTCACCTCGACATGGGGCAGGCCGGAAGTAGACCTATTTGCCTCCCACCTCAATCATCACCTACCAAAGTTTTGCTCAAGGACATATCATCCACAAGCATGGAAAATAGATGCTCTCTCTTTCAACTGGAGCTCCCTAATAATCTATGCATTTCCACCTCTGCCACTGATGACCACAGTATTACTAAAGATCAAAGCAGAGCAGCCGAAGGGGATCCTAATAGCTCCAGACTGGCCAAGACAACCCTGGTACCCACTACTACGGAGCATATGTCACAACAAAACGTGGGCCCTTCCCCAATGGCCCCAACTTTTGACTCAACATAACTTCAGGACAGTTCATCCCAGCATCCAGACGCTACAGCTAACAGCTTGGGAGATCCCATGAATAACCTCAATTTACCTCTCTCCAAGGAAGTCCAGCGGATACTAACAGAAGCCCGCAGACCATCCACCAGAAAGGTTTACTCAGCCAAATGGAAGAGATTCAGCATTTGGAATACCAACAAGGGTCATGATGCATCACTTTTGAGCATCCCTCTCATTCTGGAATACTTGGCAGATATGTTACATAACAGACTCTCATACTCTTCCATAAAA
The DNA here is from genome assembly GCF_019279795.1 of Protopterus annectens. NCBI lineage: Eukaryota > Metazoa > Chordata > Ceratodontiformes > Protopteridae > Protopterus > Protopterus annectens. The sequence continues at coordinate 313,211,286 of NC_056737.1, read as the reverse complement.
ATACATGCTTCAGCTATCTCAGCTAGTTACAACACTGATCCACCTGTATTTTCACATCCTTTGTTAAGGCAATTTCTTAGAGGGATCAAGAATATAAAGCCCCCAAGAAAGGCACCAGTACCAGCTTGGGATCTCAATTTTGTCCTAGAAAAATTGACTCTACCTCCATTCGAGCCAGCAGCTTCTGTGGATTTACAATTTCTTTCCTGGAAGACAGCTTTCCTGCTGGCCATTACCTCAGCAAGAAGGGTTTCGGAATTACAGGCCTTAATGGGAATACCACCGTTCATAACCTTTCACAGAGACAGGGTCTCCTTACGAACCAACCCTACCTTTCTACCAAAAGTGGTATCTAGAGTTTCTTTAAATCAAGCAATTCACCTGCCTACTTTCTTTCCCAATCCTGAGAACAAAGGGGAAAGACTGTTACATACTTTGGACATACACAGGCAACTTCGCTACTACCTAGACAGAACCAAGACCAGTAGGAAGTCTGATCAGCTTTTTGTAGCTTACGCCCCTGGAGTACAAGGAAAAGCAATTTCCAAGCAGACAATTTCAAAATGGATTGGACATTGCATCAGATTCTGCTATTCCTTTCATGGAAAGAGTGTGCCAGCCAATGTCAGACCACACTCCACCAGAGCAACAGCCACCTCTACAGCATTCTTAAGAGGGGTGCCTACAAAAGACATTCTAGAAGCTGCTACATGGAGCTCCGTGCATACATTTTCCAAACACTACAATCTCCCTTTATACTCCAGATCCAGAGCAGGCTTTGCTTCGGCAGTCCTGCAGGGATTGATAGCTACACCATCCTTTTCTTAGAGCATACCACCTCCCCCAGCTAAGCTATGGTACTCAACCCATATGTTAGTACTGCAGTTGCATTCTTGAAGGACATAGTACAGTTTTGTACCTACCATAAATGTAGATGTCCAATAGATATGCAACTGCAGTCGGGTTTTCCCTCCCTCCTTCCCCTCTATGCCTTGGGTCCACTCTTCTCCCTGTTATCCTTAGCTGGGGATATCTGTTATGGTGTATCTGTTTATTGCTTATTTATTTTGCATGGAAACCTGTTATTGTCTTCCAATTTGATTACAGCCTTCCTTGGAGGGCACCTGGCATCTGGGGCAAGAAACACTGAAGAAGATGGCGTCGGCTGATTATTATATACTCCAGCTGCTCTGACGTCGGAGAGAAAAGCGACATCAGCCGACGTCGGACCCAGACTTTGGAATCCGGCCGACCGAGGGCTGCCTGAGGCAGGACAACCCATATGTTATGACTGCAGTTGCATATCTATCGGACATCTACATTTATGGTAGGTACAATTACTATTTTGCACTTGGAACCAAGCTCAAGGAACAGATGCAGCTGATGCTCATCGTGTTTCACTGTTGCAGTCATTACTCTTGGGTTATCCTGCTGGCAGGCTACCCTCAGTCGGCCAGAATTCCAAAGTCTAGGTCCAGCATCGGTTGCTGTCGTCTCTTCCCTGATGTCAGTGCGCCAGGGGTGTAAAAGATGCAGCCGATGCCATTTTCTTCAGTCTTTCTTGCCGTGCGGTGCCCGAAGCAAAAGCAGTTCGCAAGTGCCGGTCGGCTGACTCCTGAGATTTTCAAATCCGAATTTCAGAACCGAAGTCTTCATTAAAGCTAAGTACCCCATTGGGGAAACTTTTTTTTCTTGCTCCAGACTGATGTCAGAAAAAGTTAACAATTGTATTTCTTGTGGGAAGCAAGTACCTCATAAGGATTTTCACTCTTACTGTATTCCTTGCCTAGACCCTGATCACAACGTTGCTAGCTGTCGGTTTTGTGCTAGATTTAACCAATGCACTTTCAAGCGTCTGTTCGATTTTGCATTTCATTACTTTGGCCGAAGATTTAATTATATAATGCCGTCGGACCAGCTGACAACCGGAGTTTACAAAAAATGCAAGGACAAGGAAAAGGATAGGCATCCGAGGTCCAAAACTGATGAAGGCTCTGCTAGGCCAGTCGCTGATTCTCAGTGAAGCACTTTCGCAGCCCTTGGCGCCCGCTACCACAGAGCCACAGGCTGCTTCCGACTCCCATGTGGAGCCGACTGGGCCTCTGGAAACTCAAGGTATTGGACACTCGGAAATCATTCCCTCAGATGGGTCCGGAGCCGCTGAGCAGGCATCGGCTTCTGAGGGTGTCTTCAGACCTACACAACTATATATTAAGCCATCTTCAGCTTCAAAGACAAAGACTAAAGCAGCTCTAAAGACAAAGAAACAAGTACAGCATTCTCCTTCTCAGACTTCCATGCCTAAAAAACATATGCTCAAAATGGCCGAAGACCTAATTAGTTTGATCAGGGGCTCCCATCCCCCTCCTGATAAGAGGGCCTAGGCAAGAGACAGAGTATGATTCTTCTGATCAGGTTTTCATTTCCTCTGATTCCTCTTCTGAACAGGATTACTCCATGCTTCCCTATGAGGATTCTGATGCTGAAGAATCCATTCCTTCAGCCTCTCCTCCTGAGGATTATTCTTTTGGGGAAACCCTGCATACCATGAGGGAGCATTTCCACTAGGAGAGCCAAGATTATTCTGAATCTAAGAAAAGGCTGAGACTTTCTGCCACTTCCTCAGCACAGACCCCTTGCTATTCCACCTGTTCTGGACATTGTACATGATGTATTTTCAGAGTCCAGCCTGTCCCCTGACTCTTTACCCCCTGCACCTGCTAAGCCAGACAGATACTACAGGGTCCTGGATTCTCATAAGTTCCCATATAAAAACCCCACAGCTGATCCAGAAACTATGTCTCAGGGTCCCAAAGGGGTTAAAGCTTCCACTGCAAAAGACCCTGTCCCCTCTGATAGGGATTCTAGGGCTCTAGACAGATGGGGAAAAAAGTCTACACTTCTGCTACCCTGGCTGTAAGGGCTTTAAATTGTCAGTTTCATATGCTTAAATATCAGCAATACTTAATGTCACTGTTTAAACAGAAAATGTTGACAAATACTGAATGTTCAGAGAACAAGGAATTGCAGGATTTATTGCATGCAGCTGAACAAGTGGGAAAGCATACTTTGCATTGTGGTTATGATTCACTGGAGGCCTCTTGCAGGGCCGCTGTTACAGGATCTGTTATTAGGAGGCATGCTTGGTTAAAGGACCAGAATCTGCCTGATCATGTTAAAGCAAAATTATTAGATTACCATTACAGCATGATACTTTGTTTGGTACTAAAGCAGAAGAGTTGTTGAAAAAAAAATGAAGGATAAAGCAAAATCCATGCAGACTGTCAAGGATTTCTTACAGGTACAGCCACCCAGGTTTAGCAGGATCTGGCCCTCTAAAAATTGGTCCTTTCCAGTGTCAGACAGACCACAACGAGGCAGATACAGGCGTCCCAGAGGCAGATCTCACCCCCAAGGCTCATACAAACCTAAACAATGGGGTGCTCCTACCTGCAAAAGCGGAGAAGACAAATCACAATCTTACAGGAAACAGTCCCAATGACTTTCCTCTACCAGATCAAAGCACTTTTCATTTGGCAGCCCCCTTAGGGGGGAAAGTAGCACTTTTTTCAGCAAATTGGCAAATGATTACCCAAGACAAATGGTTGCTGAACATAGTGTCCCAAGGCTACAGGTTCCATTTTCACACCCTACCAAGGTCAAAAGGTACGCCAGACCTGCCACACAATCAATGGGCAGAGGCACAAAAACAAATTACTGCCCTCATGGACATGGGGGCCATTCAGCAAGTACCACAACAAGAGCAGGGGCAAGGATTTCACTCAAGACTCTCTCTAGTACCCAGAAAGGACAAAACCTGGAGATCAATACTGGACCTGTCTGTACTAAATACGTTTCTGGAAGTTCTAAAATTCAAGATGTTGACTCTACAGCAGCTACTGCCTATGCTGGGCAAGAAGGCTTGGCTCGGAACTTTGGATCTAAAAGAGGCATACCTGCATGTCCCAGTCAGACAATCTTGCAGAAGATGCCTCAGATTCATAGCTGGCTCAATGCATTACCAATTCTCTGCACTGCCCTTTGGCTTATCTACTGTGCCCAGGGTCTTCACAAAATGTCTGGCACCAGTAATTGTGTTTTACAGACAAAAAGGAATTCAAATATATCCATACTTGGACGACTGCCTAATTCAAGCAGAGAGCAAAGACATTCGTCTGAAGTATCTGGCGTTTGTAAAAAGATTACTAATTGGCCTAGGGTACACCGTAAATGAAAAGAAATCAAAACTAGTGCCCTCTCAAGAGATAATATTCCTGGGTGCAAGCTTAAATACAACTGACCAGATGGCTTATCTCACGCCAGACAAATAAAAGCAACTGGCTACTTCAAGAAATTGGCAACAAAAACCCACTTATCTGCAAGGAAAATCCTGCGGGCTGTGGGTTTCATGGCATCTTGCATTCTACTAATTCCATATGTCATACTGCATATGAGGAAACTACAATGGTATCTAAAAAGTGTTTGGACTCGCCATTGCCACAGCATGGAGACAGTAATTGCACTCATTCCCTGCCTGCAACAGGAGTTTCGATGGTGGGCAGAAGCCTGTCACCACAACAAGCGTCTGCCATTCAGATTACCCACAGCCAGACAGACACTGACAACGGATGCATCAGATTATGCCTGGGGGGCCCATATGGCAGGAAAATGTATTCAGGGCACATGGCCTGCAAACCAGATGCATCTTCACATCAATCAAAAAGAGATGCTAGCTGTTCAAAATGCCCTGACAGCTTTCAAGGACCTGCTTCATCCAGGACAGTTACTGATAAAGACAGACAGCACTACCGTCATGTGGTACATAAACAAACAGGGAGGTACACATTCCTACCCCCTCTGCAGACAAGCAATGACCTTATGGGACACAGCATTGGCTTTTCAAGTTCACCTGCAAGCTCAATTCCTTCCAGGAAAAACAAATACTCTGGCAGACGAACTAAGCAGAAACCTCATGGATCCCCACAAATGGAAACTGGATCCACAAGTCTTCAGCATGATGATAAGGAAATGGGGATGCCCAGACATAGATCTATTTGCTTCCCCTCACAACTGCCAATTGCAGAGATTTTGCACAAGGATTTATCACAAGCAAGCATGGAAAGTGGACGCCCTACCCTTCAGCTGGAAAAATCTAAAGGTATATGCTTTTCCCCCACTGCCTCTCCTTCCCAAGGTACTCCTAAAGGTCAGACAAGAGAAGCCAAAAATTATAGATTGCACCAGACTGGCCACGCCAGCACTGGTACCCAATCCTAAAGAGCTTGTCTCAAGGTCCAGCATGGATATTGCCTTAAACTTCTCACTTACTGACCCAACAAAACAATCAGATCCTGCACAGCCAACTCAGGACCTTAAATCTGGCAGCATGGCGGATAATGTAGCCATTCAGAACACTCCTCTTTCAAAAGCTGTTATGGATGTTATCTTGGAGGCCAGTTGGCCCAGTACCAGAAAATCTTATGCAGAAAAATGGAAGAGATTCTGTGCTTGGATCCAGGAACAAGGCAGTGACATATTTGTACCAAATATCCCTCAGATTTTACAATACCTAACTGAGATGCTAAACAAAGGCTTTTCTTTCTCATCAATTAAGATTCATGCCTCTGCCATTTCAGCCCATTACAATATGGAACCACCTATCTTTTCTCATCCCTTAATAAGGCAGTACCTCAGAGGGGCCAAAAACATTAGACCTCCAAGGAGAGCACCAATTCTGGCCTGGGACCTCAATTATGCTTTAGAAAAACTGACACTGCCTCCTTTCACGCCAGCATCAACAGCAGATATTAAATTCTTATCCTGGAAAACAGCTCTGCTCCTAGGAATAACCTCTGCAAGGCGAGTCTCGGAGTTACAAGCACTCATGGCTGTGGAACCTTTCATCCAGACAGGGTTTCTCTGAGGACAAACCCTACATTTATGCTTAAGGTGGTGTCCAGTGTGGCCCTTAACCAAACCATTAACTTGCCTACCTTTTATCCTAACCCACAGAACAAGGGTGAGAAAATTCTGCATTCTTTGGACATACATAGGCAGTTACGCTTCTACTTGGACAGAACTAAAGCTTTCAGAAAGACTGAGCAACTTTTAGTGTCATATGCTGTAGGATCACAAGGAAAGGCTATCTCAAAACAGACGGTTTCTAAATGGATAGGCAATTGCATCCATTTCTGCTATTTTCAACATGGCAAATCAGTGCCTAAGGGCAGTAGGCCTCATTCCACCAGAGCAGCAGCCACCTCAGCAGCCTTCCTCAGAGGAGTACCAACCAAAGATATCTTAGAGGCTGCAACTTTAGTGCACACCTTCACAAAGCACTACCACTTACCTCTTTACTCTAAGTCCAGAGCAGGCTTTGCCACTGCAGTTCTGCAGGGCCTCATAGCCTCTCCTAACCCTATTTAGCCCAGCCGCCCTTCCTCAGCTTTGGGATTCAACCCAAGAGTAATGACTGCAACAGTGAAACACGATGAACATAGTACAGTTGTGTACCTACCATAAATGTAGATGTTCGAGTGTATTCACTGTTGCAGTCCAGGTTACCCACCCACCATCCCCCTTTTCTTTGCTGGGACTTATCTGCACTTCTCCATCCTATACAACCTTTTCGATGTATTTGCTTGTAGATGAAGGAAATGTTATTTTTGTGCATGCATTTTTATTGGCATATTTTTCAGCCTACCAGTTTGGGGGCACCTGACATCTGGGGCAGGAAAAACTGAAGAAAATGGCGTCGGCTGCATCTTTTATACCCCTGGTGCACTGACGTCAGGGAAGAGGCGACAGCAACCGACGCCGGACCTAGACTTTGGAATTCTGGCCGACTGAGGGTAGCCTACCAGCAGGATAACCCAAGAGTAATGACTGCAACAGTGAATACACTCTAACATCTACATTTATGGTAGGTACACAACTGTACTTTCCAAATATTCCTCAGATTTTACAATACTTAACTGAGATGCTGGACAAAGGCCTATCTTTTTTATCAGTTAAAATCCATGCCTCTGTCATTTTGGCTCATTACAATACAGAGCCACCACTCTTTTCTCAGCCTTTATTAAGGCAGTACCTCAGAGGAGCCAAAAACTTAAGGCCTCCAAGGAGAACGCCAATACCTGCATGGGCCCTCAATTATGTCTTGGACAAACTCACCTTACCTCTTTTTTTGAGCCAGCTGCTACTGCAGAAGTTCTTATCTTGGAAACCAGCTCTGCTCCTAGCAATAACTTCTGCAAGACGAGTTTCAGAGCTACAGGCTCTCATGGCTGTGGAACCCTTTATCATTTTTTATCCAGACAAGGTCTCTCTGAGAACAAACCCTACATTTATGCCTAAGGTGATATCCAGTGTAGCCCTTAACCAAACAATTCATTTGCCAACTTTTTATCCAAATCCACAGAACAAGGGGGAGAAAATTCTGCATTCTTTGGACGTACACAGACAACTTAGATTCTCCTTGGACAAAACTAAAGTTTTCGGAAAGACAGAACAATTACTAGTGGCATATGCCACAGCATCACAAGAAAAGGCCATCTCCAAGCAGACTATTTCAAAATGGATAGGTCACTGCATTCTATTCTTCTACTCGCAGCATGGCAAACCAGTGCCTAAGGGCATTAGGCCACATTCAACTAGAGCTGCAGCCACTTCTGCAGCCTTTCTCAGGGGAGTACCAACCAAAGACATTATAGAGGCTGCTACTTGGAGTTCAGTGCATACCTTTACAAAACATTACAATCTGCCTCTTTACTCTAAATCCAGGGCAGGCTTTGCCACTGCAGTTCTGCAGGGCCTCATAGCCGCTCCTAATGCTGTTTAGCTCCAGCTCCCAACCATAGCTTTGGGACTCAACCCAAATGTAATGACCGCAACAGTGAAACACGAAGAACATAGTACAGTTGTGTACACTTACCATAAATGTAGATGTTGGAGTGGTATTCACTGTTGCAGTCCAGGTTCCCCCCCCCCCCCTCCAGCTCCCTTATTTTTACTGGAACTTATCTTTACTTCTGTAATCTATACAACCTGGGTGGTGTATTTGCTTATAGATGAAGGTAAAGCTTATTTTGGTGCATGTATGTTTTATTTACATAATGTTAGCCTACTCTGGGGCAAGAAAAACTGAATAAAATGGCATTGGCTGCATCTTTTATACCCTTGATGACCTGAAGTCAGGGAAGAGGCGACAGCAACTGACGCAGGACCCAAGCCTTTGGAATTCAGGCCGACTGAGGGCAACCTGCCAGCAGGATAACCCAAATGTAATGACTGCAACAGTGAATACACTCGAACAACTACATTTATGGTAAGTGTACACAACTCTACTTTATTTTTCTTGTTATAGGCTGCCTGCCTACATTTGGCAACTATCCTTTCCACTTTCTGTTGCCTAACTCATTGTGCTAAAAGTTTTTGAGCTTTCAAGTTGTCATCAAAAAACAGTTGCTTAACAGCAATCTTTCTAAACTCATGCATGTTATCCAGATTCTCCTTTATTTTCTCTTTTGCATTCTGCAGTTGTGCCTCTTCTTGTTTGTGAAATTTCCCTTGTTCTGCAATACTTTAACCTTTGTCAGCCCCTCTAAATAGTTCCAGTTACTTTTTAACTATGTCTTTCTTTTATTTTTACCATGTTCTTAAACTGCACTTTCACTTTATCCCACTCACTATCTATAACTTATGAAAAAATTTCCATCTTCCCTAATAACTCTTGAATAATTTCCACTACCCATTCATTAAATTCCACTTTTTTTTCAGAGAAGTGCCAGTGTCTCATTTTTACTTCATTACTCTGTATTTTTATTGGCACATGATTTGAAATAGTAATTGGATGTGTGTCAAAGCTTTCAATTAAATGCACATGTTCCTGTGAAATATTATTTCTGTCTTGTCTAGTCCAGTTATTGCACCTTGGAGGATAACGATGTAAATTATCTTGGAGTTCCCACTACTGAATTCACATCTTCCATACCAAGTATTTTCATAAAGTTCTTCAGAAATCTGCCCTCTTGTTGTATGATCCGTTCTAGGCCCCTCCAATACATCCTCACTGTTGCAAATCAAATTCCAGTCCCATCTGTAAGTAATATTCCCTGCAGAAAGCTGATTATTTCTCCCAAAATTTTCTTAAGCTCCGTAATAGCAGTTTTAGGTAGAATATAAATACATGTCAGTGTAATCCTCCTCCCTTTTCAGTAGTCCCTTACTACCACAAATCTGCCACTATCATCTTTCTCCCCTCTTCTATCAGCTGTTGGAGCTCCTTTAACTACTATAAATACTCCCCTTTTCCTATGTCCCTGATATTCTGCTGAATATCCATTCTGAATCCCTTCTTTATTGAATTCACATGCTCATTTCTTTCCAAATGTGTCTCTTGCAGCTTTACTGTTTGCACTTTGCATTTCTTAATATAGTTCATTACTTTCTTTTTTGTGTATACCTGTTAAGCCGTTCATATTCCAGAATATGTTTAGTGCAGCCATTATGATAAGTTATTATTCCCACCTTGTATGTATAACAGCTTTATTAAATGTCTGTTTCCAGCTTTTGTGTTACATGCATCCACTAATGTTTGGCAGGTTAATCCTTTATACGGTTGTTTCTTGTAATCTCCATTTGAACCTGTCACATTTTCCATTATTTTTGTTTTATTGAAAACCCTCAAACACACGCACTCACAGAACACACCCATAACCTATAAACATAAAACAGACACAAAGCTATGTACATCTTGAAATAATGATGTTTTGCTCTCCTGATAGGAGCAATTGTCCCAAATCGGCAGCTGCAGAGACAGGCAAACTCTAACCTAAAATTAAGATTATTCAAGCTAAGATGCATGTTACAGCCTGTGCTCCTGCTGAGACTACTTGCTGTCTGTTTTTGTCTTATCTATGCACCCCTCCCAGATGCAATAAAACAGCTTGCATTTTTTTCAGAAAACATAAACTTTTAGCCTTAAAAAAGGTTCTGGCTTTTATTGCAAACTGGTCAGCTTGTCTCCATGGAAACCTAATAATAAAATGTACATCTGTCCTCAGTTACAGACTTCTCAAACTGAATATCTTTTTGCTAAATGAAAACTTTCCATTAAATGCAGTGTTCTCTTATTTACTTGCTTACACAAAAATGTATTGGATTAAGCCAAGGGCCTTAACCCAGACATTCACCTGTGCAAAAGTAAGAGAAAATATATAATTTCTACAGATATGATAATCTTCCACTTTTACACCCCATTGCTCACCTCAACAACCTAAGATTACAGTATATTAACTTAAATATACTTTTGTCCAGCCTTTCTTCCTCTTTACATTGTAAGGCCTAGATTTCTTAAAACTAAGGTAGAAGAAAACAAAAGGCATTTGCTTACTTATCTCTGTCAGATACAGCAATGACTGAAAATGTTTTTCTATATAAGATGCAATTTATATGATAAAATGTTTTGTACAAATACTGTTAAGGACAAAAATTGTTTTACTTATGGTTGTTTTTTTTTTCCTTTCCCTTTAACGTCCTTTAAAACATTAATGACATGAAGCAGGGCATGTACTCTTTTCAGTACACAAGTTACAAATTTAACATTTAACAAAAGTCAGATCTTTCCCATTTTCTTAAAAAGCCATATTTCAGAAATATAATTGATGCTTTACTATCTCACATTTATTCAATAATTTCAGGGTTGCTGGTCTTCTTCCTGTTCATCTCCATCTCCCATTTCCAGACTCCAGTTCAAGTCCAAGGAACTCCAGATTCTTCTAGTTGATTCATATGATTTTTTTTCTGCCACTCAAACATTTTACTTTAGAACATTGGAAAAGGTTTCACTAGTAGATTCTCTCTGAACGTTATTATCAGAAGAATAAGAAGCAGAGTCCTCCTCTGTTTATTTTTTGGCTCACTTTTTGTTGGACGAACTTTTGTATTTCCCCTTAGCCTGTTCTTCACCAAAAATTATTTTGATGTCCCAGGAAAAAATATTATGAAGACAGCTAGATACAACAGTTTGAATCTCACAACTGCCACTCAATGTTCCCTTTTTGCTAGGCTACATTTGCTTCCCTTCTGCCTGATGTACAGTGAAAAATCACTTTCAGAAACACTTTGTCTCCAATTTTTAATATTTTCCCTTCCGCCATGTCATGATCATCTCTGCATCTTTACTAATACAGGTTTTGGATGCTTTCTAATGGCCAGGTTTGGAGCATACACATTGTGCCCTTTCAGTTAATAAATCTGCCATGGAATACCAGTCCAGTTGCTTGTTTGTGCTTTTCTAAAATAATGCAGGCAGTCCTTTCCATTTTTTTCCAGTACAGCAAAATGCTCTGTCCTTTATCTGTACCATTTTTTGAAAGAGCTTTTCTTGAGCAGTGTCGTACTCAGTGAGCCTTTTATTCATTTTGACCTCTTAATTTTTTTTGCAGTTTTTCAATTCATCTGACTAGCTCTTCAAACCTTCTTCCATTTTTCAGACTTTTGTTATGCGAGTTGATATACCCTTTCTGTGTTTCATTCATTTTAATCAGGTCTGAGCAGATTTGATTTATTTTTTCCTCTAGATTACTGGAAGCCATCTTTTGTACCAAAGCTGGACCTTGAACTGCTTTTTGCTGAATAACTGCAGGATTCTTCCCAGTCAGTGTTTTCTCTTCAACTTTTCCAGCTGATTTTCTTTCAGGCTGTCAATGTTTCTTCTTTGCTGAAATACAGGCAGTGTAGTTACTACCCAGTAACTGAATTTACTAAATCTGGCAGAGTTACCGACCCCTATCTCAGTTTCCTTTTTCACACAGGGAGAGATGAAATTGAGCTGTTGATCAGTGTGCAACCATCCTGGAACACCTTGCATCTCACTTTGCTGACCAGCTTCTCTTCATGTAGTGGCATTTTCTCTGAGGAGAGCTGATGCATATCTTACATTTACATAGGTTATGAACTAGGTGGTTCTGGACTGCCTTATGTATTTTGCTTTTTTCCAAGCTCTTTTTGCCATTAGAGTTTAAGTGAATCCTCTGTCATACTGGAATAGTTTAAACTGTGTACAGTGGCTTGTATAAATCATTTTCTATTATCCATTTTAGTCATTTTCATGTTAGCATAATTTTTTGGTGTTGCTCTTAGCAAACAAAAGACCCAAGTTTTTCAGCAAGAGTGGTCAACAAATGTGATTATTGTAGGCTAATTTTGCACCCAAATGTTTCTGTATATGCTGCTTGTTTTGTTTAGACCATGAGCTGTATGTTCAATGTAAAGAACCAACAAAGCTAAGAAGGCTAGAAGTATTAAAATACTTCTAGAAGAATATCTTAAGTCTGTACTGAAAACAATAAAAAATATTAAACAACTGGAACCTGTTGAAGTGGAGAAAATGCGATGAGCCAGTAGACAGCTGGATTATTTAAAAATAAGTCCTCACCCTCATTCTCTGGACACGCACATCCTTTGATAAGCTATTGTGAGACTGTCACAAGTGTCCTGGTGAGTCCCAAAAACATGGAGATGCAGTCTGCCATAAACATGCCCAAAGATCTTTCACTGACTGGTAGCGTATAAAATTTGCACCTTTATCAACACCTATGTTTGTACCAACTTCAGACATGCCAAAGTCATATTTGAAATCAAAGAAATAGGGAATTTAGACACTTTGGTCATTAAAGAGCTTGTGGTTACTCAGTTTGTAAGGCTGGAACTTTAGTTATAGACTGGGCCAGCCCCCTTTACCTCTAATGTAACCTTTATTGTGTAAATGCCACTGGCAAAGCAGATGGCATCCCTTCATGAGAAATAGCAGCAATGGCTAACACTGGTTCGCTTCTGTGACAAGTATGCATCTGAATGTAAACTGTATGGATGTGAATTTGCACTAGCAAATGTTTTGGGGGTTTAATTGTAAGAGGAGGAAGAGGTCTCTTCCTTTTTTGTCTGGGGAGAGAGGAATAGTTTGCTGTTCACAAGACTACTGTCCGTTTATCCAGCTCACCCGTTTTGACTCGTAGTTCTTTCTTATCTGTAACTGAAATATCTTTCTTTAAGCAGATATTTAGAAATGCTTAAGCTTCTACAGTCTGTGGACATAATTCATCCTATGTATAAAACTGAAGATTTATGACAAAATAATGTTTACTTGAACACACAAGCATCAACTCATAGACTGACTGTCCAGTGCATGGACATGAGAGGGACATCTTGGTTTTATATTCTTATTTAAAATTGAATCCAACAACTTTGGATCTAATTTCAGCGTAGTCTGAACACTTTGAAAGAAAAAGAAGTTGCTGAACATTTTATTAATAAAGTGTGCATCCAGCACATATAATGCTGTATCACAATGCAGTTCTGATACAGATTCAGGGTACTCTAAATATTTAAAGTGTGCAAGTCAAAAAAGAAGGATGAGATACCATAACAAGAATAGCTTAGACACTGGGACTTCATGCACAAATTGTGTGCTATACTGAATGCAGGAGTGATAGAAGTAGTGATTAGGAGACATATACTTATGGATGTAAGACATATTTCTTTTTGTTTGGTAATTCAGTTTTTGACCTAATCAAAACATTGTGGTGAAAGGGTAAAGTTTTCAAATGTAAGCCAGCTCCATGGGTTGAGGGAGAAAACCTTGACTGTGCCGCAGATTATCCAAATTTAATTAGTGACTGGGATGCTTGTAGGAACTGGCAAGGAAAACCATTCACCATAAAATGCGCAGCTGCACTAGCATGAGTCACATAAAATGAACCTCGCAGCTTTCTTACACCCATTAATCTGTATTTCATCCTTGAGTATCAAATTTTGTCATGCCTTTACTTAATGCCTCTTATTCATCCTACCTCTCTAGTCTCCTCACATCTCTCACGCTTCCTTTCCTTTGTACTCCTATTCTCTCTGCATGCCTCTATTACCATTTCTCTTCTTTTGTCCATGGTATCCTTTCCTGCAACTGTTCACAGTCACTTGTTCTAATGTTTTCATAGCTCACTATGTAATGATATGCTGCAATTCTTGTAGCGAAATCCATCTCATTCATTATGGCTACATCTTAGCCAAAAAAATCTCTGCTACGCGATTCCATTTTTCCATCCGTGTTTTGACCTCAGAAACTGCTTTTTCATAGGATCATAGGAAGTTACTAGGCTGTTGGCCCTGAGGCCTTTATAAGCCTAGCCAAGAGTTTAGCCCATGTTTAGACAAATCAGCACCTGATGCTACTGTCCAGCAGGGACATTGGTGGAATCCCAGAGATGTGTTTTCTATTTCCCATCCAGTTATCCAGGTTGCGCTTAAAAAGCGGTAAAGACGTACTCTGCTTGACATGGAGAGAGAGTCTATCCCACAGATGGGGTAGCCTCTGGGACACAAATCTGTACCGCCAACAAGTCCCATTGATGTCACAGACCAGTTTGAGGCTGCATGTACAGGTTACTCAAGTGGAGCTTGACTTGCGGATATGCAGCAGTCCCATCAAGGTGAGGTCCAAGATCACCTTGTATGCCAGACAGAGTTCACCTCTGAGGAGTCTGTATGAAACTGAGTATAGGAATAGGGCTTTTAGCCTATCTGTGTATGGTACATTTTTGAGGCCCTGGATTCTCCTGGTAAGGAACGTCTGTGGTCTCTCCAGCTGCTTTGCGAGGTACATGCCAAATGGCGTGTTCTACTCAAAAATTGGCCTTATAAGGGAAGAATACAGGGATGTTATTACCTCCTTGTCCCTGGATGAGTACCCTTACTTATGAGGTGGGCCATGTAGAAAGCTTTCCGTACAATGTAAGCAACATGATGGTCAAAAGTCAGGTTGCTATCAATGTGGGTGCCCAAATCCCTTACGACTGATTGTATGCTTAGGATGTTGTTATTAATGTGATAATTTCCGGGGGCTTCGCTTTCCTCAAAGGGGATGATGTTGCATTTTTTTGTATGTAGCATGAGGTCATGTTCCTGGCATCAGTCATTTTTTTGGGGCGAGACCCTCTTGGAGGATGTCCACGTCACTAGGGGAATTGATGACAGCACCCAGCTTGCAGTCATCTGCAAACTTGGTCAGCCATAGCCCACTAGTTTTGGCCTGCACCTCAGAAAAGTATATCCCAAACAACAGAGGCCCCAAGACTGAACCCTGGGATACTCCACTCGATACGGGTCTACTGCTTGAGGTGGCATCCCCTATTTTGACTAGGTGGGTTCTATCAGTGAGCCAGTTAGCTACCCATCTGGTAATGTACAGCTTGATGCCTAGTTGAGAGAGTTTATCTATTATGCCCAATTGGGGAATAGTGTCGAAGCTCTGGCCAGGTCAAGGTAGGTGGTGTGCACTGTCTTCCCCTCGTCCATGGCTTTGGTGATTTGTCTTAAAGTCGACCAAATTTAACAGACATGACCTCCCCTTGACGAAACCAAACTGTGTGGGATCGAGTGTTTAGAGGTTACCAATGTCCTTTTGTAGCATATTTTGTATCTGTAAATATGTGTATGTTTTTTAGTGTATCCTGGTATCTGTAAATGTTTTATTCATTTCTTACATGATTCTGTTGATCCAGGCTGTACCTGCAAATGGTCCACTGAGATCAGTGCACAACCCCAGTAAACGAACAAACAAATCTAAATGGGATTGTGCAGCAACTACTGGTCCACTCATATCTTGGGGGAGGGTAACTGCCTTAGTTTACCACATAGGTGGTAACTACTGGCAGTGCTGGGTATCCATGTTGTGGAACTGGCTGAGCCTACACTGGCAGTGCATTCTTACTATGCAGCTGAGGGGAAACTGACACTTGGATTCACACTTTCCACTTTGGGGACAACAGCAGTTGTAGGCTCAGAGGAGCTGCTAGGACTGGAGTGTGGAGTTGCTAAGGGGAGAGATTAGGCTATCCCCAGGACCAGCAAGTTGGCCCACTGTCTGTGACCTGACTCTCCCATGGGAAGACAACTGACAGGGATTTCATGGCAGGAACATGAGATATAGGGCTCTCACCTAGCATGGGATTACCCAGCCCCCATTCCAGGAGAAAGAATAGGCCAGCTGGGTGAAGGTAGAGAAGCCATCTGCCGGGGGGGATCCAAATCCAATTTTCCACAGGAATTACATAACTTCTAAAAAGCATCTCCAAAGAAAGCTAGTACCTGTCCAGCAATCATGTCCTATTAAATATTCTAAAGCAGGATCCTGACAAGAATAACAAGTTCACTTTATTAAACTTCTTGGAGTATTGAAAACAAGTTTTATGTTTAATATACCATAATCGTATGCACTTATTAAAGCCGGCCTGTGAGGTGCGTAATGATGAAGCCTTGAATTGTGACCCAGAAGTCCTGAATTTGAGTAGCAGCTCACGTAGTAGATGTGTTGTACAGGGAAGAATGGAGGTGAGAGATTTATTCCAACTCTTCCATCCTTGAGGGTCCATTCTGCTTATTTGCTCCTGCACAAGTGCAGTTTTAAACCATTATTTATAGACCGATGGGGGTGGAGTGGCAGGGGCTTGGTGCTCCCAAGCTGGTGATGGTAGTCTGTGTCCATGCTTGTGTAGGTATATATCCACACGTACACACACACACACACACACACACACACACACACACAATGGCTTAGGAGGCCCCTGTGGTGAAGCAGGTGCTAATGTTAGCCACAAGGTGTGGTTACAGTTACAAAACTACCTAATAGCTTGTGCCCACTCTGACATGGACTGCTGCAGACTTCGCTTCAGCAGTCTATAATGTGGACTGCTGTAATGAAGCCACACAGTTCTGCATTCAAAGGGAGGCTTAGTTCACTCACTCTAGGGTCCAGGCATTGGAGATAAACCAGACTACTTACAGTAATGAGATGAGGACATTTTCCCCTCAGTAAGCATGCAGAAGAAAGGGCATAGGCAGAAGCACAAACCACCTTCATGGCTGCCTGAATGATGGGCCCTCCAGATTGCATGAGCCTACTGTTCAGCACATCACATGTCAGAGGTATAGCCACAAGCTGGGAAGCCATGTATGCTAACATGCATACCATCACCCCAGCTGTAAATCCTCCCACCTTCAACCATACTTAAAGTACCAGGTCCTATCCAACATCTTGTTCAGTCTATCAACATCTCAACCCCAGGCACATTAGCTCTAGATCCAAACGCTACCACAAACTAATAAACAAATTCCTGAAGTTCATCACCAAGTATAGACTTAACCTAATACTTGGTGATATTCAATCCAACCCTGGCCCACCCACTTCAGGTACACATACCCCCTCTACTTACAATCTAAGCTACAAACCTACAATTAATAGGCCAACTAACTCTCTCCTAGCCTGTCATCTCAATATTAGAAGCGTTAATAACAAGGTACATGAATTGTATGCCCTGAGATTCTCTGTTTATCTGAAACCTGATTAAAAACCTAACACTACAGACAATGAAGGGTTACCACTTGGGTACAACATACACAGGCTGGATCGTGCTTCCAGGAAGAGGGAGGGGGGCTGTAATCTATAAATCTGAGTTGAATGTCACCATAGATGTAATACAACCACCTCAGATTAATAACTCAGAGATTCTTGCCACCAAATTGCAACTTAATAAAAATAAATGCATTAATATCATCTGTATGTACATTCCCCCAGGTGACAATATATCTACACTTGAAGATATCCTGCACTGACTATCATGTCACTACCCCCAAAAAACCCTACTACTTGGAGACTTTAACATAGACTGGGGCACCTGTTCCCCAGAATCCCCAACCACCCATATTAACTTGCATGCATTTAAACAAATCATATCCACTCCTACCAGGATAGGTAAACCCAACCAAAAATAAAGCATACTTGACTGGGTACTCCTAAATAGTCACCTGCAACTGTACACCTCTGGTACCCTCCCTGATGGCCTAAGCGATCACCTTCTCACATATGTAATTAAGCACAAAGCCATTAATTCCCAACAACCCTTACTCAGAAAGGTTAGAAACAATAAAAACTTTGACCCTGCCAAATTCCATCAAGAACTAAACTCGTGTAATTGGTCTATTCTAAAACACCTCCCCTTAGTGGAAGCAGTAGCATACTTCCTCGAGATCCTTGATTTGCATGCACATGTTCGTTCAAAGAGAACAAAGGCAAAAACTGCGCCATGGCTTTCTAAATAGTCTAAACTCAAAATTACCCTTAGAAACAAAGCATGGGCTTTATGGCTTTCTTCTAAAGACCCCCAAGATCACATTAAATACAGGGAATCCAGGACCGAAACTAAAAAATCCATTTTACAAGACAAAAAAACAGTACTACTGTAATTTGTAGACAGTAAATCAAAATAACCCTCAGAAGTTTTGGGCAGGTTTAAATAATCTACTACATCCTGGACAAACTTAAACCCCAATCCCTGCTGCTACTATTGATAAAACCCCTGAAGATGTTTCTGACAGTTTTAAATGATTTCTTTACTGAGACAATTCAAGCCCTAGCTACCCAACTACCTCCTAGCTCCCCTGGTCCTGAAAGTACCACCCCCTAGAAACCTGCTCGTGTTCAGCTTCCAACCAGTCGCCACTTCACTTATCCGTACCTTGATCAAAACATTAAAACCCACTACACTTTCTGCTGATCAACTCCCTGCCGAGTACCTACAAAAATCAGCTGATGCTATTGCTTACCCCATCTCAATACTAATCAATCGAACCATAGTAGAAACTGAAATTCCCACCATCTGGGAAATATCCTATGTAATCCCACTTCCCAAAGGAGGCAGCTCTACTGAATTCGCCAATAGCTATATTCTCTCCACTTGCAAAGATTATGGAAAAATTTATTCATAGACAACTCATACACCACCTTATGGCAGACACTCAGCATGGCTTCCGTCCTCATCACAGCACTACTTCAACCCTCCTAGCCTTTACCAACACAATAAACCATAGTCGCAACAATAATTATATATCCTCAGCCCTCTTCTTGGATCTTTCCAAGGCATTCGATATGGTTGATCACCAACTTTTAATCCACACTCTGCAAACATTCTGTCTAGATACTAGAGCCCTTCAATGGTTTCAATCCTACCTGAATGATCGACAGCAGGCTGTCGTCTGGCAGAACAAACTCTCTAATCTTCTACCTAGCACCTTTGGAGTACCTCGGGGCTCTATACTAGGGCCCTTGCTGTTCTCCATCTTCATTAACGATCTTTATACTGTCATCCCAAAAGTCAGCTGTATCCAGTATGCTGATGACTCTACTCTGATTTGCTTGGCCACATCTCCAGTAGAGTTATGGTCAGCTACCCAGATCACCTTTAATACAGTAGAAAACTGGCTTTCTGAATGTCGTCTGACCCTAAATCCCAAAAAAACTAAAATGCTGTTATTTTCACCAACACGTAGGTCTACCGCTTTCACCTTTACCATAATTTCAAATGATGGCACAATAATCTCCCCTGACCCCTCTACAAAACTGTTAGGTGTCGTCATAGATAATAATCTAAAATTCGACCTACATGTTAACCAAACTATCAAAACCATCAATAAAAAACTAGGATCACTTTACAGAATAAAAGCCTTTCTAACCCCTCCAGCTAAAATTGCCATAGCTCGCTCTCACCTTCTTTCAACCCTTCTGTATGCATCCCCTCTACTCTCGAATTTAAACAAGACTGTCCTTAAACTGTCAATTTGCTACAACCGCATTGCCAAGTTTGCCACTGGGCTGCCTTTTAGGACACATCATTGCATCAATCTAAATCAGCATGGGTGGCTTGAACTACCCAGCCTAATCCAGTATAACCAACTGATTATGGCCTATAAAATCCTCTATAATCCGGACAATGTTCCTGCACTTAAAAATATTATCTCTTCCTATAACAATCCTAGACCGCTTCTATCCCCTAACAAACTATTAATTCAGACTAGCAAAATTAATAACACAGCCGGTGACGCTCTCTCTGCAAACACTGTAAGTAGACACTGGAACTCTCTTCCAGCTGATATTACCTTACTTTCTACCTTAGGTCAATTTAAAACTAGACTCAAACAACATTTGGCACTTAACTGGCTATGTCAATGTATCAAGCCTGGCTAACTCTCTCTCGAATGTGTAAATCCAGCTTATTGTGTAATTTAATTTAATCCTGACTTATGCTCGGGATTAACTCTAACCTGTGGAACTTGTTTAACTTGCTTACTTATGTAATCATTGTAAATAGTCTGTTTGTAATATGTAATGCTGTATCTGCTTACCCTTGGAGCTTTTCTCTCCGGTCCTCCACTGAAAATGGACATGCATCCAGTCGGACTATCCCGGTCAACAAATGTAAAATAAATAAAATAAAAATAAAATGCATGGTTCCACAGTCACTGCAGCACTAATGGAGCTAAGAGAGTTGTTGTGGGGGTTAGGGGACCCTAGGAGGAAGGGCTGGTAAGATGAGTCACAGAATCTGAAGCTTCCTGCTCCCTACCATACGACACTTGCAAGAGGAAGAATGGGTAGACTTTTTGGGCTACCTGGGCAGAAGTAAATGGGTGGTTAGACTGTTGCTTGGCCTAAAGATGCCTGTACCTTGCCCCCAGTGAAATCAGTAGGTTGACTGGATGAAGGTAGAGGAGCCATTAGGTAGGTCTAGCTATGAGAGCAGATTTGGGGAAAGGTAAAAAAAAAAAAGGCTTCACCTTCTGGAACATTTACTGTTCTTTAAACTATGACTGGGTCTCAGAAAAAAAAATCCCATTGTGGACAGTGAGAGCTGTGGTCAAAAAGGACTGTCATTATGATTGTGGAAAATGTGATTCAGGGACATATAAGCCACAATGAGGAAAGACCTCTTTATCATGTAATTTGCATGTCTCTGAATTGTTTATAATTACTTCTAAAGAAAATCAGCACCGTCTTGCATTAAGCACCTTTTTTAAACACCTTTATTAAATTATCACTTAAGATGTAGGCAAGCATACATTAACAGAAAAGAAAAAAAGCAATATTAACATTTGTCATTAACATAAATCGTACATCACATATATTTGTTTTTTTGTAATTATCCAGCATTACATAAATTGTTGAATTCCTGCCTTCCATTAAACCTCACACCTCCTTCTGCTGAACATTATTCTCCCAATTTCCATTTATTTATGTGTAATTTGCCCTTTTCTAAAGATCCCTCTTTCAGTTCTTTTATCTCTTATAATATTCAGTGCATCAAATACAGGCAATTTATACTTTGATTTCCATTTTCTAGTAATTGCTTTTTTGGCAACGAACAGAATTAAACTTAATAAGGCCTTACTATGTCTAGGCAATTCAGATCCTGTGTAAGTCATTTACTTAGTTACAGTGATTTGCTCACCCAATATTTCTGACAGAGTACTCTATATGGAAGTTTTAAAATCGGTCACCTCATTAAACTTTCAAAATGCATGTTCCCACTTACCACTTTATTCCCCATCACTTCTCCAACATTTACTGTCTACCTGAGCAAACTTCTCTGGGGTCTGCTTGGAGTTATAGAAATACCTATGTAGACACTTCCAAGAAAAGATCCTAAACCTTCTGGACTGTGTTGCATACTTGGGAGTCATACATATGTCCTTCCATTGCTGTCTTGTAAATTGCTTTTCCAGTCACTCTTCCCAATCTTTTCTAACCTCTTCTTATTGATTCTTAGTTATCATGCAGTATTTTGTATGCCGTACTAATGATCCCTTTTTAACAGCAGCGTCTGTTCTAAATTTGACTAATAACCCCACCAGAGCAGGACTTTCATATAAGATTCCTGTATCCCTTTCTCTTTGCCTGTACTCTGATATTAATCCCTGGTAGGGAAGACTGTCTCTAGCCTGCAGTGCAAACATCTTTTTGCCTTCAGCTCACTTGGAATAAATTTTCCATTCTAGTTATTTGCTCCCAGTACTGAGGTTCCATTGCTAGTTTTTGCCAGTAAATTCCAGTCCCCTCTTGCCTATTTTCTGTACCCCTACTTAGAGTCATCACTATTGACAAAATCTCCTTTCTCCAATCTTCTGTTGGCTTAGTTCTTAGAATATGTTCTGCTACTTTATGAATATAATGTTCTGTGTGGTTGTTTTTATTCTCCTTAAGGACTGGCAAAAGAGGGGCTTCCAAGATGGTTGCACACTAAGAGCTTAATTTCAGCTCTCCCAGTATGAAAACAGAAACTCAGGAGAGAGAGAGCCAGTGAATTTGTCTTTTTGGGTAAATTTCAGTTGATGGCTAGTAATTGCTCTACCTGGATGCCAGCAATGAATAAATTTAGATAACCTGAAAGAAAAAAAAAAAAACACAAAAGGTGAGGAGAAAACTCCAGCTGGGAACAATCCTACAGCTGTTCAGCAAAAAGCAGTTTAAGCTCCAGCTTTGGTGCAAGACACGACTTCCAGTTATCTAGAGGAAATAATAAGTCAAATGTGCTCAGAGCTGATTAAAATAAAGGAAACACTGAAGGAGTGTATCAACTCAATAAAATGCTGGAAAAATGGAAGAAGCTTTAAACTGATATTCAGGTGAGCTGATATCAGATGTCAAAATGAAGAAAAGGCTGGCTGAGTATGAGACTACTCGAGAAGAGATGTTTCAAAAATGGTAGCATTAGAAGACAGAACATGTAGATAAAACCTGAGCTTTTCTGCTGTACCAGAGAAACTGGAAGGAACAGTCTGTATTAATTTTGTGAAAGCACAAATAAGCAACTGGACTAGTATTCTACAGTAGGTGTTGTTAATTGAAAGGGCACACTGTGTATGCTCCAAACCTGGCCATGAGAAAATGGCCAAGACCTCTAATAGGCCATGAGAAAATGGCAAAGACGTCTAATAGTAAATATTGAAAATAGTTGATTCTGATGAAACTGTGGCAAGATAAAGTATTTAAAAGTTGGAGACAGTAGTGTGTGTGGAAAATGATTACTCACTGTACACCAGACAGAACAGTAGTAAATTTATTCCAGCAATCAGCGAATGTTGAGAGGTTTGAGAACTGGTATATAGAGCTATCTTCAGAATATTTTTTTTCGTGGAGGTTCAAAGTCATTTTTTGATGCAGAACATACTAAGGAGGAAATGCAAAAGCTTGTCCAACAAAAAGTTAGCTATCAAACAGAGGAAGACTCTGCTTCTTATTCTTCTGAAAGTAAAGCTCATCAAGAGACTATGCCAGTGAAACATTTTCCAATATTCCAAAGGAAAATTATTGGGAGACCGCGAAAAGCACAGGAGTTGATTAGAAGAAGCAGGAGTATGTTGGAAATGAACCAGAGACTGGAGATGGAGATCAGCAGGAAAAAAAACCCCAGCAATTTGGAAATTAATGAATAAATATGGGATTACAAAGCATCAGTCACATTTATGAAATGTGGCGGAACAAGAAAACCTTGAAATATTAAACTTTTTCACTTTGTTAAACTTGTAGGGAACTCCAAAGTATATGCCCAGCTTCGTGTTATTAATGTTGAGAAAAACATTAAGAAGATGGGGAAGAAGGAAAGAAACGGGTAGCTGTAAGTAAACATTTTTTGTTCTTAACAGTGGTTTTATAAAACATGACATACTTTATTTTCAATTATTCCTTCTTTCTTTAGTTTTAAGAAATGTAGGCACTGCAGTGTAAAAGAAGAAAGACTGGAGAAAAGCATTTTAAGATAAAAGGCTGTAATTTTAGGTTGTTGAAGTGAGAAATTGGTTGTAAAAGTATACAGAGCATTATATAAGTAAAATTGATATGCATTTTCTTACTTTTGAATGGGAATGACCAGATTAAGGCCCTTGGCTTAATCTAAGAACAAGATTTAAGTGGAAACAAATAAATAAAAAAAACATTGAATGTAGTGAAAAGTTTTCCTTTAGCAAATACATTTTCACAGTGCAACACGAGAAGCTTGTAGCTGAAGGCAGCTGTATTTCTGTGGAGATATGATAAGATGGTAGTAAAAACAAAATACTTTTCTTTCAGTGGCTAAAAGATGATGTTTTCTGAAAGCATTTATGTTTTCTATAGGTAAGAGAGGAATAAAGATAAGACAAAAATGATAGCACATAGTGTAAGTAGATGCACAGGCTTGTACCATACAGCTTAGCAGGGATAACCTTCATTATAGGTCATTTAAAACCTGTGAGTATAGCTGTCCATCTGGGAAAATTGTTATTATTAGAAGGGTTAAATTTCATTATTTGAAGATGTACATAGTTTTGTGTCTGTCTGTATTAAGTTAATAGTTTCTGAGGGTATTTTTTGAGGGTCTTCATTAAAACAAAACAAAAAGTCTTGTAAGATGGGTCTTAGGTTGAAATAGATATGACAAGAAACAACTGTATAAATGATCAGCCTACCAAACATTAGTGTACGTGTTTAACACAACAGCTGAAACTAGACATTTTACATTATATACATTATAGGTGAGAATAATAATTTCTTATCATAATGGCAACACTTTTCATATTGTCTTTGAATGTGAATGGTCTTACAGGTATATACAAAAAATGGGTCTACTTTAAAATCCTGACTCCCATATAACTGACGTTCATTTATGTGAGATGAAAATAGCAAAAGATGAAATACTCGAATGGCGAAATTTTCAGTGTAAGTAAACACTCTCCCAACATACACTTTTCTCCACTGTAGTGCAATTCCAGAGTTGGTATATAGTTGAGGGATGGGGGGGGTGCACCTCACCTAGGTGTGTTTTACTTACCTCACTGTGTGTTTCATTTATGTTTAGGCAAGTGTTTACTTACCCTAGGAAAATTTCGCCATTCGTGTACTTCACCTTTTGCTATTTTCATTTTGTGTAAATAAACGTCTGTTATATGGGTGTCAGGATTTCGAAATAGAGCCACAAAAAATAGAGTAGTGAACTATAGAAATAAATGGAGAGTGCAAACAGCTGTGCTACAGGAGACCCATTTGGAAAGAACTGAGCATGTGTATTTGATTAAGAAAGGATTTCAGGATGGATATTCAGTGGAATATCTGGAACAAAGGAAAAGGGAGTACTTGTATTAATTGCTAGATGAGCTCCAATAGTAGTAGAAGTGGAGAAAAATGTTAATGATGGTAGATGTGTAGTGGTAAGGGGCCACTGTCAGGGAGGAGGATTATGCTGGCATGTATTTATATTCTATCTAAAACTGCTACAATGGAGATTCGGAAAATTCTGAGAGAAAATAATCGGCTTTTAACAGAGAATATTACTTTTAGGTGGGGAATGGAATTTGATTATCAGCAGTAAGGATATATCTGGGAGGCCTAGAAGGGAAAATGTAATAAAAGAGGGTACATTTTTTAAAACATTTATGAAAATATTTGGTAAGAAAGAGGTGAACTTAGTAGTAGGAGCTACATATTATTCCCCCAAGGTGCAAACCAGGAATATGTTGGAAATGAACCAGAGACTGGAGTTGTGAAGTGGAGACCGGCTAGACAGAAATAGGAACATGTATATTTAAGTGAAAGTTTTGGTAGGTATCGAATAACATTTCAGATCACACACCAGTAATAACTAAAATAAAAATGCAGGGTAATGAACTAAAGATGAGACATTGTTGTATATTCACATAACTTTTAAAAAAGAGAAGAGTTTAAGGAATGGGTAGTAAAAATTATTCTGGAGTTATTAGCGGAATGCAAGAAATAATTTTCTATTAACTGTTTAAGTTATGCAGAGTAATGTGTAAAATTTCTCCCTGTTGATAGTTTCTCCCAGCTTCTGGAAGTCTTCAGCATGGCTATTTTGAGGTATGTAAGCATCCCTCCCCCACACAGGGACACCCCACCATCTCTCACAGTTGCCCTAATTTTATATAATGCTCCTGTTTTTCCCTTTTGTACCTGCCCTGTACTTAGTATTCAAGGACTATTACATTCGGTTAGTAATGACAGAGATTAAAGTTTCATGTGTTATTGTTCAGAAGGTTCATCAAATTGCAGGAGCATTTATTTCATGCAGTCCTCTGTTTTCTGTACGAAGGGTAGAAGTCTCGAGTCCTCCCCATCTTTTTCACATTGTTTAAATATTGCCCTAAGTCAGTCTTCCTGATGCCTAGTCATAGTGCAGAGGGTTAAAGCTCTGCCTTCATTAAGTTGATGCTCCATGTGCTAAGGGTAGTGAGTTTAAAGCTTTTCTCCTTGTGCATTTTTGTAATGATTTCAGGAAAATGGCAGACTCTCCCTGCTGTCTAATGTTGGCATAGAGGACCAAAATTCTTCTTTGTTTAAAGGTACAAGGTTCAACTCCCTTTTCCTCTGCTTTTAACTTCCTCACTGAGAGTGATGTTTTCAGAGTGAATGTGAATTTTTGATAGCGTTATTCATCTTGACCAGTTGAACTAACTTATGCAGCCAAGTGATTGAATTGCTTGAATGCATAAATGCCTTACTGCAGGCATTTCTGGGGAAAAGCATGTGGCTAGTTAGCATAGGCCACTCCCCTAGAATGCCTCATTATCATTTCTACTAGGCCACAGAGATGGCCCCCAGTGGTGATGCACCTCTTATGGTAGAGCACTGTGGTAGGGCTGTCTGTAAATCAGAAATGGTTACTGTTACAAGTAAAATGAGCTTCCTGATGGCATTAAACTTTTTGAATCCCATAAACGCTAAATATTACAAGCAAATAATATGACTCGTGCAATTTGTATTGCACAGTCATTGTACAAAATACAAAACATACTTATTGTGTGATCCTCATCTCTTTTGTCATATATTTTATATATTTATTAGTTGATGCACACACAGTTGTAAACATACGTACTATGATTATAGAACATTCCATCAGTTATAAGATGTTTTGTTAAAAAGCCTGATAGATTGACCCCAAGGGAAGGAGGTTTAATCCCCCTTTGTAGAAAAGTTGATCTGTCATTTTTTTTATGAAAAGTTGTTTCATGTGCGTGTGTGTATATGTATGTGTGTGTGTGTATGTATATGTATATATATATATATATATATATATATATATATATATATATATATATATATAAAATCTGCGGTGGTGCAGCTGCGGTAGCATTGTCGCCTCAAAGTAAGACGCTGTCCGGTTCAATTCACAGCTAGAGCGTCTTCTGCATGGAGACATGAATGAATGGGCGTACCTTCATTGAAGGTTGTGCGTCAGGGCTGGTAACTCGGCACGTAAAAATCAACTACCAATCATTAACGGACCGGAGTTCCACATTATATATATATATATATATATATAC
Source organism: Protopterus annectens (assembly GCF_019279795.1). Taxonomy (NCBI): domain Eukaryota; kingdom Metazoa; phylum Chordata; order Ceratodontiformes; family Protopteridae; genus Protopterus; species Protopterus annectens. The sequence continues at coordinate 313,184,085 of NC_056737.1, read as the reverse complement.
ACACACACACACACACACACACACACACACACACACACACACACACACACACACACACACCTTATTATAATTGCTGATCTGTCCCTTGTATTGTATTTTAAGTCATGCTTTATTTACTTCTAGAGTGTATTGTGCAAGGCATATATTACTTTTGGCTTGAATCTCACTTGGAAATTTTAACCTTCCAGAAGAAATATGGTACTGCTTGGGAATAAACCTAGATGTTGTGGTTCTGGGTTACCAGGATTTTTCCAAAAGAAAATAGTACTTTTATTGTAATGTACTTACCATAGCAGTAGATCTTCAGAGAGAAGTTACTCTTAATACTATAACTTCCATTCACCCCTTTTGGTGTTTTGTAAAGTGTTATACTTTTCTTACAGTTTGGTACTAAAAACTTTAAGAAGTTATTGCTATTTTAGCCATTACAAGATAGCAATCTTGGTTACTATCTTGGTGGTTGTAGGGTGTATTCTCTTTAGTTATCAGATATGATGGAAACTTTTATTTGTTAAAAAATAGCTACATAATTTCTTGGTAGTAGTTTGTGTTTGTATGTCTGCTATGGTTAATAGGCAGAGCTGGTTAGTATATTTTATTAGGTTGTAGAAATCTTTGTTATTTGAGATAGCAAAAGGCTTAATTTGGACATGATTTGTAGTTTCACACAGTTATGTGTTGGCTTTATGTGGGCACGTACGTTTTGGGCTTTAGGTGCGTATTTACCACAAGCATGGTTTCTTGGGAAGTTTAGTTCAAAGAAGCAAAGGGATTGTAGAAGAACACAGGATGTATAAGGTAGTCTTTCAACTTCTACCTCAGAACTGAAAAAAGTGCAAGATCTCTATTAGGTTCCTGCAGGGAACAGGCTACTGAAGAAATTCTGAGCATGAAACTGGGATACAGAAAGTGGGCAGACCAAGCGTTCTAATTCAGTGTTGCCAAGTCTTACCGTTAAAAAATCTATTGTTATGGTACATGTCCGTATACCTTACACAGCTGTGGCCCAGATTCCAAAAGAATTGCTCTAAGTGCAAGTCTGCTATGATTCTGACAGACTTGATCTGTCCCTTTTTAATTTCTCCAAATCTTTTGGGTTTCTAATACCATGATGGACCCCATTCCTAAGTCAAAGTATGATTAAAGTTCATGAAATTAGTATTGTTTCAATCTTTGATGTCAGCCAAGAGTGCTCTTCGCAGCACAGGTAACTTGCCCAGTAATGACTCTTTCTGCAATTTGTACGGGGTTACATGGATTGGTAACATATTTAGGTACGATTGTAGATTTTTTTTTTTTTTTTTAATAAGACCTGTTGCTCCTACTACTATTGGAATTATCTAGGTGTCTTTCTTCCACATTTCTGCCTGCAAATCCTGATATTTTATGACTGTGTCTCTCTGTGTACACAAGACACTGTAGTCACTGGGTGTGGTGATTTCAATGATCAAAGCTACTTTTGTCTTCTTTTCTTGGACCACTATATCTGATTTTCTAGCATCTATATTTTGAATTGTTGATAACGGATGATCCCATGTGATGCAGATTTCATCATTTTCTATGATGCTTTGTGGCTAATGTTTCCAGTGTTTTTCAGCTACTTCACTACCATAATGTTTGCACAATCCTCAGTGCAACAGTCTTGCCACATTATTATGCCTTTCAGTATACAGTCCTTCTGCCATTAGTATGTCACAACCAGCAACAAGGTGTGCAACTGTTCCCAATTCTGTTTTACAAAACCTACATTTGTCTGTTTCTCCCACATGTTCAGTGGACTTTGTAAACCATTGTGTACGTAGTCCACTAATTTGTGCTGCCAATATTAACCTTTCATCTCCTGGTTTGAATTCGCCTCTCCTTAACCATTCCTGCATTTGTTCCTGATCAACATTCGGTTCTTCCAGTAGTTTTCTATACTTGCAACTACATTTATGCATTTTCCACATTTCTTGCCTTCTTATCTGGTCCTTTACCTTGTATTTCTTTTGTTTTTTGGCACATTCATTTGCTGCCTGATTTTTATCTACTTGTGGTTTGATTTCCATTTCTGCTTGATAGCGATAAGCTTCTGCTAGCTTAAGTAGGGAAGTCATCATAGATTCTGTTCTCCTATTGTTTAAAAATTTCACTACATTTGGGTTTTGTGAGGTCAGCAGAGTCCCACGATTGCAGATCTGTACATGTAATCAATTTCAAGGAGGCCCAACCCTCCTTCAGAACTGGGAATATATAATCTTGGTATGCACTGATTTTTATAAATCAATTGGTGAGCATGAAGGATCTTTCTTGTTTTCGTATCTAACCTAGCCAACTTGTTTTGGGGCCAGTCAATCACTCCAAAATTGTAAGTTAAGACGGGAAGAGCAAATTGGCTTATAGCTTAGATTTTGTTCCTATATGTCTTTGCTGTTTTCAGTATTCATTTAAGTCTTCTAAAGTGTTCCTTACTAAGTTTTATTCACATTTGTTCATGTTTTATTGTTGATCCTTCATCAATTCCCAAATATTTGTACACTCCCTCAAGTTCTTTTAAATCACATTCTCGTCCCAAACTGATGATCTGAAGTAGGAGATTCATTTGTCTGCAACCTGTGGGTTATGGATCCGACATCGGATCTGAACCGGCATGGTTTACCAGCTATGGATCCAAGCTCTCAGCTCCTCCCCTCACCCATAATGCCCTGCTCTCCCTACATGACCCCAGATCTTTGCCGCGCTGGTGACCAGATTTGTGTTCCTAAGCTCTTCAGCTAAGTGCAGTTTTCTAGTGTTTACAGTGTTTAAAATTGTAATTTTGTGTGAAAGTTGTGAGAAAGTTTAGGTTTCCCTATTACTTGATTATACTTTTTAGTGTTTTAAATTTATTTTTACTTTTCCCTCCCCTCGCTGGTAGCGTAGTGTGTGTGTTTGGGCCTGTGTGTGCTTTAGTTACTTTTGCTTTTACCCTAGTTTAAGTAACTTTTTTTGTGTAATTTGGGATGTCTGAACAACCCAAAGCAGTGTTTTCTAAGTGCTCCGAGTGTGGCCATAAGCTTTCCCCGGCTGATGGCCACACTCGGTCAAGATGTCTTGGGGTTGAACACCTCACTTCTGGATGTTCCATTTGTGCAGGGTTCAACCCCAGGGCATTGAAGGAGCGGAGGTCCAAGCTTGTCTTGGCGGGTCTTTTGCCACCGGACTCTGCTCCGGCCTCCGCTCCTTCGGGGGTAACCGCTTCTACAGTTGTCTCCTCTCCAGCTCCCCCTCCTCCTCCTGGGACTCAACCTCCCTGTAGAGGTTCGGAGGAGAGGGAAGCTAGAAAGAAGGACCGGAGGGAGAAGCACCATAAGCGGCGGGCCGAGACCTCTGTTTCGGCCCCGCCAGCCAAGCGGGCTTCTCCTCCGGCCTCCTTGTCTGCTGGCTCTCCCCCTCCTCGGCTACGGTCTCCAGTCTCCTGTGTGTTTTTCACCGGGACCTGAGGAGGAGGAGACCCGATCTCCGTCGAGGCTATCCAGGAGGCACTCAAGGCCTACCTCGGTAGCCTCGTCGAGATCAACCTATAGCCTGTCAGACGCTGATCTGGACCGGATGATGAGAAGGTTCATCCAGGCCCAGATGCAGATGGGAGTGCTCTTGCCTCCCCTCTGGGGGAGCTCGACCCTTTTTCAAGCCAATTGCTCCTTCTCCGACCCGCTACCGGGTTCGGAGCAGTTGAAGCCGAGCAGCCGGGCGGGGTGGGTCGGCGCCGATAGTACTTGGTACCGGATCCGACCCTGCCCTCGAGTGCATCAGATCCGACCTCTCGGAGCCTGGATCCGAGCCGGATCCGGGGATCAGTGCTCGCCGGCGCAGTCTGTGTTGGGCGCACTGTCCCTGGATCCGAGTGCTTGGCGCGGCTCCGATCCACTCTCGGATCCGAGGGGAGCCGATTGTCGGATCCTTTGGTCGAGGTCGGCTCCCCTTCGGCTTTTGATGTAGTGGAGAGGGCCCTGTTGAGGGTCTCCGGACCCCCGGCACTTGCTTTGGCTCCGTCCCGCACTCAATCTGCACTGGGTCAGGCTTCCACCATCCGGCCCTTGGGACAGCCCGCTCCTTTGCCCCAAGCTGTTCCCCTGGAACAGGTCACTGTTTGCGAGTCCTCTGACAGCCCCGGAGGATGTTCCCGCAAACATACGTGCAAAAGGAGGCACATTGACTCCCCCGAGTCTCTCACTGAAGACACGGATTTGGAGGAAGGGGAAGGCTCCCCAAGGTCACCCCCCGAGGATGTCTCATTTGGAGACATCATGGAAATGCTCCGCATAAGGGGGGGGATGGTCTGCCCCCAAGTCTTCCTCGGACGAGTCCGTGTTCTTGGAGGCATTTGAAGCGGGCCCGTCTACCTCTTGGGTGTCCCCTCCTCCCGACCCCCTGGTGGACCGCATTACCACCAGGGCGTGGAAGGAACCGGACACCGTGGAGCCAATCCCAAAAAGGCCCGACCGTATTCTCAGTCCCCCGGCTGACCGTGCCCATTGGACTAAGGGGCCTCCTGTAGATGCCATGTTGATGGCGGCGGCCACCAAGAGGGAACTTGCTCAGGAGAGTCCCTCAGTCCATCCCCCAAGCAAGGAGTCTCGGATGATGGACCGCTTGGGGAAGCGGATGTTTAGTTCAGCGACCTTCTCTGTGAGGGCGCTGAACTATCTAACACGTGATTAGGATGCAGCGCGATCTTATAAAAGAATACGCTGCATCCCCCCCAGAGTCCATGTCGGAGGAGGACAAAGTGCTGCACTCCACCCACATGGCCACTCTCAGGTCCGTCACTAATACCTCTATGCGGCTACTGTCCCATGCTACGGAAGGTGCCGCTAGAGCCGCAGGGGCAGGCCTAGTTACTAGACGTCAGGCCTGGCTCCGTCATTGCGATTTCTCAGAGCCCTTCAAGGCATCATTTGCGAACGCCCCCTTCGATGGTTCTGCCCTCTTTGGCAAAACTGTTCGCGACACTTTGACCCAGAGCGAGAAGGACGGGAAGATGCGGTCTGCCGTCGGAATCCGCTTCTCTGCACCCCAGAGGCCCTATTCTAGGAACCAAAAGTGTCAGAAGAAGATGTGGTTCAGGAAGTCGCAGCAATCCCAGCCTGCTCCGGACAACCAGTCCTTCCGTGGCAGAGGAGGACAGGGAGGACGCCGCCCTAGGGGCAGAGGGGCTCCTAGGAACTTCGGGTCCAGATAACCCTTCTCTGAACGGCCCGCGCAGCAGCCCTGAGGGGTTGCCCGGCTGCTCCACTCTGGAGGCAGTCGGGGGACGTTTTTCGGAGCACCTAGCGGCATGGGAGTCCATAACATCAGACCGCTGGGTTCTCCAGATTATAGCCAGAGGATACCGTATCCCCTTTCTTCACTTGCCAAAATTGAAGTCCCTCCCCGACGTTCCACCCGGTCAGTGGGAGGCCGCTTTGGCAGAAATTGGCCATCTGCTAAAGAAAAGAGCCATCCAGCCCATCCCCCCAGACCAGATCGGATCAGGGTTCTACTCCAGGTTCTTTTTAGTGCCAAAAAAGACGGGGGATCTAAGACCAATTTTAGACCTTTCACTCTTGAACCTGGCAGTTCCCAAGGAGAAGTTCCGAATGGTCACGTTGCAGTCTATTCTCCCCCTTCTGGGAGAAAATCACTGGATGTGCTCCATAGACCTCAAGGATGCGTACTACCACATACTAATGGACAGGCGCTCCAGGAGGTTTCTCCGCTTCCGGCTGGGAGCCAGTCACTACCAATTCCGGGTCCTTCCCTTTGGTCTCACCACAGCCCCCAGGGTGTTCACCAAAGTATTAGCAGTGGTAGCGGCCCATCTGAGGCTTCACGGGGTGCAGGTCTTTCCTTACCTGGACGACTGGCTTCTCACCGCCCCAACAAGGCATCTACTTCTCTTGGCGCGAGACTCCTTTCTCCATCTTGCTCCATGCCTGGGCATCACGATAAACACAAAAAAATCCAACCTAGCACCCACTCAGCTCATAGATTTTATAGGTGCCAGGTTAGACACGGGGAGACTGAGAGCCTTCCTCACAGCGGACAGAGTGCAAAGCCTACAGCTCCAGGTGCGGGCCATTCTCCACTCAAATTCAGTTCCGGCGGAGTTGGTCCTGAGGGCCCTAGGGTCCATGGCGGCAGCGATTGCGCTTCTTCCTCTCGCCAGATTCAATATGCGTATCCTTCAATGGACTCTCGTGGTTCAGTGGTCGTATCTTGCTCTTCCTATGCATCATCCCATTGCGATCAGCAAAGCGTGCAGGCGGTCCCTCCTGTGATGGCTACACTCTCCAGATCTCCACGGAGGCCGCCCCTTTTGTGCCTCTCCCCCTCTCGCCACGGTGACCACGGACGCCTCCCGCCTCGGGTGGGGGGGGGCATTTTGCAGGCCGGACGTTCCAAGGCACGTGGGAAGATTCAGAGACTTTGCTGCATATCAATGTCCTAGAGATGAGAGCAGTGCTCTTAGCGTTGCTAGCACTTCAGGCCTTTCTTCCCTTGGGAACAATTGCGATACAATCGGACAACATGTCTGTTGTCTGGTATATCAACAAACAGGGAGGAACCAGGTCTTACCCCCTTTGTCGAGAAGCCATGAGAGTGTGGGAATGGGCTATCTCCACCAACCGCTTTCTCATAGCAACGCATATTCCGGGTCGGTCCAACATCCTGGTGGACAAACTCAGTCGCACCATTCTCACCCCCTACGAGTGGTCTCTCAATACTCAGGTAGCGGAACGCATCTTCGCACAGTTGGGAACTCCTTGTTGCGATCTTTTTGCATCTCCCTCAAACACCAAATGCAACAGTTTTTTCGCCCTGATACCTCCTCCCGGAGGTTCTCCAAGAGACGCTCTGGTGCATGCTTGGCCACCCGGTCTTCTTTATGCTTATCCCCCTTTGCCTCTGATGCTCCAAGTTCTTCAGAAAGCCTCTCGGTTGGGGTGCAGAATGATCCTCATTGCTCCCTTTTGGCCTCGACAGATCTGGTTCTCCTTCCTAAGGTCTCACTCAGTGAATCCTCCTTGGATTCTAGATCCCATTCCGGATCTGATTTCTCATCCATCCCATCTATCTCCTCCGAACCTGGACAACCTCAAGCTGACCCGCTTGGCTGCTCCAGTTCCACTCCTGATCAGGACTCCCGGTATTTCGTCCCCTGTTAAGGCCATCCTGGTGGCAGCTCACAAGCCATCCACTAGGAAAGTCTACCGTAGCAAGTGGGCGGTTCTCTTTGTGGGCGGAACGGCAAGGCCTAAACCCCTTCACAGTTCCTCTCCCTTTGGTGCTTGACTTCTTAACCACTCTTTTTAATGATGGTGCCAGCAGTTCCACGGTCAAAGTACAACTTGCAGCAATTTCTCATTATCACATTGGTCATGACTCCAGTCCACTGATGTCTGCCAAATTGTGTAAGATTTTCCTTAAAGGTACCTTTCTTCTTAGGCCCCCTATAAAGCAAGTGGTTCCTCCTTGGGACCTTTCCTTAGTTCTTCAGGCCCTGACCGCTCCCCCCTTCGAACCTGCGGCTACTGTAGATCTGAAATTCTTATCTTTCAAGACTGCCTTCTTAGTAGCCATTACTTCGGCCAAGAGAGTCTCAGAGCTTCAAGCATTATCAGCTAAACCTCCGTACTTGGTCTTTCATCCGGACCGTGTTTTCCTCAGGACCAACCCGTCCTTTCTTCCTAAGGTAGCTTCTGAAGCAAACATTAATCAATCCATTAACCTCCCTGTTTTCTTCCCCAAATATCAAAACAAGGGTGAGTACAAGCTTCACTCCTTAGACGTTCATAGGCAACTTAGATTCTATCTAAACAGGACTGCTGGTCATAGGCAATCCGACCAGTTGTTCATTTCCTTTGCTAAATTTAATTTGGGCAAGCCAATTTCCAAAGTCTCATTATCTCGCTGGATTTCACAATGTATCTTACTAGCTTATCAGGCTTCGGGAAGGCCCGCACCGGAGGGTGTACATGCCCATTCAACCCGGTCAGTCTCTACCTCGGCCGCCTTTAAGGCTAGGATTCCTCTAGATGATATTTGTGCAGCAGCCACGTGGGCTTCATCTCATACTTTTATTTCCCACTACAAGTTGGATCTTGCATCTAGAGGTAGAGCATCCTTTGGCTCCGCGGTGCTCCGGAATATCCTTCCATGATGGCCGCCCAAGATTCAGGTAGCTGGGGACTCTGTCCCACAGGTTGCAGACAAATTAATCTCCTACTTCAGATTTAGAAGTTATGTACTCACCATAACGTTCCATCTGAGTAGGTGTATTCATTTGTCTGCAACCATCCCGCCCTCCTATCCCCCTGGCCTTTCAGTTTCCTACATATGTTGTTACCCTTTCTTTTCAGGGTGTTTATGCTGTTGGCAAACTCGATCTAAGGTCATGTAGGGAGAGCAGGGCATTATGGGTGAGGGGAGGAGCTGAGAGCTTGGATCCATAGCTGGTAAACCATGCCGGTTCGGATCCGATGTCGGATCCATAACCCACAGGTTGCAGACAAATGAATACACCTACTCAGATGGAACGTTATGGTGAGTACATAACTTCTAATTTTCTTGGTGCTGCAGTGTTTTCAGCTTTAAAGGTTGCTTCTGTACATTTATCAAGACCAAATGACATTCTTATATCATCTGAAAAAGATTTGACAACTTGCAGTTTTGCTTTCAGTTTGTCATCTGATGAGCTATACAGATTTAAATCATTGACAAAGAGAAGATGAGAAGTCTTTACACTTTGTTCTGTTCTAGGAGTCAAATTATAGCCATGGCCTAAGCTGTTAAGTACACAGCTTAATGGGTTAAGGGCAAGGCAGAATAGCAGCGGTGACAAAGTCACCCTGGAATATCCCTCTTTGAATTTTTATCTCTGGTGTAATAATTTGTCTTTTATCTTGGCTTAATTGCAAAGTGGTCTCTTTTTCATGGTCTCTGCATGGTCTCAACAGCCTCTGTTTCATGGTCACTGTAATGTAGTCAATCAGTGTAGGGTGTATCTTATACATTTTTAAGCACTCTTTCTATCCATGAGCATGAGATAATATATGCTTTTTTGTAGTCAATCCATGCCATACTTAAATTCTTCCCTTTTTACAGTTATCCACTATGACTTTATTTAACAACAAACGATCCTTTGTTCCATATGACTTTCTTTTATTGCCCTTTTGTTCTATTGCCATAATTGAGTTTTTTTCGAAATTGCTATAAACTCTGTTGACTCATTAGCACTCTTCAAGAAAAATCTTGATGATTGGATGGGAAATGGGAAAATCTGAAGTAGGAGATTCATTTGTCTGCAACCTGTGGGTTATGGATCCGATATCGGATCCGAACCGGCATGGTTTACCAGCTATGGATCCAAGCTCTCAGCTCCTCCCCTCACCCATAATGCCCTGCTCTACCCTCATGACCCCAGATCTCGTTTGCCGCGCATGGTGACCAGATTGTGTTTTTCCAGCTCTCCAGCTAAGTGCTATATTTAGTGTTTAAAGTACTCAATTTTGAAATTTTTTGGTTAAATTTGTGTGAAAAGGTAGGTTTCCCTCTTGTATTATTACTTTTTTTAGAGTTTAAAACTTAAATTTATATCCCTCCCCTCGCTGGTAGCGTAGTGTGTGTTTGGGCCTCTGAGTGGTTTTTTGTTACTTTTACTTTTAGTTCTAGTAACTTTATTTGTTGGTTTTTGGGATGTCTGAGCAGCCCAAAGCTATTTTTTCTAAGTGCTCTGAGTGTGGCCATAAGCTTTCCCCAGCTGATGGCCACACTCGGTGTGTTAGATGCCTGGGGGTTGAACACCTCACATCTGGATGTTCCATTTGTGCAGGGTTCAACCCCAGGGCATTGAAGGAGCGGAGGTCCAAGCTTGTTTTGGCGGGTCTCTTGCCGCCGGACTCGGCTCCGGCCTCCGCTCCTTCGGGGGTAACCGTTACCATGGTTGTTCCCTCTCCGGCTCCCCCTCCTGGGACTCAACCTCCCGTTTCTGGTTCGGAGGAGAGGGAAGCTAGGAAGAAGGACCGGAGGGAGAAGCACCATAAGCGGCGGGCCGAGACCTCTGTTTCGGCCCCGCCAGCCAAGCGGGCTTCTCCCCCGGCCTCCTTGTCTGCTGGCTCTCCCCCTCCTCGGCTCCGGTCTCCAGTGTGTTTTTCACCGGGACCTGAGGAGGAGGAGACCCGATCTCTGTCGAGGCTATCGAGGAGGCACTCAAGGCCTACCTTGGTAGCCTCGTTGAGATCAACTTATAGTCTGTCGGACGCTGATCTGGACCGGATGATGAGAAGGTTCATCCATGCCCAGATGCAGATGGGAGTGCTCTTGCCTCCCCCCCCCTCTGGGGGGGAGCTCGACCCCCTTTTTCAAGCCAATTGCTCCTTCTCCGACCCGCTACCCGGATTCGGAGCAGTTGGAGCCGAGCAGCCGGGCGGGGAGGGTCGGCGCCGATAGTACTTGGTACTTCGGATCCGACCTCTCGGAGCCTGGATCTGAGCTTCGGATCCGGGGGGATCAGTGCTCCTTCGGCGCCGTCTGTCGGAGCGCACTGTCCCTTCGGATCCGAGCGCTTCGGCGCCGGCTCCGATCCACTCTTCGGATCCGAGGGGGAGCGGATTGTCGGATCCTTTGGTCGAGGTCGGCTCCCCTTTGGCTTTTGATGTAGTGGAGAGGGCCCTGTTGAGGGTCTCCGGACCCCCCGGCACTTGTTTCGGCTCTGTCCCGCTCTCCTTCTGCACTGGGTCAGGCTTCCACCATCCGGCCCTTGGGACTGCCCGCTTCTGTGCCCCAAGCTGTTCCCCTGGAACAGGTTACTGCTTGCGAGGAGTCCTCTGACAGCCCCCCAGAGGATGTTCCTCGCAAGCATACGTGCAAAAGGAGGCACATTGACTCCCCCGAGTTTCTCACGGAAGACACGGATTTGAAGGAAGGGGAAGGCTCCCCACGGTCACCCCCCAAGGATGTCTCATTTGGAGACATCATGGAAATGCTCCGCATAAGGGGGGGGGTGGTCTGCCCCCAAGTCTTCCTCGGACGAGTCCGTGTTCTTGGAGGCATTTGAAGCGGGCCCGTCTACCTCTTGGGTGTCCCCTCCTGCCGACCCCCTGGTGGACCTCATTACCACCAGGGCGTGGAAGGAACCGGACACCGTGGAGCCAATCCCTAAGAGGCCCGACCGGATCCTCAATCCACCGGCTGACCGTGCCCATTGGAGTAAGGGGCCTCCGGTAGATGCCATGTTGACGGCGGCGGCCACCAAGAGGAACTTGCTCAGGAGAGTCCTCAGTCCATCCCGAGCAAGGAGTCTCGGATGATGGACCGCTTGGGGAAGCGGATGTTTAGTTCAGCGACCTTCTCTGTAAGGGCGCTGAACTACCTGGCACACGTAATTAGGATGCAGCGCGATCTTATTAAAGAATACGCTGCATCTCCCCCAGAGTCCATGTCGGAGGAGGACAAAGTGCTGCACTCCACCCGCATGGCCACTCTTAGATCAGTTACCAATACCTCTATGCGGCTACTCTCCCATGCTACGGAAGGCGCTGCTAGAGCCGCAGGGGCAGGTCTAGTCACTAGACGTCAGGCCTGGCTCCGTCATTGCGATTTCTCAGAGCCCTTCAAAGCGTCATTTGCGAACGCCCCCTTTGATGGTTCTGCCCTCTTTGGCAAAACCATTCGCGACACTTTGACCCAGAGCGAGAAGGACGGGAAGACGCTGTCTGCCGTCGGAATCCGCTTCTCTGCACCCCAGAGGCCCTATTCTAGGAACCAAAAGGGTCAGAAGAAGATGTGGTTCCGGAAGTCGCAGCAATCCCAGCCTGCTCCGGACAACCAGTCCTTCCGTGGCAGAGGAGGACAGGGAGGACGCCGCCCTAGAGGCAGAGGGGCTCCCAGGAACTTTGGGTCCAGAGAACCCTTCTCTGAACGGCCCGCGCAGCAACCCTGAGGGGTTGCCCGGCTGCTCCACTCTGGAGGCAGTCGGGGGACGTTTTTCGGGGCACCTAGCGGTATGGGAGTCCATAACATCAGACCGCTGGGTTCTCCAGATCATATCCAGAGGATACCGCATCCCATTTCGTCACTTACCAAAATTGAAGTCCCTCCCAGACGTTCCACCCGGTCAACGGGAGGCCGCTTTGACAGAAATTGGCCATCTGCTAAAGAAAAGAGCCATCCAGCCCTTCCCCCCAGACCAGATCGGATCAGGGTTCTACTCCAGGTTCTTTTTAGTGCCAAAAGGCGGGGATCTAAGACCAATTTTAGACCTTTCTATCTTGAACCTGGCAGTTCCCAAGGAGAAGTTCCGAATGGTCACTCTGCAATCTATTCTCCCCCTTCTGGGAGAAAATCACTGGATGTGTTCCATAGACCTCAAAGATGCGTACTACCACATTCTAATGGACAGGCGCTCCAGGAGGTTTCTCCGCTTCCGGCTGGGAGCTAGTCACTACCAGTTCCGGGTCCTTCCCTTTGGTCTCACCACAGCCCCCATGGTGTTCACCAAAGTATTAGCAGTGGTAGCGGCCCACCTGAGGCTTCAGGGGGTGCAGGTCTTTCCCTACCTGGTCGACTGGCTCCTTACCGCCCCAACAAGGCATCTACTACTATTGGCGCGAGACTCCTTTCTCCATCTTGCTCCCAGTCTGGGCATCACTATAAATACAAAGAAATCCAACCTAGCACCCACACAGCTCATAGATTTTATAGGGGCCAGGTTAGACACAAGGAGCTTGAAAGCCTTCCTCACTGCGGACAGAGTTCAAAATCTGCAGCTCCAGGTGCGGGCCATTCTCCACTCAAGTTCAGTTCCAGCGGAGTTGGTCCTGAGGGCTCTAGGGTCCATGGCGTCTGCTATAGCACTTCTTCCTCTCGCCAGGCTCAATATGCGCATCCTCCAGTGGACTCTCTTAGTACAGTGGTCGTACCTTGCTCTTCCTATGCATCATCCCATTGCAATCAGCAAGGCTTGCAAGTGGTCCCTCCTGTGGTGGCTTCACTCTCCAGATCTCCACGGAGGCCGCCCATTTTGTGCTTCTCCCCCTCTCGCCACGGTGACCACGGACGCCTCCCGCCTCGGGTGGGGGAGGGGGGCATTTTGCAGGCCAGACCGTCCAAGGCACGTGGAACGATTCAGAGACCTTACTGCATATCAACGTTCTAGAGATGAGAGAAGTGCTCTTAGCGTTGCTAGCACTTCAGAACTTTCTTCCCTTGGGAACAATTGCGATTCAATCGGACAACATGTTGGTTGTCTGGTATATCAACAAGCCAGGAGGAACCAGGTCTTACCCTCTTTGTCGAGAAGCCATGAGAGTTTGGGAATGGGCAATCTCCACCAACTGCTTTCTAATAGCAACGCACATTCCGGGTCGGTCCAACATCCTGGCGGACAAGCTCAGTCGCACCATTCTGACCCCTTATGAGTGGTCTCTCAATACTCAAGTAGCGGAACGCATATTCGCACGGTGGGGAACTCCTTCATGCGATCTTTTTGCCTCTCCCTCAAACACCAAGTGCGACAGTTTTTTCGCTCTGATACCTCCTCCAGGAAGGTTCCCCAAGAGACGCTCTGGTGCATGCTTGGCCACCCGGTCTTCTGTATGCTTATCCCCCCTTGCCTCTGATGCTCCAAGTTCTTCAGAAAGCCTCTCGGGTGGGGTGCAGAATGATTCTCATTGCTCCGTTTTGGCCTCAACAGATCTGGTTCCCCTTCCTAAGGTCTCACTCGGTGAATCCCCCTTGGATTCTAGATCCCATTCTGGATCTGATATCTCATCCATCCTGCCTATCTCCTCCGAACCTGGACAACCTGAAGCTGACCGCTTGGCTGCTCCAGTTCCACTCTTGATCAGGACTCCCGGTATTTCGTCCCCTGTTAAGGCGATCCTGGTGGCAGCTAATAAACCGTCCACTAGGAAAGTCTACCGTAGCAAGTGGAAACGGTTTTCTTTGTGGGCGGAGTGGCAAGGCCTGAACCCCTTCACCGTTCCTCTCCCTTTAGTGCTTGATTTCTTAACCACTCTTTTTAACGATGGTGCCAGCAGTTCCACAGTCAAAGTACAACTTGCGGCAATTTCACATTATCACATTGGTCATGACTCCAGTCCACTCATGTCGGCCAAGTTGTGTAAAATTTTCCTTAAAGGTACTTTCCTTCTCAGGCCCACTGTCAAACAAGCGGTTCCTCGCTGGGACCTTTCCTTAGTTCTCCAGGCCTTGACCGCCCGCCCGAACCGGCTACGGTAGATCTCAAATTCTTGTCGTTCAAGACTGCCTTCTTAGTAGCCATTACTTCGGCCAAGAGAGTTTCAGAGCTCCAAGCATTATCAGCTAAACCTCCTTACTTGGTCTTTCATCCGGACCGTGTTTACCTCAGGACCAACCCATCCTTTCTTCCTAAAGTAGCTTCTGAAGCAAACATTAATCAATCCATTAACCTCCCTGTTTTCTTTCCTAAATATGAAAACAAAGGTGAATACAAGCTTCACTCCTTAGATGTTCACAGGCAACTTAGATTTTATCTAAACAAAACGGCTGGTCATAGGCAATCCGACCAGTTGTTCATTTCCTTTGCTAAGTTTAATTTGGGCAAGCCAATTTCTAAAGTCTCTCTGTCTCGCTGGATTTCACAATGTATCTTATTGGCTTATCAAGCTTCAGGAAGGCCCGCACCGGAGGGTGTACACGCCCATTCAACCCGGTCAGTCTCTACCTCGGCAGCCTTTAAGGCTAGGATTCCTCTAGATGATATTTGTGCAGCAGCCACGTGGGCTTCATCTCATACTTTTATTTCCCACTACAAGTTGGATCTTGCATCTAGGGGTAGAGCATCATTTGGCTCCGCGGTGCTCGAATATCCTTCCATGATGGCCGCCCAAGATTCAGGTAGCTGGGGACTCTGTCCCACTGGTTGCAGACAAATGAATCTCCTACTTCAGATTTAGAAGTTATGTACTCACCATAACGTTCCATCTGAGTAGGTGTATTCATTTGTCTGCAACCATCCTGCCCTCCTATCCCCCTGGCCTTTCAGTTTCCTGCATATGGTGTGTTACCCTTTTCAGGGTGTTCTTGCTGTTGGCAAACTCGATCTGAGGTCATGAGGGTAGAGCAGGGCATTATGGGCGAGGGGAGGAGCTGAGAGCTTGGATCCATAGCTGGTAAACCATGCCGGTTCGGATCCGATATTGGATCCATAACCCACAGGTTGCAGACAAATGAATACACCTACTCAGATGGAACGTTATGGTGAGTACATAACTTCTAATTCACCCCAGGGATCACTTCTGTAGCTCTGCTTGACAGGGGCACAGGAAAATAATTCTCTTGGGTGGCGAAAGCCAGGGTACATTTTTTGGCTAGGCTTGTATGGGCCCTAGGGCCGATAGCCTAGTACCTACCTATCAATTCACCGTAGTCTATACATCGTCAGAAAGCAAGTCATTGGTTTATAATTTTTAGGATAGCTTGCAGGTTCACTCTTTAGTAGGAGCATTATTTTTCCTGTTAGCCAGGTTGGTGTCTGTTCGGGGTGCACATATAAATAATTTTTACTCCTGGCTAAAGCTTCTTGCAAAGATGTTAATATATTTAACCAGAAGGTAGGTACTGCATCTGAGCCTGAGGTTTTCCAATTCGAGGCTTTTCTTAACTTTGTTTCAGTCTGTGTGGCTGATGTCCTTCAAGGATGCATCTGCAGTCTTTACAAATGGGTTGTCCTGTCGTCAGGCAGCCCTTGATCGGCGATTCCAAAGTCTGGGTCTGGCTTCGGCTGGTGTCGCACTTCACCCGACGTCATTGCGGCAGTTTTTCGGGTATAAAGGCATCAGCCGACGCCATTTTCCTCAGTCTTTCTTGCCGTGGCCGAAGCAGAAGCTGTTCGCAAGTGCCGGTCGGTCAGATCCAGAGATTACTACTACCGAATACTACTTCGAAGACTTCTATAAAGCTAAGTACCCCGTTGGGGACTCTTTCTTGCCTCAGCCGATGTCAGAGAAAGTTAATAACTGTTTATCTTGTGGGAAACAAATACCTCATAAAGATTTCCACTCCTATTGCATACAATGTTTAGGCCCAGACCACGACGTAGCAGCTTGTCTAGCCTGTGCTTCTTTTAACCGGCGGACGCTTAGACGTCGCTCGGACTTTGCTGAACAGATTTTCGGCTCCGATTTTGCCTACATTATGCCGTCGGATCCTCCGACTACGCAAATAACCAAAAAACGCAAAGAAAAGGACCGACACTCGCGGTCCGCGGTTTCGGCTGAAACCGCGGTTAAGCAAACCACAAGTGTCTCGGTTTCGGCCGAAACCGAGCAAGCGGTTCTTTCTTCTGCTGACAACTTGCCTTCTACCGAGGCCTCTTCTAACCTGGTAGAAACGGCTTCTGAAATCCAACCTTCTGTTACGATTTCACAGGATTTATCAGACACCATACCCCTAGATATTTCTACCCCTGCACGTGGAGCTGCTAGGCCTCCTCCAGCTATGTCTATAAAGGCCTTTAACAGGGCTAAAGCAGCCAAAGCATCAAAACCTGTGCCTGCCAAGCCCCCCTCTCAGGCCCAGCACCAGCTCCCATATGCTTTCTTTGGCAGAGGATCTCATCTCTTTAATCCGTGGAGCCCAGCCTCATCCAGACAGGGCCTCTCCCTCCTCCAGAAAAGAGGCCTAGAGCAGAGCCCCCTGAGCCAGTAGCCACAGATGACTCCTCTGATGACTCAGATCATACAGATCCTCCTGAGGCTTCTTATTCTCCTTACGAAGACTCTGATGCTGAGGAGTCCATCCCTTCAGCCTCTCCTCCTGAGGAATTTTCCTTTGGGGAAACCTTGCATGCTATGAGGGAACAATTCCAGTGGCAGGGCCAGGATTTCTCAGACTCTAGAAAAAGGCTTAGGACCTTTCTACACTTGCCACAGCATAGGCCTTTAGCTATACCTCCAGTTCTATCTGTTGTTGATGATGCATTTAATGATGCTTGCACTGCTCCTGATACTTTACCTCCGGCCCCTGTTAAGCCCGATAGGTACTACAGGGTCCCGGACACTCATCACCACTTATATAAGGCTCCTTTTGCAGATCCAGAGACTATCTCCCAGGGCCCTAAAGCTGTAGCAGCTACTTCTTCTAAAACAACCCTCCCCTCTGAAAGGGAATCCAGGTCCTTAGAGAGATGGGGTAAAAAGGTTTACACCTCTGCTACTTTGTCAGCTAGAGCTTTGAACTGCCAATTTCATATGATTCAATATCAAGAGTTTATGCTTGACCAGTTGATTAAAAAGCTGTCCTCAGAAGAATCTTTAGATAAAAAGTATGTTCAAGAAATGTTACATAACATACAGCAGGTTAGTAACCATTCTTTAAAATGTGGCTATGATGCACTGGAGGCTTCCTTTAGATCAGCCATGACTGGCACAGTTATCAGGAGGCATGCATGGTTGAAAGAACAGGCATTACCAGACCATGTCAAAACTAAGCTTTTGGATGCACCTATGGACAAGGTCAATTTATTTGGTGCTCCCGCACAGCAGGTACTAAAAAAGATGGAAGAGAAAGCAAAATCTGTGCAAACAGTGAAAGATTTCTTACAAGTTCAACCTCCAAGGTTTAGCAGGAACAGGCCCTCCAAGAATTGGTCCTTTCCGGACTCCTCTAAGGCACAAAGGGGCAGGAATAGGCGCTCTAGAGGCAGAAACCAATCCAGGGGTGCCTACAGGGGTCGCCAGTGGCAGGGTAACAACCAACGAGGCACGGATACAGCCACCACCACTACAACAACTCAATCACAGTGACTTGGCGGTGGCTCCGCCAACCAGGGAACAACTAGAAGCACCCTTAGGCGGAAAGCTAACATTATTTACAAGAAACTGGCACTGCATTACAAGAGAAAAATGGATTTTGCAGACTATAGACAAAGGTTACAGGTTCCATTTCCATACACTACCAGGAAAGAGAGGAATGCCAAATCTACCACCTTCTCAAAGGACAGAAGCTCTAAAACAAATATCTCAATTATTAACAATGAGAGCTGTGGAAAAGGTACCATTTATGGAGCAAGGAAAAGGATTTTACTCCAGGCTCTTCCTGGTACCAAGAAAAGAAAACAAATGGAGGCCTATTCTAGACCTGTCCGCTTTAAACACATTCCTCATTGTTCCAAAATTCAAAATGCTGACCCTACAGCAGCTTCTTCCCATGCTGGGCAAGGAGTCTTGGCTGGTAACTCTAGATCTCAAGGAGGCATACCTGCACGTCCCCATAAGACCAATTTGCAGAAGATACCTCAGATTTCTTGCAGGATCAGAGCATTATCAATTCTCAGCATTGCCCTTTGGCTTGTCTACTGCGCCCAGAGTGTTCACGAAATGCCTGGCATCAGTAATCGCTCATTGCAGACTTCAGGGAATTCAAATCTATCCCTACCTGGACGACTGCCTGATACAAGCAGACAACAAAAACAAACTAACAGAAGACTTGCAAAGAGTCATCTACCTGCTGCAAGCCCTGTGATATACAGTCAATACAAAAAAGTCAAGGCTGATTCCATCCCAAAGAATAACCTTTCTGGGTGCAGAACTGGACACATCAAAACAAATGGCATTCCTAACTGCAGAAAAGAAAGAGCAACTTCATCTCTACTTCTTGGCATTAACAAAGCAGAGCCATCTAACTGCAAGAAAAGTGCTTCAAGCTCTAGGCTTCATGGCATCCTGCATAATACTGGTACCTCATGCCAGGCTGCATATGAGAAAGCTACAGTGGTACCTAAAGAATTTGTGGTCTCAGCACAAGCACAGCCTAGAAACCAAAATTCCAATGATCCCATGCCTGAAGCAAGAGTTCTTATGGTGGGCTCAGGCCTGTCAATCAAACACAGGACTGCCCTTCTGCAAAAGTCAACCAAGACAAACCATCACGACAGATGCCTCAGACCTCGGTTGGGGGGCACACATGATGGACAAGTGCATTCAAGGCCTATGGACTCAAGACCAGCTGCATCTGCACATAAATCTAAAAGAAATGATGGCAGTAAAATTGGCAATCCAGGCATTCAAACCTTTTCTCCAAGAAGGCCAGTTGATAAGGACAGACAACACCACAGTTATGTGGTACATCAACAAACAGGGAGGCACACACTCATACCCTCTATGCCGGCTGGCGCAGGACCTATGGGATGTGGCTCTGAGCTACAACATTCAGTTACAGGCAATTTATGTACCAGGGAAGGAAAACATTCTAGCAGACATATTAAGCAGAACTACAACAGATGCCCACGAATGGATGCTGCATCCGGACATCTTCAAAACCATCACAAAAGAATGGGGTGTACCACAAATAGACTTGTTTGCATCCCCTTTCAATCACCAGTTGAAGAAATTCTGCACAAGGACTTACCACCCACTTGCTTGGAAGGTGGACTCCCTATCCTTCAGTTGGAAAAACCTGACAGCATCCCACCACTTCCTTTGATGCACAAGGTGCTTCTCAAGATCAAAGAGGAACGTCCGAGGATCATTCTGATAGCCCCAGACTGGCCAAGACAACATTGGTATCCACTGCTGAGGAGCATGTCCCGGGAACAAATATGGACACTGCCCCTGATCCCATTACTGCTCTCACAGAACAACTACAGCAGTCTGCATTCAAACCTAAAAACTCTGCAGCTAACTGCCTGGAACATTACATAACAGCAGTTAACACAAATTTATCTCAAAGGGTTAAAGACATAATCCTGGAGGCTCGTAGACCTTCAACAAGAAAGAATTATGCAGCAAAATGGAAAATATATCTCATCTGGAGTACTGCAAAGGGGCAAGATGTGACACTGGTGAACATAGCCAACATCCTGGAGTACTTGGCGGAGCTCTACCATACAGGCCTGTTCTATTCCTCCATCAAGATACATGCCTCAGCTATTTCAGCAGAATACAGCTTGGATCCTCCTGTCTTCTCGCATCCTCTGCTCAGACAGTTTCTGAGAGGAATTAAAAATGTAAAACCTCCCAGGAAACCTCCATTGCCAGCATGGGACTTGAACTTTGTGCTAGAAAAACTGACTCTACCTCCTTTCGAACCAGCAGCTACAGCAGAATTGCAATACTTATCCTGGAAGACTGCTTTCCTGCTGGCTATAACTTCAGCAAGAAGGGTCTCTGAACTACAAGCATTAATGGCAGTACAACCCTTCCTGATCTTCCATCAAGATAGTGTCCATGAGGACAAATCCTACATTTATGCCTAAGGTGGTATCCAGAGTCTCTTTAAATCAGGCTATCCACCTTCCTACATTCTTCCCCAATCCACAGAACAGGGGAGAAAAGCTCTTGCATACCCTGGATGTACACAGACAATTACGCTACTACCTGGACAGGACAAAAAACAATAGAAAAACTGACCAGCTTCTGGTAGCATATGCAACAGGAAAAGAAGGAAAACCAATTTCTAAACAGACAATCTCAAAATGGATAGGAAATTGCATTAGATTTTGTTACTCCTACCATGGAAAGAAAACTCCAGAGAACATCAGGCCTCACTCCACAAGGGCTACAGCCACTACCACAGCTTTCTTACGAGGAGTGGCTACCAAGGACATTATAGAGGCTGCTACTTGGACCTCCGTGCATACATTTGCCAAGAATTATAACTTACCTCTATACTCTAGATCCCGTGCTGGTTTTGCCACTGCTGTTTTGCAAGGGATCCTAACTACACCATAATCTCTTCTCATTTCCTCCTCCCTAGTTTAGCTATGGTATTCTACCCATTTGTAAAGACTGCAGATGCATCCTTGAAGGACATAGTACAGTTTTGTACCTACCATAAATGTAGATGTCCGAGAGGAATGCATCTGCAGTCAGGATTACCCACCCTCCTTCCCCTCTGAGGTACTCCTAGGGTATTTGCCAATCTTCAGCTAGCTTGGGGGGGATCTATTATGGTGTATTTGTTTGTATATATGTACATACATGCTTATTTTATGTGTTTGCTCTCTACTATTTGGAAACTTTGGCATTTATCCAAATTTAGCCATCCTAGAGGGCACCTGGCATCTGGGGCAAGAAACACTGAGGAAAATGGCGTCGGCTGATGCCTTTATACCCGAAAAACTGCCGCAATGACGTCTGGTGAAGTGCGACACCAGCCGAAGCCAGACCCAGACTTTGGAATCCGGCCGACCGAAGGGCTGCCTGACGACAGGACAACCCATTTGTAAAGACTGCAGATGCATTCCTCTCGGACATCTACATTTATGGTAGGTACAAAACTGTACTTTACTTCATCCCATTTCATATTCTCTACCTTTAATCTTCTTATTTTACTACTTCTATCCATTTAGCATCTTTATGTTGCACAGGTTCATCATAGATACTTCTCCAAAATGCATCTATTTCTTCTTTCTTTGATGGTCTTTCAATTCCTTTTACTTTGTTTCCCAATTCTCTATAAAACTTTTTTTTTTTATATCATCAGTAAATTGCTTATTTTTTACTTTTCCTATATATTTATTTGTGAATCTAAGATGTTAAGTTGTCAATCTCGCCTTCATTCTTGCTGGATGGGTTCGGAGCCGATCCTCGGCTCCGACTCGGCACTTGCTTTAGCTCGAGAACTCCTTTTACCAGCTCGAGGCAACCCTATATCCCATGATGCAAGGCGGAACTACCTCAGATCTCGTTTGCCGCTTAGCGAAAGAGGTCTCCTTTGCCAGCTGAGGTAAGTTTTTTCTTGGTAAAATAAGAAAAAGTGTAGTTAGGGGTTTATTTTTTCCCTTTAGTGTTAGTTTAGTCTGTACTTAGTTACAGCCCACCCTATTCCCTTCCTTTCAAACTTTATATAAAAAAATTTCAGTTTAAAGTTTTTAGTCAGGCCTAGTTCCCCAAGTTATTCCCTTCCTGTGTGTCTGTGTAAGGGATTAATTGGTGTGTTTGTGGGGACTGTTTGTGTTTCTCCCTTCTAGGATGTCAAAAGAAGGCAAGGTCTCAGGCTTCAAGAAGTGTGACCAGTGCTGTCAGAAAATGTCTCTGACAGACGGTCACACTTCTTGTGTGTATTGCCTGGGGCCTTTGCACCTGCAGGACTCCTGTGCATTGTGTCATGCTTTTAGCCAGAGAGTCCTGCAGGAAAGGAGGAACAAATTAATCCTCCGAGGTTTACTTAAACCTGAAGGTTCTCCTCCTAAGTCAGGGTCAGGAAAACCTCTTAAGCCACCGAAGGTTCAGGCTACAGTGTCCAAGCCTCCTCCGGTGGCTCCGGCTCCGTCGGAGCCGACATCGGCTCCGGCTGGAGTTGATACTTCTTCTGTTCGAGTAGTGGGTTCGGTGGTGGGTTCGGTGCCGGCCGGCTCCGATACCCTGACTACTGTGGCCTTGTCGGCTCCGGCTGGAGCCGACGCTGTATCCAGCATCGGGGCCGAGAAATCCTCGGCTCCATCTGGAGTTCTAGGGACTTCGGCTCCGGTGGCCCGACCCGTAAGAGATCTCGGTCCCCCTCTATTATGAGTATCCATTCGGCTCCGGGATCTCCTCTTTTGTCGGAGCGAAGCCATCGGAGCCGATCTTCGAGATCTTCCAGGCTGTCTGACCACGATTTGGAGAGGGTGGTAAGCAGGCTGTTGAAGTCTCAGGCACTGGCCCAAATGCTCCATAGCCCGTCTCAACAGACTTCGGCTATAGCCCCGATTCTTGAGATTCCTCCTCCGACTCCACACCAGAGTTCGGAGCCGGAGCTTCTTGGGACAGCGACTGTTTCGATGCCGGAGCCGATACATCCTTCGGCTCCGTCGTCTTCGGCTCCGATCTCCTCCTTGAGACCTTCCTTGGAGGGATCCGGTCGTCGGGTTTCCACTGTCGGCTCCGAGGGGGCTAGTGGCATCGGACCCTTGTCCGACCCCGCTCTCCCTCTCGGGGCTTCGGCTTTGGTAAGCTCGGCGCCGACATCGGCCTCGGAGCCTTCTCTCTCCTTGGAGCCGACCATTCCTGTTTCTTCGGAGCGGGTGTGTTCCGGTCTCCCGGGGAGAGGAGCCTTTGAGGTGATGAGGAGTGTCCTGGCCTCTGAGCCTGGTCAACGGTCTATCCCTCTAGCTCCTCCCTCATCAGTGCCTGCAGATGCCTCTTGCCAGCCTCTTGCTCTCAGGCCCAGGGATCCATCGCCCCAGGTTTCCCCACTGGGAATTTCCTCCTCTTCCGAGGTTTCTGCTGACCCTGCAGGGGAAGCCCCTCGGAAGAGGAAGTAAGAGGAAACACACAGACTCCCGAGTCTACTACATCTGATACCGACTTAGATGAGTCAGAGGGTTCCCCACGGTCCCCCTCTGAGGATGTCTCCTTTTCAGACATCCTTGAGCTCCTCAAACAGAGGGGGAATTGGCCCTCCATTGACCCCTCCGAGGATGAGTCGGTATACCTGGAGGCTTTTGGATCCCGACCCTCCACCTCCTGGGTGTCTCCGCCTTTCGACCCACTCATGCAGGTAGTGGCTCGGAAGGCGTGGGTGGCTCCAGATTCTGTGGAACCTGTCCCCAGGAGACCATCCAAGTTCATCACGGCCCCTTCGGATAAACAGTTCCTGTCCAAAGGTGTCTCTGTGGATGCTATGGTGGTGGCGGCGGCCACTAAGAAGGAACTGGCGGATCCTTCAGTACCTGTCCATCCTCCTAATAAGGATTCTAGGACCATGGACAGGTATGGAAAGCGGATGTTTTCTTCAGCGACCTTTGGTATGCGTTCGCTGAATTACCTTTGTCACTTCACCAGGCTTCAACGAGATATTCTCAAGGAACTGGGAGAAGTAGTCCAGGATCCTTCTGCTGCTGGGGCTCAGGAAAAGATTGCCTCACAGCTTGCTATCATGAATTCCATATCTAACTCCTCCATGCGGCTCATATCTTATGCGGCCGATGGAGCGAGCAGGGCCGCAGGCACAGGTGTTGCTCTTAGATGCCAAGCCTGGATGCGGCTGTGTAATTTTGGACCCCTTTAAGGCGTCCTTCACCAACACCCCCTTTGATGGTTCGGCTTTGTTCGGACCTCAGGTGAAGGATACTTTGACCAGATGTGAACAGGACGGTAAAACTCTTTCTGCCGTTGGAGTCCAGTTTTCCACTCCTTCTAGACCTTATCCCAAGGGTCAGAAGGGGGGGAAGATGTGGTTCAAAAGCCCAAGGAGCTACACGGACACACGTGGTCAGTTTACCCCAGAGGCAGAGGGGGTAACAATAATAGACGCCGCCCTAGAGGCAGGGGGGGTCCTCAGAACCAGGGCAACAGGGAATCTCTTCCTGAGAAGCCCTTTCAGCATCCCTGAGGTGTTGCCCGACTGTCCACCCTTGGAGGCAGTCGGGGGAAGAATTTCACTGTACCCAGTAGCCTGGCAATACCTATCCCAAGAGAAGTGGGTACAGTCAATCATATCCGAGGGTTACAAAATCCCCTTCGAAAGGTTTCCCGTACCTTTACAATCCCTTCCAGACATCTCACCCGGTCAAAGGGATTTGGCAAGACAGGAGGTTTCAAAACTCCTGGAAAAAAAGAGCCATCCAGACAGTGCCGGCAGACCAAGTAGGATCCGGCTTCTACTCAAGATTCTTTTTGGTCCCCAAAAGGACGGGAGATTGGAGACCGATATTAGACCTAAGCAGACTAAACAAGTCTGTCAGGAAGGCAAGATTCCGGATGGTCACGCTGCAATCCATTCTGCCCTTTCTGGGCAAGGACAACTGGATGTGCTCTATAGACCTTCAGGATGCGTACTATCACATAAAGATTCACAGACGCTCCAGAAGGTTTCTCCGCTTTCGGCTGGGAGCCAGTCATTACCAATTCAGAGCACTGCCCTTTGGCCTCACTTCAGCCCCCAGAGTGTTCACCAAATGCATGGCAGTGGTCACAGCTCACCTGAGACGTCGAGGATTCCAGGTGTTTCCTTATCTGGACGACTGGCTCCTCTCCGCCTCCACCAAGCATCAGCTTCTTCGGTCCAGAGACTACACCCTACAGCTTTGCAAGAAACTGGGAATTTCGGTAAATTTCGAAAAATCCTCTCTGCTGCCTTGCCAATCTATCACCTTTATAGGCGCAGAGTTAAATACCGTCAAAATGATAGCCAGGCTAACAGATCAAAGGATTCTGGACATCCAGAAATTTGTTCAGCTTCTGTTACTAAGCAACAAGATCAAAGCCAGGTTTGTCTTGAAAGTTCTAGGCCTAATGGCGGCGGCCATTGTTCTTCTTCCACTGGCTCGCTTCCACATGCGTCTCCTGCAGTGGATGTTATTCACGCAGTGGTCGTACCGCAATCTGCCTATGAGACACGAAATCTTGGTGACACAATCGTGCAGGGCTCATCTACGATTGTGGATATCTTCCCCTCTTCTTCATCAGGGCCAACCCTTTATTCCCCCTCCTCCAGTTGCCACCGTCACCACGGATGCCTCTCTGATCGGGTGGGGGGGGCATTATCAGGGCAGGATGGTCCATGGGACGTGGCAACCCATAGAATACCATCTGCACATGTCCTGGAGATGAGAGCAGTGCTTTTAACGTTGCAAGCCCTCGATGACTTTCTTCCCACGGGGACTATTGCAGTACAAACGGACAACATGTCCGTGGTCTGGTACATCAACAAACAGGGCGGAACCAGGTCCTATCCATTATGTCGAGAAGCTCTCAGACTTTGGCAATGGGCGATCTCTTCTCAGCGGTTTCTGATAGCAACGCACATCCCCGGCAGGTCCAACCTATTGGCGGACAGGCTAAGCAGATCTATTCTGATGCCTCACGAGTGGTCTCTCAATCAATCTGTAGTGGATCAGATTTTTCTGAAGTGGGGCACTCCTTGTTGCGATCTTTTTGCTACCCCTCAAAACAGCAAGTGCCCAGATTACTTCACACTATTTCCCCTTCCAGGCCAACCCTTGAGAGACTCTCTAACCCAGGATTGGCCTCTGGGACTTCTTTATGCTTTTCCTCCCTTTCCATTGATTCCACAAGTCATTCAGAAAGCCACCGTTTTGAGAGCCAAATTGATCCTCATTGCTCCATATTGGCCTCGACAAATTTGGTTTCTGTCTCTACATCGTCATCTTCTGGTGCAGCCCTGGCATCTGGACCCAGTTCCGGATCTTTTGATCCACCAGTCGGGTCAGCAGCACCGGGCCATTCATTCTCTCAACCTCACTGCTTGGTTGCTCCACTTCCTTCCCTAGCCAGGCTACCAATGATTTCTGACTCAGTCAGAGACATTTTAGTGTCTTCTTTGAAGTCGTCCACTAGAACTATTTATGCTAGCAAGTGGCGACGTTTTTCAATTTGGGCAAACGCCAGAAATATTGATCCTTTTACTGCTCCTGTACATTCTGTTTTGGATTTCCTGGCGGAGGTTTTTCATTCAGGATCCTCGTCATCTACAGTCAAAGTACAACTGGCTGCTATTTCCAAGTATCATGTTTGCTTGCATGATAACAACATCATGTCTCATAGGTTATGCAAGGCCTTTTTGAGAGGAGTTTTTCTCCTAAAACCGCCTGTGAAACATCCTCCTCCGCAATGGGATCTAAACTTAATGTTGGCATCCCTAATTCTACCTCCTTTCGAACCGTCTGCTATATGTTCTTTGAAGTTGTTGACGTGGAAAACTATATTTTTACTGGCTGTTACTTCTGCAAGAAGAGTTTCTGAGATTCAGGCCCTCTGTATTCGCTCACCTTATCTGGTTTTTCATAAGGATAGGGTTTCGTTAAGAACTAACCCTTCCTTTCTTCCCAAGGTTGTATCTCAAACCAATATTAACCAATCTATAGATCTACCAGTTTTCTTTCCTAACTATTCTGACAGAGCTGAACAGAAGCTGCACTTTTTGGATGTCCATCGTCAGCTCAGGTACTACTTGCATAGGACTAAACAAATTAGAAAATCAGACCAATTGTTTGTCTCCTATGCAGAAAACAGGTTAGGTCTTCCAGTTTCTAAAGTGACCTTATCTAGGTAGTTGACTTCCACCATTTCCTATGTGTACTCTCTCAGGGGCAAACAACTATCTTCTAAGCCAAAAGCACATTCCACCAGGAGTCTATCCACTTCTGTAGCCTTTCAGGATAGACTTTCCATTGACACTATTTGTGCAGCAGCTACTTGGGCCACGCCTCATACCTTTGTGTCTCATTACAAGTTGGATTTGGCCTCCAGAGATAGGGCCAGTTTTGGTTCCACAGTTCTCAAGAGTCTGTTCCATTGAGCCACCCGGGATACAGGTGCTAGGGACGCGGTCCCATCCAGCAAGAATGAAGGCGAGATTGACAACTTAACATTTAGAAGTTATGTACCTACCATAACGTTCCATGTTAGTTGTCTTCTCTGCTTCTTTCTTAAGGCCCCTCCCTCCTTCCCCCTGGCCTGGACAGATCTTGGAGAGTTCCTATTAGATTGCTTCCTCTGGAGCTTTGTTATGAGGACTTCTTTTAGGAACCATGGTTCCTAATTATGTTAGGATAGTCTTTAGCAGGGTCAGTTAGCTGCCAAACGAGATCTGAGGTAGTTCCGCCTTGCATCATGGGATATAGGGTTGCTTCGAGCTGGTAAAAGGAGTTCTCGAGCTAAAGCAAGTGCCGAGTCGGAGCCGAGGATCGGCTCCGAACCCATCCAGCAAGAAAGAAGGCGAGAGAAGACAACTAACATGGAACGTTATGGTAGGTACATAACTTCTAATTTTTTCGCCTGTGCTGAGATTTTTAGTTTATTTGCAAAAGTGCATGATAGATCCTGATCTCTTTTAATAACTGCACATTGCTTTTATCATGCCTATCTTTCTAAGTATTTTTGTTGCTATTTTCCCTCTTCTGTACTCTTAACAGTGGCACTTCTTGCCTTAGCTGCTTTATAGTTTTCTCTATTCAATACTTCCATGATAGTGTTCGAGTTCTCCCCTTTCTCTCTCCCTCACTCACTTGGAGACTGCAGCAAGCTTTTCCACGGCAGGACAAAAGTTTTTTGAAAGTGAAACCACCACAGTACAGTAAGGTGCTGTTCTAGTGAAGAGAAAGTCAATTTGAAACATTTTAAATGCTGTATTGTTTATTCATAGTAAGGACAGTAAATGGGGAGAAGAAAGAGCAGCTGAGTATTTAAATAGCATCCCATTGTTTTCCTTTAATGTTGTATAGAAGACTTGGGCAGTACTTGTGGGCTGGCAGACTGGGGTACTAGTGACCATTTTCAAAATGGGGGAACAGGAGGATGGATTCTACTTACGGGGTAGTATCTCTCACCTTCGTCTGCCTGGAAAAGCATGTGCCATGGTGCTGGAAGACTTCTTCCAGTTGCTGAGCCGTTTTTTTCAGGAGGTGCAGTCCAAATTCTTTCCTGGTCATGTAATAGTGTCTCATCTCATTTTGTTCTTGCAGAGATACTGGAGGGATTATGGGAGTTTGCTTATACTGTTTACATGTGTTTTTGAGGGTGCCAAGCAAGTCATAAAAGAAAGTCTTGCAGATTACAGTCTAATTGGAAATCTTTTTTTTTCAAGCAGACAATGTCATGATTGATACGAGTATGTTGATGTTAATTTGTCTCCGTTACAGACCTTGTGTTATGACAATCACTTCACAACATATAACTGTATTTTTTATCTTTTTTTTCCCATGCCAGTTCTACCCTCCCTTAATATTTCTGACCTAGTTGTTTGCAAACTGTGGCCTTTGTTTCTCTAGTTGCTGGCTAATATGGTCAAGCTTATGGCTTGATGTCCATTATTTACACCTGGGATGACTGACTAAAGCACTGGATTGTCCTTTGATCCAGCATGTTGCAAAGAATTGCTTTTGATCAAGCCTCATAATTTGTACTGTAGTTGTAGAGAGAAGCACTGAGGAAAGTAGTTAAGGTGATGGATAATGATAACGAGTAGGGTCCGTTGTACTTTACCCGATCTGCCACATGTGCCCCTCTTGCTCCCTCCTCCTCATTTTATTTTCTTGTTTCATTCACATAGCTAGGTCGATAATATCGTTAGTGACCTGTTTGGCTGCTTGTGAGCCTTCTTGGGTAGCAAGGTGTGATCACTGTTGAGGGGCATAGTTTCTGCTGGTAGGGGATGACATTCATTTGTAGTAGGATTTTTGATTTAGTCTGCTGCTGCTACATCACACCTGTTGTATTAAAACATGGTGGCACTTAGTGACTGGGGAAATCAGCTCCCTGTGTAGATTATACTTTGGTGTCATGCCAGCTTGTAACTTCTTCATATTCTTTAGTTAGATTTGGGTCAGCACAGTCCAGGCTGCTTGACAGTAGTTGATTTTTGACTCCTTGGGTAGATGATGGCCTCCTTCCACTGTTTTCTTATATTAAAATGCTGTTTGGGCATTCCTTCTATTTCAGGCTCAGCTGAAGTCCCAAAGAGGGCTGCTGCTGCAGGGTACAGAAAGCCTTAATCGTGCCAGTCAGAGCATTGAGCGATCACAGAAGGTTGCTATCGAAACAGACCATATTGGTGCAGAGATTATTGGAGACCTTGAGCAACAGAGGGATCAACTCGTACGGACAAAGGACCGGGTATGTATTGTAAAGAATGGAATGTCATACAGAACTTTCACATGGGATAGGTGTCATGTGGTCAGTCACTCTGCATTTGAGTGTCTCTCAGTACTAGAAACAGAGTTATATCTGCAGAAAGTTAAAGTAAAATAGTTTCATTAAGTTTGCTAATCATTTATTAGACATAAAGGCAAACAAATAGAACCTAGCACATCATTTTGATGTGTTCCTCAGAAGTGTTAAATATTTGATTGTCCTTGTCTTTCTGTTGCCTTTTTTTTGAATGTTTAGATACACCCTTGAATGTAGTTGGTTCGTAAACATTAAGAACACAGAAAACATAAACCTGTACAGTGCGAAGCATATTGCATGGTACTGTGGACAGGGGGTGATACTTTTTGTCCTGTATTTTGCTGATTGTGGGACAGAACAGAAAGCTACTTTGTATTTTGATTTTTTTTCCATGACAAGTGGGTTAGATCAGGTGGCGTTTTTTTATTCACAACCCATTGCATGTTGAATATCACAAAATCTGTAATTTCACTCTCCAATTATGGCTTTATGCTGTAGCTGAGATGTATTATTTTGTAAGGGTCTAATGATGACTTGTCATATGGGGAACTGGGTAAGTTATTTTGGTGTAGTTCAGTTAATTCAAGAATAATGTGTAGCTTCCTAATATGTACAATTACTGGACTATGTTTGCTTAGTAATAGAGTAGTGATTGTACATATTAAGCGGGTGTGGAATAAATAAACAGTTTTGCTGCTTGCAGTGTTTTTTTATGCTGTACATTGGAAACTGAAGAAATACAGGCTGGAGTCCAAACAGGATTTTTCTGTTTGCTATACACACCATGTTATATTTTTGAAGGTTGTAGTTTGGCTTCTTCTAGACAGTGGGCATGAGCAAGTGTTGCTGTGCACACATATACATTTCTAAATTCAGAATAAAGTCACAGATCTTACTTAGGGTTTTCTAGTCCTGTCTTCCTTTTTTAAAACATCTTTATTGAATTATCATTTGTGATGTAGGCATTACATTTATATAAAAGTAATCGAACCTTATTAATAGGTTTACATTATACTTCACATCTGTTGTTGTATATCATATAATCGAAGCAGTATTACAGAAATTAAGTTCCTGCTTTCTTTTAAACTTTACTCCTACACAAAAACATTTTACAGCTTGTATTGTTACCACAATTTCCATTTTTTCTATGTAATTTACTCCTACCCTTTTCCAAAGATCCCACTTCTTGTTCTTTTATCTCTGTTGCAATATTCACTACTTCAAGTATATTTGGTTTAGATTTTGATTTTGATTTTCTGATAATTGCTTTTTTTGGCAGCCACTGGAATTAAACTTAGCAAGATCTTATTATGTCTATGCAGTTCAGATCCTGTATCCCATCTAAAAAAAAATTACCTTTGTTACACTCATTTTGTTTGCAGATGAATTGTGATTTGTAGTGAGAGTAGGGAACAGGTGGAGAGATGGAGATATGTTCTAGAGAGAAGAGGAATGAAGGTTAGCAGGACTAAGACAGAATATATGTGTGTGAATGAGAGGGAGGATAGAGGAATGGTGAGGATGCAAGGAGTAGAGATGGCGAAGGTGGATGAGTTTAAATACTTGGGATCAATAGTTCAGAGTAATGGTGAGTGTGGAAGAGAGGTGAAGAAGAGAGTACAGGCAGGATGGAGTGGATGGAGAAGTGCGTCAGGAGTGATTAGTGACAGACGAGTACCAGTAAGAGTAAAAGGGAAGGTCTACAAGAGGGTAGTGAGACCAGCTATGTTATATGGGTTGGAGACAGTGGCATTGACAAAAAGGCAGGAGTTAGAGCTGGATGTGGCAGAGTTAAAGATGTTAAGATTTGCACTGTTTGTGACAAGGGTGGACAGGATTAGGAATAAGTATATTAGAGGGTCAGCCCAGGTTGGAAGGTTTGGAGACAAAGTGAGAGAGGCAAGATTACGTTGATTTGGACGTACTGAGGAGGGGTGCTGAGTATATTGGGAAAAAGATGCTAAGGATGAAGGTACCAGGTAACAGGAAAAGAGGAAGGCCTAAAATAAGGTTTATGGATGTGGTGAGAGAGGACATGCAGGTGGTTGGTGTGACAGAGCAAGATGCAGAGGACAGGAAGAAATGGAAACAGATGATCTGCTCTGGTGACCCCTAATGGGAGCAGCCAAAAGAAGATGACACTCATTTGCTTCCCTAGTATTCCTGACAGAATATTCTGTAAGAAATTTTTTAAAGTCTGCCAACTCGTTACATTGCCAAAACATATGTTCCTAGTTATTTCTGTTTCCCATCAGACCTCCAATATTTGCCATTTCCTTAGGAAAAAATCTTTGGAGTCTGCTTGGCATATAAAAGTATGTCTCTGAACACTCCCAGGCAAAAATCCTAAATCATCTACATTTTGTTGTCTATTTCAGAGGGATACACATGTCCTTTCATTGTGAATTGCATATCTAGTCTCTTTCCAATCTTTTCTGACCTCTTCTGATTGATTCCTGCAATTGTCCTGCAGTAATGTGCATGCCCTACTTAATTATCTCTTTTTTTTTTTTTTTTAACAGCAACTTCTGTTCCATATTCATTTAAAATCTCAACCTGTGCTGGTCTTTCATTTAGGATTCCTCTGCCTCTCTCTTTTATCTATATTCTTGATATCAATCCCTGATAGGAAAGGCATTCACTAGCCTGCAGTCCAACTGTTTTATTGGCCTCTTCCCATTCTGTTACCATTTCATCTCTAATTATTCACAATACCTCGGTTCCTTTGCCACCTTCCTCCAGTAAATTCCAGCCCATTCTTGTCTGTTCTCTGTACCCCTAATTGCAAGCATACCTACTGGCAGAATCTCCTTTCTTCTTTCCCATGTTGGCTTAGTTCTTAGTATACTCTACGCTACTTTGAGTATAATATTCTGTATGACAGTTATTCTAAGGATCTGTGTCCAAAATCCACTTCTTTCCTTATTTCTTGAATTACTACTCTACTTCATCATCCCTTTCTACTTTGAATTGGAGATTTCTGATGTGTTATAGGTTCATAGGTTTATACTAGGCTAACTGCCCTAGGACATTTATAAGCCTAGCCCAAAGTTATGTGGCTTACGCCGCCCCTTATGTTAGAAATACTGTGCCCATTAGTTTGTTGTGCCTCTGTCCAGTAGTGACACAGAGATGATTCCCGGGGTAAACCTATGATCTCCCATCCACCGGTCAAGATTTCTCTTGAACAGAGCCAGCGAGGTGCTCTGCCTCACATGGACCGGGATTTTATTCCACAGCATGGGGAGTCTCTGGGTGATAAATCTTTCCCTCCAGCACATCCTATTTATATCCGTGCTAAGGTTTAAGTCTCTTGCTCTAGTGGTTTTGGTGGATTTGGATTTTTTGAGGTGGAGCATGTCCATTAATTTCGGGTTGGTCATGGCCTTGTATGTCAGGCACAGGTCACCTCTGAGCAGACGGTATGCAACTGAATAGAGTTGGAGTTTCTTCAGTCTGGCAGCATGTGACAGGTTTTGGAGTCCCTTTATCCTTTTGGTGAGGAACTTTTGGGGTCTCTCCAATTGCTGCAGGTGTCTGGTGAGATACATCCCGAATGGGGCATTGTACTCTATCATTGGTCTGATAAGTGAAGAGTACAGGGGAACAATGACCTCACTTGATCTGGATGTGAATCTCTTCATGATCAGGTGGGCAATGTAGAAGGTCTTCGAACCACTTTAGCAACGTGAGCGTCAAACGAGAGGCCACTGTCAACCTGGGTCCCCAGGTCCCTGATAACCTCTTCTGTGCTTAGTGGGTTGCCACCTATATGGTAGCTTGGGGTTACCTTGTTTTTCCCGAAGGGTATGACTATACACTTTTGCGTTTAACTTCAGGCCATGGCTCTGGCACCAGCTATCGGTTTCCGTGAGACCCCTCTGAAGGATGTCTGTGTCCGATGTACTATCCACTATGGCACCCAGTTTGCAGTCATCCGCAAACTTTGTCAGCCATAGTCCTCCTATGTTTGCCTGTACTTCTGAGAAGTAGATGCCGAACAATAGGGGCCAAGGACTGAGCCCTGTGGGACTCCACTTGTAACCGGCTTGGAGTCTGACATGGCTCCAGCAACTCTAACCCTGTGGGTTCTGTCCTTTAGCCAGTTTGCAACCCATCTTGTGACATATGGGTTTACATTTAAGCTGGTAAGTTTCTCTATAATACCCGAGTGGGGTATTGTGTCGAAAGCTTTGCAAGGTCAAGGTAGGCTGTATGGACTGCCTTTCCCTCATCAATGGCCTTGGTGACTGTTTCGAAGAAGTCGACCAAGTTCAAAAGGCAAGATCTGCCCTTGACAAAGCCAAACTGGGTTGGGTCCAAGGTCTGCAAGTCCCCTATGTCCTTGTTTATGATTTCCATTATGATCCTCTCCATAGCTTTGCAGACCAGGCTTGTTAAGCTTATGGGGCGGTAATTACCAGGGTCCGTAGAGGCACCGCCTTTGTGGAGTGGGACCACAGTTGCCGTACGCCACTCCTTGGGCACATATCCTGTGGTGAGGCTAAGATTAAACAGCTGCCTTATGTGCGGGTTTAGTTCTTAATTGAGTTCATGTAGCACACAGCCGGGGACCCCATCCGTTCCCATTGATGCTGTGTTTTTAGCTTTAGAGAGAGCAGCTTTCACCTGCGCATTTGAGATGTCTGGGAGGCTACTCTCAGTTGGGATAGTTATCTCTCCTTTTGGGGGGGAGAGGGGTGAAGTTTGCACTGAACCTGTCTGCCAGTATGTTGGCAATGTCTGTGGGTTCAGTGATTTTTGTATCATTTTGGACTAATTCTGAGCATATCTGGGAGTTTCCACCCAGGTTTCTGACATAGCTGAAGAAGGCCTTATGATTGTCTTTTGAATCTATGGCAATTTTTCTCTCAAAGTTGGCCTTGGATGATTTTATGAGGGATCGTAGTTTCTTGCTAGTGCTGATCAAAGATGTCTTCCCTTTTTGGGATTTTGCTCTATCATGTAATAGCTTTCTCCTCTTATTGTAAAGTTTGTTTATGGCTGGGGTCCACCAGACTGGACGTTTGCCCTTGGTGGAAAGAGTCTTAGTTTTATTTGGGATTGCCTGATCCATGCAGTTTTGAAGGTGTTCATAGAAGGCATTTGTAAGGGCTTCCGCAGCTTGGGTTGTGGTTTCCATTGGCTTGGGGGCCTTGAAGGATACCACACCTGTCTTGAGTAGTGTGAAGTTTGCTTTAGAGAAGTTCTTCACTGTGGTCTTTTTTGTTTGGGGTGGGGGGGGGATGTGGATTTCTAGTGAGATTAGTTTATGATCTGAATTCACCAATGAGGGAAATACTTCCGGTGTGGAGCATTTTGTCCCCATGTTCGTGATGATGAGATCTAGTATATTTTCTCCTCTTGTGGGGACGGTGACTAGTTGTTCCATGGCATTTGAATTTATGAACTCCAGGAACCTTTGGGCTAGAAAGTTTGGGCTTGAGTAATGTTCCCAGTCTATATTCGGGTAGTTGAAGTCACCCAATATGATGGTGTTTGGTGATACATTTATACCCTCCAGTGTCTTCAGGAAGGCTGTGTGGGTTTCCTGAGTTTGAGAGGGTGGCCTGTAGCATGCTACAAATTGTAGAGCAGTTTTGCCTATGGTTAATTGCACCTGGATGGTTTCCGATGCTTCGTGCGTAGCCACCAGCCTGGAGGTGTGGGTATCCTTGATGAATATGGATACACCCCCTCCTTTTGTGGTGTGGTCCGGGTTTTGGGGCCGGAACGCATGATATGAGATGAAACCTGATAGTGCCGGGGTGCTCTCAGGAGCCTTGAACCAGGTTTCAGTCACAGTACAGACATCGATGTTCTCCATACTGAGAAGGGCCTCGAGTGCGTGCATTTTGAGATTTAGACTTCTGGCATTGAGCAGCATCACCCTTAGTTTCTTCACGTTTTTGTTTTCTAGGGTAGTAGGTTTAGAATTTGAGCCTTGCCTAAAAAAGGCACTATGGGGGTGGCAAGAGCCTTAGCCAATATCTGGAATCCCAGGGGTGATAGGTGCAAGCCGTCCCTTGCGAAGCAGCGTGGCTTGTCGAGCATGTCATCCCAGGCAGACAGGCACTGGATCCCCTTTGAATGACACCAGAAATTAAGCCAATTGTTAAAGCTGATCATCTTGTCACTATATTGTGGCATCATTCTTGGTGAAGGAAGGATACTGGTCAGGGTCATACCTGCCTGGGCTACATAATCAGAGAGCTCCTCTGTCTCTTTTCATGTAGTCCAGGGAGGTACGTCTCGGGTCGTTCACACCAGCATGGACAATGACTGTGTCATACTTGTACTTGCCGTGGAGTGACCTGAGTGCTTGTGTTATGTGGCGGATTCTAGCACCCGATAGGCAGCTTACCGTGACCTTCTCCTTGTTCAGCCTGGTGAGTGGGACGTCAGTGTGTCTGACTATGGAGTCACCTATGACAAGTATGTTTGGTGTTGTATTTGGCCTTAAGGGCAGTGACTGCTTTGCACACTGATTTTGTTGTTTATGTGTTGTTTGTGTGGTGTATTGAGTTTGCAGTTGCTTGGGTGTCTGCTTTGGAGGCCTCTGCTGTTTAGGTAAATTTTTACTCAGAGCCTCCGAGTATGTCTTAGTGTGTTTATGTGTTTGATTCAGTGGTGTGGTTGAGTTATGTGAGACTGGTATTGTGGTGTGTGTAGTTGCCTTCTCCTCCTGCCTGGTCTTGCCAGTCCTGAGTTGAGAGAGCTCAGCCTCCAGTTTGGCTAAATAGCTGCATCTCTCAAGTGTTAGTGTTATGTGGGAGGAGGAGAGGGTTGTCCGTGTACATGAGGCAATTGTAACATTGTCTCAGAATTCCCAGATTCACCAACTGGGCAGGAGAGGACGCCAGCATCTGACCCTTCGACATGCTAGAAAGATTTATGAGTTGGTATGAGACAGAAAAGTAGTGGGCTTAGCAGGGAAGTGGGCACTCCTGGGGGTTTTGCTAGTGAGAGATTTGTATAATATAGGAGTGCTTGACCTGCAAAGAGAATGCTTATAAGACAAGGGATATGCTTATAAGACAAGTGCTGAGCTTTTGAGAAGAAAAAGCTATTTGGAACAAGTGCTGCACTTTTTAGTGAAGGTGTAAACTGTTTAGGTTCCTAACAGAGCAGTTCTAAGGGAAATATTGAAGAACAGACTTTCTGGAGCCAGAAAGAGTTTAACCTTGTTTAACCGGCGCTGCCCGATGCTGCTCTAGTGGCAACTCCGCGCTAAATTGCGCTAAAGCACGTTAAAGCGTGCTTGATAACAGGGGCTGGAAAGAAGCAGGAATAGACCCAAAACGGACAATAAAACTACAGTTTCAAGTCAGTAACCACCTCTACGGGGGGCAGGGAAGCTGCTCAATGTTATTCACTGCCACTGATCAACAGAGAGACTTTCCTTTAGCCCAAGCAAAAATGGCCTTACAGAAACTTTCAAATAGTTCAGGAACAGCAAGCCTGTAACTGAACTTTTTTAACTCTCAGAAAAGTGGGAAAAAAAGCAAGATTTTTTTTTTTTTTTTTTTCAGAGATAGCAGAGGTTCACAAGTAATATCAAGTTATAACAGTGCAGTAAATAACCCCACACAAGAGTGCTAGGTCAAGGACAGAAAATATGCAAGTTTTAAGAAAAAGTCGATTTAAAATTAAGTGCAAACAGGAAATTCAGCAAACAGCTTTTGGTTGTGCTCTAAATACAGCTACTAATACAGAAATCAATTTTAACAAGCCAGCAAATGCTCAAGCTAGGCAGCTATGCAGAAAAACTTAGCAAATAAACAGAGAAAAAATACTTAAAATCTCAAAAGTGGCTCCCTTCTTCTCTCAGTGTTTTTTCCTCTTGGAGGGTGCTTCACCAACAGCCAACAAGCCTGAAAAGACGCCCAAACCACGAGGCAACTAGGTTTTAAGAGAGGAAGATGAAGGAGTTTTGGAAATGACCCCTAGTGGCCAATAAAACTACAGTTTCAAGTCAGTAACCACCTCTACAGGGGGCAGGGAAGCTGCTCAATGTTATTCACTGCCACTGATCAACAGAGAGACTTTCCTTTAGCCCAAGCAAAAATGGCCTCACAGAAACTTTCAAATAGTTCAGGAACAGCAAGCCTGTAACTGAACTTTTTTAACTCTCAGAAAAGTGGGAAAAAAGCAAGATTTTTTTTGTTTTTGTTTTTTCAGAGATAGCAGAGGTTCACAAGTAATATCAAGTTATAACAGTGCAGTAAATGACCCCACACAAGAGTGCTAGGTCAAGAACAGAAAATATGCAAGTTTTAAGAAAAAAATGATTTAAAATTAAGTGCAAACAGGAAATTCAGCAAACAGCTTTTGGTTGTGCTCTAAATACAGCTACTAATACAGAAATCAAGTTTAACAAGCCAGCAAATGCTCAAGCTAGGCAGCTATGCAGAAAAACTTAGCAAATAAACAGAGAAAAGATACTTAAAATCTCAAAAGTGTTATATATGAGCCTTAACTGTGTTTCTCTAAAGTAGTCCTTCAAATCAAATAATTCTTCAAATCGGGTAATCCTAAACCTCGTTGTTCTGTTGGTAGGATCGACTTGTATCACTTGACTCTTGCCCTTTTCCTCTCCCAAATAAAATTATTCAGCACTTTATTAATTAGTCTGTTTGATTAAAAATGTGCCTGACCTGTGTACAAAACTAAATGGACTAAAAATATTAAAAATCCCAGCTTAATCTGTCAAATACTTTCTCTGCATCAAGACCCGCCAATAGCAGCAGTATTTTCTTACATGCTGCTTCCCTCTGGATCATCATTGTTCTGTTGATATTGTCAAATGTTTGCTTGCCCGCAAAAAAACACATTGGTCCATATCTGTCAATTTTAGCATCACCTTTTCCATTCTTTTAGCCATTATAGACAAAACACTTTATAGTCATGGGTTAAAATTGAAATGGGCCTATACGAAGTTGGATATGATGGATCTTTACTGTCACTAGGTATTACAGCAGCCTCCACAGATTTTTCCAGAATGTTAGTGCCTACTTTCATTTAAAAGAAACTGTTAAAACTGTCCAGATCTTTTATCACTTTTTTCCCCTCCTAACTTCCACCAGAAATGCCATCTGTTCCTGGAGACTTTCCTCAGGTTGGTTATACATGACCATTTTTATATCATCTCCTCCTATCTTAACTTTTAGTTGTTGCGCCTCTTTTACCTTTAACCTTGGCATATTTAAGTCTTCTGTAAATGTTTCCATTTCTGTGTTTTCTTGATTTCCCCGCTTCTCTGTTTTATACAAACTTTCGTAAAATTTCCCCAGTACCTCTATAGGATCTCTTATTTATTTCTTTGTTATAAACTCCCTAAGTTTGACAGCAATACTTTCTACTTTCTGTTCCTGTGCTAAAAGTTTTTGTGCTCTGGAGTTATCAAAAAAAAAAATGCTTAGCAATCTTTATAAACTCATACATATTATCTAGGTACTGCCTTATTTTCTCATTAGCACTCTGCATTTGTGCCTCTTCTTCTTCTGTGAGCTTTGCTTTATGCAGTCCTGTCTTTTTGAA
Source organism: Protopterus annectens (assembly GCF_019279795.1). NCBI lineage: Eukaryota > Metazoa > Chordata > Ceratodontiformes > Protopteridae > Protopterus > Protopterus annectens. The sequence continues at coordinate 313,144,945 of NC_056737.1, read as the reverse complement.
GGTCTCTTGTAGCAGTAAAATAGGTTTTCTCCTTATCATTATCTGTTTGCTTGCTACCTTTTGCATTGATTTCATACTTATGCAGCAGTTGCGCTGATAGTGGTGGGTATAAAAAATGTTTATCACATACCATTTTCATTTCCTTTCATCTCTTCATATCTGCTTTTTACTCCATGCTGATTTATATTCAAGTATTTCAATTTTAGCTATTTTGGCTGCCGAGATCTTTAAGTACTGTCCTATTTCTGTTGCTCTTCAGTGTTGTGTGTTTATTGTATAGCATACTTTAAAAGTGAAGTAGTTTTATTTTTGTGACCTGTGGTAGGCAGTCTCCAAGAATTTTAAAACCAGATGTGTGTTATTTCTTAGGGCAACTGTTGCCATTGAAACTTTGAGGCCTATTTGGTGCATACACAACTTTCTCTTGTGAAAAGCATAATACCATCATGGATGAAGTTGCTGCTAGAGGTTTGTCAGTTTACAGAGCTAGAGTGTCTGGAAGACAAGACAATCCTTAGTTCCTCAAAACAGTATTCGTCTGTGACCATTTCGCTGAACATATAAAAAAAATAAAAAACAAAAACTCATAATTGCAAGAAAGCTGATAGGGGGAAGGAAGCAGTTGAATTGAACACAGGTGGAAAACGACAGAAAGCACAAGTTATGCTTTGCATTTGTTTACATAACGTCTTCACCTCTGATGCAGAAGGAACAAGCTTCGATCCTGACCTCTGGCCAGTGCTTGTTTGGAATTTGCATATTCTCTCTTTATCTCTGTGGGATTCTTCCCACCTCTGAAAAACATGCTGAGTGTTTCCATATGAAACTTGCCAATGAATGGAGCTGTGGGCAGCAGCACAGATCCTGCATGGTGTCCCATAGGGGAAGACTTGTATAGATCAACTGCTTTGGGCATCTACTGTGGTGCACAGTATCCTTAAGATGTGAGGAGATGGATCACAGACAGTGTGCCATTTCAGGGCTAGCCAGTTGGTGTAAAATATGGCTCTAGGTGATTCGTTCATGTTGACTAATGTTGCCAAATGGGCATAGGTATTTGCAGGTGATAAGTGGGTTGAGGAGCTGGCCTACTCTGACCTATGCCAGGGACCCATGCTAATGGTGAGAGGGGTTTATGTGCTCCTGTTGGCCAGTGTGTGCCGCCATAAACCCCAGCAGTCCTGGGTCAGTAAGATACTGGCCGGCCAGTGTCCAGCTGCCCAGCCTGGGTTACCTGAGATCGCTCTGCTGAGCGAAAGCTGGACATAAAACCAGTCAACCTACCAAATATGAAGTAAGAATTACTACACTCAATGTAGGGTCACTGACAGGATGGAGCTTGGAAGTGGATAAAATGATGGCAAGGAGGAGGCTGGACATTCAATGTATCCAAGAGATAAGATGGATGGGCAGTGCAGAAAAGCCACTTGGCTTGGGATCCAGAGTCTATTACTCAGGATGAGGATGGGCTGGAAATGGTGTGCAAATTGTGAGAGAGAGGTTTCAGAAAGCAGTGAGGGATGTCATCAGAATTAATAGCAGAATCATGGCAGTCAGACTCCAGTGTAATGATAGGACAGTATTCATAATCTCAGCCTCTGCATGACAGCAGGGTTCTGATGGCAAGAAAAAAAGTGCATTCACACAGGAGTTGCAGGACCTACTAGATAAAGTAGGACAACATGAACTGGTGTTGATAATGGATGATTTGAATGTACATTTTGGGATAGACAGAACAGGATATGAAGTCTGCCTGCATCCATATGTGTGGAACACCATAAATAAAAGGAGAGGCCATTCTAGACTTCTGTCTGGCAGTTGGCTTTATAGTAGCCACCACATGGTTCAGAAAGAGACTGTCACAAGATCACATACAAGAGAGGCCAACATGCAACTCGGGTAGACTTCCTCCTAGTAAGGAAAGGGCACCGGGGTAGAAGCAATGATTGCAAAGTCATCCCAGTGAAGCAGTCTGCCCACAGCATAAACCCGTGGTTGCCACAATTAGCTGCAAGCAGTGATCAGAAAAAAGGTCTAAGGTTAACAGCAGCCAGCTGAAGACCTGGAAGTTGACTGGAGAGAAAGTACAGCAGTTCAAGGAATTAGGCTTGTACCACCCCAAGAAGAGGAGGAGGAATTAGGTGGAGTTGAAGAATGGCAGTGTCTCAAAACAGCATGTATAAGGACTACAGAACTGATATATGGCCAAGCATGATGAATGCAGAAGTCCTGGAAGTCTTCAAAAGAAAGAAGTAGTGTAGGAAGAAGTGGGAGATGGAAAAGGCGGACCAGGCTAGGAAGGAATACTGGTTGGCTAACAAGCTAAGAAAGGAGTTGCAGTAGTGAAGAACAGGGCATCAGAGGCAGTCTACCAACTTCTTGAAAATGACTCTGTAGGTGGCACAAAGAAACTGTATCAGGTTACAAGGCAAAGACATAAAGATAAAAAACCTAATCAGACACCCTTCGTAAGGGATGCTTACCAATCCACAGGACATCAAAGGCAGAAGGAAGGAGCATTTCCAGCAGCTTCTGAATGAAGAAAACTCTCCAGAAGTTGCACTGCCCCAGACACAGTCTACAATGAGAGAAGAAGAGGAGCCCACCCTAAAAGAATTAAGAATATCACTAAAGAAAATTGAAGTCTGTGAAAGCAGCAGGCTCAGATGAGGTCACAGCAGATATGATAAAGATGTTTGGTGAGATAGGGAAGAAATGCCTCCTGAGGGTACACATAGCACTGTGGAGAGAAAGGTGTATCACAGATAACTGGGGAATAAGCGTACTCCTGCCAGTGTACGAGAACAAAGGGGACATCCACAACTGTGGGCAGTACGGAGTCATCAAACTCCTGGCACATTGCATGTAAGTTTTGGAGAGGGTGACTGATAAATGGATATGCAGAGTAGTATAATGTAAGATGAGAGGTGAGCAGTTCAGATTCAGATCAGGATGTAGCACAATCAACCCAATGTTTGCAGTGAGACAGATAGATGAGAAGAAGCTAGAGATGAGGAAAGCGTCCTACTGGGTATTCCTAGACCTGGAGACAGCATATGACAGGGTCCCAAGAAAGCTGATTTGGGCAGTACTGCAGTGGTTGAAAGTCCCAGAAACATTGATAGAATTACTACAGGCTGTGTACAAGGTCCCAATGACTAGAGTGGGTGTGCACCAGGGTTTAGCTCTGAGCCCACTGCTGTTCATACTGGTGATGGATTACATTAGCAAACAGTTCGGATGGGACAGATCAATAAAGTTGCTGTATGCAGACAATGTGACATTATAGGCAGACTCTGAACAAGAACTTCAAGGGGTAGAGGAATGGAATGCAAAACTGATGGCACATGGGATGAAACTAAGTGCAGATAATGCAGTGGTAATGGCAGCAAATTGGGGAAATCAGAAGGAGCTGAGAATTGAGATATAAGGGAAGATAGTGGAACAGGTTAATAGCTTCAAGTATTTTGGAGAGTGGGTGAAGAGAAGTCTGAATGAAGAGGTCAAAGCTAGAATCAGAGGAGCTGCAGCCAACTGGCATAGTGTCAGGTGTAGTGCATCACAGAAGAATGAAAAAGAAGCTGAAGAATAAGGTGTACAAAACAGTGGTGCGACCAGTACTACTGTGATACAGACACGTAGGCAGTAAAGGCAGAAAGGATGACAAAGCTAGAGGTGATGGAAATTAAGTGCCTGAGAAGGGTGGTAGGATGCACACCGGGACAGATGGGAACAGTTGTCCCAAATCAACGGCTGCACCTACAGGCATAACCTTACATATGCTAAAGTGCACGTTACAGCCTGTGTTCCCTCTTACTCTATTCCCCTCTCAGATATGAAAAACATCTTGAATGCTTTCAGAAAACATTAACTATGAGCATTAAGGAAAGGTGCACTGAATAACTGTAGATGAAGATAAATTGTGCACTATTCTTTTGAATGCATTAAAGTAGTAAGTCTTCTGGGGAGACTATTAACTTATTCACTTTATTAAATGTTGTATTTACCTCAGCAAAGAATGCTCAGAACTGTCAAGATTAATTGCTTGCACCCGCAGACAGTTCATGTCCATGCAAAAAAGTTAGCAGTGAGAAAAAAAGCTAACAAGTTTGCTGATGCATGAAGGAATATTTGTAAATTTCATTGAGAACAGAATGTACAGAATTCTCCTGGCCCAAACTGCCTGCATTTTGTCTCTCACCGAGAACATCTGCCAGTGGGAAAATATAAGCTAATATATTTGTAGATTCAAGATGCTTGGCATTTGTCATGGCTTTCATCATTTTATCCAATTTTTAAGCGTATTTCCTTATTTTAAAAATAAAAAATTGTTTATAGATTAAATCAAGAACATTAATCTAGACATCCTCCCTTGTATAAACAAAGGAAATATTTTCTTAATTCTACATGTAATGTAATTGGTATACTTTGTACCTCATCCAGCCGTCAAGATCACATCATTATGTTAACTTAATCTCACTTCTGTTCAGCCTTTCTTCTCTTGTCATACTGTAAATCTTATATTTCTAAAAACTGAGAAAGTGCTTATTTACTTTAACACATACAACATTCACTGAAAAGACTCCCTCATATTTAAAATACTCCTAACTGCGCACTATGCAAAACTACAGTATAACTTGCATTTTATATTACAAAATGTTTTCTATAAAAACTAATAAGAACAGATATTTTGCTTAACAGTTGCCTATTTTTTCCATTTAGCGTCCTTGTAAACATTAATGACATAACATTGACTGTATACTTTACAGTCCACCCACAACATTAACACCATAAACAAAAATCCAGGGTTTTTTCAGCCACTTTTCCTTGCAAAGCCATATTTATGACTGGTGCTTTATATTCTCCCATTTATTCACTAATTTCATTGTTACTGGGCTTCTTCCTGATGCTGTCCATCTTCCAATACCAGACCCTGGTTCACATTCCAAGACGCTCTTGATTATACTAGTCAACACCTCTGCTTTTTTTCTTCCATTCAAACATCTTCCTTTGGAACATTGGAAAATGTTTTCTCTATGAAGCTTTTTTTTGTCAGAAAAAAGCAGAGTCCCCTTCTGCTTGCTGGGTCACTTTTTGTTTGTTAAACTTTATTTCCTCCTTAACCTGTTCTGCATCAAAAATTAATTTGGACCTCCAGAAAAAAAAAATACTGTGAAGACTGCTGCATACAGCAGTGTGACTCTCACACCTGCCTCTTGACATTATCTGATTTTTGGATTAAATTTGCTTCTCTTATGCCTGGTGTACAGTGAATAATCATTTCTACAAACACTCTGCTGTCTCCAGTTGTTGATATTTTTTTCTTCTGCCACAGTTTTGTTAGGATCAACTGTTTTTGCTTGTATGCTTGCATCTTTACCGATCTAGGTCTTGGCTGTTTTCTCATTGCCAGGTTTAGAGCATGATGCGCCCTTTCATTTAACAAATCCTGCTATGGAACGCCAATCCAATTGTTTATTTGGCCTTTGATAAAGTTAACACTCTGTTCCTTCCAGTTTCTTTGGTACTGCAGAAAATCTCATGTTTTCTCTGTGAGCTCTGTCTGCTAACTCTACTACTTTTTGAAACAGCTGTTCTTAAGGCACCTTGTACTTGGCCAGCCTTTTCTTCATTTCACTCTCTGATTTTTGTTTTTTATCAGTTCATCTGAATAACTATTCAAATCTTCTTCTGTTTTTCCTACCTTTTTTAGTTTGAGTTGATATACTCCTTTAGTGTTTTGTTTATTTTAATCACCTCTGAGTACATTTGATTTATTTTTCTTCCAAATTACTGGAAGTTATCTCTTGTACTAATTTAACATTGCTGTTTAAAGTTAGAGTTAACTAATGACCATACTGTTTTATTTTCACTACATTACATACAAAATTTTGACCAGTGATGCCACACCTTGTATTACAATATGCTTCATTAAAAGTATTTACCTTTTTGGTACCTTGTTCTATTTCAGAGTTCTCTTCCAGCTCCATTTGCATTGCAGAATCTCATCTGGTCTGTTTTTACTACAAAGCTCTATTTCTACTCTCTCTTTTCTCAGTTCCTTATTTGTAATCCCTGTAACTATCTTTTTCACCTCTCATTGATCCTTTCTTTGATTTTTCATTTTCTAGTTATAGTTTTCATAGTCACTATCAACACTAAAGAGAACAATGGTCTCACCTGTTTAGTACTTGTTGTTTTACCCTAACCTAGTAAAGTATCCTCTATATTGAGGTTAAATTCTTTTTCTAAGTATAAGACATTTTGTTCAGTTTATTTTGTATTGAAGCAGTTTTGCACATTCCCAAAATATATGCTCACAAAGAACTCTTTCTGAACTGTTAACATCTCCATCATATGCTGTCTTGTCTGCAGAAGCATTTTTTTCAAATCATATAGGGTTATAGAAATTTGTGTAAACATTTCCATGCAAACATTCTAAATCTTCTCAATTTAGTTGCATATATAGGATTAAGATACCACTTTTTATCTGTAATATCTGTTTTTAATTAATTTTTTTTTTTGACATTTGATTACCGGAAAACTCCGACTGAGTAGGAGCCCATTTTGAGCGGAGGCCCAGGGAGAAAAATCTCCAAAGTATTACAAAACATTTTTTTAAGAACAATTTTACAGTCTTTAAAAATAATACAAAAGACTACAGTTTAACTAATTATAACAAATTAGACATAATATGAAATCATTGGTTAAGAATAGGTGCAAGTGTGTGACAATGACAATGATATATTAGAGAAATTTTAGCCAGTGTATAGAGAAATTAAAGGTAAGTTAGCATAATTCAAACATGAATTGCAGTGCAAGGTGAGAGAAATGCAGGCTTATGGTAAATTTAGAAAGAAAGCCTGGGGGAGAGAAATTGATCAAAGTAAGGAGGTGAGTGAAGGAGGGAAAGTAAGGAAATAAAAAGTATGAATATGTATTATTCCGTACTTACAGATATAAATATCATGGTGTTGAGCAAAAACAGAGCCAGGTTTTGCCTGCGAAGTCATTCAGAATGGTTCTGAAAGATGGGAGAGAAAGTATTGACCTGAGATAAAGACTTCTAGGCCTTAGCAACATGGTACGAGTACAGACAATGGCCACCAGATTTGATTGGTTTGTGAATAGAAAGGACTTCTTGGTCATTGGATTGCCGTGACCAACTGGGAACACAGTTGTGTAGAATGTTATTTAGTGCTAGACAAGCAGATGGATTCTGGATCATTTTATAGGTGGCAAGAAGCTGTGTACGTTAGTTGATAGGGTAGTTGTAACCAGTTTAGGCTTTTTAGTGCTATACAGTGGTGGGTTCTCAAAAGGGTATTTGCTGCAAATTTAGCAACTTTCTTATAGCATTGTTTAAGTTTAGAGTTTTGTAATGTCTTAAGGTTAGGAGGGATGGGAGCACATAAAGAAGTGTGTGGAGGAAATTAATAGTGGCAAGTGTAGCTTTAGTTGTGTCGGTGAGAAAGTTTTTGGCTCTTTAAAGCATCCCTAGTTTTTGATGAGTCTTTCTTATGCAATTTTGTATATGTAGGTTGAATTTAAGAATATCATCCACTATTATGCTAATAATTTGCTATGAGAAGTGAATTCAGTGGTTGTTTTATCAAGACGGAGAACATTAAATTTTGATTTTTCATAGGAGAGGGATTTGGAGAAAGTAGTAGTCGTTTGTTTTTTTTTTTTTTTAGGGTTTAGCACACGTTGAGTGTTACAAAGTCATATTCTAGTTGCTTTTAAAGCTTCCTGAGTAATTCTTTGAAAGTGTACCATGTTGTTATATGTGTAAATGAGTGTGGAGTCATTTGCATACTGTATTAGGGAGGCTTGTTGTATAGATGTGTGGAGGGTGTTGGTAAGAATGGTAACAGGTGGGGACCAAGGATAGAGACTTGTAGTACACCAGTGGTGAGTGGTAGGTATGAAGTGAGGATGGAGTGCCATTTTACTGACTGATACCTATTGGATATATATCTTTTAAACCATAGAAATGTGGGCTGAGGGAGACCCAGTGAGGATATTTGAAGTAGGCGTTTGCTGTGGCAAATTGTGCTGCAAGCTTTAGACAAGTCTAGAAATAAGAAGACTAGTTTGCCATTACCTCTAGCTTTATTGACAGTATCTGTATAGGCTAGAGTGCAGTGTTAGTGCTTTGGGAAGGACAGAAGCCATGTTGTGTGGGGATAGGAGTTATTCCTGCAGGAGATAGTTTAGCAGTTATTTTTGAATACATTTTTCAAGTATTTTGAAGAGGGGGATGATTGCTATAGGTCAAACGTTAGTAATGTCTGCTGAATTTCCTCCTTTATGCAGAGGGATAATGTGTAACTTTTTCCAGAAAGAAGGCATGTGTGATTCCTGGACTAACCTATTTATAAAGATTGAGATAGGGTAGACAATGCTATTTTAAGTTACTGTCTTAGAAGGTCATCGGCCGAAATAGAGTATGGTTTAAGTTTGAATATTTTGTTTATAAGATGTAGGCACAGGTTTGAAGGTGACAGTGGTTGTGGTGATACATGGCTGCTGGGCAGGGTTAGGATTACATTTTGGGGAATCCTTGGTTAGAGGTGTTATACTATCTATGAAATAAGAGTTGAACTATATTGTGATTTTGAGCGATGGATTATTGGGAGAGGGGTTAGAGTTGAGTTTATGGTCAGGATGCAAGATTTCTTTAATGGCTGTCCAGAATTTTTTAAGGTTGTGTTTGCTGTTATTCTGAAAATTATTATAGTTTTTTTTTTTCATTAAAAGCATTCTAAAGTTTTCAAGTTATTGTGGTGTTTTATATTTTGCCATTCTTTCCATGCTTCTTCTCTGTCCTGTATTAGCATTCTACTCTTTTTGGATAGCCAAATTGCAAATGCTTCCATTGCCCTACGTAAAATCCCAGCTTTCTGTCAAATACTTTCTCTGTATCAAGACCCACCAATAGCAGCAGTATTTTCTTACATGCTGCTTCCCTCTGGATCATCATTGTTCTGTTGATATTGTTAAATGTTTGCTTGCCCGCAAAAAAACACAGTGGTCCATATCTGTTAATTTTGGCATCACCTTTTCCATTCTTTTAGCCATTATAGACAAAACACTTTATAGTCATGGGTTAAAATTGAAATGGGCCTATACGAAGTTGGATATGATGGATCTTTACTGTCACTAGGTATTACAGCAGCCTCCACAGATTTTTTCCAGAATGTTAGTGCCTACTTTCATTTAAAAAAACTGTTAAAACTGTCCAGATCTTTATCACTTTCTTCCCTCCTAACTTCCACCAGGGTCCTCTCCTGTTTGGTATCTACTTCTCTGAAGTGCAGGCTAACACAGAAGGTCTTTGGCTAACAAAGTTTGCAGATGATTGCAAACTAGGAGCCATAATCGAAACTCCTAACGATGTGGACAAACTACAAAAGGGCCTCACTGAGACAGATACCTGGTGTCGAAGCCATGGCCTGAAGCTCAATGCCAAAAAGTGTATTGTCATCCCCTTTGGTAAAAACTCTGTATCCATGAACTACCACATAGCTGGTAGTCTACTTAATGCCGAAAATGTGATGAGACCTTGGGACACAGGTGGACAGTAGTCTCTCCTTTGATAATCACATCGCCATAGTGGTCAGGAAATCCTTCTATATGGCTCATCTCATCACAAAAGGATTCTCATCCAGAAAAAAAGAGGTCATTGTTCCCCTCTACTCATCACTCATTTAGACCCATTATAGAGTACAACACCCCTTTTGGTATGTACCTCACAAGACATCTACAACAACCGGAAAGACCACAGAAATACCTCACAAAGAGGATTACTGGCCTCAAACAGATGCCCTACGCAGACCGTCTCAAAAACTACAGGTTTACTCCATCGCATATCGCCTACTCAGGGGCGAGCTCTGCCTAACATACAAAGCTATGTCAAACCCAGAGCTGTTGGACATGCTCCACTTAAAGAAATCCCAATCCCTCCGAGCTACATGCTCTAGGGACCTAAACATTGTCACCACAATAAACAGAACATGCTGGAGGGCTAGATTCCTGTCCCAGAGACTTCCCATACTCTGGAACAGACTACCTGTGTCAAACAGAGGTCCTCATTAGCACTCTTCAAGAAATATCTTGATGATTGGATGGGAAATGGGAAATTCACCCCAGGGATCACTTCTGTGGCTCTGCTCGACAGGGGCACAGGAAAATAATTTTCTTGGGTGGCGAAAGCCAGGGTACATTTTTTGGCAAGGCTTATAGAGGCCCTAGGGCCAGTAGCCTAGTACCTACCTATGAACCAGAAATGCCATCTGCTCCCGGAGACTTTCCTGCAGTTTGGTTATACATCACCATTTTTATATCATCTCCTCCTATCTTAACTTTTAGTTGTTGAGCCTCTTTTACCTTTAACCTTGGCATATTTAAGTCTCCTGTAAATGTTTCCATTTCTGTGTTTTCTTGATTTCCCCACTTCTCTGTTTTATACAAACTTTCGTAAAATTTCCCCAGTACCTCTATAGGATCTCTTATTTATTTTTTGTTATAAACTCCCTAAGTTTGACAGCAATACTTTCTACTTTCTGTTCCTGTGCTAAACGTTTTTGTGCTCTGGGGTTATCAAAAAAAAAAAAAAAACTGCTTACCAATCTTTATAAACTCATACATATTATCTAGGTACTGCCTTATTTTCTCATTAGCACTCTGCATTTGTGCCTCTTCTTCTTCTGTGAGCTTCGCTTTATGTAGTCCTGTCTTTTTGAAGGTCTCTTGTAGCAGTAAAATAGGTTTTCTCCTTATCTTTATCTGTTTGCTTGCTACCTATTGTGCTACACAGACATACTCGGAGGCACTGATCAAAAATCTACCAAAACAGCAGAGGCCTTCAAAGCAGACACCCAAACAACTGCCACCTCATGACATAACACAAGCAACACATAGATCACAAAGTCAGTGTGCAAATCAGTCACAGCCCTTAAGGCCAAACACAATGCCAGACACACTTGTCATAGGTGACTCCATAGTCAGACACACTGATGTCCCACTCACCAGACTGAACAAGGAGAGGGTCACAGTAAGCTGCCTGTCAGGCGCTAGAATCCGCCACATAACACAAGCACTCAGGTCACTCCACAGCAAGTACAAGTATGACTCAGTCATTGTCCATGCCGGTGTGAATGACCTGAGACGTACCTCCCTGGACTACATGAAAAGAGACATAAAGGAGCTCTCAGATTATGTAGCCCAGGCTGGTATGACCCTGACCCTGAGCAGTATCCTACCTTCACCAAGAATGATGCCACAATACAGAGACAAAATGATCAGTTTTAATAATTGGCTTAATTTCTGGTGTCATTCTAAGGGGATCCAATGTCTGTCTGCCTGGAATGACATGCTTGACGAGCCACGCTGCTTCACAAGGGACGGCTTGCACCTGTCACCCCTGGGTTTCCACATATTGGCAAAGGCTCTTGCCACCCCCATAGTGCCTTTTTTAGACAAGGCTCAAATTCTAAACCCACCGCCCTAGAAAACAATAATGGAAAAAAACTAAGGGTAATGCTGCTCAATGCCAGAAGTCTAAATCTCAAGATGCATGCCCTCGAAGCCCTCCTCAGTATGGAGAACATTGATGTCTGTGCTGTGACTGAAACCTGGTTCAAGGCTCCTGAGAGCACCCCGGCACTATCCGGTTTTACCTCATATCATGCGTTCCGGCCCCAAAACCCGGACCGTACCATAAAAGGAGGGGGTGTATCCATATTCATCAAGGATACCCACACCTCCAGGCTGGTGGCAACTCACGAAGCATCAGAGACCATTCAGGTGCAATTAACCATAGGCAAAACTGCTCTACAGTTTGTAGCATGTTACAGGCCACCCACTCATACTCAGGAACCCCGCACAGCCTTCCTGAAGACACTGGAGAGTATAAATGTCTCTCCAAACACCATCATATTGGGTGACTTCAACTACCCAAACATAGACCGGGAACATTACTCAAGCCCCAATACCCTAGCCCAAAGGTTCCTGGAGTTCATAAACTCAAATGCTATGGAACAACTTGTCACCATTCCCACAAGAGGTGAAAATATACTAGACCTGATCATCACAAACATGGGGGCAAAATGCTCCACACCGGAAGTATATCCCTCATTGGTGAGATCAGACCATAAACTAATCTCACTGGAGATCCACATCCCCCCCCCCCCCCCCACCAAAAAAACCACAGTGAAGAACTTCTCAAAAGCCAACTTCACACTTCTTAAGACTGGTGTGGTATCCTTCAAGGCCCCTGAGCCATTGGAAACCACAACCCACGCTGCTGAATCCCTTACAAATGCTTTCTACGAGCACCTCCAGGATTGCATGGATCAAGCAATCCCAAATAAAATCAAGACCCTTTCCACCAAAGGCAAGCGCCCGATCTGGTGGACCCCAGCCATAAACAAACTTTACAACAAGAGGAGAAAGCTACTACAAGATAGAGCAAAATCCCTAAAAGGGAAGACATCTCTGATCAATACTAGTAAAAAACTACGATCACTCCTAAAATCATCCAAGGCCAACTTTGAGAGAAAATTCGCCAAGGACTCAAAAGACAATCATAAGGCCTTCTTTAGCTATGTTAGAAATCTGGGTGAAAACTCCCAGATATGCTCAGAATTAGTCCAAAATCATACAAAAATCACTGAACCCACAGACATTGCAAACATACTGGCAGACAGGTTCAGTGAAACTTTCTCCCCTCCCTCCCCCCCAAAAGGAGAAATATCTATCCCAGCAGAGTGTAGCCTCCCAATCATCTCAAATGCCCAGGTGAGAGCTGCTCTCTCTAAAGCTAAAAACACAGCATCAATGGGACCGGATGGTGTCCCCGGCTGTGTGCTACATGAACTCATTGAGGAACTAAACTCACACATAAGGCTGCTGTTTAATCTTACCCTTACCACAGGATACGTACCCAAAGAGTGGCGTACGGCAACTGTGGTCCCACTCCACAAAGGCGGTGCTTCTACGGACCCTGGTAATTACCGCCCCATAAGCTTAACAAGCCTCGTCTGCAAAGCTATGGAGAGGATCATAGTGGAACTCATAAATAAAGACATAGGGGACCTACAGACATTGGATCCTACCCAATTCGGCTTTGTCAAGGGCAGATCATGCCTCTTGAACTTGGTCGACTTTTTTGAAACAGTCACCAAGGCCATTGATGAGGGTAAGGCAGTTCACACAGCCTACCTTGACCTTGCAAAAGTTTTCGACACAATACTCCACTCGGGTATCATAGAAAAGCTCACCAGCTTAAATGTAAACCCATATGTCACAAGACGGGTTGCAAACTGGCTCAAGGACAGAACCCGCAGGGTTAGAGTTGCTGGTGCCATGTCAGACTCCAAGCCAGTCACAAGCGGTGTCCCACAGGGCTCAGACCTGGGCCCCCTCTTGTTCGGCATCTACTTTTCAGAAGTGCAGGCAAACATAGGAGGATTGTGGCTGACAAAGTTTGCAGATGACTGCAAACTGGGCGCCATAGTTGAAAATCCATCAGACACAAATATCCTTCAGAGAGGTCTCATAGAAACGGATAACTGGTGCCAGAGCCATGGCCTTAAGCTAAACGCCAAAAAATGTATAGTCATACCCTTTGGTAAAAACAAGGTAACCCCAAGTTACCACATAGGTGGCAATCCATTAAGCACAGAAGAGGTTATCAGGGACCTGGGGACCCAAGTTGACAGTAACCTTTCTTTTGACACTCACATTGCCAAAGTGGTTAGGAGGACCTTCTACATTGCCCACCTGATTATGAAGGGATTCACATCCAGATCAAGGGAGGTCATTGTTCCCCTGTACTCTTCACTTATCAGACCAATGATTGAGTACAATGCCCCATTCGGAATGTATCTTACCCGACACCTGCAGATATTGGAAAGACCCCAAAACTTCCTCACCAAAAGGATAATGGGGCTCAAAAATATGCCATATGCTGCCCGACTGAAGAAACTCCAGCTCTATTCAGTCACATACCGTCTGCTCAGAGGTGACCTGTGCCTGACATACAAGGCCATGTCCAACCCGGAATTAATGGACATATACTCCACCTCAAAAAATCCAAATCCACCAGAGCCACAAGAGCAAGAGACTTAAACCTAAACACGGATATAAATAGGACGTGCTGGAGGGACAGATTCATCACCCAGAGACTCCCTATGCTGTGGAACAGAATCCCGGTCCATGTGAGACAGAGCACCTCGCTGACTCTGTTCAAGAGGAATCTTGACCAGTGGATGGGAGATCGTAGGTTTACCCTGAGGATCATCTCTGTATCACTGCTGGACAGAGGCACGGCAAACTAATGGGTATAGTATTCTTCAACCTAAGGGGTGGTGAAAGCCACCCAACTCTGCCTAGGCTTTTAAATGCCCTAGGGCAGATAGCCTAGTATGAACCTATGAACCTTTTGCATTGATTTCATACTTATGCAGCAGTTGCGCTAATAGTGGTGGGTATAAAAAATGTTTTTCACATACCATTTTCATTTCCTTTCATCTCTCCATATCTGCTTTTTACTCCATGCTGATTTATATTCAAGTATTTCAATTTTAGCTATTTTGGCTGCCGAGATCATTAAGTACTGTCCTATTTCTGTTGCTCTTCAGTGTTGTGCGTTTATTGTATAGCATACTTGTAAAAGTGAAGTAATTTTATTTTTGTGACTTGTGGTAGGCAGTCTCCAAGAATTTTAAAACCAGATGTGTGTTGTTTCTTAGGGCAACTGTTGCCATTGAAACTTTGAGGCCTATTTGGTGCATACACAACTTTATCTTGTGAAAAGCATAATACCATCATGGATGAAGTTGCTGCTCGAGATTTGTCAGTTTGCAAAGCTAGATTGTCTGGAATACAAGAGAGTCCTTAGTTCCTCAAAACAGTATTCCTCTGTGACCATTTCGCTGAATATATAAAAAAAAAAAAAACTCATAATAATTGCAAGAAAACTGATAGGGGGAAGGAAGCAGTTGAATAGAACACAGGTGGAAAACGACAGAAAGCACAAGTTATGCTTTGCATTTGTTTGCATAACGTCCTCACCTCCGATGCAGAAGGAACAAGCTTCCATCCTGACCTCTGGCCACTGCTTGTTTGGAATTTGCATATTCTCTCTTCATCTCTGTGGGATTCTTTCCACCTCTGAAAAACATGCTGAGTGTTTCCATCTCAAACTCGCCAATGAATGGAGCTGTGGGCAGCAGCACAGACTCTGCATGGTGTCCCATAGGGGAAGACTTGTTTAGATCAACTACTTTGGGCATCAACTGTGGTGCACAGTATCCTCAAGATGTGAGGAGAGGGATCACAGACAGTGTGCCATTTCAGGGCTAGCCAGTTGGTGTAAAATATGGCTCTAGGTGATTCGTTCATGTTGCCTAATGTTGCCAAATGGGCATAGGTATTTACCGGTGATAAGTGGGTTGAGGAGCTGGCCTACTCTGACCTATGCCAGGGACCCATGCTAATGGTGGGAGGGGGTGTATGTTCTCCTGTTGGCCAGTGTGTTCCCACCATAAAGCCCAGCAATCCTTGGTCAGTAAGATACTGGCAGGCCAGTGTCCAGCTGCCCTGCCTGGGTTATCTGAGATTGCTCTGTTGAGCAAAAGCTGGACATAAAACCAATCAACCTACCAAACATGAAGTAAGAATTACTACACTCAATGTGGGGTCACTGACAGGATGGAGCTTGGAAGTAGATAAAATGATGGCAAGGAGGAGGTTGGGCTTCCAATGTATCCAAGAGACAAGATGGACGGGTAGTGCAGCAAAGAAACTTGGCTTGGGATCCAGAGTCTATTACTCAGGATGAGGACGGGCTAGAAATGGTGTGCAAATTGTGAGAGAGAGGTTTCAGAAGGCAGTGAGGGATGTCATCAGAATTAATAGCAGAATCATGGCAGTCAGACTCCAGTGTAATGATAGGACAGTATTCATAATCTCAGCCTCTGCATGGCAGCAGGGTTGTGATAGTGAGAAAAAAGTGCATTCACACAGGAGTTGTAGGACCTACTAGATAAAGCAGGACAACATAAACTGGTGTTGATAATGGATGACTTGAATGTACATTTTGGGATAGACAGAACAGGATATGAAGTCTGCCTGCATCCATGTGTGTGGAACACCATAAGTAAAAGGAGAGGCCATTCTAGACTTTTGTCTGGCAGTTGGCTTTATAGTAGCCACCACATGGTTCAGAAAGAGACCATCACAAGATCACATACAAGAGAGGCCAACATGCAACTCAGGTAGACTTCCTCCTAGTAAGGAAAGGGCACCGGGGTAGAAGCAATGATTGCAAAGTCATCCCAGTGAAACAGTCGGCCCACAGCATAAACCTGTGGTTGCCACAATTAGCTGCAAGCAGTGATCAGAAAAAGGTCTAAGGTTAACCGTGACCAGCTGA
Organism: Protopterus annectens; assembly: GCF_019279795.1. Classification (NCBI taxonomy): domain Eukaryota; kingdom Metazoa; phylum Chordata; order Ceratodontiformes; family Protopteridae; genus Protopterus; species Protopterus annectens. Next base: position 313,128,501 of record NC_056737.1, on the reverse strand, counting down.
AGACCTGGAAGTTGACTGGAGAGAAAGTGCAGCAGTTCAAGGAATTAGGCTTGTACCACCCCAAGAAGAGGAGGAATTAGGTGGAGTTGAAGAATGGCAGTGCCTCAAAACAGCATGTATAAGGACTACAGAACTGATATATGGCCAAGCATGATGAATGGTGAAGTCCAGGAAATCCTCAAAAGAAAGAAGTGGTGTAGGAAGATGTGGGAGATGGAAAAGACTGACCAGGCTAGGAAGGAATACTGGTCGGCTAACAAGCTAAGAAAGGAGTTGCAGTAGTGAAGAACAGGGCATCAGAGGCAGTCTACCGACATCTTGAAAATGACTCTGTAGGTGGCACAAAAAAACTGTATCAGGTTACAAGGCAAAGACATAAAGATAAAAAACATAGACACCCTTCGTAAGGGATGCTTACCAATCCACAGGACATCAAAGGCAGAAGGAAGGAGCATTTCCAGCAGCTTCTGAATGAAGAAAACTCTCCAGAAGTTGCACTGCCCCAGACACAGTCTACAATGAGAGAAGAAGAGGAGCCCACCCTAAAAGAATTAAGAATATCACTAAAGAAAATTGAAGTCTGGGAGAGCAGCATGCTCAGATGAGGTCACAGCAGATATGATAAAGATGTTTGGTGAGATGGGGAAGAAATGCCTCCTGAGGGTACACATAGCACTGTGGAGAGAAAGGTGCATCACAGATAACTGGAGAATAAGCATACTCCTGCCAGTGTACGAGAACAAAGGGGACATCCACAACTGTGGGCAGTACGGAGTCATCAAACTCCTGTCACATTGCATGAAAGTTCTGTAGAGGGTGACTGATAAATGGATATGCAGAGTAGTATAATGTAAGATGAGAGGTGAGCAGTTCAGATTCAGATCAGGATGTAGCACAATCAACCCAATGTTTGCAGTGAGACGGATAGATGAAAAGAAGCTAGAGATGAGGAAAGCGTCCTACTGGGCATTCCTAGACTTGGAGACAGCATATGACAGGGTCCCAAGAAAGCTGATTTGGGCAGTACTGCAGTGGTTGAAAGTCCCAGAAACATTGATAGAATTACTACAGGCTGTGTACAAGGTCCCACTGACTAGAGTGGGTGTGCACCAGGGTTCAGCTCTGAACCCACTGCTGTTCATACTGGTGATGGATTACATTATCAAACAGTTCGAATGGGACAGATCAATAAAGTTGCTGTATGCAGACGATGTGACATTATAGGCAGACTCTGAACAAGAACTTCAAGGGGTAGAGGAATGGAATGCAAAACTAAAGGCACATGGGATGAAACTAAGTGCAGATAATGCAGTGGTAATGGCAGCAAATTGGGGAAATCGGAAGGAGCTGAGAATTGAGATATAAGGGAAGATAGTGGAACAGGTTAATAGCTTCAGGTATTTTGGAGAGTGGGTGAAGAGAAGTCTGAATAAAGAAGTCAAAGCTAGAATCAGAGGGGCTGCAGCCAACTGGCATAGTGTCAGGTGTAGTGTATCTCAGAAGAATGAAAAAGCTGAAGAGTAAGGTGTACAAAACAGTGGTGCGACCAGTACTACTCCGATACAGACACCTAGGCAGTAAAGGCAGAAAGGATGACAAAGCTAGAGGTGATGAAAATTAAGTGCCTGAGAAGGGTGGTAGGATGCACACTGAGACAGACTAAGAAATGAGGACATAAGAACAGAATCTGAAGTAGCTGCAGTTACAGAAAAGATCAAAGAGAACAGATTATGGTGGTTTGGGCATGTGGAGAAAAGCAGAATATGATCTAGTGAAGAAGATTTGGGACAGACAGGAAGAAGGTAAGAGGAAACGAGGGCATCCTGCAGAAAAGGTGGATGGATTGTGTGGGAGAAGATCTGCGACAGTCAGGCATGCGTATTGAAGAAGGCAGGAGTGTGCCACTGAATCAAGATAGATGGCTTAGTTAACATAACACCTCAACCCCATGTAGAAATATGGGAAAAAGGGGATTTATGATGATGAGGATGATATGATTTGTTTGCTTGCACAGCAAGTTATTTAGCTTATGTAGTTTTCCTTTTAAAGTGATTCTGCATTTATCTTCATTCCATCTTTCTCTTCACCCTTGTTGTACCTACTATTTTTCTCCATGAAGTACTTTAGCAGATCAGGAAACAATTTGTCCATTTGTCCTTGCAGTGTTTTACTTCTGCTCCTCTCATTCCTCCCTGCTTGCCTATCCTTCTTGCTCAGTACAACCCCTTTATGTCCTCCTTACTTGACCTTATAAATACACTGTTTTTGATTGTAGATAAGAAGAGCTCCAACTCCTGTAGTACTAATGAAATTCCTCTGGAATTCTAGACATCTAACACCCTTCTGCTTGCATGGCCTTCCCTTCAAAACTGCACACATTACTCAGGGTTTGTCCTAATCAGGGCTCAGTAGTGAGGAAGTGCTACCTGTTTGCTTATACAGTCTTATCACCACTGAGGATAGATACCAACTTTCTCTTCACTGCTTCTATTGTCCTATCACTTTGCTTCTGGTGGTCCATTCCAGTTGTGGTAAACACCACCAAGAGTCTTTTTGTGGTCTGTTGCTGTCAGTTTCACTGTATTCCCACCCCAAGGCTGACACTTCATACCAGGGTTAATCTGTCTTAAGTGCAGTACTTTACTTTTCTTTTTTTAATTGCAGCTCAAATCTTTATTCATTACTCCATTTTCAGTTTTATGTACTGTGCAATTCCTATGCATGGTGCATTTATTTCAGCACTTACTGGTGATACCACCATTTTATAGTTGTATGTTTTTACAATGCTAATTAACTAGCGTCATGTCAGACAATTGGTGCTTATATTAACTTTCAATAAGTTGCCATTGTAAGGACGTAAATCCAAATATCACAATCAGCTACACTATTTAGTCTCTTTTTTTCAGACACATTTATAATATCACTTAAGACATAGTCACACATTAATAGAAAAAAAACAAACCATATTAACATTTTTCCATTTATGCACATTGTACATTACATAGGTTTCCTTTTTTATAACAAATGATTTTAGTCCAACATTACAGAAATTGCTCAGTTCCTGTCTTTTTAAATCTCACTTCTCCTCCTACTGAACATTATTCTCCAATATATTTTTCCCACAAATTCCATTTATTTCTATGTATTGTGCCCCTTCCCTATTCCGATTCTTTATTTCTTTTATTGTATTCAATACTTCAAATACAGTTTGTTTGGATTTCTATTATCATTTTCTAGTAATTGTTTTTTTTTTGGCAACCAACAGAATTAAACTCAATAAGGCCTTGTATGTCTAGGCAATTCAGATTCTTTGTTCCAGCCCAAAAGAATCATTTCCATAGTTACAGGCATTTGCTCCCCGATATTTCTGACAGCGTTCTCTGCAGGGAATTTTTAAGATCTGACAACTTATTGCACTCCCAAAAAGATGTCCTCTTTCTTCCCTCCGCATCTCCAGCACTTGCTATCTACCTTAAGAAAACTTATTTGAAGTCTGTTTGAGGTATACAAATATACTTGCAAACACTTCCACTCAAAAAAATTCTGAACTTTCTAGATTGTGTTGCATACTTGGAAACTATATATATATATATATATATATATATATATATATATATATATATGTGTATATATGTATATAAAACCTCCTCTGATTGATTTTTATAGTTATCAAGCAATGTTTTTTTGCCCTAAATATCCCTTTTTTAGCAGTAGCTTCTGTACTAGCTTTGCCTAAAACTGTAAAAGAGCAGGTCATTCACTTTGGACTCCCCTATCTCTTTTCTTTTGCCTATACTCTTATCAGTCTCTGGTAGGGAAGGCAGTCTCTAGCCTCCAGTCAAACTTTTTCTCTGCTTCATCCAACTCCATTACCTTTCCCTCTCAAATTATATCTTCCCAATACTTTGGATCCTTTGCCAGTTTTCTCTAGTAAATTACAGCCCTCTCTTGCCTATTTTTCTGAACCCCTCTTTGTCATCCCTGTTAGCAAAATTTCCTTTCTCCATTGCCATATTGGCTTAGTTCTTAGAATACATTTTGCAGCCTTATGGATATAATATTCCATATGGCTGTTGTTATACTCCTTGAGAGTCTGCATCTAAAATTCCACTCTGTCCTTGTTTCTTGAATTCTCCCTCCCCCTGTTTCATCATTATCCATTTCATCTTTTAATTGCATTCTTTTGATTGTATGTAGTTCTAAAATATCCCTTCAAACTGAGTAGTCCTAAACCACCTTGTTCAGTTAGGAGGATTATCTCATCCCACTTAACGCCTGCCCTCTTTCTCTCCTAGATAAATTCCTTCAACTCTTTGTTATTGCACACAACTTCTCCTCTGGTTAATAAAACATGTCTGACCTGTATATAAAAATAAAGGGACTAAAAACCTCTTCACTGCTTGTATCTTGCTATCCATATCCATAAACAAGAGCTTCCAGTTTTTCAGTTTTTGTATTATTGTGTTTAATCTCTTCCCACATATCCTTAACTGCCATAACAGACTCCATTTTCATCCACACTCCTAAATATTTCTTCTTACTGGGTCTATATCAACTTATCGAAAGCTGATGAGAGCGAACGCTCTGATCGAACCCTAAAGGTCTAACAACCTAACTAGCAAAGACACGGAACAGCAATTTTTTTTTTCCCAGGGGAAAAAATCGCTGGGCCGGTTTTGGGACTTTGCCATTTCCTCCACTGTGGTGCGATCTCGGAGTTGGTATATTTAAGTAGGGGGGATGTGGGGGCGAAGCTCCCACTTTATGTTGTGTTTTCTTTTTCTTTTTTTTTTTGCGAAACAGTGACACCCCCCCCCCCCCATAAAATAGCTGTTCCGTGTCTTCTCTGTTTTGGGGTCGATGAAAGAGCATTCACTCTTATCAGCTTTCGATAAGCTGATATAGACCCCTTCTTACTGTGTCCCCATAAATATGGGTATTGCTGAATCAATTCATGAGTGGGTACATAATTTACTGTTTTAGTCTTTGTTTTATCTTCTATAATTTTACATCCCAAAAACAAATTGAAACTGTCTCGGCCTTCTTCTTCTCTTTTGGCTGTTCCCATTAGTGGTCATCACAGAGGATCATCTGTTTCCATTTCTTCCTGTCCTCTGCATCTTGCTCTGTCACACCAACCAACCTGCATGCCCTCTCACCACATCCATAAACCTTATCTTAGGCCTTCCTCTTTTCCTCTTACCTGGTGTTCCAAAAAACCTACATGTCCTTTTCTGGATTTATCAAGTACAAAATAATGTTATCTGCAAGTAAATTTCTTGATTACTATACCAGGTATATCTTTGAATTTGTGAGTCCCTTATTTTCTTTATCAGTGTCTGTAAATATAAAGCAAATAAAGGGGAAAAAAGATACTTGCGCCTCGTTCTTCCGTTCACACACAACATATTGGAGAGGAACCCTTTTTAATTCTTGCTTCTGATCTTTCATATATCATCCCAATTAACCTTATTTTATCAGGGAATGTAAATGTTTCTATTCCCGATTATAAAATTCCAGCTTACTCTGTCAAATGCTTTCTTTGCATCAATATCCAACAACAACAGCTGTATTTTACATTCTGCTTCCATCTGGATCATCATTGTTCTGTTAATGTTGTCAGATGTTTCCCTCCCCACCCCAAAACCACATTGATTCTCTATCAATTTTGAAAACCCCCTTGCCATTCTTTTAGTTTAGAGTAGATATAAACATTTTGTAATTATGGTTTAAAATTGATGAGCCTTAATGAAGTTGTCTGATGGCTCTTTACCCTCATTTTGTAATAGAGCCATCACAGATTTTTTTTTTAACTGAGAGGCTGATACTGCCCCTCCTTTTAAAATACTGTAAAACAAAGTCTTCCAGATGTTTATCAGTTTATTCTCTTCTAACTTCCCCAAGAAAGCCATCTGTTTGTGGTGATTTCTATAAGATTGATTATACATCACCATTTTTATCTAATCTCCTCCTGTCTTAACTAGTAGTTGTTGAACCTCATCTTTCTGTAACCTTGGCATAATTAAGTCTTCCATAAATATTACCATTTGTGCTCTTTCTTGGTTTGCACATTCATTTGCTTTGTACACATTTTCATAAAATTTCTGGAATATCTCCAATAACTCTAAGATCTCTGGTTTTCATTCTTATCATAAGCTCCCTAAGTTTAGTGACAACCCTTTCTACTTTCTGTTCCTTAAGTCACTGTGCCTGCAGTTTTTGTGCCCTGGAGTTGTTATAAAAAAAATAGTTTAACAGCAATCTTTCTAGACTTATGCATATTATCCAAATACTCCCTTATTGTCCCTTTAGCAATCTGCAGTTACTCCTTTTTCTTGTTCTGTGACATTCCCCATATCTGCAATGCTTTCACCTTTGTCAGCTCCTCTAAATAATTTTTATTATTTCTTAACTATATTGATTTCTCTCGTATTTTTACCCTATTTTAAACTCCCTTTTCATTTAATCTCACTAAATATCCGTTCTGAATAAATGTTGTTTGTCTTTCGGCTTTTCCTGGGTAGGGGTTGCCACAGTGGAACTCCGGTCCGCTAATGATTGGCAGTTGGTTTTTATGGTGTCGAGTTGCCAGCCCGACGCCCATTCAACACACACTCTACCACGGGGAGGCATGCAGACTCCACACAGAAGGCACTCCCAACCCAAGCCGAGAATCGAACAGGAGAACCTCTTGCTGTGAGGCAACAATGCTACCGCTACACCACCGCGGAAGTACCTGTTCTGAATAAATGTATGTCTTCTATAATAAGTCTTGAATAATTTCCACTACCCATTCATTAAATTCCTCTCTTTTTCACAGGTAGGTGATAAAGCACCAGTCTCTCAGTTTTACTTCATTATCCTGCATTTTTATTTTAGTTTTTATTGGGGCATGATCTGAAATAGTTATTGGATGAGTGTCAAAACTTTGAATTAAATGCACATATTCCTTTGAAATATAATTACTATCTAGTCTAGCACAGTTGTTGTACCTCTGGGAATAATATATTAATTCTGTCTGAGTTATTAGTACTGAATTCACATCTTCCATACCAAATATTTTCATAACTTACTTCAGAAATCTACCCTGTTTGTTATATTTTCCCTTCTAGGTCTCTTGATTCATCCTCACTATTGGAAATCAAGTGCCAGTCTCCATCTATAAGTAATATTCCCTGCTGAAAGCTGAGTATTTCTTCCCAAATTTTCTTACACTCCATAATAGCAGTTTTTATTGGAATGTAAACACATGCCAGCACAATCCTTCTCACTTGCCAGTAGTCCCCTTACTACCACTACCACAAATCTACTATTATTGTTTTTTCCTCTTCTGTCACTATTGGAACCCTCTAACAATCAAAATTATTATTCTCATCTTCCTTTGTCCCAGATATTTTGATGAATATAAATCCTGAAATCATTTTGTCATTCATATGCTCATTTCTTTCCAGATGTGTCTCCCGCAGCATTGTTTCTTGTATTCTGCTTTGCTTAATATAATTTAAATCTTTCTTTTTGCCTATACCTGTAAGGCCTTTTACATTTTGAGATAATATGGATAGAGTAGCCATTGTGATACAAATCTGTTATTCCCACCTGACATTTTTTGAATGTGTATTACCAGCTTTTGTTTTGCATGCACATTAACGTTTGTCAGGCTGATCTTTTACATGGCTGCTTTCTTTTCTTCTCCATTTGAACCTATGCCACTTTTTTCAAGAACATTTTCTTAAATGAGAACCCATGAATGAAAAAAAAATATTTCAGAACATCCCCATTCTCTTTTAGATTGGAACAAACACAACGTACTGTGTACATTTTCAGCAAATGAAGTTCAACCCTCCAGATAGGAACAGTTGTCCCCCTCCAGATAGGAACAGTTGTCCCAAATCAACAGCTGCACCTACAGGCATAACCTTACATATGCTAAAGTGCATGTTACAGCCTGTGTTCCCTCTTACTCTGTTCCCCTCTCAGATATGAAAAACATCTTGAATGCTTTCAGAAAACATTAACTGTGAGCATTAAGGAAAAGTGCACTGAATAACTTTAGATAAAGATAAATTGTGCACTATTCTTTTGAATGCATTAAAGTAGTAAGTCTTCTGGGGAGACTATTAACTTATTCACTTTATTAAATGTTGTATTTACCTCAGCAAAGAATGCTCAGAACTGTCAAGATGAATTGCTTGCACCCACAGACAGTTCATGTCCATGCAAAAGAAGTTAGCAGTGAGAAAAAAAAAGCTAACAAGTTTGCAGATACATGAAGGAATATTTGTAAACTTCATTGAGAACAGAATGTACAGAATTCCCCTGGCGCAAACTGCCTGCAGAGGCATTTTGTCTCTCACCGAGAACATTTGCCAGTGGGAAAACATAAGCTAATATATTTGTAGATTCAAGATGCTTGGCATTTGTCTTGGCTTTCATCATTTTATTTGATTTTTGAAGCGTATTTCCTTATTTTAAAAATAAAAACTTGTTTATACATTAAATCAAGAACATTAATCTAGACATCCTCCCTTGTATAAACAAAGGAAATATTATCTTAATTCTACATGTAATGTAATTGGTATACTTTGCACCTCATCCAGCCGCCAAGATCACATCATTATATTAACTTAATCTCACTTCTGTTCAGCCTTTCTTCTCTTGTCATAACTGTAAATCTTATATTTCTAAAAACTGAGAATGTGCTTGTTTACTTTAATATATTTAACACATACAACATTCACTGAAAAGACTCCCTCATATTTAAAATACTCCTAACTGCACACTATGCCCCTCGGGCAGATAGCCTAGTATGAACCTATGAACCTATGAACTATGCAAAACTACAGTATAACTTGCATTTTATATTACAAAACGTTTTATATAAAAACTAATAAGAACAGATATTGTTTTGCTTACAGTTGCTTCTTTTTTCCATTTAGCGTTCTTGTAAACATTAATGACATAACATTGACGGTATATTACAGTCCACCTACAACATTAACACCATAAACAAAAGTCCAGGGTTTTTTCAGCCACTTTTCCTTGCAAAGCCATATTTATGATGCTTTATATTCTCCCATTTATTCACTAATTTCATTGTTACTGGGCTTCTTCCTGATACTGTCCATCTTCCAATACCAGACCCTGGTTCACGTTCCAAGACGCTCCTGATTATACTAGTCAACACATCTGCTTTTTTCTTCCATTAAAACATCTTCTTTTGGAACATTGGAAAAGTTTTCTCTATGAAGCATTATTGTCAGAAAAAAAAGCAGAGTCCCCTTCTGCTTGCTGGGTCACTGTTTGTTAAACTTTTTTTCCTTAGCCTGTTCTGCATCAAAAATGAATTTGGTCCTCCAAAAAAAAAATACTCTGAAGACCGCTGCATACAGCAGTATGAATCTCACACCTGCCTCTTGACATTATCTGATTGTTGGATTAAATTTGCTTCTCTTATGCCTGGTGTACAGTGAATAATCATTTCTACAAACACTCTGCTGTCTCCAGTTGTTGATCATTTTTCCTTCTGCCACAGTTTTGTTAGGATCAACTGTTTTTGCTGATATGCTTGCATCTTTACCAATCTAGGTCTTGGCTGTTTTCTCATTGCCAGGTTTAGAGAATGATGTGCCCTTTCATTTAACAAATCCTGCTATGGAACGCCGTCCAATTGAAGTTATCTCTTGTACCAATTTAACATTGCTGTTTAAAGTTAGAGTTAGCTAATGACCATATTATTTTATTTTCACTACATTACATACAACATTTTGACCAGTGATGTCACACCTTGTATTACAGTATGCTCTATTAAAAGTATTTACCTTTTTGGTACCTTGTTCTATTTCAGAGTTCTCGTCCAGCTCCATTTGCATTACAGAATCTCCTCTGGTCTGTTTTTACTACGAAGCTCTGTTTCTAATCTCTCTCTTCTCAGTTCCTTATTTGTAATCTCTGTAACTATCGTTTTCACCTCTCATTGATCCTTTGTCTTTGATTTTTTATTTTCTAGTTATAGTTTCCATAGTCACTATCAACACTAAAGTGAGCAATGCTCTCACCTGTTTAGTACTTGTTGTTTTACCCTAACTCAGTAAAGTATCCTCTATATTGAGGTTAAATTCTTTTTCTAAGTATAAGACTTTACATTTTGTTCAGTTTGTTTTGTATTGAAGCAGTTTTGCACATTCCCAAAATATATGCTCACAAAGAACTCTTTCTGAACTGTAACATCTCCATCATATGCTGTCTTGTCTGCAGAAGCATTTTTTTTTCAAATCTTATAGGGTTATAGAAATATTTGTGTAAACATTTCCATGCAAACATTCTAAATCTTCTCAATTTAGTTGCATATTTAGGATTAAGACACCACTGTTTATCTGTAATATCTGGTTTTAATTAATTTTTTATTTTGATTTTTTTTTTGACATTTGATTATCGGAAAACTCAGACTGAGTAGGAGCCCATTTTCAGCGGAGGCCCGGGGAGAAAAATCTCCAAAGTATTACAAAACATTTTAAGAACAATTTTACAGTCTTTAAAAATAATACAAACGACTACAGTTTAATTATAACAAATTAAAAATAATATGAAACCATTGGTTAAGAATAGGTACAAGTGTGTGACAATGATATATTAGAGAAATTTTAGCCAGTGTATAGAGAAATTAAAGTTAAGTTAGCATAATTGAAATAGGAATTGCAATGCAAGGTGAGAGAAAAGCAGGCTTATGGTAAATTTAGAAAGAAAGCCTGGGGAGAGAAATTGATCAAAGTAAGGAGGTGAGTGAAGGAGGGGAAAGTAAGGAAATAAAAGATATGAATATGTATTATTTCATACAGATATAAATATCATGGTGTTGAGCAAAAACAGAGCCAGGTTTTGCCTGGGAAGTCATTCAGAATATTTCTGAAAGATGGGAGAGAAAGTATTGACCTGAGATAAAGACTTCTAGGCCTTAGCAACATGGTACGAGTACAGACAATGGCCTCTAAATTTGATTGGTTTGTGAATAGAAAGGACTTCTTGGTTAATTGGATTGCCGTGACCAACTGGGAACATAGTTGTGTAGAATGTTATTTAGTGCTAGACAAGCAGATGGATACTGGATCATTTTATAGGTGGCAAGAAGCTGTGTACGTTAGTTGATGGGGTAGTTGTAACCAGTTTAGGCTTTTTAGTGCTATACAGTGGTAGGTTCTAAAAAGGGTATTTGCTGCAAATTTAGCAACTTTCTTACATCATTGTTTAAGTTTAGATTTTTGTAATGTCTTAAGGTTAGGAGGGATGGGAGTACATAAAGAAGTGTGTGGAGGAAATTAATAGTGGCAAGTGTAGCTTTAGTTGTGTTGGTGAGAAAGTTTTTGGCTCTTTAAAGCATCCCTAGTTTTTGATGAGTCTTTCTTATGCAATTTTGTATATGTAGGTTGAATTTAAGAATATCATCCACTATTAAGCTAATAATTTGCTATGAGAAGTGAATTCAGTGATTGTTTTATCAAGACAGAGAACTTTAAATTTTGTTTTTTCATAGGAGAGGGATTTGGGGAAAGTAGTGGTCGTTTGTTTTTTCTTAGGGTTTAGCACAAGTTGAGTGTTACAAAGTCATATTCTAGTTGCTTTTAAAGCTTCCCGAGTAATTCTTTGAAGGTGTACCATGTTGTTATATGTGTGAATGAGTGTGGAGTCATTTGCATACTGTATTAGGGAGGCTTGTTGTATAGATGTGTGGAGGGTGTTGGTAAGAATGGTAAACAGGTGGGGACCAAGGATAGAGACTTGTGGTACACCAGTGGTGAGTGGTGGGTATGAAGTGAGGATGGAGTGCCATTTTACTGACTGATACCTATTGGATATGTATCTTTTAAACCATAGAAGTGTGGGCTGAGGGAGACCCAGCGAGGACATTTGAAGTAGACATTTGCTGTGGCAAATTGTGCTGCAAGCTTTAGACAAGTCTAGAAATAAGAAGACTAGTTTGCCATTACCTCTAGCTTTATTGACGGTATCTGTATAGGCTAGAGTGCAGTGTTAGTGCTTTAGGAAGGACAGAAGCCATGTTGTGTGGGGATAGGAGTTATTCCTGCAGGAGATAGTTTAGCAGTTATTTTTGAATACATTTATCAAGTATTTTGAAGAGGGGGATGATTGCTATAGGTCTACAGTTAGGAATTTCTGTTGAATTTCCTCCTTTATGCAGAGGGATAATGTGTAACTTTTTCCAGAAAGAGGGAATGTGTGATTCCTGGACTGACCTATTTATAAAGATTGAGATAGGGTAGACAATGCTATTTTAAGTTACTCTCTTAGAAGGTCATCAGCCGAAGTAGAGTATGGTTTAAGTTTGAATAATTTTTTTTATAAGATGTAGGCACAGGTTTGAAGGTGAAAGTGGATGTGGTGATACATGGCTGCTGGGCAGGGTTAGGATTACATGTTGGGGAATCCTTGGTTAGGGGTGTTATACTATCTATGAAATAAGAGTTGAACTGTATTGAGATTTTGGGCAATGGATTATTGGGAGAGGGGTTAGAGTTGAGTTTATGGTCAGGATGCAAGATTTCTTTAATGGTTGTCCAGAATTTTTTAAGGTTGTGTTTACTGTTATTCTGAAAAATATTATAGTTTAGTTTTTTTTTCATTAAAAGCATTCTAAAGTTTTCAAGATATTGTGGTGTTTCATATTTTGCCATTCTTTCCATGCTTTTTCTCTATCCTGTATTAGCATTCTACTCTTTTTGGATAGCCAAATTACATTATTTGTTTTTAGTCTCTTCCTTCTAGAAGGTGCAGAGCTATTTAGGAATTTCTGAAAAGTTGTATTGAATTAATTTAGCTAATGTATTTTGTATTATGTATAATACAAAAAATATGTTAATGCCTTGTATAAATGTTCTTAACTACAATGATTTCAAAAAGTTTAGTTTTATTATTTTGGAAAGAATAACCCTGAATCTGAGAGGAGGTCTGTTGGAGGAGATAATACAAGTTAAGACAACTTTTATGACAGCTGAATCTAGATGCCTGTAGCCCTCAGAGTATCAGTGCGAATGTGTCTCTTTTGTGTTATTTGAAAATGAAGGCTGACAAATTATGATTTTGAATGCAGTTTTAAATTGTATATTTATATAAGTATATATAAACGTTCATAGGAGGTTACCAGGCTAATGACCCTAGGGCCTTGACAAGCCTAGCCATGTAAAAAAAAAAAAAAAAGACCTGAGTACCATAGTTGATCTTAGTTAGATGGTCATTTGTTTGCAGAGCAATACTATGATCAGCGCCGAGTGCCCCTGTCGAAGGCCATAGGTGCCACCCCTAGGGTGAATTTACGGTTTCCCATCCACTTGTCAAGGTTGCACTTAAATAGGGTAATTGAAGAGTTCTGCTTCACATGAAGTGGGAGCTTATTTCAGAGGAGCGGCAATCTCTGGGAGACATGGCTGTCTCTTGCGCAAGTTTTATTAATGTTGCAGGCCAGGTTGAGATCTCTGGAATGAGTGACTCTTGTCCCATTTGATTTGTGGATATGCAGCATTGTCATTAGGGCAGGGTCAGAAACTGCTCTGTAGGCCATGCACAGGTTGCCTTTCAGCAGTCTGTATGATACAGAGTACAATGACTGGGTTTTCAGTATTTCCATGTAGGTCATGTCATGGAGGCCTTGAATCCTGTTGGTTAGAAACCTCTGTGGTCTCTCCAGCTGCTTTAGTTATCTGGTGAGGTACATACAGAAAGGAACATTGTATTCAATCAGTGGTTTGATAAGGGCTGAGTGCAGCAGAGTAATGACCTCCATGGTGTAGGATGCGATACTCTTATTTATGAGATGGGTAGTGTAGAACGCTTTCTTTACTACTGTGGACACACTGTGATTGAAGTTTAGATTGCTATCAACCTGCATTCCCAAGTCATGCACCATTGTATTTGAGCTTAGATGGGTGCTGTCTGTATTGTAACTAGCAGGGGTTACTTCTCTGCCAAAGGGAATAGTGGTACATTTTTTTGCATTTAGTTTCAGTCCATGGCCCTGACATGTATTGTTTGTTTGTCAGTCGCTTCTGTAATTTGATGATGGCGTTGGGAGAGACTGTGATTGCTCCCAGTTTACAGTTGTCTGCAAAGTTAGTAAGACACAGGCCATCAGCTTTTGATTTATCTCAAACAGTAGAGGGCCCAGTACAAATCATTTTGGTACACCACTGGTAGCTGGTCTACTGATGGAGATGGATTCTCCAATTATAACAGTGTGTGTGTTCTGTCAGTGAGCCAGTTTGTTACCCATCTAGTGATGAATGGGTTGATACCCAGCTGAGAGAATTTCTCAGTGATCCCTACGTGGGGAAATGTCAGATGCCTTGGCTAAATCAAGATAGGCAGTGTGTTTTGCTTTACCTTTATCCAGGGCTTTGGTGACTTTCTCAAAACAATTCACCATGTTTAATCAGCAAAAGTCGGGTGTTCTGTGAGTTGTACTAATTTCAAAACATTTCTATTTTCTTTCTTTGTGTGGAACGTCATATGCCTGATATGGTTGATTAGGATATTCACTTGACTTTCAGAAATATTCTTGGAAAGTTTTATTTATTAGGCTGGCTGCATTGCAGTTACCTGAACCCAGTGTTTATTTTTTCCTTTCATATACGAGAGAAACTAAGAACTGGCTGGTGTCAGACTTGTGGTGAGACATTTCTTATGATGCAAGTAAGTTGGAATTTAGTGGCATACTTCTCTTGCATGTTGGGTTATAGCCATTCAACTTTGTAAATGTCTTTTTTTTTTTCATCTAGTATGTTTCTTTGTGTTTTATGCTGTAGCTGAAAAAAGGGAATCTTAGGTCATTCCATTGTAATAGGTGTGAATGCATTTAGTAAGTAAATCAGTGTCACAAGTTGCAGGATGCAAATTTAATTTGAGTATGTACGGGAAGATATCAGACTTGTCAAGCTTTGTTGTGAAGGCTTTAATACATGGGTCAGTCTCTTGTGAGAAGCATTATCAATTCAGTGGGGTTCTCATTTAATGTTAAAATTTTTAGTAGAACTTGCTCATCTGCAACTAAACAGGGAAGGACAATTTAGATAGAGCTTCTTCTTTCAGCTTTTCCCGGTTAGGGGTCGCCACAGCGGATCACCTGTCCGCTTATGATTGGCAGTGGAGATTTACGGTGTCTAGTTGCCAGCCTAGCACCCAGCCTTCCACAGAAGACTCACACTCACACTCGCACACACTTTAGAGTGTCCAATCCTCCTACAGCATGTCTTTGGGATGTGGGAGAAAACACAATTTAGATACAGCTATGGAGGAATTTTTCTAGAAAATGTATGTGTTAGAAATAGGACCACAGCATCTCCGTGTGATCAAGCATGTTTAAATACAAACTGTTTTAATGGCTATATTTTAAAGTTTGTGATTCTTTGTCAGTTGGCTCTGAGTTATACCCCCCTACACACACACACACACACACACACACACACACACACACACACACACACACACATATACACACATGCTATCTGGGCTAGCACCATATCTCATTTCATGCTCCCTGATTAATACCCGATTAAACATTGCCAGGAAGTAGGGTGACCTTTTAGGTAAGCACAGCTAGCCAAGTCTCACTCAATCCCTTTCTGCACTTTGGAAAGAAAATGACGTTTTACTCTGGTTAAACTTTTTTTTGCTGTGCTGTCCATTCTTGTAACCTACAGTCTAATGTAATCGGGGAGCAAAAATGGGAATTTAATTGCATATTTGATTAGGTTATCGACAGGTTATCGAATGTACTTCATGCTGGAATACTAATGAGAATACATATGTATTTCAGAGGATAAGACTGCAATGATAACACATGACTGTGATTTCATGTCCTGGAATTTGGACATCTGGAAGAATTAATGTAATTTCCTCCAGTTCCTTAAAAAAACGGCTTGTAGAAGCAGTGAGCCATTTTTATTTTCTAGTTGTAAAGGAGCCAGTTGTATTATTTTAAAGCTTGCCTGGTCCTGCTGCTGAGAGAGTGGCTGTAAGGAGTGGCTGTGCAGATCATTAATTTCACTCTTTACCATCCTGTGTCCTTTTCCTTTTTGTTCACATGCTGGATTGGCATGGTTATGCTGTTGGAGTAGGAATTATTTTATTTTAGTGTATGTTTTGTTGTGTTTGTTACTGGGTAAAGGACATATATTTTTAGTAAGTAGATGTAATGTTTAGAGCTTTACAGGAATGTAAGTAAAAGTTTTTCGGACTCAGACTAATTTCAGCATGGTTGTACCAGTTTGAGGTGTTTGGCAGTGTGTTTCCCTGAATTATAGATTATTTTACTATACTCATTTAAGTAAAGTAAATATGGTGGGAAGAAATAGCCAGGGAATTGTTATGGCTAGGCGTTTATCGGCCCTAAAGCCGATAGCCTAGTACCAACCTATGAAACCTATAAGATCTACCCTTGATGAAACCAAACTGTGTTGAGTCAAGAGTTTGAAGGTTGCCTATGTCCTGGTTGATAAAGGTCCATAATGATTCTTTCCATGGCCTTGCAGATAAGGCTGGTCAGGCTAATGGCTGTATAGTGTTGTCAGTTTATGGACCCCCTTTGTGCAAGGGGATTACTTTTGCTCTTCTTCACTCCTCCAGCACAAAACCAGTGCTCAGGATGTGGTTAAAGACAGCTAAGTGGTTCCACTGTTTTAGAATGTTTAGTGTGCAACCTGGGATGTTGTCTGGTTCCATAGAGGTCATATTTTTCACCCTGGAGAGCGCTTGAATAACCTGTTCTTTGGAGATAAATGGTAGAGGACAGGTGTCAGGAATGCTATGGGGTATGGCTGGTGAGGACAGGTGGGTGAAATTGTCGCCAAATCTGTCAGTCAGCAGGTTGGCAATTTCTTTAGGTTCTGTGTAAGTGGTGCTTTCCACTATAAGTTTGGCACACAGCTAGGTATTCCTTTAGAGGTTTCAGGCATAGCTAAAAAATGCCTTACAATTGTGTTTGGATAGGGATGCCAGTCTAGTATTGTAACTTGCGTTAGAGGACTTTACAAGGTATCTGATTTCCTCGTTTAGGCTCTGTAGGGTAGCCTTCCCTTGCTGAGTACGTTCCTTGTTCTTAGATATCAGTTTTTCTTTTATTATATAACTTATTTATACTTGCAGTCCACCAGGGTGGAATGATTATGTGAGAGGACCCGGTTTTGGTCCTGTCAGGTACTGCTGAGTCAGTACATTTGCTTAAGTGGCTGTATAGGGCATTTGTGTACTTCTCCACATAGGAGTCATTGTTGCCTGTGTTAACAGGGGCTTTGAAACCATTTATACAATCACTTAGAAGGCAATAGTTTGCTTTGGAGAAATGTTTCCTTTTTTTGCTCCTGTAGGGGTGTCCGGTCTGATCTTTACTTCAAACAAGACAGATTTATGGTCTGACTTATCTAGGGAGGGCAGCATACTGGGGGGTAGTGCAGTAACCCCCCCCCATATTGGTAAGTGCTAGGTCTAGGATTTTACAGCCCCTTGTTGGGGTGCAGACTAACTGTTCCAGTGCATTTGAGTTAACAAAGTCCAGGAACCTCAGTGTGGTCATGTTTGTGCTCATGTAAGCCACCCAGTCGATGGATGGGTATTTGAAGTCTCCCATGACCAAGGTGTTTGGCTGTATACTGAGCGATTCAAGCAAGTCCAGATAGGCAATGTTTCTCCTGATTCATGATGGAGGACCTGTAGCTAGCTATGATGTGGTAGGGTGTTTTTGTCTCTAGTTATTTGGACATACAGTAGCTTAAGAGAGTTGTACTGTTCACCAGTCACAAGGTGTATTTGGATTTATTGAAATGGATACACCTCCACCTTTGGTTCTTTTACTCTCTCTTTTTTTGTGGTCTTATCGTGTGGAAGGAGTTGTAGACCTCCATGGCCCTGAACCAAGTCTCACTGACTGCACAAATGTCAGCATCTTCCAAGGTGAGGATTGCTTTCAGGGAGTGCAGCTTACTGTTTAGGCTCCTAGCATATTACACAGCATGACCTTGAGTTTGTCTCTAGAATATTTTTCTATGTTGGAAGTTTGTTGTTTTGACATAGCCTAAAAAATGCTCTATGTGTTAGGCAAGTGTCTTTGCCAGTATCCTAAAGCCTTGAGGAGACAGGTGAAGGTCGTCGCTGGCGAAGCATTGAGATCTCTTGACCATGTCTTCACAGGCTGAGAGATACTGGATCCGCTTGGAGTGATACCAGCAGCTAAGCCAATTGTTAAAATCAATCATTTTTTGCCTGTACTGTGGCACCATCCTAGGTGAAGGTAGAATGCTGCTTCAGGCTAGGGATATACCTGCCTGGCACACATAATCCAAGAGCTCTGTCATGTCTGTCTCCATATAGTCCAGAGAGGTACTTCTCAAGTCATTCACTCCAACACGTACCATGACAGAGTCATAATGGTAATTGCTGCTGAGTGACTTGAATGTGTGCATGACTTGGTGGATCCTATATTTATATATTTTCACATTTCACTGTAATTTTTTTTATGTAATGTCTTTACATACGAATGTTGTATAGTATTCCCTGGTTTCCATGTATTTATTTTTTATCTCATGTATTTTTATTCAGTATATTTTTCTTTATATATACCTTTAAATGCTATAAGTGGTCTGTTCAGTAGTCACATGATTATGCATGCGATGTTGTGTAGTAGCTTGGTAAAACAGTTAACATTGTGGTTCTGAAGTCTGTACTTTTTGTGAAAGACAAAAGTGCTTAACCATTAAAAATCTTTTTATGGTTACTGGTGTGGTTGTTTACTCAAGGGTGTCTTGACAATTGATTGAGTTTGATAACTCTGTATTGTGTTTCAGTACACCTGAAGTATTTTTTGTGCATCATAAATGCTTTATATATTGTTTACTATTTTCAATGGAATATACAGTGTAGCCACTGCAAATGTCCTTCGTGTTTCACTGTTGCAGTCATTACATTTGGGTAATCTGCTGGCAGGTTGCCCTCAGTCAGCCTGAATAACAAAGTCTTGGGTCCTGCGTCGGTTGCTGTCTCTTCTTCCATGACGTCAGGTCATTAGTGGTATAAAACATGCAGCCAACGCCATTTTATTCAGTCTTTCTTGCCGCACGGTGCCCGAAGCAGAAGCAGTTCGCAAGTGTCGGTCGGCCGACTCCTGAAATTTTCATATTCGAGTTTCAAAACCGAAGTCTTCAAACTAAAGCTAAGTACCCCGTTGGGGAAACTTTCTTGCTCCTTACCAATGTGGGAAACAAATACCTCATAAGGATTTTCATTTGTACTGTATTCCTTGCCTAGGCCCAGATCACAACGTGCTTTGCTGTCGGTTTTGTGCTGGATTTAACCAACGCACTATTAAGAGTCAGTATATTTTTGCTTCTAAATATTTTGGTACAAGATTTAATTATCCTGAAATGTTGTCGGTTAGCAATCCGACTACTGGAGTTCACAAAAACGTAAAGAAAAAGACAGAGACAAACAGTCGAGGTCCAAAACCGACGACGAAGCTTCTCCTAAGCCAGTCGCCGGTACTCAGTGAGGCGCTTTTGCAGCCCCTGATATCCGCTACTTTTGAGTCGCAGGCCTCTACCGAGACCCATTCGGAGTCCGATATGCCGCGAGATTTTCAGAGTATTGAACCCGCGGATGTCTATCCCTTGTGTGGGTCCGGAGCTGCTGAGCAGGCACTGGCTTCTGAGGGTGTTTTCAGGCCTCAACATTTTTATATTAAATCAACTCCAGCAGCAAAAGTAAGGTCAAAAACATTGTCTATGTCTACAAAATGGACACATGAGCCACGTGCTCAGGCCCCTATGCCTAAAAAACAGATGATCAAAATGGCTGAGGATTTAATTACCTTGATCAGGGGTTCCCAAACCCCCCCCCCCCCCCTGCTAAGAAGCCTAGGCAAGGCACTCATTATGAATCTTTCTATTTCTTCTGATTCCTCTTCTGATCTGGAATTTTCTATTCCACCCTATGAGGATTCTGATGCAGAGGAATCCATCCTATCTGCATCTCCTCCTGAGGATTACTCATTTGGAGAGACTTTGCATACGTTAAGGGAACATTTTCATTGGGAGAGTCAGGACTTCTCTGAATCAAAAAAGAGGCTTAGGGATTTTCTTCTTCCTCAGCATAGGCCTTTGGCAATACCCTCCTGTATTAGACATTGTTGATGATGTGTTTTCGGAATCAAGCATGGCTCCTGATTCCCTGCCTCTGGCTCCTAGTAAGCCAGACAGGTATTTACAGGGTTCCTGACTCCCACAAATTTCTATTCAAAAGTCCTGCTGTTGATCCTGAGACTATTTCTCAGGGTTCCAAGGGTGTAAAGGCCTCTACAGCCAAAAATCCTACCCTCTCTGACAGAGATTCCAGGGCGCTGGATAGATGGGGAAAGAAGGTTTATACGACTGCAACCTTGGCAATCAGGGCCTTAAACTGCCAGTTTCATATGCTTAAATATCAACAGCATGTTATGGGCTTACTGAAACAGAAAATGATGTTAATTTCTGATTGTGTAGAAAATAGAGTTACAGGAATTATTGCATTCAGCAGAACAGGTTGGAAAGCATACTTTGCAATGTGGTTTTGATTCCTTGGAGGCCTCTTGTAGGGCCGCCGTTACTGGATCTGTGATTAGAAGGCATGCCTGGCTCAAGGAGAAAATTCTGCCTGATCATGTTAAAGCTAAATTGTTGGATGCCCCTTTGCAGCATGATACTCTGTTTGGTAATAAGGCAGAAGAGGTTTTAAAGAAAATGGAAGACAAAGCTAAATTTATGCAAACTGTAAAGGATTTCTTGCAAGTGCAGCCACCCAGGTTCAGTAGACACTGGCCTACTAAAAATTGGTCCTTTCCTGTGTCCAAGGCAAATCCAGGCGCTCAAAAGGCTCCAGATACCAATCACAGGGTTCTTGTAGGTCAAAGCAGTGGGGTGCCTCCACCTCCAAATCTGGAGGAAACAAAGCACAACCCTACAGTAAGCAGTCTTCAATGACTTTACTCTACCATCACCATGCACTTATCTTTTGGCAGCCCCCTTGGGGGGAAAACTAGCACTTCATGCTCAAAATTGGCAGTTAATTACCCAGGACAAGTGGGTATTAAACGTAGTATCCCAGGGGTACAGATTTAATTTCCATACTTTGACAATTCCAAACGGATGGCCAGATCTGCCACAAAACCAGTGGGCAGAGGCCCAGAAACAACTCATGTCCCTCATGGATATGGGGGCTATTCACCCGGTACCAGAAAAGGACAAGGTTTTTATTCAAGACTTTTCCTGGTACCCAGAAAAGACAGTTCATGGCGACCAATATTGGACTTATCGATTTTGAACACGTTCCTGGATATTCCAAAATTAGAAATGCTGACTGTACAACAGCTACTGCTTATACTATGCAGGAATGCTTGGTTAGTAACTCTAGACTTAAAAGAGGCATACCTGCATATACCAATAAGGGAATCATACAGAAGATACCTCCGCTTCAAAGTAGGTTTTTTGCATTACCATTTCTCTGCATTTCCCTTTGGCTTATCTACTGCGCTCAAGGTCTTTACAATGTGCCTGGCACCAGTAATCACATTCTGCAGACAAAGAAGCATTCAAATTTACCCTTATCTGGACAGCTGTCTCATTCAAGCAGAGGACAAGGACACTCTTCTTCAACATCTGGTATTTGTAAAAAGGCTTCTAACATGCCTAGGGTACACCATAAACGAAAAGAAATCACAACTGGTACCCTCACAAATAATTACATTCCTGGGTGCAAGCTTGAATACAACTGCCCAGATGGCTTACCTCACGCCAGACAAACAAAGGCAACTGACAACATACTTCAAACAAATGGCAACAAAAACCCAGTTATCTGCAAGACAAATTCTGCAGGCTTTGGGGTTCTTGGCATCCTGCATTCTAATAATTCCATATGCGAGACTGCATATGAGGAAACGTCAATGGTACCTAAAAAGTTTATGGAGTCAACATTGTCACAGTCTGGAAACATGATTCCTCTCATTCTCTGCCTACAACAGGAGATTCTTTGGTGGGCAGAGGCATGTCACCAAAACAAGGGACTGTCATTCACTCTACCCCCTGCCACCCAAACCCTAACTACAGACGCATCAGACTATGCTTGGGGGGGGCCCACCTAGCGGGGAGATGCATTCAGGGCAAATGGAGCCCAAACCAAATGCATCTGCATATCAACCAGAAAGAGATGCTAGCTGTTCAGAATGCTCTGACAGCCTTCAAAGACTTACTTCATCCAGGGCAACTACTGATAAAGACTGCCAACACCACAGTTATGTGGTACATAAACAAGCAGGGGGGGGGGGTACACATTCCTACCCCCTCTGCAGACTAGCCATAGCCTTGTGGAACACAGCCTTGACTTACCAAATACATCTTCAAGCTCAATTCCTGCCAGGAAAACAAACTACTCTGCAGACGACCTAAGCAGAAATATTATGGACCTGCACGAATGGAAACTGGATCCACAAATCTTCAGCGTGTTAACACAGAAATGGGGGAGCCCAGACATAGATCTATTTGCCTCTCCCCAAAATTATCAGTTGGACAAATTCTGCACAAGAACTAATCACAAAAAGCATGGAAAGTGGATGCCCTATCCTTCAGCTGGAAATACCTGTCAGTCTATGCCTTTCCCCCTCTGCCTCTACTCTCCAAGGTCTTATTAAAAGTCAGACAGGAAAAAACAAAAATGATCTTAGTTGCTCCGGACTGGCCTCTTCAGCACTGGTACCCACTTCTAAGGAATATGTCTCAACTTCCTCCATGGTTTGTTTGCTTTTGTCTTTCGGCTTTTCCCGGTTAGGGGTCGCCACAGCGGAACTCCAGTCCGCTAATGATTGGCAGTAGAGTTTTACGTGCTGGCTTGCCGGGCCTAATGCACAACCTTCAACGAAGGAATGCCCATTCATGCATGTCGCCACATAGAAGACGCTCTAACTGAGAATCGAACGGGCAACGTCTAACTGTGAGGCGACGGCCTCAAATACCTCCTCTACTGTCTCAGCAGAACAATCAAATTCTACACACTCAGCTCCAAACTCTGAATCTTGCAGCATGATTGAAGATCTTATTACTTTAATCAGGCAAAGCCAACCTTCCCCTTCTAAGAGACCTAGGACTGAGTTTGCTTTTGATACTTTTGACCAGGATTCTAAAATTTCTGTTTCCTCTGATGACCAGAATTTACCCTTATCTACCTATGAGGATTCTGATGCTGAAGACACTATTCCCTCTGCTTCCCCCCAGAGGATTTCTCTTTTGGTGAAACCTTGCATACTCTCAGGGAGCATTTTCATTGGGAAAGTCAGGATTTCTCTGATTCTAAAAAGAGGCTTGGGGATTTCTTACTCCTGCCCCAGCACAGGCCTTTAGCTATACCTCCTGTACTGGACATTGTTGATGATGCCTTTTCGAAATCTAACATGGCCCCTGATCTCTACCTCCTGCTTCCAGAAAACCTGATGGATATTACAGGGTTTCTGACTCTCACAAGTTCCTTTTCAAAAATCCTACTGCGGATCCTGAAACAGTTTCACAGGGTCCCAAGGGCATTAAAGCTACTACTGCCAAAAATCCTACCCCCTCTGATAGAGACTCCAGGGCTCTGGATAGATGGGGTAAGAAGGTATAAACTTCTGCAACTTTGGCCATTAGGGCCTTGAAATGCCAGATGTTCATCGTGTTACACTGCTGCAGTCATTACACTTTGGTTATCCTGCCGTCAGGCAGTTCCCCAGTCGGTCTGAGTTCCAAAGTCTTGGCCCGGCGTCGGTTGCTGTCACCTCTTCCCTGACGTCAGTGTGGCAGGGGTATATAAGATGCAGCCGACGCCATTTTCTTCAGTCTTTCTTGCCGCGCAGTGCCCGAAGCAGAAGCAGTTCGCAAGTGCCGGTCAGCCGATTTTCATACCGAATATAGAACCGAAGTCTTCTAAAAAAGCTAAGTACCCCGTTGGGGAAACTTTTTCTTGCCTCAGACCGATGTCAGTGAAAGTTAATAACTGTATTTCTTGTGGGAAGCAAATACCTCATAAGATTTCCACTCCTATTGTATTCCATGCCTAGGCCCAGACCACGACGTCACTGGTTGTCGGTTTTGTGCTAGGTTTAACAAGCACACTATTAAACGTCGGTTTGATTTTGCCCGGCATTATTTTGGCAGAAAATTCAATTGCATCATGCCGTCGGAGCCTCCGACGACCGGAATACATAAAAAGCGCAAGGACAGGCATCTGAGGTCCAAAACTGACGATGAGGCCTCTTCTAGGCCAGTCACCAGTTCTCTGGTTTTCAGTGAGGCGCCTACGCAGCCCCTGACGACTGCTTCCACAGAACCACAGACCACCTCAGACTCCCACGTGGAGCTGGCTGGGCCTTCGGATGCACTAGGTATTCAGATTACCGAACTTAGCCCTACAGAGGGAACCGAGGTAGCTGAGCAATCCACAGCTACAGAGGGTGTTTTCAGACCTGCCCAGTTAACCATTCAACCCTCTGTTAAGTCTAAGCCCCCCTTAAAAGCAAAGAAACAGACACAGCAATCTCCAGGACAGGCTTTCATGCCTAAGAAACAAATGCTAAAAATGGCCGAAGACCTAATCACCCTGATCAGGGGGTCCCATCCCCCTCCTAATAAAAGGCCCAGACAAGATGCAGACTATGAATCTTCCGACCAGGTGTCCATTTCCTCAGACTCATCCTCAGACCTAGGATATTCCTTACCCCCTTATGAGGATTCTGATGCTGAGGAATCAATTCCATCAGCCTCTCCGCCTGAGGACTACTCCTTTGGGGAGACCTTACATACCGTGAGGGAACATTTCCACTGGGAAGGCCAGGATTACTCAGAATCCAAGAAAAGGCTCAGAGACTTCCTTTTATTGCCTCAACACAGACCCCTTGCTATCCTGCCAGTCTTGGATATTGTGGATGATGTGTACACTGAATCCAGCTTAAACACTGACTCCTTACCCCCAGTTAAACCTGATAGATATTAGAGTCCCTGACTCTCACAAATTTCTGTACAAAAGCCCTGTTGCTGACCCTGAAACTATTTCTCAGGGACCCAAAGGGATTAAGGCCTCATCAGCAAAAAATCCAGTTCCCTCTGACAGAGATTCCAGAGCATTAGACAGATGGGGAAAGAAAGTATATACGTCTGCAACTTTAGCAATGAGAGCCTTGAATTGCCAGTTTCACATGCTAAAATATCAGCAATTTTTAATGTCTCAGTTGAAACAAAAGATGATTCCAGATTCAGATCCTCCTAATTTGAAAGAAATGCAGGATTTATTGCATGCAGCTGAACAAGTGGGAAAACATACTTTGCAATTTGACTTTGATTCCTTAGAGGCCTCCTGTAGAACAGAAACATATTTGGGCAGAGACCGCCTTCTCAAACTCAGGAAACCCACACAGCCTTCCTGAAGACACTGGAGAGTATGAATGTCTCTCCAAACACCATCATATTGGGTGACTTCAACTACCCAAACATAGACTGGGAACATTACTCAAGCCCCAACACCCTAGCCCAAAGGTTCCTTGAGTTCATAAACTCAAATGCTATGGAACAACTAGTCACCATTCCCACAAGAGGAGAAAATATACTAGACCTGATCATCACAAACATGGGGACAAAATGCTCCACACCGGAAGTATATCCCTCATTGGTGAGATCAGACCATAAATTAATCTCACTGCAGATCCACATCCGCCCCACCCCCAGCAAAAGACCACAGTGAAGAACTTCTCAAAAGCAAAGTTCACACTTCTTAAGAGTGGAGTGGTATCCTTCAAGTGCCCCGAGTCAGTGGAAACCACAACCCACGCTGCTGAAACCCTTACAAATGCCTTCTCTGAGCACCTCCAGGAATGTATGGATCAAGCAATCCCTAATAAAATCAAGACCCTTTCCACCAAAGGCAGGCACCGGTCTGGTGGACTCCAGCCATAAACAAACTCTACAACAAGAGGAGAAAGCTACTACATGACAGAGCAAAATCCCTAAATGGGAAGGCATCTCTGATCAATACTAGCAAAAACTGCGATCACTCATAAAATCATCCAAGGCCAACTTTGAGAGAAAAATCGCTAATGACACAAAAGACAATCATAAAGCCTTCTTTAGCTATGTTAGAAACCTGGGTGGAAACTCCCAGATATGCTCAGAATTAGTCCAAAATGATAAAAAAATCACTGAACCCACAGACATTGCCAACATACTGGCAGACAGGTTCAGTGCAAATTTCTCCGCTCCTCCCCAAACGAGAAATATCTATCCCACCAGAGTCTAGCTTCCCAAACATCTCAGATGCCCAGGTGAGAGCTGCTCTCTCTAAAGCAAAAAACACCGCATCAATGGGACCGGACGGTGTCCCTGGCTGTGTGCTACACGAACTCAATGAGGAACTAAACCCACACATAAGGCTGCTGTTTAATCTTAGCCTTACTACAGGATACGTACCCAAAGAATGGCGTACGGCAACTGTGGTCCCACTCCATAAAGGCGGTGCTTCTACGGACCCTGGAAATTACCGCCCCATAAGCTTGACGAGCCTTGTCTGCAAAGCTATGGAGAGGGTCATAATAGAACTCATAAATAAAGACATTGGGGACCTACAGACACTGGATCCTACCCAATTTGGCTTTGTCAAGGGCAGATCCTGCCTCTTGAACTTGGTCGACTTTTGAAACAGTCACTAAGGTCATTGAGCAGGGTAAGGCAGATCAGACAGCCTACCTCGACCTAGCAAAGCGCTCGACACAATACCCCACTCGGGCATCATAGAAAAGCTCACCAGCTTAGATGTAAACCCATATGTCACAAGATGGGTTGCAAACTGGCTCAAGGACAGAACACACAGGGTTAGAGTTGCTGGTGCCATGTCAGACTCTAAGCCGGTCACGAGCGGTGTCCCACAGGGCTCAGTCCTGGGCCCCTCTTGTTCGGCATTTATTTTTCTGAAGTGCAGGCAAACTTAGGGGATTGTGGCTGACAAAATTTGCAGATGACTGCAAACTGGGCACCATAATTGACACTCCATCAGACACAGACATCCTCCAGAAAGGTCTCATAGAAATGGATAACTGGTGCCAGAGCCATGGCCTTAAGCTAAATGCCAAAATGTATAGTCATACCCTTTGGGAACAACAAGGTAACACTAATTACCACATAGGTGGTAATCCATTAAACACGGAAGAAGTTATCAGGGACCTGGGGACCCAAGTTGACAGTAACCTCTCTTTTGACACTCACATTGCCAAAGTGGTTAGGAAGACCTTCTACATTGCCCACCTGATCATGAAGGGATTCACATCCAGATCAGGAGAGGTCATTGTACCCTGTACTCTTCACTTATCAGACCAATGATTGAGTACAACGCCCCATTCGGAATGTACCTTACCCGACACCTGCAGCAGTTGGAAAGACCCCAAAAGTTCCTCACCAAAAGGATAAAGGGGCTCAAACATATGTCATACGATGCCCGACTGAAGAAACTCCAGCTCTATTCAGTCGCATACCGTCTGCTCAGAGGTGATCTGTGCCTGACATACAAGGCCATGTCCAACCCGGAATTAATGGACATGCTCCACCTCAAAAAATCCAAATCCACCTTTGCCACGAGAGCAAGAGACTTAAACCTCAGCACGGATATAAATAGGATGTGCTGGAGGGACAGATTCATCACCCAGAGACTCCCTACACTATGGAACAGAATCCCAGTCCATGTGAGGCAGAGCCCCTCACTGACTCTGTTCAAGAGAAATCTTGACGAGTGGATGGGAGATCGTAGGTTTACCCCGGGAATCATCTCTGTATCACTGCTGGACAGAGGCACAGCAAACTAATGGGTATAGTATTCTCATCCTAAGGGGTGGTGAAAGCCACACACACTCTGGCTAGGCTTATAAATGCCCTAGGGCAGATAGCCTAGTATGAACCTATGAACCTATGAACAGCAGTTACAGGCTCTGTCATTAGAAGGCATGCTTGGTTAAAAGAACATACCAGATCATGTTAAGGCCAAATTATTCGATGCACCTTTGCAGCGGGATGTGTTGTTAGGAGTTAAGGCAGAGGAGGTATTAAAAAAGATGGAGGATAAGGCAAAATCTATGCAAACTGTGAAAGATTTCTTACAAGTTCAGCCTCCTCATTTTAGCAGAAATTGGCCAACAAAGAATTGATCCTTTCCAGTCACAGACAGACCTCAAAGGGGCAGATATAGACGTCCAAGAGGTAGATGTCAGGCACAAGGCCACTACAGACCTCGACAGTGGGGTACACCAGGCCAGAAAGAAGGGGAAGACAGGCCTCAACTTTATAAAAAGCAGCCTCAATGACTTTCCACTACAGCTGCCAAACAGCTCTCTCTTGGCAGCCCCCTTAGGAGGAAAACTGGCACTTTATTATCACAATTGGCATTGCATCACTAAAGACAAATGGGTTCTCAACATTATATCTCAAGGTTACAGGTTCCACTTTCACACTCTGCCAGGGTTAAAAGGAATGCCAAATCTGCCACCAAATATTTGGGCAGAGGCTCAAAAACAAATTACAGCACTCATGGACATGAGAGCTATTCAAAAGGTACCACCACAAGAGCAAGGACAAGGATTTTACTCGAGACTCTTTCTGGTCCCCATAAAGGACAAAGCCTGGAGACCCATTCTGGACCTTTCTTCTTTGAACACTTATGTTCTGAAATTCAAAATGTTGACACTACAGCAGCTTCTTCCCATGCTGGGCAAGAAAGCTTGGCTCGTGACTTTGGACCTCAAAGAGGCATACTTGCATGTCCCTATCAGACAAAACAGCAGAAGATACCTCAGATCTCTAACTGGTTCAATGCACTATCAATTCTCTGCACTGCCCTTTGGCTTATCTACTGCGCCCAGGGTCTTCACAAAGTGCCTGGCACCAGTAATTGCATTTTGCAGGCAAAAAGGAATTCAAATTTATCCATACCTGGACGACTGCCTGATTCAAGCAGAGAGCAAGGACATTCTTCTAAAGCATCTGGCATACGTAAAAAAGTTATTAGGTTGCATGGGGTACACAGTAAACGAAAAGAAATCAAAACTAGTGCCCTCACAACAGATAATATTCCTGGGTGCCAGCTTGAACACAATGGCTCAGATGGCTTATCTCATGCCAGACAAGCAAAAACTGACTCAGTATTTTCATTTAATGGCAACAAAGACCCAACTCCCTGCAAGAAAAATTCTGCAGGCCTTGGGCTACGTGGCATCTTGCATACTACTAATTCCATATGCCAGACTGCATATGAGGAAACTACAATGGTACCTAAAGAGTGTATGGTCTTAACACTGTCAGTTTGGAAACAGTTTTACCACTAATTCCTTGCCTTCAACAGGAGTTTCAATGGTGGGCTCAAGCTTGTCACCTCAACAAGGGACAGCCTTTTACTCAACCCACAGCCAGGCAAACACTGACAACAGATGCATCGGATTACACCTGGGGAGCACACATTGCAGGAAAATGTATTCAGGGTGAGTGGCCTACAGAGCAAAGACATCTCCACATCAATCAAAAAGAGATGCTAGCTGTACAAAATGCAATTATATATTTCAAGGACCTGCTGCATCCAGGACAATTACTACTAAAGACAGACAACACCACAGTTATGTGGTACATAAACAAGCAAGGGGGCACACACTCATACCCCCTCTCTGCAGACAAGCCATGATCTTGTGGAACACAGCTTTAAACTACCAAGTTCATCTGCAAGCACAATTCATGCCAGGAGAGAAAAACTCACTGACAGACGACCTAAGCAGAAACATCATGGATCCCCATGAATGGGAATTGAGCCCACAAATATTCAGAATGATAACACAAAAATGGTGGAGACCGGACATAGATCTGTTTGCATCCCCAATGAACTGCCAATTACAGAAATTCTGCACAAGGAGCTACCATCCACAAGCATGGAAAGTGGATGCCCTCTCATTCACCTGGAAAAAACTACAAGTATACGCCTTCCCTCCTTTACCTGTCCTTCCAAAGGTACTCATAAAAGCCAGGCAGGAAGTGCCAAAGATTATCCTGATTTGCACCAGACTGGCCACGCCAGCACTGGTACCCAATCTTAAAGAACTTAGCATAAGAACCACCCTGGATTTTGCCTCAAATCCCACAGTTGTTGACACAGCACAACAATCAGATACTTCACAGCCAGCTAAAGACCTTAAATCTAGCTGCATGGAAAATTCCTTAGCCAAGCAAGCATTGCCTCTCTCAAAAGCTGTTATGGATGTCATTCTGGAGGCCAGAAGGCCTAGCACCAGGAAAGCCTACTTGGATAAATGGAAGAGATTCTGTGCCTGGAACCAAGCGCACAGCCTTAACCCTCTGGTCCCAAACATTCCTCAGAGATGCTGGACAAGGGTCTCTCCTCATCCATCAAGATCCACGCCTCAGCCATTTCTGCTCATTACAACACGGATCCACCATTTTTTTCTAATCCTTTGCTCAAACAGTACCTCAGAGGGGCTAAAAACATGGGACCGCCCCGTAGAGCACCTACACCAACTTGGGACCTCAACTTTGTGTTGGAAAAATTAACTTTACCTCCTTTTGAGCCAGCTAACACAGCAGAATTAAAATACATCTCTTGGAAGACTGCTCTGCTACTGGCAATAACATCAGCACGAAGAGTTTCAGAATTACAGGCACTAATGGCAGTGGAACCTTTCCTCATCTTCCACCAGGACAGGGTGTCTTTAAGAACTAACCCTACATTCATGCCAAAGGTGGTATCAAGTGTGGCTGTAAACCAAACTATTCACTTGCCAACTTTTTATCCAAAATCACAGAACAAAGGGGAGAGACTACTACATTCTTTGGGCATTCACAGGCAGTTACGCTTCTATTTTGACAAAACCAAAGCTCTCAGAAAATCAGAGCAATTATTGGTAGCATACGCTGCAGGAGCACAGGGAAAAGCCATTTCAAAGCAGACTATTTCAAAATGCATAGCACACTGTATACATTTCTGCTATACCCACCATGGGAAACCTGTACCTAGCAGCATTAGATCTCACTCCACCAGGGCAACAGCCACTTCAGCTGCCTACCTCAGAGGAGTGCCTACCAAGGGTATTTTGGAAGCAGCGACATGGAGTTCTGTTCATACCTTCACCAAACATTACCATTTGCCTTTATACTCCAAGTCCAGAGCTGGCTGGCTTTGCCACTGCTGTGCTGCAGGGCCTTATAGCCACCCCTAATGCCTTATAGATCCAGCCTCCCTACCTCAGCTTTGGGATTCTACCCAAGTGTAATGACTGCAGCAGTGTAACAGAATGAATATAGTACAGTTTTGTACCTACCATAAATGTAGATGTTCGAGTGTAAACACTGCTGCTGTCCAGGTTACTCTCCCTCCTTCCCCTCTTACTTTCTGGTACATACCTAGGTCATCTACCCTTTATTATCTAGGGGGAGTATTTACTGGTAATTAAAATGGTTGTTTGCTTTTCTTTTATATATTTTACTAGCAATTTGAATTGCATACCTATTTGGGGGCACCTGACATCTGGGGCAAAAAAAACTGAAGAAAATGGTGTTGGCTGCATCTTACATACCCCTGCCGCACTGATGTCAGGGAAGAGGCAACAGCAACCAACGCCAGACCAAGACTTTGGAACTCAGGCCGACTGGGGAACCGCCTGACGGCAGGATAACCCAAGTGTAATGACTGCAGCAGTGTTTACACTCGAACATCTACATTTATGGTAGGTACAAAACTGTACTTCATAAGTATTATTGGATTGCTTAAACAGAAAATTATGTTGTTTCCTGATTGTGCTGAAAATAAGGATTTAATGCATTCTGCTGAACAAGTTGGTAAACATACATAGCAATGTGGTTTTGATTCACTAGAAGCATCTTGCAAAGCTGTGTTAACTGGGTCTGTAATTAGAAGGTATGCTTGGCTTAAAGAGCAATCCTTGCCAGATCATTTTAAAGCAAAATTACTGGATGCTCCCTTAAATCAGGACCGCCTGTTTGGCAACAGGGCAGAAGTTGTTCTTAAAAAGATGGAGGAAAAAGCTAAATCTATGCAAAATGTTAAAGATTTTTTTACAAGTATAACCTCCAATATTTAGTAGGCATTGGCCTTCTAAGAATTGGTCCTTTCCTGCCACTTCCAGACCTTTTCAGTCCAAATCCAGATCCAGCAGAGCACCCAGGCTTCAGTCCCAGGGGACGCACTGGACTAAGCAGTGGGGGTGGCCTCCACTTCCAATTCTGGGAGTAATAAAACTCCCCCATGGTAAACTGTCTCTATGACTTATTTTTAAGACTTCCAAGCACTTCCCGACTGACTGCCCCTTTTGGGGGGGGGGGGGGGATTGAACTTCATGCAAAGAACTGGGGACTCATTACCCAGGACAAATGGGTTTTAATTAGTGTCCCAAGGATACAGATTTCACTTCCACACATTACCAACTCCAAGCGGTTGGCCAGATATACCTCCAAATCAGTGGGCAGAGGCCCAAAAGCTAGTACTCTCTCTCAAGCATAGGGGCTATTCAGTTGGTACCAGAAGAAGAAAAGGGACAAGGTTTCTACTCAAGATTTTTACCGGTACCCAGAAAAGACAATTCATGACGTCCTATCCTGGACATGTCTACTCTAAACACCTTTTTGGTGATTCCAAAATTCAAGATGCTGACTCTTCACCAGTTGCTTCCTATGCTAAGCAAAGATGCCTGGTTGGCAACACTAAATTTAAAGGAAGCATACTTGCACATCCCAATCAAGGAATCTTGCAGAAGATACCTACACTTCAAAGCAGGCTACATGCACTATCAGTTTTCTACACTGCCCTTTGGCTTACAACTGCGCCCAGGGTATTCACAAAGTGCCTAGCTACAGTCATTGCATTTTGCAGGCAAAGAAATATTCAGATATACCAATACGTGGATGATTGTCTAATTCAGGCAAAAAAACAGAACATATTTTTGAATCATCTGGCTTTTGTACAAAGGGTGCTAACTTGTCTGGGGTACACCATAAGCGAAAAGAAATCACACCTGATACCCTGTCAACAAATTATATTCCTGGGAGCAATGAATACAACTTTCCAGATGGCTTTTCTCATGCCAGAGAAACAAATTTACTTCACAACCTACTTCAAACAAGTGGCCACAAAAACCCTGCTATCTGCAAGGCAAATACTACAAGCCTTGGGGTTCATGGCCTCCTGCATTCTTCTAATTCCATATGCAAAAAACTACAATGGTGTCAACATTCTCAGGGTCTAGAAGCAATGATTCCTATCATTCCTTGTCTATGCCTAGAGTCCCTTTGGTGGGCAGAGGTCTGCCACCAAAACAAGGGACTACCATCCGCACTAACCCCTGCCGCCCAAACCCTAACAGACACATCAGACTATACATGGGGGGGGGGGGGCGCACCTGGCAGGGAAGTGCATTCAGGGCAAATGGAACCCAATTCAAATGCACCTTCACATCAATCATAAAGAAATGTTAGCTGTACAGAATGCCCTGACAGCCTTCAAAGACCACATTCTTCCAGGACAATTAATGGTAAAGACGGACAACACCACTGTTATGCGGTACATAAACAAGCAGGGGGGGTACACATTCTTACCCCCTCTGCAGACTAGCCATGGCATTGTGGAACACCGCCTTGAGCTACAAAGTGCATCTACAAGCTCAATTCCTGCCAGGAAAACTACACTGGCAGACGGACTAAGCAGAAACCTCATGGACCCACACGAGTGGAAACTGGAACCAAGGATTTTCAACATGTTGACAAGCAAATGGGGGAGCCCAGATATATTCCTATTTGCCTACCCCCATAACTATCATTTGGGAAAATTTTGTGCAAGGGCTTCCCACAGACAAGCTTGGCAGGTGGATGCTTGTCCTTCAGCTGGAAAAACCTATCAGTTTATGCCTTTCCTCCTCTGCCTCTGCTCTCCAAAGTACTACTAAAGATCAAACAAGACAAACCAAGGATGATTTTGATTGCATCAGCCTGGCCATGCCAACACTGTGACCCCCTCCTGCGCAGTGTGTCACTGTTGGCCCCATGGCACCTGCCTCAGACTCCTGCTGTGCCATCTCAGCAGGAGAACCAGATTCCACACCCTCCGCTTCAAACACTGAACCTAGCAGCCTGCCTAATTACCTGAGCTCTCCTTTACCATCCCTCAGTAAACCAGTGATGGATGTCATTTTAGAGGCAAGGGGGCCTAGTTCTAGAAAATCTTATGCTGAAAAATGCAAAAGATTCTGTGCCTGGAACCAATCTCAAGGGATGAGCACAGCAGTGCCCAATTTACCTCAGATTTTACAATACTTAACTGAGATGA
This sequence comes from Protopterus annectens, assembly GCF_019279795.1. Classification (NCBI taxonomy): domain Eukaryota; kingdom Metazoa; phylum Chordata; order Ceratodontiformes; family Protopteridae; genus Protopterus; species Protopterus annectens. The sequence goes on along the minus strand of NC_056737.1, from coordinate 313,094,085 downwards.
TTCACAAGAGCCTGTCTTTGTCCTCAATAAACATTCATGCCTCAGCCATTTCAGCTCATTATAACACAGAACCTCCCCTCTTCTCTCATCCACTGCTCAAGCAGTTCCTCAGAGGAGCCAAACATTTAAGACTACCCAGGAGAGCTCCATCTCCAGCCTGGAACCTTAACTTTGTATTGGAGAAACTCACCCTTCCTCCTTTTGAGCCAGCTGCTACTGCAGATTTAAAATTCCTTTCTTGGAAAACAGTTTCCCTTTTAGCCATCACTTCAGCAAGAAGGGTATCTGAATTACAGGCCCTTATGGCAGTGGAGCCTTTCATCATCTTTCATGCAGACAGAGTGTCCCTCAGGACCAATCCCTCTTTCATGCCAAAGGTAGTATCCAGTGTGGCCTTTAATCAGTCCATTCATTTGCCAACCTTCTTTCCTAATCCACAGAACAAAGGGGAATGGATACTGCACTCCTTAATGTGCACAGACAACTTAGATTCTACTTGGACAGGACTAATCCTCAAAGAAAATCTGAACAACTGCTGGTGGCAATTGCTGCAGGGACAGAGGGGAAGGCTGTTTCAAAGCAAAACATTCCCAAATGGATAGGCCATTGCATTCTTTTCTGCTATAAGCACCATGGAAAACCTGTCCCACAGGGGATCAAACCCCTCTCAACCAGGGCTGCATCTACCTCTACAGCCTTTCTCAGAGGCGTACCTACCAGGGACATCCTAGAAGCTGCTACTTTGAGTTCTGTACATACTTTCACCAAGCATTACCATTTGCCAATTTTCTCTAAATCCAGAGTTGGCTTTGCCACTGCAGTTTTGCAGGGCCTTATAGCTGGTCCTAATGCTATCTAAATTCCTCCTCCCATCCTTAGCTTTTGGAATCTACCCAAATGTAATGACTGCAACAGTGAAACACGAAGAACATAGTACAGTTGTGTACACTTACCATAAATGTAGATGTTCGAGTATATTCACTGTTGCAGCCCTGGTTACCCTCCCTCCAGCCCCCTGACATTTTTTGACTATACCTAGTCTTCTTTTCAATGCTTAAAAGCTTTTTGGTGTGTTTGCTTTTTTGTTTGAGGTATAACCTTGTATATTTATAGATTTAATTGCTTCTCAGTAGGGGGGCACCTGACATCTGGGGCAAGAAAAACTGATGTAATGATGTCGGCTGCATGTTTTATACCCCTGACAACCTGACTTCACAGAAGAAGAGACGGCAACTGATGTAAGACCCAAGACTTTGTTAATCAGGCCGACTGAGGGCTACTGCAAGCAGATAACCCAAATGTAATGACTGCAACAGTGAATACACTCGGAACATCTACATTTATGGTAAGTGTACACAACTGTACTTTCTCAGTGATTCAGGGGTGTTTCCTTGTAGCATTATTACTTGTGCATTACTATTGTAAATATAGATCACTTTGGTCTTTTTTTCTTTGTGCCAACCCATTAACATTCCAGACTAATCACTCAATTTGTGCTATAGTTAATCTTGTATTTTATTTTATTGTACTTAATTCTTTGTGTTTCTTTTACAAAGTCTTTATTTCACAGTCTGATTCTGTCAAGTTTTGCATCACTTTACATACTTTTGTGGAATATTGTCCCAACTGAACCTGATCTCCTATTGGAACACCCAATCCCATCACCCAAGAAATAAACAGCACATTTTTCTCAAAACATTAGAGATGACACTGTGTAAAGCTTCTTCGAGTTCTAATCAGACTCAAATCCTGATTTACTCCTTTTGGGCTGTGGAATACCTATTATACATCACTCATCTGTTATTTTATCCACCTGCAGCATTTTATTTCTGAAGCTGTCCCTCTTTCTTTGTGTTGCTGGATAGCAAGGCTATCTGCATTTTTTTATTTTGTATAATCATTTCTACATGTTGTTCATTCCTGTTGCCAGTGCAGTGCACATTTTAACACTTCAGTTTAACTTTAATTGGGTATGTCAACACCTGTAGCTTAATTTCAGAAAGTCAAACTTAGACAGCAGTGGGTACCATTCCAAATTTCTCAATATTTTTGCACTTTGTGCTCCTACTTCCTTATTGTGCTAAAAAGAATGAACAGTCCAGCATTTGAATACAGTTACTCCAACTGTTTTTTTTCTCAAGTAGTACATCTTAGCGTACTGTAAAGGCTTGGCTTTAAGTAAACAAATGTTGCACCATGAAAAAGCTTGCTATTGGTTCTAAGAGGCTGACGTCAGGACTAACTTGCGGCAGTTTACTCTTGTGTTCCCTCTCCCAAACTTACATCACCACACCAGTATTTGCGTTCTCCTTCAAAATAAGCAGGGAGGTATCCATTCTGTGATGTCACAGCTGCAAAGTCTCTTCCCTAAAACAGCTGTGTAATATTAAGAACTTCTGTTTTGTTTTGTCCAGGTTTTATTTCCCTAATTCCTGAAGTGATCACCTCTCTATCTATCCAGTGACACTCCCACCAATGGTCCAAAACCCATTACTACAAAGACTGTCACAAACTGTCTAATTTCAACCCCAACACCTTTAATCAAATACTCTCTGCTATTAATTAGTCCTTCCTTCATAATCTGTCCCTAGAAGAAGCTGTCCTAAAATTCAATACCATTTTTTTAAATACTCTAAACTCCTTAGCACCAGTCAGGAGAATTCAAATTAAATTTAACTTTGTAACCTGGATAACTTAAGACACTTGCTCCCTAATACAAAGGAGAGAGAGTGCCTGGAAAAACTGGGGTAAACACAAATCCCCATCCAGTTTTCTGCGCTACAGAGAACTATGCAACTTAACAAAAAACAACCTCAATAAAAAGTTTCTGTCTAAACCCACAAATACACCCCCACTCTAACCCCAAGAAATTTTGGAATACTGTCAATAAATTGCTATACCCAGTCAAACCCTCTGCATGTAATCCCTCCCCTAATAGCTCTACCTTACAAACTGCTTCACTTCTTAACACTTTCTTCATAGACTCCATTCAGAAATTTACTAAAACAGACACAAATAACTACCCCTAGATTTCTGCCCCACCAGCACCCACTCAACCTCCTTTATACTGAAAGCTATCCCCGCTGCTTATATCAGATCTCTGTTCAGTAAACTCAAACCTTGTTCCCCTTCCGCCGATAACTTACCTACTCTCTACCTTAAACTCACAGCAAAACCTATTGCTTATCCAATCTCCATATTAATCAACCGATCAATCCAAGAAAGCATAGTCCCTGGGGTCTATATTAGGACGCTGAAAGTTCAAAAGAGCGAATGCTCTTTCATCGACTGCAGATAAGCAAAACCACAGAATGTCAAATGGCTGGAACAGCTATTTTTTTTTTCCTCAGGGAAAAAAAAATCGCTGGGTCATTGTCGGGACTTTGCCATTTCCTCCATTGTGGTGCGATCTCTGAGTTGGTATATTTAAGTAGGGGAGGTGTGGGGGTGAAGCACCCCACTTTATTTTGTCTGTGGATTTGTTTTTTCTTTGTTTTTATTTTTTGGAGCAGTGATTTTTTTTAATTTACCTGGGAAAAAATCCCTGTTCCATATGTTCGACATTGTGTGGTTTTGGTTATTTGGTGTTGATGTAAGAGTGTTCGCTCTTTTGAAGTTCTGAAGTTTTGATATAGACCTTACTCCCTGATATCTAGAAAAAGTTCTATGTCATTCCTCTTCATAAAGGTGGTAACTCTACTGACCCTTTTAACCTCAGAACTATTGCTATTTTGTCTCCCCTTGCAAAGATTCTCATGAAATGTATTCATAAACAGCTCCCTTTTTTTCCAAACACCTTTATTGAATTATCACGTGTGACATAGGAAAATTTGCATTCATATAAAAGTAATCAAACTATATTAATGTAACAAGCAATGTTCATCGTGTTACCCTGCTGCAGCCATCACACTTGGGTTATCCTGCCATCAGGCGGTCCCGCAGTCGGCCCGAATTCCAAAGTCTTGGTCCGGCGTCGGTTGCTGTCGCTTCTTCCCTGACGTCAGTGCGCCAAGGGTATACAAGAGGCATCCAACGCCATTTTCTCCAGTCTTTCTTGCCGCGCGGTGCCCGAAGCAGAAGCAGTTCGCAAGTGCCTGTCAGCCGACACCTGAGATTTTCGATTTGAATTTCAGTCCGAAGTCTTCAATAAAGCTAAGTACCCCATTGGGGAACATTTTCTTGCCTCAGTCCGATGTCAGAAAAAGTTAACAATTGCATTTCTTGTGGGAAGCAAATACCTCATAAGGACTTCCATTCCTATTGTAGTCCTTGCCTAGGCCCGCACCACGATGTCACAGGTTGTCGGTTTTGCGCTAGGTCTAATAAACCCACTATCAAACACTGTTTTGACTTCGCACAGCATTACTTTGGTAGGAAATTTAATTATATCATGCCGTCGGAGCAGCCGACGACCGCAATTCATAAAAAACGCAAGGATAAGGACAGGCAGCCGAGGAATAAGCCAGATCCCAAGGCCTCGGCTGGGCCTGTCGCCGGTTCTCCTGTTTTCAGTGAGGCACCTAAGCAGCCCCTGACGACCGCAGAACTGGAACCCCAGACAGCTGCAGACTCCCAAGTGGAGTCTACTAGTCCGACGCAGCCATCTACCGACACCAGAGCAGAATTAGACACCGGTGCAGAGGAAACACCTTTGGTTGCAGAAGGTGTCTTCAGACCGACTACACTCACCATTAAATCTTATGCTAAGCTTAAAACTCCTTTAAAACCTAAGAAAACTGTTCATCAGTCGGTCAAGGCCCCATGCCTAAGAAACAGATGCTTAAGATGGCTGAAGATTTAATTACCCTTATCAGGGGTTCCCATCCCCCCCCCCCGATAAAAGACCAAGACCAGAGGAGGATTATGCATCCTCTGACCAGGTTTCTCTCTCCTCAGACTCTTCTGAGGAACAGGGTTACACTTTTCCACCTTATGAGGATTCTGATGCTGAAGACTCTTTTCCCTCAGCATCTCCCCCTGAAGACTACTCCTTTGGGGAAACATTACATACCATGAGTGAACATTTCCACTGGGAAGGCCAGGATTACTCAGATTCTAAGAAAAGGCTCCTAGGGTTCCTTTTATTACCCCAGCACAGACCTCTTGCTGTCCCTCCTGTTTTAGATATTGTGGATAATGTCTACTTGGAGTCTAGTTTAAATCCAGATTCTCTACCTCCTGCTCCAGCCAAACCAGACAGATACTACAGAGTACCTGACTCACACAAATTCCTTCATAAAAGCCCTGTAGCTGACCCAGAAACTATTTCCCAGGGTCCTAAGGGAGCAAAAGCTTCTATGGCTAAAAATCCTGTGCCCTCTGAAAGAGATTCCAGAGCCTTAGATAGATGGGGAAAGAAAATATACACCTCAGCAACTCTGGCTATGAGAGCATTAAATTGCCAGTTTCACATGTTGAAATATCACCAATTCCTGATGTCTCAGTTAAAACAAAAAATGAGCACACATTCAGAACAGCCTGAATTCAAGGAAATGCAGGATCTGTTGCATGCAGCTGAACAGGTGGGCAAGCATACTTTACAATGCGGATTTGATTCATTGGAAGCTTCCTGTAGAGCAGCTGTTACTGGCTCTGTCATACGTAGACATGCTTGGTTAAAAGAGCAAACCCTCCCTGACCATGTTAAAGCAAAATTATTAGATGCACCTTTACAATAGGATGTATTTTTTGGTGTCAAAGCAGAAGAGGTTTTAAAGAAAATGGAGGATAAGGCAAAATCTATGCAAACAGTCAAGGATTTCTTGCAGGTACAACCCCCTCGATTCAGCAGAAATTGGCCAACAAAAAACTGGTCCTTTCCAGCTTCAGACAGATCACAGAGGGGCAAATACAGATGCCCAAGGGGCAGAGGTCAGTCACCAGGCCCTTACAAACCTCGCCAGTGGGGTTCTGCTACCCAGAAAGGAGGAGAAGACAGGCCCCAAGCTAGCAGAAGGCAGACACAATGACTCTATCCTCAAACTACCAAGCAAATCTCTCCTGGCAACACCCTTGGGAGGAAAACTAGCATTTTTTGCAGACAACTGGCACATCATCACAAAAGACAAATGGGTCCTAAACATTGTCTCTCAAGGATACAGATTCCACTTTCATACCTTACCAAGGATCAAAGGAATGCCAAACCTGCCACCAAATCAATGGGCAGAGGCACAAAAACAAATTACAGCTCTCATGAACATGAGAGCCATTCAACAGGTACCTACACAAGAGCAAGGACAAGGATTTTACTCAAGACTCTTCCTTGTCCCAAGAAAGGACAAAGCATGGAGACCCTTTCTGGATCTTTCAATTCTGAACACCTATCTGCAAGTACCAAAATTCAAGATGCTAACACTACAGCAGCTTCTTCCCATGTTGGGCAAGAATGCTTGGCTAGTCACTTTGGACCTCAAGGAGGCATACCTGCATGTCCCTATCAGACAAAATTGCAGAAGATACCTCTGCTTCATTGCAGGTTCAATGCATTATCAATTCTCTGCACTGCCCTTTGGATTATCTACTGCGCCCAGGGTCTTCACAAAGTGCCTGGCACCAGTAATTGCATACTGCAGACAAAGAGGAATTCAAATATACCCATACCTGGACGACTGTCTTATTCAAGCAGAAATCAAGGACATTCTTTTACAGCATCTGGCATTTGTCAAACACCTTCTAAGTTGCCTAGGGTACACAGTAAACAAAAATAAATCAAAACTAGTGCCCTCACAAAACGTAATATTCCTGGGTGCCAGCTTAAATACAATGGTCCAGATGGCTTATCTCACGCCAGACAAACAATGACAGCTGTTTCAATATTTCAAAATAATGGCAACAAAGACCCAACTCCCTGCAAGAAAAAGTCTGCAGGCCTTGGGATTCATGGCATCTTGCATACTACTAATACCATTTGCAAAACTGCATATGAGGAAATTACAATGGTACCTGAAAAGTGTATCGACTCAGCACAGCCACAGCTTGGAAACAATGATACCACTCATTCCCTGCCTTCAACAGGAGTTTCTATGGTGGGCACAGGCATGTCACCTCAACAAGGGTCAGCCTTTCACCTTACCCACAGCCAGGCAAACTATGACAACAGATGCATCGGACTATGCCTGGGGAGCACACATGGCAGGACAGTGCATTCAGGGCAAATGGACTACAGATCAGAGACACCTGCATATCAATCAAAAAGAAATACTAGCAGTGCAGAATGCCCTAACAGCTTTCAAGGACCTTCTACACCCAGGACAACTACTAATAAGGACAGACACCACAGTTATGTGGTACATAAACAAGCAAGGGGGCACACATTCCTACCCTCTATGCAGGCAAGCAATGACCTTGTGGAACACTGCACTGTCTTACCAGGTTCAATTACAAGCACAATTCCTGCCAGGAAAGAAAAACACATTGACAGACGACCTAAGCAGGAAACATCATGGATCCACACGAATGGAAATTAGATCCACAAGTATTTGCAATGATAGCTCAAAAATGGGACGCCCAGACATAGATCTGTTTGCAAGCCCCCACAACCACCAACTTCAAAAATTTTGCACAAGGACCTTCCATCCACTAGCTTGGAAAGTGGACACCCTCTCATTCAGTTGGAAAACATTAACAGTGTATGCCTTCCCTCCACTGCCTCTTCTAGCAAAGGTACTGCTGGAAGTCAGATTAGAGAGGCCACAAATGATTCTCGTTGCACCAGACTGGTCACGCCAGCATTGGTATCCAATTTTAAGGAACATGGCCCAGGGCCCACCATGGATTTTGCCACAAATTCCTCACCTGCTCACCCAGCGAGACAATCTGATTCTACACAGCCAGCTCAAGACTTTAAACCTGGCTGCATGGCAAATTACCTAAACAATCAGCCAACACCTTTATCCAAAGCTGTTATGGATGTCATTCTGGAGGCCAGGAGGCCCAGCATCAGGAAAACCTATTCAGACAAATGGAAAAGATTTTGCGCCTGGAACCAGGCTAAAGGCCTAAATCCCCTGGAGCCGAATATCCCTCAGATTCTACAATATTTAACTGAGATGTTACACAAAGGACTTTCCTTTTCATCTATTAAGATCCACGCCTCAGCAATTTCAGCTCATTACCGCATGGATCCTCCTTTATTTTCACATCCACTCCTAAGACAGTACCTCAGAGGGGCTAAGAACTTAAGACCGCCAAGGAGAGCTCCAACACCTACTTGGGATCTCAACTTTGTCCTGGAAAAACTTACACTGCCGCCCTTTGAACCAGCTTTTTCAGCTGATTTAAAATTTCTTTCATGGAAAACTGTCCTACTACTAGCAATAACCTCAGCTAGAAGAGTCTCAGAGCTACAGGCACTAATGGCAGTGGAACCTTTCCTCATTTTTCATCAAGACAGAGTTTCTCTATGAACTAATCCTTCCTTTATGCCAAAGGTGGTATCCAGTGTGGCCCTAAACCAAACCATTCACTTGCCCACCTTCTTCCCAAATCCCCAGAACAAAGGAGAAAGACTCCTGCACTCTTTGGACATTCACAGGCAATTACATTACTACTTGGATAAAACTAAGGCTTTCAGAAAAACTGACCAACTCTTTGTAGCCTATGCTACAGGATCACACGGGAAAGCTATCTCAAAACAAACCATTTCTAAATGTATAGGACATTGCATACGTTTCTGCTACACACATCATGGGAAACCAGTACCTGCTAACATTAGGTCCCACTCCACCAGGGCTTCAGCTACATCAGCAGCCTTTCTCAGGGGAGTGCCAACCAAGGATATTCTGGAAGCTGCTACTTGCAGTGCACACCTTCACCAAACACTATCACTTGCCTCTTTACTCTAAGACTAGAGCTGGTTTTGCCACTGCAGTTTTGCAGGGCCTACTAGTTTCTTCTAACCCTGTTTGACTCCACCTCCCCTCCTTAGCTTTGGGATTCAACCCAAGTGTGATGACTGCAGCAGGGTAACACGATGAACATAGTACAGTTTTGTACCTACCATAAATGTAGATGTTAGTGTTCTCCCTGCTGCAGTCTAGGTTACCTTCCCTCTATCCCCTCTGAACTTGCTGAACTTATCTCTTCCACTTTATCCTATACTACTATACTACCTCTGTGGTGTATTTGCTTGTACCCAAGGGTTTTGCTTTATTATAGCTATATATATATATATATATATATATATATATATATATATATATATATAGCCTACCTATTGGGGGAACCTGACATCTGGAACAAGAAAAACTGAAGAAAATGGCGTTGGATGCCTCTTATATACCCTTGGCGCACTGACGTCGGAAAAGAAGCGACAGCAACTGATGCCGGACCAAGACTTTGGAATTTGGGCTGACTGCGGGACCGCCTGACGGCAGGATAACCCAAGTGTGATGACTGCAGCAAGGTGAACACTCGAACATCTACATTTATGGTAGGTACAAAACTGTACTTTATACTTCACATATATTGCTAAATGTCATACAACCTAAGCAATATTACATAAATTATTTAATTCCTGCCTTTTTTTAAACAAAAAACATCTTTATTAAACCACCACTTCCTGCATAGGCAGTCATACATTTATATAAATGAAAACAAACCACACAGACACAATCCTAGTTGCAAGCATTTTAGTTCACAAGCCATCCTGACACACTTCCAGTTGCAAACATTATACATCACTAATAATTTACCCAATTTTTCTCACTCAAACATTGCATAGCTCATTTAAGTTCTACCACCTTTTAAACCTCATCCCTCCCTTTTATGTATTGTTCCCACAATTCCAATTTTTTCTTATGTAAGTTTGCTGCTGCCCCTTTCTAAAGATCTCAGTTCCAGTAGTTTTATTTCTGTTACTATATTTGCTACTTCCAGTACAGTTGGTTTAGATTTTGATTTCCATTTCCTAATAATTGCTTTTTTAGCAGCAACCATTATTGGACATAATAAGGCCTTACCATGTAAAGGAAATTCCAGTTCTATACCATAGCTCAGAAAATTGATCTCCCTCATCAGACCAGTCGGCCCACCCAGCATCTCCAACAGTACATCCCACAGGAATCCTTAAGGTCCGCCAACTCACTGCACTCCCAGAAAATATTATCCCAATTACCTTTTTTTTTCCTCTTCACATCTCCAACATTTGCTGTCTGCCTTAGGAAAAATTCTTTGGAGTCTACTTGGAGTATAAAAACATCTATGTAAACATTTCCAGGCAAAAATCCTAAAAATTCTAGATTTTGTTGCACATTTGGGAGACATACATATATCCCCATTGTCTCTTGGTGAATTGTTTATCCATTCTCTCTTTCCACTCCTTCCTAACCTCCTCTGATTGATTCTTATATTGTGCAATATGTTAGATTCTCTACTAATTATTCCTTTTTAATGGCAGCTTCTGGTCTAGGTGTTATTAAAAACTCTACCAGTGCTGGTCTTTTGTTTAGAACCCCCCTATTACTTTCTCTTTGCCTATATACCAATATCATTCCCTGATAGGGAAGGCAGTGTCTAACCTGCAGTCCTAATAAATTATTGGCGTCTTCCCATTTTGTCATTTTTTTCCCTCTCTAGTTATTTGCTCCCAGTACCTTGGTTTCTATTGCCAGTTTTCTCCAATAAATTCCAGCCCCCTCTTGCCTCTTGTCTGTATCCCTAATTGCAGTCATCCCCATCAACAGAATCTCCTTTCTCCGTTCCCATGTTGGTTTAGTTCTTAGAATACTTTCTGCTGCTTTATATATATAATATTCTGTATGTTTATTGTTATTCTCCTTAAAGGCCTACATCCAAAATCCCAGTCTCCCCATGCTTCTTGAGCTTCCCCCCCTGTTTCATCATCATTCCTTTCCACTTTAAATGATAGCTTTCTCCTTGTGCTATGTGTAGGAGTCTGAACTGTGTAGCTCGAAAATATCCCTTTAAATTGGGTAATCCCAATCCACCCTGTTCTACTGGTAGAATCATCTTATCCCACTTGTCTCTTGCCATCTCCCCCTCCCTGATAAAGCTCTTCAGCTCTTTATTAATTGCTACCCACAATTTCTCCTCTGGTTGATAAAAATATGCCTGACCTGTGTATAAGACTAAAGGGACTAAAAACATTTAACTGCTTGTATCTTACTATCCATATCCATATAAAAAGCTTCCATTTTCTTAGTTTTTGTATTATCTTTTGTTCGGTATCTTCCCACAAATCCTTAGCTGCCACATTAGAATCATTTTTAATCCATACGCCTAAATACTTCAGTGTATCATGTCCCCATAAATATGGGTATTCCTGAACAAGTTCATGTGTGGGTACATAATTTACCGCTATTGGCTTTGTTTTAGCTTCATTAATGTTGTATCCCGAAAAGATCTGAAAATCACTCCAAATGTTCCACAACACTGTAATGTCTTTTTATGGCTTTGTCAGGTATAAAATAATATCATCTGCACATAAAGCCAGCTTTTCTTGACTACCATACCAGTTATATAGTTGAATTTCTGAGTCCTTTACGTTTTGCCAAAGTTTCCAAATAATAAAGGGGAAAGCAGACACCCCTGCCTGCTTCCTCTGCTCAAGCAGAAATTATCAGAGAGGACTCCACCCACTTTAATTTTTGCCTCTGATCCCTTATATATCCTCCTAATCACCCTTATAATTTTTTCAGGAAATGCAAATGCTTCCATTGCCCTGCTCATACAGTCCCAGCTTACTCTGTCACATGCTTTGTCTGCATCAAGACCCACCAATAACAATGGTATTTTCTTACATTCTGCTTCCCTCTGGACGATCAGTGTTTTGTTAATGTTGTCAAATGTTTGCCTCCCCACTACAAAACCATATTGATCCATATCTATCAGTTTTGGCATTACTTTTTGCCATTCCTTTAGCCATTATGGACAGGAACACTTTATAATCATGGTTTAGGATTGAAATGGGCCTGTATGAAGCTGGATCTGATGGATCTTTACCCTCTTTAGATTATAGCTGCCACTGCTTTCTTCCATGACACTAGTATGTCTTCTCCTCTTAAGTTACTGTTAAACAAAACCTTCCAGATCTTTATCAGTTTTGTTTCCTGCTAGCTTCCAAACATCCCCAGGAATGCCATCTATTCTTGGGGACTTTCCTGTGGATTGGTTATACATCACAATTTTGATCTCATCTCCTCCTATCCTAACCATTAGTAATTGATCCTCATCTACCTCTAACCTTGGCATATTTAATTCTTCCATAAGCTTTTCTATTTTTATCTTTTCTTGATTTTCATATTTCTCTGCTTTATAGAGACTCTCATAGAATTTCCAAAGTATTTCTAATACCTCTACAGGAATTCTTATTACCTGCCTTGTTATAGGCTCCCTAAGTTGGGTGACGGCTCTTTCTACTTTCTGCTGCCTGAATCATTGTGCTAAAAGTTTTTGTGCTCTAGTGTTATCAGAAAACAGTTGCTTAACAGCAGTCTTTCTAAGCTTGTGGATATTATCGAGGTAATCCCTTATTTTTTTTGCCTAGCATTCTGCAGTTGATACTCCTCTTGTTCTGTGAGATTCCCCCTATTCTATAGTACGTCATCATTTGTCAGTCCCTCTAAATAGTTACTTCTTGACCATAGCTCACTATCTTTTAGTTCCACTCTATTTCTAAACTCCACGTTAATTTTATCCCACTCCCTAGCTATACTTTCAGAGGAAATTTCTGTCCTAACAGCTCCTGAATAATCTCCACTACCAGTTCCTTAAATTCCTCTTGTTTCAAAAGATAGGTGGGAAAGCGCCAATGTCTCATTTTTATTTCATTACCTGGTGCTTTTATTTTAGCTATTAGTGGTGCGCGATCTGAAATAGTTATTGGGTGAATGTCAAGACCTTCAGTTAAATGCACACGTTCCTGTGAAATGTAAACTCTGTCTAGCCTAGTTTTTATATCTTGGGGGATAATATGTAAATTCACTCCGAACTACTGTTACTGAATTCACATTTTCTGTGCCAAATATTTTCATAAACTTCTTCAAAAATCTACCCTCCTTTGTTATACTTTTCCTTCTGGGTCCCCAGATACATGTTTACTGCTGCAAATCAAATTCCAGTCCCCACCTATGAGTAATATTCCTTGCTGAAAAATGATTATTTCTCTCATAATTTTCTTAAGCTCCATTATAGCAGTTTTAGGTGGAATGTAAATACATGCCTAGTGTAATCCTCCCCCCTTGCCAGTAGCCCCTTAGCACTACAAATATGCCACTATTATCTTTCTTATCTTCTGTCGCTGTTGGAGCTCCTCTTGCATTTAATATAAGTACTTCTCTTTTTCTTTGTCCCAGGTATTCCAAGGAATAACCTTCCTTTATCCAATTTGCATGCTCAGTTCTTGCCAAGTGTGTCTGTTATAACATAGCTATTTGCACTCTAGATTTTTTTAATATAGTTCGCTACTCATTCTTGTTTGTATTTATCTGTTAGGCCATTTGCATTTAAAGACATTAATGAAAGCATCATTGTGTTAAAAAGTTGTTATGCCCATCTTTTATGTGTAATGCCTTTTTTGTTAAATGTCTAGCTCCAGTTTTTATGTTTCATGCATACACCGTTTGGCAGGTTGAACTTTAATACAGTTGTTTCTTGTCATATCCATTTGAGCCTATGTCGCATCTTATAGAAAGCCCTCAAACAAAAAAAAAAAAAACAGTACCCCTTAAACCTAGTAACTTAGTACTAACACACAAAACTATGTACACCTTCAAAGATTGAAGTTTTACCCTCATAATACGAACAAAAGTCCCAAACTGACAGCTACACTCCCAAACTTGAGCTAACCTAAAAGAAAGGTTATCTATGCTAAGAAGCATGGTGCAGCCTGTGCTTGTACTAAACACTGATTGGTTTTGTCTTCTCTTTGTAGCTCTCCTAGCTGGAAAACCCCCTGAATCTTTTCAGAGTACATTAACTACCTTGGGAAGAACCCTGAATGGTTTCAAAGAACATTATATATCCTAGCCAATTTCTCTTTTTCACCCAGCCAGTCACTCTACCCCAGACTATAAACAGTTTCTCTTTATTAGATTGTCTACTTGGAGACATGAGAACCAGGGCCCAGATAGAGCATTTTTACTGAGCATACATGAGTTTGCTAGAAGAAAAAGCCTCATAATATTCAGTGTTCTTTTTCATTTACATGCTCCGTCTTAAAACTTGGTACTAAATCAATCTAAGGTCTTTAATCCAGTCATTCCCTCATGCAAGAATGACAGAAAGTACATTGAGTTTGCTTTTATCATGGTTTTTAACCAGGAATGTTAAGTTGTCCATCTCGCCTTCATTCTTGCTGGATGGGTTCGGAGCCGACCTCGGCTCCGACTCGGCCACTCTAAAAGCTCGAGAGTTGGCTCCACCGGCTCGAGGCTCCCCTTATATCCCACAGTGCTAGGCGGTATTACCTCAGATCTCATTTGCCGCTACAGCTATCGAGGTGTGTTGCTTCAACCGGCTCCAGGTTAGTGTTCTAAACAGTTTAAAAAAAACTTAGAAAATCCCTTTTAAATTAGTTTTTTTACAGTATCCCCTTACCTTTAAAGGATTTTATCCCTTTTCCCGTGTTTTCTCTCTCTCCTTACCACAAGAACTTATCTGTTCTTCCCTTAGGCCTTCGGGCCCTCCCATCCCTCCTAGAGTGTGTGTGTTTTTTTTGTAGGGACTTTAAAACTATCTAAACTTATTAGTTTAAATTACTTTATTTAATCAAGAGTGTAATCGGTGTGTTTGTGTTGGGTGTGATTGCACTTGTTTTTGAAATATCCAAGGATTCGAAGGTCTCAGGCTTCAAGAAGTGTGACTCGTGCTGTCAGAAAATGTCTCTGACAGACGGTCACACTTCTTGTGTGTACTGCCTGGGACCTTTACACCTGCAGGACTCTTGTGCTGTATGCCATGGCTTCAGCCCTAGAGTCCTGCAGGAAAGAAAGAACAAGCTCATTTTACGGGGCTTGCTAAAGCCTGAGGGTCCCCCGACTGTTTCTTCGGGCAAACCTTCTAAGGCTTCTAGGTCTTCGACTCCAGCTACTGAGTCGACACCTAAGACATCGAAGTCTATTACAACATTGGCTCCGGCTGGAGCCGATGAGACTCAAACTTCTACTTCTGTGGTTCCCTCGGCTCCGGCTGGAGCAGAGGTATTGGAAATATCTGAGTCGGCTCCGATCAGACTATCGGAACCAACATCTAGGAAGAGGTCCAGGTCACCGTCCCTTGACTCCATTCATTCGGCTCCTGCATCTCCTTTGCTGTCTGAACGGAGCCATAGATCTCACTCCTCTAGGTCATCGAGGCTTTTTGATCATGACCTTCAGAGGGTAGTGAGTCGACTTCTTAAGTCCGAGTCACTGGCCCAAATGCTTCAGAGCCCGACTCATCAGTTGATGCTTAATCCTATCTCTCAAAATGTTCCTCCTCCGACTCCTTTGAGCTCGGAGCCGGGGCATTTCGGACCCGAGACTGTGGTAGCGTCGGAGCTGATACAATTGTCTTCAGCACCGTCGTCAGCTCCGATTTCTTCCTTGGAAGAATCTCGGCGCCGGACTTCCCTCGTCGGCTCCGAGGGGGTGAGTTGCATCGGACCCTTGTCCGATCCCACTCTTCCTCTCGGCGCTTCGGTGCTGGTGAGTTCGGCTCTGACATCTGCCTTGGAGCCATCGCTGTCGGTGCCGAGGGAGGTTTTCAGCTTTTCGGAGCGGGGACCTCTAGCTCTGCCTGACAGGGGTGCCTTCGAGGTCATGCGGAGTGTGTTGGAACCCGGTTCAACTCCACAGTCGGCTCCGTCCGTCCCTCCCTCTTCGGTGCCTCAAGTAATGTCTACTCACTCCCTCATCCCAGACCGCAGAGAGCCAGCTCCTCAAGAATCCCCTGTGGGGATCTCATCCTCTTCCGAGGCCTCTCCTGAATTGGCAGGGGAGCCCCCTAGGAAGAGAAAGTGCAAGAGGAAGCACATAGACTCACCTGAGTTTGTCACCTCTGACACGGATTTAGAGGATTCTGAGGGTTCCCCCCGTTCCCCTTCTGAAGATGTCTCTTTTGCAGACATTCTAGAGATCTTGAAACAGAGGGGAAATTGGCCAGCCCTTAACCCTTCGGAGGATGAATCTGTGTATCTTGAGGCGTTCGGCTCTCGCCCTTCCACCTCCTGGGTGTCCCCCCCTTTTGACCCCCTTATGCAGGTGGTAGCAAAAAAGGCTTGGACGGCTCCTGACTCTGTGGAACCCACCACCAGGAGACCTTCAAAGTTTATTACAGCACCAGCAGATAAGCAATTTTTGACTAAGGGAGTTTCTATGGATGCTATGGTGGTAGCTGCCGCCACTAAGAAGGAGCTAGCTGATCCTTCGGTGCCTGTCCATCCCCCTAACAAGGAGTCTAGGTCTATGGACAGGTACGGGAAGCGGATGTTTTCGTCAGCGACCTTTGCTATGCGTTCGCTGAACTACCTCTGTCATTTCACTCGTCTTCAAAGGGACTTGATCAAGGAAGCGAGTGAGATGTTAAAGGATCCTACAGCTGCGGGTTTTCAGGACAGGATGAACGCTCAGCTGGCTACCCTAAATTCTATAGCTAACTCCTCCATGTGCCTCCTTTCATATGCGGCTGATGGAGCGAGCAGAGCCGCAGTGACAGGTGTGGCCTTACGCCAGCATGCCTGGATGCGGCTATGCAATTTTGCGGACCCCTTTAAAACGTCTTTCACTAATTTCCCGTTTGATGGATCGTCCCTCTTTGGTCCTCAAGTGAAAGAAACCTTGACAAGGTGCGAGACGGATGGCAAAACTCTTTCTGCCGTCGGAGTCCGTTTTTCTACTCCTTCTAGGCCTTACCCCAAAGGCCAGAAAAGTGGAAAAATGTGGTTCCACAAACAATCTCAAGGGACTTTGCCTGACGCACAGAGTCGGTTCCCCTCTAGAGGCAGAGGGGGGAACAATAATGGTAGACATCGCCCTAGAGGCAGGGGGGGTCCGCAGAACCAGGGCAATCGAGAAACTTTTTCCGATAAGCCCTTCCAGCATCCCTGAGGTGTTGCCCGACTGTCCACCTTCGGAGGCAGTTGGGGGAAGATTATCACTGTACCCAGAAGCCTGGCGATCCCTAACTCAAGACAAGTGGGTACAGTCCATCATTTCCGAAGGCTATTCCATCCCGTTCTTTCGCATTCCGAATCAATCAAAAAAATCCCTTCCAGATGTTCCACCCGCTCAAAGGGATCAGGCAGCGTTGGAAATATCAAAGTTGCTTGCAAAAAGAGCCATTCAGCCAGTGCCAGCAGACCAGCAAGGATCCGGAATCTACTCCAAATTCTTTTTGGTTCCAAAGAAAACAGGGGACTGGAGACCAATTTTGGATCTCAGTATCTTGAACAAGTCTGTCAAGAAAACAAGATTTCGGATGGTCACGTTACAATCCATCTTACCCCTATTGGGAAAGGAAAACTGGATGTGCTCTATAGACCTCCAGGATGCGTACTATCATATAAAAATGAACAGACGCTCCAGGAGATTCCTCCGCTTCAGACTGGGAACCAGTCACTTTCAATTCAGAGCCCTGCCCTTTGGACTCACCACTGCCCCCCGGGTGTTTACCAAATGCATGGCAGTGGTGGCCTCTCACCTGAGACGTCAGGGATTCCAGGTGTTTCCATACTTAGACGACTGGCTCCTTACAGCTCCTACCAAGCATCTTCTTCTTCTTGCCAGAGACTACACCTTTCGCATTTTTCAAAAGTTAGGTATCTCAATAAATTGCGAAAAGTCTGTTTTGTCGCCTTGTCATGCTATTACCTTCATAGGCGCAAATCTAGACACAGTCAACATGTCTGTGAGACTCACAGACCAAAGGATAGCAGACATACACAAACTGGTCTCCCTTCTTTTCCACAGCAACAGAGTCAAAGTCAGATTAGTTCTAAAAGTACTGGGGATTATGGCGGCTGCTATCCCTCTACTTCTATTAGCCAGATTTCACATGAGAATCCTTCAATGGATGCTCTTCACACAATGGTCGTACCAACAACTTCCGATGTCCCACACCATTGTGATAATGCAAGCATGCAAGAATCATCTTCTTTGGTGGATTTCTTCCCCTCAGCTCTTCCTAGGAAGACCCTTTGTCCCTCCCCCTCCGGTTGCTACTCTGACAACGGACGCCTCCCTGATCGGGTGGGGGGGGGCATTATCAGGGCAGAACAGTCCAGGGCATATGGCAACCAGACGAACGCCACTTGCATATAAATGTTCTAGAGATGAGAGCAGTGCTTTTAGCGTTGCAAGCCCTTCAAGACTCTCTTCCCTTGGGAACAATAGCAATTCAGACGGACAACATGTCTGTAGTGTGGTATATCAACAAACAAGGCGGAACCAGGTCCTACCCTCTATGTCGAGAAGCTCTCAGACTGTGGCAATGGGCGATTTCTTCTCAGCGGTTTCTGATAGCAACGCACATCCCGGAAAGTCCAATCTCATCGCGGACAAATTGAGCAGAGCTATTCTCATGCCTCACGAGTGGTCTCTGAAAGATTCTATCTTGGAGAAAATTTTCCTCAAGTGGGGCCAGCCTTGCTGCGACCTTTTTGCTACTCCCCAAAACAGCAAGTGCAAAGATTACTTCACCCTCTTTCCTCTACCAGGCCAGCCCAGCAGAGACGCTCTAGTCCAAGTTTGGCCCCGGGGACTTCTGTATGCATTCCCTCCCTTCCCACTGATCTCTCAAGTGATACAGAAAGCTATCGCTCAGAAGGCCTTATTGATCCTCATTGCACCTTACTGGCCTCGACAGGTTTGGTTCCCCTTTCTACATCAATTTCTGTTGGAGCAACCCTGGCATCTGGACCTAGTTCCAGATCTTTTGACCCATCAGTCGGGTCAGTTACATCGCTCCCTCCCCTCTCTGAACTCACTGCTTGGTTCCTCCAATTCCAACCTTAGCCAGGCTTCCTCAAATATCTCACTCGGTTCGAGATATTTTGATAGCTTCCCATAAATCTTCCACTAGGAAGATTTATCTTAGTAAGTGGAAATGTTTCTCCTATTGGGCTCAAGGAAGGGACATAGATCCTTTCACGGCTCCCATTCAAATAGTCCTTGATTTCCTAGCCGAACTATTCCATGCAGGTTCGTCTCCATCTACTCTTAAGGTTCAATTGGCAGCTATATCTAACTTTCATGTGGGCATCTCAGATTCTGCCATCATGTCTCACAAGCTTTGCAAAGCTTTCTTGAAGGGAGTTTTTCTTCTTAAGCCTCCTATAAGAAATCCTCCTCCTTCTTGGGACCTTAATTTAGTTCTCGCGTCTTTGATTCTCCCCCCTTTTGAACCTGCAGCTTCCTGTTCAATGAAATTGCTATCCTGGAAGACCCTTTTTCTGATAGCCATTACTTCGACTAGAAGAGTCTCAGAGCTTCATGCACTCTGCAGTCGACCACCTTATCTTTTGTTTCATAAGGATAGGGTTTCCTTACGGACCAATCCATCCTTTTTACCTAAAGTAGCCTCTGCGGCAAATCTAAATCAAAACATTGACCTCCCTTTGTTTTTTTCCTAACTATTCTAACGGGTCTGAACAAAAATTACATTGGCTAGATGTTCATCGACAATTAAGGTATTATTTGGATAGGACCAAACAGATCAGGAAAACTGACCAATTGTTTGTCTCTTATGCAGAAGGCAGAAAGGGCCTTCCAGTTTCAAAGGTATCACTCTCCAGATGGCTTACATCCTTGATTTCCTTTGTGTATGAGATTAGACACCAAAAGTTGCCTAACAGACCTAAGGCTCATTCAGCTAGGGCTTTGGCTACTTCTATAGCGTTCCAAGACAGGCTGCCTATTGATACGATTTGTGCAGCAGCTACATGGGCTACTCCTCACACTTTCATTTCTCATTATAAGTTGGATTTAGCTTCTAGACATAGAGCTAACTTTGGTTCCACTGTACTCAAGAGTCTGTTCCGATAGGCCACCCGGGACAAGGTGCTAGGGACGCGGTCCCATCCAGCAAGAATGAAGGCGAGATGGACAACTTAACATATAGAAGTTATGTTCTTACCATAACGTTCCATGTTGGTTGTCTTCTTCTCGCCTTCTTTCTTGCGTCCCACCCTCCTTCCCCCTAGCCTGGACAGACCTAGAGGAGTTTGATTGTGACCTTTCTTCCTACCACCTCTATTGTATATATGTATATACTATACTATGTATATATTCCTTATCAGGTTTCAGGTCACCTTCTTCCTTTCTTTTTATAGAGGTGGGTTGTCCCTTTTCCAGTAGTTCTGGAATTATTTTTGGCTGGGCCTAGCTTACAAATGAGATCTGAGGTAATACCGCCTAGCATTGTGGGATATAAGGGGAGCCTCGAGCCGGTGGAACCAACTCTCGAGCTTTTAGAGTGGCCGAGTCGGAGCCGAGGTCGGCTCCGAACCCATCCAGCAAGAAAGAAGGCGAGAAGAAGACAATTTACATGGAACGTTATGGTAAGAACATAACTTCTATTTTTTTTACATTACAGCGCTTACATTTCTTAAAACTGAACAAGAAGAAGGGAGAAAGAAAAGAAAAAGAACAGCAGCACCTGTTTACATTCCTCATTACACTTGCAACTAACTTAAAAAAATTACTTTATAGCATGTAAAGAAAACCACATGCCACAAAATTGGTACTATTTAAGAAAAAGAATCTTTACTTGCAGTTAACTTTCTCCCTCCTCTTCCCCTCCCCAAAGCACTTTTCCAAACATTAATGACATGAAGTAGGGCATATGCTTTAGAATCCTCCACAAGTGCAACAAATTCTGAAAAAGTCCAATTGTTCCATGTTTTCTTGTTCTGTCATATTTCACAAATATAATTATTACATTGTAATCCCATATTGTTACTAATTTTATTACCGTTCATCTCCAAAATCCTTTCATTTTGAACGTACTTTTGAGTCTTCCAGTCTACTTTTGTGCTCCCTTCGTTCTCTCCAACATTTTCCATTGAAAACATTTCAAATTGTTTCATAAGGTACACTCCCTCTGTGGTCTTTATTACCAGAAGAACAAGATGCAGAATCTTCTGTTTCATGGCTTACTTTTTGTTGGACAAACTTTTGTATTTCCTCCTTAGCATATACTTCATCAAAAAATGATTTTGTTCCTCCTGGGGGAGAATACCTTGAAGACAGCTGGATACAGCACTTTGCATCTCAACATTCCCTGAAGAGGGAAATAAATATGCCCCTCTTCTGTCTGATGTACAGTGTGCAATAATTCTCTCAAACACACTGCGTCTCCCACTTTTAGTACTTTGTCCTTCTGCCACAGTTTTTTTTTTCCAGAATAAACTTTTTCTGCTGGTAGGATTGTATCTTTACTATTAAAGGTCTATGTTGCTTTGTCATCCAGGTTTGGAGCATACACACGATGTTCCCTTTCAACTAACAACTCATGCTGTAGAATACTACAGTTACTTATTTGTGCTTTCATAAAATTAATGCTGTCTGTTCCTTTTGGCTTCTCTAGTATAGCTGAAAATCTCCGGTTTACCCTGGGTGCTGTGTCCTCTAATTCTGTTTTTTGAAACATCTCTTCTTGAGCAGTCTTGTATTGTACCAGCCTTTTTTTCATTTCGACCTCTGATTTTTGCAGCTTTATCATCTCATCTGAATATCTGTTTAAAACTTCTTCCATTTTTTCCAGCCTTTTGTTGTTTGTGTTGATATACTCCATCACTGTTTTGTTTATTTTAACCAGGTCTGTGCGCAGTTGTCTTGTATCTTTCTGTAGGTTACTGGAAGTCATGTCTAAAGGTTGCATTGCTTTTTGCTGAACAGCTGCAGAGCTTTCCCAAGTCATTGTTTCGTCCTCATTTTTAGATGCAGGTGTTTTTCCAGGTCTTCTATATTTCTTTATTCCTGGCACGCAGGCAGTGCACTTACTAGCCAGTTACTGAAATTTACCCATAAAAACAAGTCTCCTGGCTTTGTCTGGTGAATTTCTGTTTTGACATTGGGAGAGCTAGAAATAAGGTGTTATTCAAAGTGCAGCCATCTTGGAAGTCCAAGGTGATGGCACCTATAAAACAGCTCCTTGATCATCTACTACAAATAAATCTCCTAACCCCTACCCAACATGGCTTTCGCCTGAACCACAGTACTGCCACAGCACTAATGTTTTTTACACACAGTATCTCTTCATCTCCGAACAACAATAAACTAGTCTCATGTCTATTCCTTGGCCTCTCAAGAGCCTTTGATACTGTCTCCCATAACCTACTTCTGTCCAAACTGTCCAACCTTAATCTCTCCAACTGTACCCTCTCCTGCTTCTCCAGCTACCTGTCCAACAGATTTCAGGCTGTGAAGTGGCTCTTTGCATGCTCCCCTTTCCTTCCAGTCCACAGTGGGTACCCCAAGGTTCCATCCTTAGACCTCTCCTATTCAACATTTTCATTAATCCTTATCAAACCTGTCCTCACTCCTCTCTAATGCAATATGCTGATGACTCTGCAGTAATTTCCACCTCTGACAATCTATCACATCTCACTTTTCTTAAAACACACTTACTAAATACCTTGATATGCTCTTTCTCTAACACACCCTAACCAAAACAGCTGCTGTTTTACCAGGGCCAGGATCCTCTTTAATTTTTTTTTCTCAAAACATCTAATTCAGAAATACTTCTGTCATAACAAGTTTCCATCGATTCCCCTGTCTAAGGTGAATTACCTTCCTTATTACCACATACATGTGCTATGTTCTTTCTTTGTGTAACTTATAATCACTGTATAATGTTAAACTGACATGTTATATTCTAGATAGTTGTCTTACCTTTTATTGCTATATGTCTACCATGTGTCATAAAAAAATGTGTATTATTGTTTAACAAAATGTTGTATTAATGTAAATGTCAGTCAGATTTTTATGTGAAGAGTTTCTCCCTGGGCCTCTGCTGAAAAAGGACACTTTGTCTAGTTGGACTTTTCCGGTAAAGAAATATAAAATAAATTACCCAAGAATCTCTGAACTCTGGTGAAAAATGGCTTACTTCCAACCAACTCCTCCTTAACCCAAACAAAACTAAACTCCTCCTCTTCCTCCCTAAATCCCTGCAACACCTCAAATCCACCTTCACTGTCACCTCACTAAACACAATTATCAAAGTTGAACCCCACAGTAAACTATTAGGGGTTATATTTGATGATCAACTTAAATTTGATCTATAAACTAACCTATCGACTATGCTTGAACTTGTATATAATAAAATTTGCTACATTTGCTGCCAATTTACCATATCGCTCACACCACTGCCTTGCATTAAAAAACCTACAGTGGCTTGAATTTGACCATCAACTCTGTCTCAACTTCACCTCACCCACTTCATATTAAACAAGCCCCACTCCTGTCCTGCTAACTCTACCCTCCTCAGTCCCTATGTCCCTAACCGTACATTCTGCAGCTCGGACCAACCCCTCCTCAGTATCTACAAACCTAACAAAACCCATTGGCAAACTTCTATATATCCACTCAATTGCAACTGCTTGGAATGAACTGGCCCCGATACAAATTATTTCAAAAAAACACTAAGACAATCTGCTAAACTCTTGGATTTGCTCTTGTTCTGACCCAACTTAATCTACCTCTAATCCCCCACTCTGTCAACTACCCTTCCATTCAAATGCTCCCCTTTACTCTCTACTAACCCTCCTTCCCTGATCCTCTGCTTACTTCCATAGGATAGATTATTTAATTATGTTTTCAGACCTAAATCTGTGTTACAGATCACTCATGAACCACCAGTAAGCAACTGTACAGTGACTATGTTTAGCCCAGAACTTCCTGAGCCTACTTTTATACTGTATCTTATCTCAGTTTACTGTGATCAAGCATAAGAGGATGCCTTGTGTCTCTATGTGGATGCCTTGCATCTGTAAGAAAATATACTTAAACTAAATAGGGGTTGCATTATACAGTGTGTTATTTTCGACAGTTTTTATCATGTATGTGTTTACTATTTAACTGTATTATGTTTTACTTTTATGATTTACTTATATTTACTTTCTGGAGCCTTTCTCCTCGGGTCTCTGCTGAAAATAGGCATCTGCCTAGTCAGACTAACCCAGTCAGCAAATGTCAAATAAATAAATATTTTGCTATTGGACTGTAATTTGCCTAAATCCGCGGTGGTACAGCGGTAGCGTTGTTGCATCACAGCAAGAGGTTTTCCTGTTCGATTCTCTGCTGGAGTGCCTTCTGTGTGGAGTCTGCATGTCCTCCCCGTGGTCGAGTGGCCTCCGAAAGGCATACGTGAATGGGTGTGCCTTCACTGAAGGTTGGGTGTCGTGCTGGTAACTCTGCACTATAAAAATAGACTGCCAATCATTAGCGGACTGGAGTTCCACTGTGGCGACCCCTAACTAGGAAAAGCCGAAAAAGACAAACAGGAATTTGCCTAATCTGAGATTTCAAGCAGTGTATTCCGAAGTGTTTTAGTTGAGATGGACTTTGCTTAACAGTTTGTGTTGTTTGGAGTGAAGACATTTTCTTATCTAATCTCTACAGACATCACAGCCAGTAACAGGGTCATTATAGCTCTCAACTGCAGTTGCCAAATTTACAATTTGGTGCTTTGCACTGTACTGTCTTATGTTTACTTTTGGATCGAGTCTGCCTCCGCATACAAAATTCCTCAGAACTTTTCTCCAGTTACAACATTAAAGTGGTACTGTCATTAGTAATTTCAGACTTTACCTGTTGCAGTTTTTCTCAAGTTTCTCTCTCTTGTATTTGTTCCTGAAATGTAAAGCAAACATGGTTATTTATAGGTTACAGCTTTTTATAAACAAACAGAAAATAACTGTATCACTCCTGTTTTTGGAACAAAAGCAGTAAACTGTAAATTGTTCCGTGAAGTGTCCTACACTTATTTTTATTATGCTTTTTTCCTTCTGTTTAGATCTTTCCTTAAAGGAAAACTCCACCTTCTCCTGCAGCTTAACTCAATTCTTAGGTTGCTTTTCTCCCAACAGTATGATTCCAGTACTGTGTGTAGGTACACTTTAATTTCCTCACTTTGGTATCAAAGAAAGGGAAAGACCACCCACTTTTTTAAGCTTAACTTCTCGCATAAGTTGCAGAGGAATTTATCTACACTTGCATGACATACCACAGACACAGAGAAATTTGTAGTCAGGAGCTCAGGCTGATGTAAACAAGATTAAGAGGTGTGAAACTGTTTTCCATTGTCATTATTGCAGAGAGAAAGAGAATTTACACTAATTCACAGCTGCTTACAATGTAGCCATACCTTTCATAGAAAAACAGAGCAATTAGATCAGGCAGTGGTTTAAAGGCAGTTGTCACCTTTTTGACAAATTTAAATAAGCAGCGTCACAGTATTGAAATGCAAAGCTTAAAACTTTAATTTTTTTGTTACTTATACTACTTTACATTTTAAGATGACTTGAATGTAGCATCGAAGATGTCTGTGACATTTAGAGAAGTCAGAAAATATATTTTCTTTTAATTCTTGTAAAGTGTCAGCACATTTACCAAAGTGTAGGGGGTGGAACTGTCAATTCATCTTGGACTACAAAAAAAATACTTCAAGCAAAGGCCTGCAATTTAGCTACTGTTTTGTTTGCAACTGTACAACTCCTTAGTATACTGTAAAGCAAGCCCTGAGAGATGCACAGAGGGCCATTCAAGAAATGAAAGAAGCAGTTGTGTTACAGAAGGTATACAAGATGTTAGTGACTGACTCTAATCTCATTATGTGCAAGTGGCATGGGACTGCACTACTACTTTCTTATATCTAGCATCTTTCATATAAAGCAGACTTAAAATGGATTATGAGAAAGAGAAAGGCTTGAAGAAAAATAAGATCAGACTGATATATCAAGTCTCATTAGCAGCCATTTTGCAGAAACATATTAAAATTCTATAAGAAGCAGTCAGAGTGATTTTGAGGTGTTAATTAGGTTTAATTCACCACCAATTCTCCAAAAGTCACCAGTTTTAGGATCGCTTAAGAGGGACAGAGGTAATTTTTGAGTCAAAATCAGGGACAGTTGAGAGGTATGTCAGTAGTGATTAATTTCAGTGCTTTGGGCTGGGGTCATAGTATTTTTCCATATTTTGTACAGGAAGCAGCCTGAAGGCAACATATCTTCAAATCAGAAGCAGACGTCTGTTTAAATAAGACATAAGTAAGCTGTTGCTCAGTGCTCTTCATTTTCCACTAATCTTTCTCAATAAAATTTAATCTCACACATTTTTTGTGCTGCAGATTGCTTTGCTTGCAGCAAACGTTGGTAGCAGATGGGTCACTGTATGTGCGAGAGTGTATCATGTTGTGTATGTATGCATGAGTACATGTGTGCGGTTGCGATGGTGCGTGTGTGTGAATGTGCGGGTGTGTGTATGTGGTCTTGTTCAGGAAAGCTTTCGTCCATGTATAATCATGGCTGAAATTTTATGAAAGTTTCTGGCTTACCACTTTTTTTTAGCTGAGCATGCCAACTGCACTTGCTGTTTTGCATGATCTTGCCTTGTATTGCTTATAGTTATTTTGGCAGGCTGACTGGTTTCATTAGGAACTGATTTGTTTTGCAAATAGCAATGCTGTGTGCAGCACTGTTAACCTTGGGAAACTGCTAATAATGGCAGTATTTAGTGGCATTGATTTCTTTGAATTCAGAAGTTCATGTTAATTTACAGTCTTGTATTCTGTCATTTTCTCAAGGCTGAGGATTTACCACATTTCTGATATTAGTCTGAACTGCAAATCACAGAGAATTTATTGAGATGGTATAGAACATTGGCTATTCTTTCATTTCTAATTCTCTAAATGTTTGTGTTTCTTCCATAATAATATCTCAGTAATTGTATGCCAAGACATTCAGTTGTAAAAAAAATCAAATTCTTCTGTTTTTTTTTTCAACTGTTAAGTTTGTGTTCTAGATGCAATTATACTATAGTGTACCATTTACTGTGTCTTTTGCACCTGCATTAAGGCAAAGTTGGAACATGGTAAAAAAAACATCTTTTAAGGTATATGATTAGAGTATAATTTTATAGTTTTTGGATATATTTATATAATTAGATTCAAATAGATGACATGTCTTGTAAGTAATTTGGTATTATAAGCCAAATTTTATTATTTATTAAATCTTGGTTTAGTTTTGAATTTCCATTTTTTTTTTTTTGCAAATATTTAAACATATTTTTCCCATTTCAGCTGAGAGTTGTTAGAGACAGCAAGTGTTAGTTTTAGTGTTTACTATACATGATTTTATACAGGGAAATTTTTCACCAATATCACATTTATCTGTTATAGTTTTCAAATGTAATCTTGGGTCTATTAGGATACCATAACGTGAACAACAGTGCTGATATATATATATTATATTTATATATATATATATATATATATGTGTGTGTGTGTTTGTGTGTATACACATATATATATATATGTATATATACATATATACATAGATATTATACTATATAAGTTTTGGGAAGAGACTAGGCTGTAGTTTGTATAATACATAATATTGCTAAAATATATTTTAAACAAGACGTAAGCCGTCTTCAAATATGAAAAATATGTATTTTCATTTAGTAATGATCTGTTTTTCATTTTATTTATTTATTTATTTATTTTACATTTGTTGACCGGGCTAGTCCAGCTGGATCGTTGTCCATTTTCAGTGGAGGCCCGGGGAGAAAAGCTCCACAGATTAAAGCATGGTTATAGAAATACATGTAAAATCATCACTTATGATATAGGCAAAGAGCAAAAATACAAAGATATTAGTTTAGGTCAGGTAATGCAAATCTAACAAAAAACAAATAATACCAACTATGTAATACTAATTATGTAATTAAAACAAGAAAATAATTTTTTTTTTTTTTTTTTTTTTACAACAGTAGTAACAATAGAATCATAAAGTTATTTGTGATTAGAGAGAAAGATTGCAGTGTTAAATAAATACAAAGATAATTGAAGGATGAAAGTAGGTTAGTCTGGATTGGTACAAGAGCAGAGCCAGAAATTGTTTAGATGTGAAAGAAGTTGTTTCTTAAAGAAAGGAAAAGTGGCTAGAGAGGAGATATGTAAGGGAAGGTTATTCCATATTTTGCCAACTGAGTTGGAGAAAAGGCAGTTCCCTGCAGAGTTTGAAATTCTGGTAATGTTAACTTGTAGCTTTTGGGAGGAGTGTAGTTGTTTTAAATTATTATAGGGAGTCAGTAGGTTGCTAAGAGCTGGTGTTTTTGAGGGTTGATATAAAATTTTATGTGCTATTAAGAGTTGTTGATAGGTAATCTTGTTAGGGAGTTCCATCTAGTGTAGTTGTTTTACGTTTAGGCAGTGGTGAGTTCTATATTGAGATGCAGTGGCAAATCGAGCTATGTTGTGGTAAGATGTAGACAGTTTCCTAAGGTTACCTTTAGAGAGATTAGTGTAGATAGACGGTGTCGGAGTTTACTTGAATTATTTGATCAGTTTTTATTTGTGAGTGTTAAGTATTTAATTTTGTAAATTTATATTTCTTTAAATTTAGTCTTGCAATCTGTATTAGAATGTATAATTATGCACTTCATTTTGCCACTATTAAATTTGATCCAGATATATCTCAAAGCCTGTGATTGTTTTTTTTTTTGATATGACTGAAACAATTCTCATTCTCTTTGAGTGCCAAATAATGCCATCAGCAAATATGATTTTAGACTGATAGTTTTAATTTATTTGAAAACCTTTGATATGAACATTATTTTTATTGCATTAGCTATGGGTTCCTTAGCTAGGGCAAGCAACGTGGGTGATAATGAATAGCAGTGATTGGTTACTTACTTAAGATCTGTGTGTGTAGACAAGAATGCTTCAATTTTAATATACATTTTTGTTAACATTTATAAATGATCCTCATTTAAGCCTTTCCTCTGTCTACTACAAGCGCCAGTATGGTATATGCTTACGATACACTTGCTTGTTACTGCTTGCTCAAGTAGGCAAGTGTTTGAACTCCCACCAAATCAGTCTACTGTCTAACCCTAAGAATCCCCCTCCTGCTCCCTAACTCCAATGTGCCCTATCCTGTCCTCTAAACCCAAGACCCCCTCTCCTTGTCCCTAAACCTAAGACTCTGTTCCCCACTGGTGCCCTAGTTCACACTTGTGCCACTTCCCACAGCTTCATTCAAACTGAAATATGTTTGGGTAAGCTGTTGCAGCTGCTTGCCTGAACTTGCATTTGAGTTTGAGTACAAGCAGCGGGCTGCCTGAGTAAAATGGTGCTTAAGTCACTGACTTTGCAACAGTGGGTTTCAGGTGCTTGGGACCTGAGCACTTGTATAACATCCCTTTCATCTGAATCTGACAAGCCTTTCTGCTTTGTCAGAAACCTTTCTTACCAAGGTTTTTACATTGTGGAAAAAGCCATTAGAGCCCCCCATAGTGCATTTTTAGGGACAGTCTATCTAATGGATATTCCAGCCTAATAAATTCTAATTTGGAACACATTAATGTGTCTCTACTGAGTTCCAGGGGTCTTGTTAAAAACAAAAATGGCCAGCTTGAGACTGTTCTGTAATTTGAACACATTCACGTATGTGTAGTTACTGAGACATGGTTTCAGAGCAATGAAAGAACTCCTGTTTCTGGGCATAGTGCCTGTCATTTCTTCTGGCTTACTGGCAGTGGCAGGGGAATATTTATATATGTCAGCTATATAGTCTCCTCATGGCAGATTCCTTTGGACACCATATTTAATGTCTTAGATGTCCAAATCACCATAAATAAAAAATAATTACCATGTCATAGCTAGTAATATAACATCCTCTATGCCCCCTTCTCAGCATCTTACCTATCTTAATACATTAAATGAAATCCCCATTAAACCAAACACCTTTCTGCTGGTGGGACTTCAACTATTCATCAGTAAACTGGCACACCTACATTGTCAATGGTTGGCATACCCAAATCTTTCTTAATATTACACATACTAACCTGCTTTTACAAATAGTTAACTGTACTACTAGGGCACCCAATATCCTTGATCTTTTCCTCATAGCTTCATGCACATTTCCATATGTACCATTTTGCCTTGTTAAATTAGTGACCTTTTCTTTTAAAACTGGTGGTACTCCCCCCCCCCCCCCGTAAATACTTCAGTTTAGGGACTTCGCAAAAGTAGACCATCAGGTGCGTGATGACTTAACTTTTGCAGCACTTGTCTACCAATGGATTCCATTGCTAAAACTGCTGCCTCTGCCTCATACTAGCTGTATTGATAAGGCAGGCCGTATCTGAACCAAATATCAAGAGAAATATTGATGGTGTAATACCTTTATAAATAAATTATATAACAACAGAACAAAATTGCTAAAGGAAAAGAGCACCCTTGCATTGTAATATCATGCACATTTAGATGCATTCTTTCTCTGCATTTGATCCTGTTGTAAAAAAGTGTAAAAAAAACCCAGCATCTCCAACTACTTCTGCTTTCATCTGTACTATAGCATCGTAAGGCAAAGTGCAGCTTCTACCCAAACAAATCACGAGGCTGGTAAAACAGAGCTCTGCTTGCCAGAAACCTGACGTCAGTGAAGCTAGTAAACACTTGTGTGTCTGCAGGTATAAGCTCTTCGACCTACATCAAGTGTCCACATCCTTCCGGCTCCACATAAATTATTACCGATGATATGCCCTGCACTACCTACACTGTCAGAATAGCTTTCTATCTGCCCTATGTCAGTTGACATTACCTGCTTAATTCAGTTTGGTGAACTAACCTTTTTTGAAGACTGTTCCATATGTTCATAGTAGCAATAATTTGCTTTTGTAGCTGGAAGATTTCAAAGTTGTCAGTTCTTTTCCCATAAACATGCTTGGAATATTTGGTCTGGCAATTAGTGCACAGAATTAAGGCTGCTTCCTCTAATACATGGCTTGATTCCCTCAGTCTTCATTAGTCTGCTGAAGATTCTGAGCAAATCACTTAATCAGACCATACTGAGGGAATTTGAGTTAGGGGATCAGTATGTGTCAAACAGCACCAAGTTAAAATTTATTTTATTTTTATTTTGTTTCATTTACCAGGTTTGTCAGACTTTATATATATGTGTGTGTGTGTATATATATATATATATATATATATATATATATATATATAGATATATATATATATATATATAGATATATATATATATATATATAGATATATAGAGATATATAGATATATATATCTATATATCTATATGGTTTCACTTCATAATCTCGAATTACTGAAAGCTCGAAATTCAGTAACCCGAGACTATAAAGTTGAACCATTCACAACGCCGAAACCATAATCCCGAATCACACAATCACGAACATACATACACCATACACCCCCCCCACACCCCCGATTTATATATACCAACTCCGAGGTCGCATATAACATAAAAAAAAACCTCACACCATGCCATCCTCCACTCGCTCGCACACAAATACACATCACATGTACACAAACACCAACAATTCCAACACTCACACCTCCCTACCCTTACCCACACAAACAATATACAAAAACACACACAAACACTGACTTACCTGCCATTTCAGGCACCATAACACTACACGCAATGTACCGGAAATGCTGAGTGTGGATTCGAGATATTTGAATGCGCTGTTATGCACTTTCGGCATTCTGGTTTTCAGCTTCATGGTCTTGAGTTACTGAATTTCGAGCTTTCAGTAATTCGAGATTATGAAGTGAAACTATATATATATATGTGTGTGTGTGTGTGTGTATGTGTATGTTGTATGGGTGTGTATGTGTATATATATATATATATATATATATATATATATATATATATAAATTTTTTTTGGGGGGGGCAGGGAGAAGAGCTCCAACTTATTACAAATATTTCACACACTCAGTAATGCACATGAACAGGCATTATCTTACATTTGCTAACTAGATGCCTTTATTTCATATGAATGTAATCTGTTACAATATAAAAGATACTTGTGTATTTATAGATGCTGAACACTGAGGATTTGAAGGGATGTATTGATGGGCTTGTTTTATAGATAATAGATCATGTGATTAGTACTTAGAAGTTTAAAAGAAATGGAGATGAGAGAAGGAACTAGCTAGGGCAGAAAAATGCTGATATTGTAGTTAAGAGGTTCAGAGACCGTTGTATGTGGCTATCATAAGATTTATCCTAGAAGTATAGAAGTGAGGGTGAGCAGTGTCTGAAAACTGTGTATATGGCTGGGAGATTCTAGTAAAACTATTCACATTATGGTGAAGATTAGTTGTTGGGCATAGGATTCTGAAAGAAGAGAAAAATGAATAAGGCTTATAACTCTGTACTCTAAGATGTACAATATTTGTGAACTTTTATTACATTTCGTAGCTTGTTGCTACAATTCCTTCTACCTTTTTTTTTACTAAATTTTTATTTTTTTTGTTTGTAGACAAATTATGATACAGTAAATTTAAGTTACAATTCAAAATAAAAGAAAATAGTTAATAACTGTAATGATATGTACAATATTTACAGGTGGTCCAATGAAAAGGATTAACCAATAAGGTTATAAAGAGGAATAATCACATAAAACTAGTATAACCTTTACTGGTATATATTCACATAAGTCCATCATAGTTTATGACATTTCAATTTCATGTAGAAGAAATTCTATCCTTTTGTAATGTGTCTATAAGTATTAAGATTTTATTCCAAGGATTGTCTGTCCAACATCTGGGAAAAATTCTTTCTTCTTTGACTTTTATTTCTTTTTGTGCAGATTCCTTTAATAGAGATATGAAGTCTTCATAACTTGGAGGGACAGTGGATTTCCATTTTCTTGTTATACATTTTCTGGCTACAGCCAGAATAGACCATAAAAGATATTGATCACTTTTACTCATAGTTACTGAGTCGTCTACATTCAAAAAAATTAAAGATTTTGTTAGAACAAATTTATCATTATAAATGGCTTGAAGAAATTTATTAATATTTTCCCAGAATTTTTTAATGCAATCATAAAATATATGTATCCAATCTGCCTCGCAATTTACAGTACATCTCCAGCATGTGGGCTTTTGGGCAGGGTCAAATTTGGCTATTTTATGTGGTGTATAAAAGGCTCTATGTAAAATTTCCATGTGAAGATTTTCCATATCTGGAAGTTTGATGTTAGCTTAACTGACAACAAAAGGTCATTCATACCTTCAGATGATAGATTTGTTGTCAAGCCCTTTGTTAAAATGTTCACAACATTTTGACCTATTTTGGTTTTATACACTATTAAAATTTTGTATAATTTAGATATAGAAATTAGCTTATTATGATTTCCATAAATCAATTCTTGCATATATTTTATGAACTTAGGTATAGTATTAAAGTTTGAATCATTAATAATTCTACATAAATCACTTGCATATTGTAGTATTTTTGTAGTTCTGTTCTGTCTATTTCAAATATACTAAACTCATTTATTACTTGTTGGGTGGTTAAAGTACTGTGATTATTTAAGCATTGAAACCAGTAAATAAAGTTTTTGGATTCCCAATTAATGAGTATTTTTTCTTGGATTTTTTCTTTAAAATTCTTTGATGTTTTAAATGGTATTAAGCGTTCGAACCATAATTTTATGTCTGGATTTGTAATTATAAATTTTCTAAATAGATTATAAATATTATTCAGATATGATAAATTAGTGGGCTTTGTTGTTTTATTTTGTAAGCTATGACATAGTACATGCCAAAATATGTTGTTATAATTCTCCAAATCCATATTTTTTAATATTTTGTTTTCATTTAAGAAGAAAGTTAGATGTAAAATTTTCCATGCGGATGAATAATTTGGATTTACCCAATTTAGTATAAGTTTAATGATGGAAGCTTTAATATACGTTTCTATGTCTGGAAATTTGATTCCTCCCAAGTCCCAGGGTCTAATATGATGTGAGAAAGCAATTCTATTCTTTTTTGGATACCAAAGAAAATCCATTAAAAGTTTCTGTATTGTCTTTATAACTTTTTTATCTGGTAAAATAGGGATTGCTAATGCTATATAATTTATTTGTGGTAGTATTCCTTCTACCTTTTGAGATATTGTTTTTTAGTATTATGTTTTAGCCTTTAAACTCTGTTACTTTTATCACTTATATTAATTGTACTATTTTTGTAGCTTTTCTCCTCAGGCCTCCTCTGAAAAAGGGCAGTTTGCCCATTCGGACTAACCCAGTTAACAAAGGTCAGATAAATAAATTAATAATGGTGCTAAGTGAACAGTTAGTGAAGGTCTGCTAATTCTTTGTTAATTTGATAATGTGTGCACATTTTTCAGCTGTGTAGTCACATCCCCATCATTACCTTTGCATCCCATTGTGCCATTGGAGTCTGTTCAGTGTGTTGCATTTACTTGCCATACCCACTGAATTGTTGGTGGGGGGTGGAGTATAGTCTAAAGTGTTTGAAGCAGAAATTGTTAGTTTTTTGTCGCTTGTTAACTAATATTGGCACCTGCCTTAGCCTGATGTGACATTATGTGACATTGTTTGGAGAAGTGGTCCTGTCAGCTATGACTTTGTTTGTAGATAGAAGTTTGTATGAATGTCTGTGCCATTCTGATATGGGTAATGTACAGTTCATAGGTTTGGCCATTTCTGCAGTCATTGCTCACTGCCATTGAATATAAGTACAGTCTGTTTCTAGCCTGGGGATGATCTAGGTGAACAACTGGCATATTCTGTCCAAGCATGGCACTGTTTACACAGTGTGAGCCTGATTACTGCTTATGTGTGGTCTGATATGATGTTATGAGCCTGAAAAAAAGTAACTGGAACTGGAAAGTACATTAACAAGAATAATTTTTTTTAGGAGGTGGAGAAAGGGGTTGTCGGTAATGCTGGGAATTAAGTATGTAGCTGGAACAGTAAAGTAAGGCTGGGGGTTATAACTACTGGGAAGACCTTTTGTTGGGTGGTGAAAGGTTAGGTTAAAGGGGAGAATGCCAAGCACAAATCACCACAAAGGAGACTTCAGTATATTAAATACAGTAAGAGGTTGTTTAATTTGTTAGGGTAATATGGGGAGCTTAGTTCAGTAAATATTCTTACTTAAATATGTGTAAATCCGTTCCAGTTAAGCAGTATGCTTGTTATGTTTATGTATGTTTAGGTAGTTTCCGAGAATGTAATAATCATGAAATGAGAATAAACATGCAAAATCATTCATTTTAGTGTTTGTAAAACAGAAACAACAAAATGATGTTGACAGTTGGGAAAACAGAACCAGACAAGGAGCTTTAGACAGCAGTGATGTCAGTGCAGGCAGTGTATAGCTGGTCTGCGTTGCATTTTATCTAGTACCCCCCCATTCAGTTGACTATGTTTAGCAGAGTTTTATGCCACATACCATGTGTGCTGTGCATATAGTAGAATGCTGAACCACTTTCACAATAACAGTATTTATTAACGTCACCCTGTTTGTACCCTTTCTGTGTCTTTGGTGGTTCATAGTTTTTATGTTGAGATATTTTACCTGCAGTCTTTGGCAGAAATACTGGGCAGACTCAAGATTCTCCAAGTATGGTATTGACAATAGTAATCTCATCTTAGTCTACAAGTATAGACTGTGTTTATTTGCATGCAGTTTGTGCTCACAGTTTGAGCTACATGGCCACAGAATGCATCCAAACCATCATTTTAAAAGTGACAGTTGCACGGGTATTTGCTTTCTTTTTTTTCCTAAACAAGGTCACACTGATCCAGTATCCACCACAGCTGTTGACACAGTGTGCCTTGGTGTGAATACACAGTGTGTTATGGTCCAGTGAAACACGGATTGTTGTTTATACCATACTAAACACATCTTCACACAGCAACAGTGACCATAATTACAACATGGATCACCTTTATGCATTTGATAGATTAGAAATTGAAGAAAATCAATAAGGAAGTTTTTTTTTCTTCTGTGCGGTTTGACACCCTTTTAAATAAATGTATTATATTTGCATCTTTGTTGTGTACGTCATTGCTCTTCGAATACATTACCTGAATTATTGGGGTATAAATGTAGACTTATATGCATATTTCAGCATTACTGTGAGAATTATTCTGAAATATGCATGTCACCGTTTAATATTTGTATTACTTTACAGGAGGGTTGGGTGCTTACTGGCATGTTATGCATGACATAGGTCACCATACTAGAGTGTATACCAAACATGCTGTAGTGACAGGATTTCATGCCTGTCCTTTTTTTGTGAATAATAGTGTTTTGTAATGCTGTAATATTTATTGGGAAGACCCAATTGTTCTTCCCATACATAGACTTGTTAGAAACAAAAAGAAATTTGCTCCAACACAATTTATAACAGAACTCAAATCCTGTAACTGGTCTAAGCTAAAAACTCTTCCCCTCGATGAGAGTGTGACACTCTTTACTGACACATTCCTTAATATTCTCGACTTTCATGCACCCAACCGAGTAGTCAGAACTAAGGTACAGATAGCACCCTGGTTAACCAGAGAAACCAAATCCAAAATTAAACTTAGAGACAAGGCCTGGGATAAATGGCGCGCTGCCAAGGTACCTGTAGATCGCATTAAATTCCAGCAGCTTAGAAATGATACGAAAAAAGCCATTACCCTGGACAAAAAGAACTACTTCTGTCACCTCCAAGATAAACACCAGAATAACCCTAGGAAGTTCTGGGCAGGTTTAAATAATCTCCTCCATTCAGGGAAATTGTCAACTCCTACCCCTGAGACACTTATTGGTAAAAACCCAGAAGAAGTAGCCAATACTTTTAACTCCTTCTTTACTGAGACTATTCAGTCACTAGCCAGTCAACTACCTCCCCCTACCTCTCCCCTTATAAATGTTGTAGAAGAATCATTCCCCTTCTTTAATTTTCAACCCATACTCACATCCTACATTAGAACCTTACTGAAGAAACTTAAACCAACTACCCTTTCTGCAGATCGACTCCCAGCAGAATACCTGCAAATAGCAGCAGATGTAATAGCCTATCCTATCTCTATTCTGATTAATCGAACCATTACTGAGGCCACAATCCCCTCTATCTGGAAAATTTCCTATGTCATACCACTCCACAAGGGTAGCTCTTCTACTGAACTATCGAACTACAGACCAATAGCAATATTGTCTCCAATAGCCAAAATCATGGAAAGATGTGTTCATAAACAACTTCTTCACTACCTTACCCTAAACAATCTATTGACCAAGTCTCAACATGGTTTTAGACCCCACCATAGTACGACCACCGCCCTCCTCTCTTTTACTGACACAGTCAATCAAAACCGTAATAACAAAAAAATATCTTCCGCCCTCTTTCTGGGCTTGTCTAAAGCCTTTGATATGGTTAATCACCAGCTACTTCTCCACATGCTGGAAACCTTACACCTCAATAATCCAGCTCTCAGCTGGTTCCACGCTTATCTCTCTGGAAGGCAACAAGCAGTCCAATGGCAAAACAAGCTCTCTCACCTGCTACCAAATACCATAGGAGTTCCCCAAGGCTCCATACTTGGACCCCTTCTCTTTTCAGTATTCATAAACCAACTTTACTCAGTTATCCCCAAAGCCACCTGCATCCAATACGCAGATGACTCTACCCTTATTTGCTCTGATGTCTCTCTCCCCGACTTACAAGTAGCCACCCAACTCTGCTTTACTACAGTAGAAAAATGGCTCTCAGAGCGGAAACTCATCCTAAACCCAAAAAAAACTAAGTTACTACTATTTTTTCCCACTTCAGCCCCTCCTCCCA
Source organism: Protopterus annectens (assembly GCF_019279795.1). Classification (NCBI taxonomy): domain Eukaryota; kingdom Metazoa; phylum Chordata; order Ceratodontiformes; family Protopteridae; genus Protopterus; species Protopterus annectens. Next base: position 313,056,287 of record NC_056737.1, on the reverse strand, counting down.
TGCATCTGGATTTACAATCGAATAATAGTACCTTCACCGTTGAATCTAATAATGGTACTATCATTGTGCCTGATACCAATACAAAACTATTAGGTATTATAATTGACAACAAACTTAGATTTGATTTGCATATCAGTCAAACCATTAAGACTGTAAATAAGAAACTTGGATCCTTGTACAGAATAAAGAACTTTCTAACCCCTACTGCCAAACTAGCCATTGCTCGCACGCACCTCCTCTCCACCCTATTGTACGCCTCTCCTGTACTTTCTCACCTCAACAAGTGTGATATTAATAAACTCTCTGTTTCCTATAATCACATAGCCAGATTTGTAACAGGAGTACCTTACAGAACACATCACTGCCTTAATTTAAGGAAACTCGACTGGTTAGAACTACCCAATCTTCTCAAATTGAACCAACTCACTGAAGCGTTTAAAATCATTAAACAACCTGACAAAACCCCTTCACTGAATAAACTAATGATTCCCTACTCCAATCTTAGCTGCCTTCGCTCCTCTAACAGACACCTGGTCCATACCACCAAATCTAACAATATGGGAGGTGAGGCTCTCTTTGCCAATTCTATAGGAAAGCTTTGGAACTCACTCCCTAATAACCTAAGACTTATTACCTCTCTTTGTCAATTCAAAAAAAATCTTAAACAATATTTTAAGACACATTGGCTATGCCCATGTGCAAATCCAGACTAGTTGCCCAAGTTGCACAACCATATTCTACTCTACTTGGACAACCCAGAGATTTTTTACTTAAATTGTAAATTAAGCTGCCCTCTATCCTATTTTAGTTGGTTTCACATTCACATTAATCAGTTTCTTCACGGTCCTTCTGAATCCTATAAAGAACCGAACACTCAACTGATAATAGAAACAATACTGTCTTCTGAGCTGTGTTTAATGTTAACGTTGCCAAATGTATCTAAGTAATGCATCATAATATGCAATTTTTTACTTTTCTCCTTTTCCTTTATGTATATTGTAACTTACTTGTCTTGTGTTCTCTGTGGAGCTTTTCTCCCCGGGCCTCCGCTGAAAATGGACATATATCCATTCGGACTATCCCAGTCAACAAATGTAAAATAAAATAAAATAAATAAATAAATTTATGTAACTGTACATTGCTGTTTGTATTACACTTTATCTAATATTTTTGTGTGTGCTGTCTTCTTTGCAATTGTGTTTGCTGTGGTGACTTGGGATTTGGTTGAAAAGGATCTTTGGATTGCTTCACTTACCTAGTTAACAAAGCATAAATAAATAAATAAATCACTACAGCTAAGTACAGAGATATTATAACCTGTTCACCACCTCCATGTGGTGCCTTTAGATATCAATTCAGCTACATAGAAGTACATTCTAGCTACTGATGCTACATGGTGATAGAAATACATGGAGTTGACAATTAAGGTGCTTGGACTCCTGACTGCCATGTCAGTTGACATTTGGTTATTGGCTAATTTTTCTTTTCCTTTTTTGGCTTTACTGTTATTTTAAATCAGTTGGTGCTAACTACAAGTAATATTAATGTATGTAGCATGCACATGTACGCTTGGTCTCTGAGGTCACAGCAGTTATGATCAAAAATGTTGAGTGAGTTAGGGAGAAATGGCTGCTCAGGGTACTCATAGCAGTATGGAGAGAAAGGTGTATCCCAGATGACCAGAGAGTAATCATGCTAGCGCCGGAGCACAAGAATAAAGGAGATCTTCACAACTGTAGACAGTACAGAGGCATCAAACTTCTGTCATACTACATGAGAGTTATGGAGAGGGTGACTGATAAACAAGTACACAGAGTAGTTGAAAGTAAGATGGGAGATGAGCAATTCAGATCAGAATACAACAAAACTAGCCCAATGTTTGCAGTGAGACAGATAATTGAGAAGAAGCGAAAGGTGAAAGAGTCCAACTGGGCATTCCTAGACTTGGATGAAGCATATGAGGTTTTGGTAGTTCTGCTATGGTTTGAAGTCACAGAAAGACTGGCGTCATTAGTGCAGGCTGTGTACAAGGGCCCAATGACACAAGTATGAACATTGTTTGGAGAGACAGAGGGGTTCTCAGTGGGAGTGGGTGTGTATCAGAGTTCAGTTTTGAGCCTGCTGCTGTTCATACTAGCAACGGACTACATTAGCAATCAGGTTAGAGGGGAGAGGTCAACAAAGTTGCTGGATGCAGATGATTTGGCATTACAGGTAAACGCTGAAAAAGAACTTGAGCAAAGGCTGATGGAATGCAAAACTGAAAGCTCATGGGATGAAACAGAGAACAGATAAGATAGTTGTAATGGCATCAAATGAGGGAAATCAAAAGAAGCTGGGAATAGAGAGAGAAGGGAAATTAGTGGAACAAGTTAACAGCTTCAAGTACCTGGGAGGGGTGGTCAAGGAGAAGGGATATCTGAATGAGGAGGTCAAAGCAAGAATAACAGGGGCTGCAGCCAAACAGTACAGATTGTCAGGGGTAGTTTATGACAGAAGAATGCCAAAGAAGCTGAATAGTAACTTGTACAAAACAGCTGTGCAACCAGTACTGCTGCATGGTGTAGAAACCTGGCAGTTAAGGCAGAGCAGTTGAGGAAGCTAAAAGTGATGGAGATGAAGTGCCTGAAATGGGTGGTGGGATGCACACTATGGGACAGGTGAAGAAATGAGGACATCAGAGCTGATGCCCAAGTAGCTCCAATTGCCGAGAAAGTCAGAGAGAGCAGAATACAGTTTTCCGGGCATATATGCAGAAAAGAGAAGTCTGGTGAGTCTTTTCAGCCACCATAATCCAGGAGTCAGCCACGTCCTCTTCAGCACTTCCATTGTTTGGACTATGACATGGGTGTAATATCTTTACTGGTGCATGGAGTTTTACTGGTGGGATGTTTAAGGATGTTTATGAGGAAAAGAAAACTGTTCTATGGCACAGATTCCTCACCTTGTCATCTCATTAGACACCTGTTAAGATAAAACAAAAGGTTAAACATTGTACATCTACAGACATGGCATATATAGGTAAAGAAGATTTTTTTTTTACCTTAGTTAAAGTGTCACAGGCAGTCTTTCCTGGCAAACAGCCTTCAGTGCCTGTTTAGCAGGTCATTTGAAATATCATTGAGGAAGATAGATCTTCAAACCTCCTTGGGAGGTATTTTCTTTCCCTAATTGTTACCAGGATGATTTTTCACTGTATTTATATTGTGGAGATTTTATGTTGTAAGTGGTTTTGGTTCATTCTAATCCTTGTCCTCCTCTAGTGCCACCTTGGAGGACGCTTATTATATTGCTTGTAACAATTCTGAGTCACAATCTTTAGTCACCATGGAAGCAGACAGGCTTTACAAAGTTTCTTATACTAACAAGCACTTTTAATTCCTGCTCCTATCCATATGGAGGAGAAGGTTTTGGTACAGTTTTGATATTAGTTTTTTTTTTTTACTCTTCCACTTGGGCATACAATATTCTTAACTATCCATTATCTGGGCGTTCCTGACTATGTGTATCGTATTGTTTTTTTACATGTTTCTAGTACCCAATTATGCCTTTAAGGTGTGTATGAATGTGCAGATTTGGTGTTTAGGTACCTTGCTGTTGCTGCTGTTTGAGGAGGTATGCCCTGTGTATGAATTTGGAAGCTTTTTGTTGAAAAGAAGTCAGAATTTTTGAATTCAGTTCTAGAGAGAGAGGTTTTATTTGCCCTGCTACTCAGATCTACTAGCATTTTTCACAAAGTTTCTATGATTTTTCAGGCCACCCCGCTATCAGATCTCCAAGATCCTCTTTCTCACCTAAAAATCTTAGAGATATCACGAAGGGAGCAATAACAAAGAGGAATCTTTCCAGTAAAGGAACAATATACAACTTCAGGATAACTATGTTAGTTTGCCTCTTTTATGCCTTCTCCTACCATGCCATAATCTCTTAATACCTGTGTGACGCCCGTGCCGTGGCCCAGCAATCAAGGAGCCTCAATCCTCACCACTAACACCAGTGATGGAGCATCTCATATAGGAGGAAAGGATAACAAATACACACAGTAAAATGCAATTTCCCTTAAGAGCACACACAGATCACAGTCAGTCCGGGGCTGGTCGCTCCCTTGCTCTCCAGGTCCCCAATAAGACTCCCCACTGGCACAGCTATAGGGTCAAGATCTCAGCCTAGTGGGTAAGCTAAAACCACCAGCACCCTCTCTGTCCAACCAGTGCTTCGTGTCCCTGCCCAAGTAGCTGACACACACACACACTTTGAGAAGAGTTTATATAACCACACAGACACTCCTGGGGAAGGCTGGCACAGGTTCTCCAACTGTGCCCCTTTTCTGCTCAGTCTAAAAGGTAGTACCACTTACCACCACCCACTAATATTAGCTACTCAAGGGCCCTTAAAAGGGTGTCCAATTATTACTGTGCAATATTATTATTCAATTGGTAATGTAGCACAGGGCTAAAGCTATAGGAGTGGCTTTGTACAATTTTACCAACGGCCTGTCAGTACTATAAAGAGCTTAAATTATCTCCACAGATCAGCCACAGTTGAAAGGGTTTAAAAATATTTAATAACAAATAATCAAAACATAAGGCAATATTTTTTACTACACCGTGCTAATCAAGAGTTCAGAGATCACAGAGAAATACTTAAAATAATTCAGTAGTACAGTTCTGACATCACAGAAAAACACTTAGTCTAATCTTTCTAGTCTCCATCTATTTTTAAGAGAAAACACAAGTCTGAGATAAACTTACATATAGAGCTAAGGCAGTGCTGAGTTGGATGATCAAGACAAAAATGCTTAATGATCTCTGATTCTCTCTGTTTTTAAAATCACATTCCTGGTTCACATTACATCATTGTTCACACTTCCCTGGGTTCCCAGGCTAACAGGCTACATTCTTTAGTAATTTCACACCAGGTCAGGAAGCAAAGCCATTAAGGACATTTATGCATGCAAATTCTGGCCATTATATCTGGCCTTAAAACAATAGCAAGAATTCCTTCACCTAGACTGGCTGGAGCCGTGTTTACATCAGACAGTCATAAAATGCTTGACTTAGCTTCCTTACAGCAGAGTGCACTGTTATATTTTTTTCAGTTCCACATGCAACACTATTTTTTCAATTTAAGACAACAAGCCTGTGGTTCACATTAATATTTACAGATGACATAATTATCTTCAAAATTCTGTCTGGCTAGGCTGGCAGCCTTCACAGCCTGGCCTAACAACTGATTTATTTATTCCACTTTTATAACAGATTGTGGCTGACTCATGGCTTGACCTTGTGACCAAATCATACTACATCTGGGAAGTGCTTTGTAGTCTGCAGCAGGGTTGTGCATTGTCAAACTACTTATGGCATGTCCAAGTATTCACGCCATCTAGCTGTGTTCAAAAAAAGTGGTCTCCCCTTTGACACTTGATCACTGGGTACTCTACTTGGCATAATGCTTAACAATCCAGATTTTTGCAGAATGCTGGATTTTTGATTTATATTTTTGGTCTGTTCCTCATACAATTTGTGGTTTTCAGGCAAATAATTGAGGACTGAAATCACTAAATAATGATATCCATTTGAATTTCAGACTTGTGCTTCATAAAATTCATGTTAACACAAACCCTGCTTTTTAGCAACTTTCTAAATTTGGTGGTGCGGTGTTACAACAGATAGTGTTGCCATTTTACAGCAAGAGGTTCTCCAGTTAGATTCTTGGCTGGGTACTTTCTGTGCGGAGTCTGCATGTCCTTCCTGTATTCATGAGGTTTCCTCCAGGTGCTCTGGTTTCTTCCCACATTACAAAGACATGCAGTATGTGGATTGGGCACTCTAAACTGCCATAGGTATTGAATGGACATGTGAATGTGTGGAAGAACTGCTGGGGCAGAGCTTAGCCACCCAACAGTGTAAACCTTGGCTGCAGATGTTTGTCACTGTTGAAGTAACACCCTGACTTCATGTGTAAAAACAGGGAAAAGGGGTGAAGGATGGATGGGTGAATTTAAAATCTGTCCATATTTTTGGGTGTTTATCCCCCCGTTATTTCAAGCTTTGTCCAGATTACTTGTGCAAAGAGGTTGAGAGATATGATACTTGGTGAATAATAGTATCCACATGGGCATATTCACAGATTGCTGAGGACAGTTGTTTGCACTCATACTTGCAGATAATAGCCATGCCATTTAGGGAAAAGATCATGATTATGGTAGGCATACTGCTTATTGTGTCATTTCACAGTTATTGCTAGATATGTGCATTCTGAAACAAACTGTAACCTTTACAGTGATTTATACAGTTGTAGTTAACTGTGGTTGTGGCATCACGGACAGCTTAGTCGTTTGTAAAACACCATTACTTATTGATTTTTTTCACTTGTTTGATTGTCTGCTGTCCGCATTCTGAGTCCAGTCATAATTGTCTTATCTCTGTACAAAAATGATGTTGTGGTGCTTGATGAAAGTATTTCTACTAAGCTGTTGTGGCAGTTCAGGCAAGTGATATCTATGAAAAGGTCATGCCCCCAGTGCCTTGACCCACTAATGAGGGCCAGACCAGTCATACCAGGGGTGAGTTTATGAAAACCCATACATTTATCCAGGTCCCTTATTAATAACATGAAGGATAATACTGTTAGTCTGTAATTCAGAGACTTCATCACAGAACTGTATGAGATTTGTAGATTTGCAGTTGTTGAAATCTGTGATATGTTTCTGATGGTTTGGAGATTTGAATGGACAAGGTTAATAGTTTGTGCTCTGATTTGACTGGTGTGGGGGATACTGTAGGGGATGGTACATACAGATGCTAACTTTGTTATGACCAGGTAAAAGGTGTTCTTTTTTTGTACTAGGTTCTTAAACAGTCTGGTCCAAAGAGGTTTTTGTTTATAAAATCTAAGAATTTGGGTTCATATTCTGTGTCAGTGATATATACCCCAGTTAATCATTGAGTAGTTAAAATCATCTACAGTAACACCATTCATACTTATAAGGAATTTATTGAGAATGTTAAAGAATGTGTGATTTTTTTCTGGAGGCATTGGGGGGTTTGTAACATGCTATATGACAGAGGTTCGATTTGAACGTCTATAAACTCCACTTGAGGGTCTGTAGGTATTTGTCTTAAAATAATGTGGTATTTAATAAATAAGGATACAGCACCACATTTTCTGTCAAATCTAAACTGGTAGTAAGCCCAAAACCTTGGTATTGACAGAATGGCTGACAAATATTAGATCCCCCTGGAATAACACCAGCTGTGGGATTCAATAAACTCTGTGTAGGCTTCGTATGTACAGCAGATAAGAGCATAAAACCGGAACACTAATTGCGTATCGATATGGTGCAGTACGGGCTGCACAGTGAAAATGTATATTATGTGAATATCAGACAAGGTGACATAACAGTGGAGAAATGTCTGTGTGATATAAGCATCCTGACATGAACAATGGAGAGGATGTTGATCAGGGATGCTATATACAATCGGGGTTAGGTACATGTTATGAAGCTGTGCAAACTGATTCGCCTGACTATTACTAATGTCAGCAGAGGTCCCCAACAAGTGAGTCACAGTTACAGGCTCATGAATAGCAGTAAACAGAAGCACGCACAATCATGGACAGTATCAGAATAATACCACCAGTAATCCCATGTCTGTGACATAACATATGTGGTTCTGCACAAACACACTTGTACAACTATTATGACACTTCAGCAATATATGAAGGTAATCAAGGCACACTGTCCTGACACTGTAATATCTGCTGGAGGTGTTAGGAAGGACACTGCTATACCTGTATGTTACATTATGATAAATCCAGGCTAGTTGAATGGTGTGCATGGCATAGTCCACACTGTCACAATGTAACCCATGCCATCAATGTTGTCAAGCAGCTGTGTATGTACCGTGTGCATCACCAGAACAGGTATCACACACACATGCATCTGGTAGAACACCTTGACGGGGGTTCTGCACCGTGAGACAGTAATGTTTATGAAACAGGAGTACCACCTAGGTATGGCCAGTTAGATGTGTGGGAACTCGCTATGATAAAGGTGGTACACTTCAGTTACTCATCACTGGAAGGTGTGTAGGAGGTACATGAAGTGTAGGGTACATTGTACTCTGTTACTGGTGTGATGAAGGCTGTGAACTGTGGAGGTGTTATGGCCTTTGATGTGGATGTCCTGAACATATTCAGAAGTTGTGTTATATACAAGGGAGTAGTCTCCACTGTGGTCACATGCTGGTGAACGTTTCACATACCATCTACCACAGGACACAGGTCACATACCACTTGGTCTGCTCATAAGGGTGTGATGCCTACATTATCATTGGGTTGTGCATTTGTTTTCATTACTTAACAGATCCCCCAATGTTTTTGTTGTATCTCATGCGTTGTCATGGCTGTAGCAGCAGTCTTTGGTGTATGTTGATACTGTCTGTATTATATTAATATCACAGCTGGAGTCAATGATTGCCCACAATCTGTAGTCCTCCAGACAGCTGTATGGACACAGCATGTATATGTCATTTTTTGACATCTGTGACTTAAATAATGGACAAGAAAGGACCCAGCAGACAGCCGTATGTATGGACCTGATCACTGGATTCAAGATATTGATCACTTCACACATTTCAACATATTTGGATGCCATGTGTGTGATTCAGTGGTCTACCCACTTGGTGATGCAGGTGTTTATGGCCACTTCTGACATTGAGTTAATATCTCAGTGTGGATTTGTGTCAAATGCCTTGGCGTGGTCAGGTTCCACAGGAAAATAGTGCGATCATCATGCATACCCTCTATGACTTTCTTGAGGACATCTAACAGATGTAACAGACAAGGATGTAGCATTAACAACTCACACATGTCTTTTGCACACAGCCAGGATATTACCAGTGTCTGTTTAGAAAAGGCCCATGATTGCATGTTGTTCTACCTCACAGATGAGGAGAGTCAGGATATGTCTATACATGCATGCATCAGGTGCTTTTCCCACTTCCCCCAGATGGATATATGTTGATGGTACACCCTTCTACAGGGACATATTCTGCCTGGGAGGTGTGTTGAAATGTAGAGGTATGCTGAAGTGTGGATCCAACCATGCCAGGTAGATGTATTGTCTGAGGCACCCTGTAGGCGATCTGTGATGTCACAGGCCATTGATTGTGTGATAGGCCTGGATGAAGGTAAGACAGTACATACTGCCTATCTTGATCTGGCCTAGGGTTTTGACACAATCCCTCACTCAGGCATTGTTGAGAAACTCTTCCCAGCTGGGGATTAACCTTTACGTCACTAGATGGTTAACTAATTGGCTCACTGACCGAACACATACTGTGAAAGTTGGTGAATCAACTTCTAACAGTAGAGCTGTCACCAGTGGCGTACCCCAAGGGCCCTTTACTGTTTGGAATTTATTGAATTGACAGTCCAGGCTACAGTATATGGCCTTTGGCTTACTGAGATTGCTGAGAATTGCATGTAGGGGTGCAATCATTGATTCCACCAGCGATGTTAACATTTTGCAAATGGTTGGTACCAAAACCACATGGTCTACAAATAAACTCAAAAATGTGTCATTATTTTTGCCTTCTGCAAAGTGGAATTCCCTGCTAATTATAGCATTGACAATGCCCCCTCATGCTCAAACCCAGTAGTACAAGACTTTGCAACACACATATATAGCATCTGAACTTCGACAACCAAGTTTCCACAGTGGTATGGAAAGGCTTATGTCATGCACCTCATATGTCAGGCCATCGTATCCAGATCTGAGGAAGTCATAACAGCACTGTATTTGACCCTCATCAGAACACTAATAGAGTATAATGCTCCCTTTTGAATGTACCTCACCAGATACCTGCAGCAGCTGGAGAGACCATAGGGGTTTCTCACAAAGAAAAATACATGGCCTACAAACCATGCCATGATGAATGTGGATAGACTGCAAACCCTGTCACTGTAATCTGTATCATATAGAATTAAGTGTCTTGTGCCCGGCCTATAGGCCAGTCTGTGACCCTGCCCTGATAGAAATACTGCACATCTACAAATTGGCTATAGCTGATGACATCAGCAGAGTCTGGAGAGAAGAAGATGGTAAAAGCAGTGGCCCACATGCTGGTGTAAAATACTCTGTCAAGCAAGTGCACAAACATACATACACACACACACACACACACACACACACACACACACACACACACACACACACACACACACACACACACACACATCCCAGTTGAATGCATTGAGGACAGAACCCCCTACCTAGTTACACTGACTAGAAAACTTTGTATTTAACGCAAGCACCACAGCACAAGTCTGACTTTGAGAGCGTCAGACAACACTTTATAGGTGATGACATCAGCAGTGTCTGGTGATGAGAAGATGGTAGTAGCATTGTCCCACATGCTGGTGTAAAATGCTCGCTCTAATGTCAAGCAAGTGCACACACGCACACACACACACACACACACACACACACACACACACACACACACACACACACACATGCACACGTACCTCAGTTGACTGCAGTGAAAACAGAACCCCTACCTAACTACACAGTCTAGAGAACTAGAGAACTCAGGATTTTACACATGCACCACAGCACAAATCTGAATTTTACAAGGCTGCAGGACAACTTATAGTGGATGACATCAGCAGTGGATGCTGGAAAGTAGCTGTTGGGAGGCCTGTATGAAATAGATGTGTAGGTATGTGCAAGTGTCCAAATACTGGCAATCCATGGGATTGGAACGTTAACTGCAGGATACACAATTATACTGTTCTGACTAGGCACACACACACACACACACACACACACACACACACACACACACACACACACACACACACACACACACACACACACCACAGTTGTACTTTACGCAAACACCATGAGACAAGTCTAACTTTTACAAGGCTGGAGGACAATTTCTAGTGGATGTTGGATAGCTGATGGGAGATCTAGCCGTGTCCAACTGTTAAGGTATTAAAGTTCTGTATGTTACCAGATTGTTGAGTGTGCAGTATGTAGTATTTGGTAGTTGTGTTCCCAATGTACAGGTATACTTTGAGACAGCTTTACAAACTATATGAAAACAGGTGCTCACATTACAAGTATTGGAAAATCTGAATGTGTATTGTCAATATAAAGATGTGCATGGTATACAAGACATTTGTTATTTATTTCTGTAGTGTAGTTGATATATTTGTGAACAAGTACTGAGACACCAAGGTTGCAGTGCATTGGGGGAGGTAACAGATGGTTGCATTGTAAATATGCACTATTTTCTTAGATAGTACCTTCATTTTGTTTGCGTTTCCACATGTAGTTTCATGGCATGAGCACTAAATGGACAGTAAACAAAAGTAATACATGCTATAAGGTGCATAGAGCACTACTTAGCAGCGGGTTTGACAATGGCAGGCAAAGTGTTCCAAGCCTCAGACTTGTACTGGGATCTTGTATAATCCCCCTGCAAAAGCCTTTGGCTGTTGCTCTTTACCAGGAGTCCAATAAAGATTCTAGACTCCTGAAGACCCCACCTCTGTGCCATAAATTGGACACCTTCCCCTCTAACACAAGACATCTGTAACCCAAAAGCAGTGCAATAGCAAGTAATGATTTCCCGCCAGTTCCTCTTATTGCGTTTACTGGTAGTACTCACAGCTGAGCAATGATGCCAACCACATTTGTGGGATGTTAAAAGGAGAGCAACAGTGACAAATAGAGAGGAAAGCAGTTTTGGAAATTGGAAGGTTAGTCTGACACTTGACATTAGTTTGTGGGGTGTCTACTGTTGTAACTATTAAGTGATTTAACTTTGCAGACATGCACTGGGGGTATAAATTTCATGACCTGGCACATTTGGTTTGGTTTTATACACTGATAAAGCTGATTTTTTACAGTGTGAGATTCAAATCTATGCATAAGGGACAAACAATTTTCTTCCACAGCTGTGATTTTTCACCTTTGCCACAGAAGTGCTGCTCAGATATAGTCATGAATTATTTATAAATACTGATGACAGATTGAGGTGTTAACCATGTGTGTGTGACCTGACAAGGTCCTTGTACGTACATTCATTTGTGTGTGTGTGTGTGTGTGTGTGTGTGTGTGTGTGTGTGTCTTGTTTAAGGTTGAATGCCATCCAAGTCCAAGTAGCAGAATTATGCTTACAGAAACATAGTAGACAGTATAGTCTGTCATACATCTGAACCTTCAAAACACAGTAAAGGTGTCTTATCCCTCATACATATAATTCATATCATCCATTGTTATGTATAGTTGTTATTTCTAATTATGTATAAATTGTTATAAGTGATATTTAATCTAATGTAAAATGGGACAACAGTAAAAATGTCTGGAATTTCCTGTATTATAATCCAGGACCATGTGTATGGCAGCCCAATACTTACACCTGTTGCCCCATGAATATTGAAATAACACTTGGATATTTTCTTATTCTTTACTGTCAACTGAACTGTTACAGCAGTAAAAATATGTTGCACGTCCTGTATTAGAATCCAAGGCCATCTGTATTATAGTCCTACACTTACATCTGCTGTCACAGGCGTAGTTACATGACAGTTGGATATGCCCCTATTCATTATTGACTTCTATGTGTTAGCCACAACGCACCTCCTCTTAGCGTGTTTGTGCTGTGCCTAACAGAATTAATACAATGTATCTGTTTTGAAATTGTTGACTGTCCACTTCATCTCTGCAGGCGTTCAATGGCTGCAGGTGTTGGGGAAGCTTGCTAACTACCATGCAATGTCACTTAGCTGTGTTGTGTGATGGAAAGCAAAACATGCAACAGTATATCCTTTCTGATATATAGAATGTCTGCATCCTGTCTGCAGGTGTTCTGTATGCTTCCTGTGTGGGCTAGTAGTCAAGGTTTGCTTGATGGTAAGCATCGCGCAAATGAGACAAGCAAAGCTAAACTTGTTTTAGCCTTGTGAGCAGAGTTTACATAGCATTTATTGTGTTTTTTCCATTTCCCCTGTTTGCACTAAGCCACACACACTGTGCAAATACTCGCCATATTAAACAATAAAGGGGAAATTAGGAGGAAGGAAGAAAATCTATTAAATAACACTACAAAATTTATGTTAGGACACATGAAATATTTTTACATAGGTCTGGATTTGAACTCACTCCAGTGAACCTTCAAAGCTCAGTAAGTGTGTCTTATCCCTCTTTGCCACAGAAGCAGCTTTGCAGCAGAGAATGAAAATCATTGTGCATACAAGCAACAGCAACATCATCTTCCCCATGCTTCAAGAAACTTGATCGAATCATGAACATTCCATGGAGCAGTGATGGAATGCATTAAAATGTGTATATAAGCCATACCTCTTTCATAATCATGGCCACACAATCAAGTGAGCTTCTGTACATAATCTTACTTGACTGTACAATTCAACTTCACTTACACAGCCTTGATGAAAATCAAGCTACACAGCAAAGTCTACAGTTTACAGTGGTAACAATTGCGTGCAGGTTGGTGTGATCTACATGACGTATGGGACCAGAAAATACAGTTGTGTAAGATTTTACCATAACAGTAGATGTCTTACTTCTCAGTGTTGCAGTATTCTTTGCACTTGGGATATCCTGCCTATGACAGCCTAATATCCAGCCAGTATACTAAAGCTTTTAAATCATCCAAGAGTCGTATATCAGGTGTATTCTCCCAGTGCAAGTGTAGGGCATAAAAAGTTGAGGTACAGATGCTCGGGCATAAAAAGTTGAGGTACAGATGCTCAATCCTCAAACTGAAGTGTCCCAGGAAAACCAGTGCAACCCCCCCCCCCCCACGCACACACACAAAAGGGCACATACATCCAGAAAGGGAAAGAGGAGGAAATAAAGCAAAAAGTAAAAGCCTTCATCTAGGAGACTGTTCACAAAGGGACAAAAAGGGGGTAGGAGGGAGGGAGGGACTGAATACTGCAACAGAGTGAAGTAGACCATCTACTGCTGTGGTAAGATCTTACACAACTGTTCTTTCTTTCCTTATTGCAGTATTCTTTATACTTGGGAGAGTACAAAAGCTACTATAAAGCATAGGAGGAGGAAAACAGAAAAGAAACCTCCACAAACCCATGAAGAATATCCCTCTGGAAATGACATCCACCTTATAATGTCTAGTAAAAGTTTGGACAGAGGACCCACTAGCAGCATCCAAAATGGATCTAGTATCCAGACCTTGCAAAAAAGCTCCAGAGGCTTATACTGTCCTAGTAGAATGAGCTCAAACTGAAGCAGAAAACTGCTCGTCATAAAAAGAATAACAATAGGAAATGGCATTACAAGTCCAGGAGGACATGGTTTGCTTATAAATTGCCAAACTGAATATTCTGATGTTAAAGGAAACAAAAAACTGCTCAGATTATTAGATGCCTTTTCTTTTATCCAAGTAGTATCTGAGCTGTTTTTGTAAATCCAAGATGTGAAGAACCTTCTCACTAGTAGGTTGAGGAGAAAGGGAAAAAGGAGGGAAGATTAATAGATTGATTTAAGGTCAAATCATTAACCACTTTGGGCATAAAATAAGGGTTGGTCTGCAGAGACACATTGTCTCTATGAAAAATTAAAAAGGGAGGAACTGCCATGAGCGTTTTTAGTTTAGAAACCTTCTTGGCAGAAGTAAGGACCACCAGAAAAACAGTATTCCTTGTACAGTGTTGGAATGAGGCAGAAACAAGATTGAAAGGAACAAAATTGAGATCTCAAGATGGGGGAATAGTATTTATTGGGAGCCTGATTTGAAGGACGCCTTTAAGAAATTGCTTGACTTCAAAACAAACAGTCAAGGGTGGATTCAAAGGCAGACAAGGAGAAATTGCTGGCAAATGATCTTTAACAGAATAATATGTCAAACCAGCACTGAGCAGTTTGTACAAAGTAAGAAAAGACCAAAGGGGACCCACACAGAAGAAGGATGCTGGTTATGCTTGGGACACCAAACAAATCCTCTTCCATTTATCCACATAGGATTTTCCAGTAGTCTGTTTTCTGGCCTCCTGCAGAACCTTAAGAATGTCCCCAGAAACTTGGTATCTGAAGAGAATCAAAATCTTTTCACCCAAATTGCCAGTTGAAGTGTGGACAAGTGAAGGTGAAGTAGAGATTCCTTGTATAGTGTGAGAAGATCCATCCATTGAGGTAATGCTCTGGTCAGGTGAAAGAGAAGGGAAAACTAACAAGATTTTTGAGATTGTTCTTCATGATCATATGCAAGACTTTGGGAAGCAGAGGAAGAGGAACATAGGCATGCAGAAACATTCCCTTCCAAGAAAGACATCCATCTCCCAAGTCAGAGGGCTTGGAACTCTGGAACAAAATCAAGAAACTGAGAAATTAATGAGCCCTGGGAGTGGATTGGCCTGGGTCTTTTCTTTTTTTTTTTTTTTTTTTGGACAAACATCTTTATTGAATTATCACATATGACATGGGCAATCATATATTTATATAAATGAAAACAAAGCATATTGACATTTTCAGTTGCAAACATTATACATTGCATATAATCTTCTATACAGAACATTACATAGTTCATTCACTTCCTGCCTTCCCTTACATTCCTCCTCCAGAACATTATTCTGCATATATTGTTCCCACAATTCCTATTTTTTTTCCTATGTAGTTTGCTCCTTCCCTTTTCTAAAGATCCTACTTCCAGTTTTTTTATCTCTTTTACTATATATTAACTACTTTTAGTATTTTTAGTTTAGACTTTGATTTCCTTATTCTAGTAATTGATTTTTTGGCAGCTACCAGAATTAAACTCAGCAAGGCCTTAATTTGTCTAGGCAAATCCAATTCTGTATCACAGCTCAAAAAAATAATTTCCTTAGTTACACCAATCTGCTTACCTAGTACTTCTGACAGAGTAGCCCGCAGGTAATTTTTAAAGTCTGCCAACTCATTACACTGCAAAAAAATATGTTCTCAGTTACCTCTTTCTTCCCCATCACACCTCCAGCATTTGCAATCTACTGGAGGAAAATTATTTTGAGTCTGCTTGGGCTATAAAAATACCTAATGCATGTACTTCCAAGCTGAAATCCTAAATCATCTAGACTTAGTACCATATTTGTGAGCTATACCTATATCTTCCCATTGTTTCCTTGACATTTCTCATCCACTCTGTCTTCCCAATTTGTTCTAACCTTTTCTAATTGATTAATATAGTATTCATGCAATATTTTATATGCCCTACTGAAGTGATTATTCCTTTTTAACAGCAGCTTCTTTTCTAGCTTCTACTAAAAACTCTACCAGTGCTGGTTTTCCCATTCCTTTCTCTTTGTCTATAGTCTTATCAATCCCTGACAGGGAAGATAATCTGTAGCCCATATGTATTCTTGGCCTCTTCCCATTCTGTTACTTTTCTCTAATTATTTGCTCTCCATACCTTGGTTCCTTTGCTAGTTTTCTCTAGCAAATTCCAGCCCCCTCCTCCCTATCCTGTGTACCCCTAATTGCAGTCATGCCTATTGGCAGAATCTCCTTTTTCCGTTCCGGTGTTGACTTGGTTCTTAGAATACTTTATAGTACTTTATCTCATTGTTTCTTGAGCTTCTCCCTGTGCCATCATCACCCCTTTTCACTTTGAATTGTAGCTTTCTGCTTGTGCTATGTATAGGACCCTTAACTGTGCGACTCTGAAATACCCCTTCAAATCAGATAATCCCAAAACATCTTGTTCTATTGGAAGGATCATTTTATACCACTTGACTCTTGCCCACTTTCCATCACAGGTAAAATCTTTCAACTCTTCATTAATTGCTGTCCATAACGCCTCCTCTGGTTGATAAAAATATGCCTGACCTGTGTATAAAACTAAAGGGGCTAATAATATTTTCACCGCTTGTATCTTGCTAGCTATATCCATAAAACATAAAGTTTCCAGTTTCTCAATTTTTGTATTGTCTTTGTTTAGTCTCTTCCCACATATCCTTAGCTGCCATAACAGAATCATGTTTAACCCATACTTCTAAGTACTTTATTTATCATGTCCTCATAAATCTAGGTATTATTGAACCAATTTGTGTGTGGGTACATAGTTTACAGCTATTGCTTTTGTTTTATGTTCATTAATTTTGTATCCTGAAAAGACTTGAAACTGTCAGAGAAATGTTCCACAGCAATGAAATGTCTTTTAATGGTTGTATCAGGTACAAAATGGTATCATCTGCAAATAAAGCCAGCTTTTTTTGATTGCCATACCAGTTATATCCTTGAATTTCTGAGTCCCTGCCAGTGGTTCTAAATATAATGCAGATAATAAAGGAGAAAGAACACCCCTACCTGATTCCTCTTTTCAAACAGGACTTATTAGAGAAGAACCCCCATCCTTTAATTTTCACCTCTAATCCTTCATATATCCTCCTAACTAACCTTACTGTGTCAGGAAATGCAAATGCTTCCATTGCCGTACTCATAAAATCCCAACTTGGTCTTTCGAATGCTTACTCTGCATCATCAAGATCATATTTTCTTTCTTTTTGCTTCCCTCTGGATCATCATTGTACTGTTAATGTTGTCAAATGTTTATCCTTTCTCCACAAAACCACATTGATCTGTATCTATTCATTTTGGCATCATCTTTGCCATTCTTTTAGACATTATAGACATAAGCACTTTATAATCATCGTTTAGAATGGAAATGGGCCTGTATGATGCTGGATCTGATGGGTCTTTACCATCTTTAGGTATTACAGCTACCACAGCTTTATTCCAGGATGTTGGTGCTGCTTCTCCTTTTAAACACTGTTAAACAAAACCTTACAGTTCATTATCACTTTCTTCCCTCCTGGCTTCCAAATGTCTACAGGAACACCATCTGCTCCTGAAGACTTTCCTGTACATTGATTGTACATTATTATTTTTATCTCACTTCTTCCTATCCTGTCAATACGGTTGTCCTGGTTCTTATCCTAGTTTGAATGTGCCAGTGAGTGCCCCAGGGTAGGGAGTGAATATGTTGCAGGACTTTTGCCCTGTTGTGGCTGATGAGTCTAGCATATAATATCCCCAAATGGGAACTAAAAATCAGTTGCCTTCTAAGGCCTTTATTAATGGGGCTCTACTTGGGCTTCTTCTTTTCAGGGACCTGGTTCCCCTTCCTCAGTGAAATAATGAATGAGTCAGTTTGGTGCAGATAACAGTATGACACAATGTTTCTTCTCCTTCAGGTAAAAGCAAAATTGTATGAAAGCAAAACTGTCAGATTCAGCTAGAGTAGAGTTAAACGAAGGAGAAATTAGAAAAATCACCAAAAAAACTAAACTACAAAACCCGGGAGACGCTTTTTAGCATCTGGTCCATTTGAAGGAGCACCCAAGATGAATTCAAGTGTGTGTGTGTGTGTGTGTGTGTGTGTGTGTGTGTGTGTGTGTGTGTGTGTGTGTGTGTGTGTGTGTGTGTGTGTGTGTGTCTGTGTCTGTGTCTGTGTCTGTGTCTGTGTGTGTGTCTGTGTGTGTGTCTGTGTGTGTGTCTGTGTGTGTGTCTGTGTGTGTGTCTGTGTCTGTGTCTGTGTGTCTGTGTCTGTGTGTGTCTGTGTGTGTGTGTCTGTGTGTGTGTGTCTGTGTGAAAGGCTGTCTTGAAGGTGATTCTGAGATTTCACTTTCATTGATGACTGAAGAGAAGAAGCCCGGGTAGTGCCCATATTAAAGGCCTTAGAGGGGAGGTTATTTTTACTGTAATTCAGCATGTGAACTAGTGTATATTTATTGTGGAAACATAATTTTTCCTAAAAAAGAAAACTTGCAGAGATCTGTGCCAAGTTACATAATGTTAATTGAGCACTTTCCTGTGCATTTGCTAGTTAGACCACTGCTGTAATTGGGAGCATTGTCTACCTAAGGGCTTGTACTTAACTCTTGGTGCTTCTCAGAGAAGTACTTCACACAAGTACAGGAGGTCGTTTGGGTGATCTTTACAGATCCTATTTTTTGCTAAGAAGCATCAAGGAAGTTATCCTTCATCATTCTTAAGAAGGAATTTTTTTTATATACATTCCCGTAAGACATCACCATCCATGGTCGGCAGTCCTTTTCATCTGTTTCTCTGCATGAAAGTGTTTTTTTCAGATAAACATTTTTAATGGAGTTTTATGATCAGTTGTTTAAAGATATGAGTCTAAAAAAACATGCTATAAATTACTGAAATCTGATGAGTCCATACTCGGGCTACACCCCCACTGACAAACTCCTTTAAGGATGTAGCTATATTTTTTTCTAGACTGTGATTCTCTTTCCCCCAGAAAAGCTGATTGGTTATAAAAGACCTTGACAAACAAAGAATTTCGTAGAAATCTGAACATGTATCTGAGTGTAATGTGTTCGTTGCTCTCATCCCTAGTAGCATAGTGCTGCTGCTGTTGCTACCCATTTAATTGACAAAAAAATCTATGGACTTGGGCAAGTTTATGAAGACATTATAGCCATCTTCTAGTCTGGCTGTAAGAGCAGTCAGCAGGTTGACACATATGGTGCACTGCCTCAGCTGTTTTCCATTAAGAATTTGGTTTTGTTCAGGAGCTTTGTCATTTAAGACAGAAAGAAAAATCTTTAAAATGTGTCCACATCTGTTAGGAAGCCACACTTAAGCAAATGTAGGATGCTGTTGATATAATATTTAAGCATATGTGGAGTGCTCTCTAACATCTGCAGCTGCAGTAGTTACAATAAGAGTTACTGAATTCCTCAGGGCATGACCATGCTACTTTTACAAAATTTAGGAACTTGGCTAAACAATCCATATGGAGGCACAAAGCCATCTCCGAACCAAGCAACTTTCTCTCTTAAATAAACCCAAACACTTCTGGCATGAGGTTAGTCTGCTCACTAGATGCAAATCCTCTGACAGCAAATCCTCTCTAAGCAAAATCCAGACTAATTAAGGACCACTCTAATGCTCTGACTTTGTCACCGAATTTAGCCACCTCCACAATCTTATCAGCAGAAGCAGCATCTCCATTCCCTTCTCTCTCTCTCTCAGAGCTCCCTCCCTTTTCCCCCTCTGTGTACTTCAAAAAAAAAAAAAAAAAAACACATAAACAAATCAGTAACCTACTTGAAGAAATGCCCACAGATCACAGACTCACCCCCAGGTTTAGACCACATCCCTCTGGTTTGCCTATAGCTGTAGGGAGTGTTTAACCTTTGCCTACACAAGATATAATGCTAACAATCTCGAAAACAGCACTCCTTACACCCCACTTCTCTTAGTGAGGTGGTAGAAGAAAATCACCTATATACCACTCAAAAGCTACATTCAACCATATCATCTCCTTAACCTAAAACAACATGGATTCTGGACAGGTCATAGTACAATGATGGCACTTTCGTGCCTAACTGATGACATTCTCCTCAACATAGACAAAGGTAACTTGACAGGAGCAATATTAATTGACCTCACAAAAGCCTTTGACATCGTCAAACCACCAACTCCTCCTCCTTTCTCTTCAGAACATTAACAGATCCATCACCTGGTTCCAAGACTTCCTATTGAACAGATTCTTCACAGTTACAATAGGCTCTTCTTTCTCTCAGCCCACACCTCTTTCAGTGGGAGTATCCCAATGTTTTAGCCTGGCTCCTCTTCTCTGTTTTCATTAAAAACTATCTTATGACTATCCTTCTGTACAACTCATCGTGTACACTGCTGATATGTTACTCTTAAAGTCCAGCAGCAACCAGTCTACAATCAATACACAGTTGCAAAAAGATCGTGGAACCCTCAATTCCTGGCTCATTAACCAAAACTAACACTTAATGGTACGAAAACAAAAAGCATGCTGTTTGGCATAATCCAAAAACTTAAAAAAAAATCACCAAAGTCACTCAGTATCACCACCCTTTGTGGCACACCAATTGAAACAACCAACTCCTCCAAATGCTTTGGTTTGTGGCTAGACCAGTCACTAACATTCAGTACACACAGAAAAATTGAGGGCAAAAGTTAACTCTGTTTTCTTCTGGTCCAGGAAAATCTTGCCCTGCCTATCCAAATCAGCCAGGGCATCAATAGGCAAAGGAGTCCTACTGGCCCAACTTGAATGTGGGCTACCCATAATAGCCACAGCCATTAAAGAAAAACTCCTTCACACTACAGACTATCGAAAACAGAAGCTGTCACTTCATCACTAGCTCACCCTGTAATGAGCACCACTGTCTCACTCTGAAAAAGCCAAACTGCTCTCAGTGCAGCAGAGAGTAGACCTACTAGGCTCTCTCATCTTCAGACTTAAACAGCCTAACGTATTTCCACTCCTAGCTGCCAGACTTCATACTTAACACACTACGACTTCATCTGCTTCTGCCAAGCAAACCCCCCCCCCCCAACTCCTACAAACCAGGCTACACTGCACTGACCACTCGTTTTCCATCCTTGCTTCCCTCCCCAGCCACCTAAAGGAACTACACCTTCAGAGCTGAACTTAAAAAAAAAATCATCCATACCAAATCCAGCTGTACCTGAAGCACAGCAGGCCTCCGCCCATAAGGGCTTCTCAACCTTTAGCATTACTGTCTTCAGCTACTAGCACCTCTTAACTCCCCCACCATTCCCTGCCCTGGCTCTCATTACCCCACAGCATTTCTACCATGATGTATACCTGAAATATAATGATGTGAATCGTAAAATGTGTATTTCTCTCATAATTGATGCTACATTTGTTAATTGCTACTGTACAATTTTTTATATATATTGTTACTTTCTATTCTGTTTTTGTATATGTACAGTTTACTACCTCTCTGTTCTCTCATTTTTTTTTCTTTTCGAAATATTTCACCCAGGCAGTACCTACAAATGGTTAGTTGTGACCAGTGTACCACCCAGGTAATGAAATGTAAAATGTAAAATAAAATAAAAATAAAAAGCGACTCATCAATTTGTGTTGCAGATAAAATACAAATTACAACTGAGAGTGTCAGTCATTTTTCAACAATCCATAGAAGATGTTCCTACTGGTCTTGAAAAGAGAGTCTATGGCAAAAGAGCTCCCTACTTGCTTCTTATTCTTGACTACCATAACAATGCCCTCAAACAAGTTTAACACCTTCAGATACCTAGAAGTCTGGCCTGTTCCCTTACTTAACTTTCACTTTCACCTTGAAAACACCCAGAAAAAGATAAACTCCCTATTCTACTGGGCCAGCAACATTTCCTCTCTCCTGTCCAGCCCAACAAGTAATGCTACTGGCAAAGGAATTCTTCCAGCCCATCTTGAGTAGTGCCTATCTCTTGTAGCATCTGCCTCCAAAAGAAACTACCATCCAATCTCCAACTCCGTCTGTTGCTTCATTACCCTTTCGCCAAAGTATAAACACCATTGTCTTGCACTAGCTAAAGTCAGCCGGCTGCCAGTTCAGCAGCGAGTTAATCTACTTCTTGGCTCTCAACTTTTCTGGCTCCTGAAAGAAATCTGCTGCCCTTCTGTTTCCTCTAGCTTACTTAGGCATTCTCTGTCATGTAATCTTAGGTCTCAGCTACTTAAGGCCTCTCTTGCAAGCACCTAAAAGCAGAATTCTCTGAGTGACTGGTAATTACTGCACCATCTGTTACTTGAGGGCACCTACAGATGGTAAAAACAAAAGCCTGTTTTGCTGCATGGCTATAACTTTACATCTCAGAAAGTTGCAGGAAGTATATGCTTAGAATATTCCATTTCGTGAAATCCTTCGTTCAGTATGCAGAAAATTATTTGTACCCAAGATCTAGAAGGATCTTCCCTCCTGCCTTAAAGATCTCTATTCCTGCTTTTGGGCATAATTTAAGGAATATCTCGCAACACAAGCTGCTTGTAGATGTTCTGCTTCAGGTATTACATCAAAGTGAACAGGCACTCCAGAAGATGTTCGCACTTCCAGCTGGGAAATGGTCATTACTAGTTCAGAACACTGACCTTCAGCCTCACCACAGCCCCCAGGGTGTTTACTGAATGCATGGCAGTGGTAGCAACTCACCTGAGAATGCTAGGATTTTGGGTGTTTCCTTATCTAGACAACTGGCTCCTGACGACTCTGACCACGCATCTACTTTTACGAGCAAGGGAATACTTACTGCAGTTATGTCACCATATGGGCATTACAGTCAACTACAAGTCTCAATTCACTCTTGCACAGAACCTGGAGTTCCATTGGTGCTCATCTAGATATGGTGAATCAGATAGTGTTACTTCCTCTGACAAGAGTACAGATTCTGAGATCCGAGTTAAGGGAAGTGATCTTGCATTCCTCTCCTCCAGCATGACTAGTCTTACAAGCCTTATGGTTCATGACAGCAGCAGTAACTCTAGTTCCATTAGCCAGATTTAGTGTTGCATTATAAACTGGGCATTCAGTCCAGGTCCGGGGCTCATTTGGTTTTCCTGTGTTGGGGAATATCCTTCCTTAGTTACTCCCAAGGAATTGTCATGTCTGGGGACTCTGTCCCACAGGTTGAATCTAAACAGAGCAGGCAACATTGGATACAAAATTATGTACTCACCGTAATGATAGATCTGTGTTGCCTGTCTCCAACTGGTTCAAACTCCCACCCTCCTGCCTCCGTCCTTATTGCTGATTTGGTAACCAGTCTTTCCGTCTGTGATGACTGGACGTTGGAGGATCTTCGTTCAGTTCTTCTGGAGTCTCTCATTTTCTGTGAGTGTTTTCCTTGCATTTGTGGGAGATGTGTGGATTGGTTGGATATCTGGTATCATTATATTTTGATTCATGGGACAAATTCGATCTTGGGAGCTGATGGAGGAGAGTGGAGTTATGGGTAAAGGAGGCGGATCCAAAATGGGCTAAAGGCTTTAGAATTGTCCAGTGTCAGATCTGAAGTTTCACAGATTGAACCAGACAGATAACACTGATCTATCATTATGGTGAGCACATAACTTTTGTATTTAGTGTTGTTGATTTTAATTTTATCCTCGACATATGGGCTCAGTTCTGAACCCTCGGAACTGACCTGGCTGTTACTACCACTCGTGAAAGCCAAAAACTCTCTAGCTTAACCCTTACCCACAATGCTTCTCTCCTATTTACCTCAGATCTTGTTTGCCACTCTTAATAGCAGACACAATCACCATTACTTTTGAGATAAGTGTTGCATTTTTGATGTATTTCAAAATATGAGTTTTCTACTTCTTTACCTCCTTGTTAGTTGTTATATACTTTCTTTTTTTAATGAGTGTTACCGTTTGTGAGGCGTTTCTACCTGTATGTGTTGTGGTTTGTATAGATGGCCTGTTGACACCAATTATTTACAAACTTTGAAATTTTTGTTATGACAGATAAACCCTAAAGTTTGTGGATTCAGAAGGTTTTAGAAATGCGGGCACAAACTTCCTATGTGACACGCTCAGTTGCTGTATGTTTATTACCTAGGCCCTGTTCACCTTCAAGAAGACTGCTCTATATGTCACAGTTTCAGTCAGAGGGTGCTAGTGGAAAAATTTAACTAACTTATTTTGAAGGGTATGCTTCTATCAGCCTTCAGTGAGGCCTTATCTGATGCTGTCAAAATGAAGAGCAAGACCAATGTGTCTTCTCATTCTCCGTCATCTTCTTCCAAAGCTTTGGAGAAACCAAAAAAAAAGTCTATCGGTGCCTTCCACTCCATTGGCACAGTTCTCAAAAAAGGCTAATTCTTTAGTTCCTTTGGAACCCTTGGAAAACAACGGGCTCCTCTACTAAAACTTTGGTCTCAAAGGGACCTATGGAACTGAGTTTATTGGAGCAGACAAAGTCTTCAGTACCTAGCATTTTGGTGCAGGAGCATTAGAATTTTTCAACCAAAACCTTCAGCTCAGACATCTCTCATTATCGACTATGTTGGAACCAAGTAAGCAAATTGACGAGCCATCCATTATGGATCTTCAGAGAACCTTATATTCACCCTCTAACAACCTTTTTGCAGGAAGGCTGCCTTTTCCTTTTCTGGAAAGGCCAAAATTGCCCTCCACATCTTCTGTCTGTTCCACCAAGTGCTTATCTAAAGATGATGTTAAGAGGGTGGTGAATAAGATACTCTGGGTGAGAAGATTGTCGGGTATCTCTTCAGCCCCAGTCCCCTTGGGTATAGGAGCCAATCCTTCCCTTAACCCTCACGTTTTTCCTCCTCTGTCTTCATCTGAAACATGAGAGTTCTTGGCTCCAATCCACCCGTCACCAACTGCATCGGTTCAGGAGATATCCCTATCTTCAGAACAGTTCATGCTCAGAGGTCTTCGGTCCTTTTGGATTCAGATGTCTCACGAAGCCAAGTCTGTCCTCCCGTTTCTAGAGGGTATGAGTCAACTCCTACTTATTCAGTGCCATCTCTGTACCCTGGGGCTTCAGCACGGATCAGCTTGACTTTGGTCTCGGAAGCTGTCTCTTCGGAGCGGGGAGTGATCACAGTTCTGAGGCAGTCTTTCTCAAATACAGGCTGCCTTCCCTCTTTGAGGAGGGGGTCCAGCTTTTGAGGCCATGGAAAGAGCCCTGACTGCTGCAGTCACAGTTGGCCCCTTCCACTTCGGAGCCTGTGTCCCATTCCTCCTCATACCTAGATACTCAGCCTGCACTCCCGCTGGGTCAGTGAGTGTCAAAACCGCAGGAATCCCAAATAACAGTTCTCTCCTCTTCTGATACCTCCCCAGATCACCCCACTGAGGAGGTCCCTAGGAAGAGGAAGTGCAAGAGGAAGCACTTGGATTCCCTAGAGGAATCAATCACCAAAGACATTGACTTCAAGTGAAGGGGAGGGATCCCCAAGGTCACCCCTGATGATGCAATACTGAAACAGGGGGGTGACTGTAAGTCACAAAATCCCTCTTCCAAGGAGTCAGTGTGTCAGCAGGCCTTCAGCACTCGACCCTCTACCTCTTGGGTGACTCTACCCACTGACAAGCTCATTCAGCTGATCTCTCAGTGAGGGGGGAAGTCCCCTGATACTATCAAACCTATCCCTAGGAGTCCTGACAACATTTTGTCCACCCCTGAAGACCAACAGTTCTGGGACAAAGGGTTAGCTGTTGATGCCATGGTCATGGCAGCAGCCAGAAAGAAGGAACTGGCCTTAGAGTTCCTCTATCCATCCGCGCAACAGAGAGTCCAGGGAGATGGATAGATTTGGAAAGTGAGTCTATGCATCCTCGACCTATGCCTTATGGTGTTTGAATTTCTTGGCACATTTTACCAAACTTCAGAGGGATCTGGTCAAGGTGTTGGATACCCTTGCAGGAACTGTTGCTAAGGACGTCCAGGAAAAGGTGGCTTCCCTGTTGGCTACCCTGGAGTCTGTGTCAAATTTGTCCATGAGGCTCATCGCTCATGCAGCTGAAGGGACCACCAGAGTGGCGGGTTCATATGTTATCATTAGGAGACATGCCTGCATGTGCCTATTTGACTTTGTGGAGCCATTTAAGTCTTCATTCATTAATGCACCCTTTGAGAAATCATCCCTGTTTGGCTCAAAAGTTAGCAAAACTTTATCCAGGTGTGAGAAAGATGGAAGGACCCTTTCTGTTGTGGGTGTACTTTTTCCACTCCTCAGTGATCATTCTCTAGAAATCAGAGAAGCAGTGGAAAAATTTGGTTCAAGAAATCTCAAGGGCCTTTTCAGGGCATATGTGGAGGCAGTTCCTTCAGAGGCAGAGGGGGAGGGGGAGCTTTAATGGAAGATGCTGCCCACACAGCAGAGGTGGCCCACAAAATCAGGGTTTCAGGGATTCTTTCTCTGGGAAATTTTACCACTCCTCTTGAAAGGAGGCTTGATTGTTTTCTTTTGGAGGCAGTTGGGGGGAATGCTTATCCCTGCACCGAAAGGCCTGGCTACAAATGACATTGGATGCTTGGGTGCAGAGGATTATATCCAGAAGCTATATGATCCCCTTTTCTTTTCCTCCTTCCATATGCAAGAAAATCCCTGACAGTCCACACAGTCAGAAGGAGTAAGCAGTTCTAGAAATCCAAAAGCTGCTAGAAAAGAGAGTCATCCAAGAAGTCCCACCAGACCAGATAGAGTCCGGAATTTACTCAAGATTCTTTTTAGTGCCAAAAAAAGACAGGGGACTGGAGACCAGTTTTGGATCTAAGGGTATTGAAATAATCAGTTCGTCAAAATTCCGGATGGCAGCTGTACAGTCCATTCTTCATTTTTGGAAAAAGAAGATTGAATGTGCTCAGTAGATCTTCAAGATGCATATTACCATTTAAAAATGGGCAAATGATCCAGAAGTTTCCTCCACTTCTGGCTGCGAGCCAGTCACTATCAGTTCAGAGTCCTGCCTTTGGTCTCACCACAGCTGCCAGGGTGTTCAAGTGTATGGCAGTAGTAGCAGCTCATGTGAGACTGCAGGGATTCCGAGTGTTTCCGTATCTAGACTACTGACTCATTACCGCTCCAGTCAGGCAGTTGATAGGAGCAAGAGACCATGTGCTTCACATTTATTCTTATCTGAGAATAACTGTAAATTATGAGAAATTAAAATTGACCCTGGCTCAGACATTAGAGTTCATAGAAGCCTTGCCAAATACTCAACTCCATAGCTTCTCTTCCCCTGTAAGATTACAGAAAATCAGAGTTCAGGTACAGAAAGTAAGTGGCAACAAAAAAGTAACCACTTGTCTAGTCCTTCAAGCACTGGACTCCATGGCTGCAGCTATAACTCTAGTTCCCTTGGCAAGATATCACATGAGGATTCTTTAGTGATTTCTAGCATCTCAGTGGTCAGTGTTACACCATCCCATGTTGGACCTGATCTTGATCACCAATCTCTGCAGGAAAGATTTACCTTGATGGATGCATTCTGAAGACATTCTTGTAGGTTCTTTTGCTCCATCACAACCCCAACCCATAGTGACCATGGATGCTTCCCAGATGGAGTGTGGGAGGGCATTATCTGGGCAAGATTGCCCAAGGTAATTGGGCCACTACAGAGGCCAACTTGCATATCAGTGTACTGGAGCTAAGGGCAGTGGTTTTAGCACTGCAAGCCTTTTAGACTGCTTTTACTTCAGGAACAATTGTGATTCAAATAGACAATATGTCTGTGGTTTGGTACATCAGCTAACAGGGAGGAACCAAATCCTATCCCCTTTGTTGAGAAGCTCTGAGTGTGGCAGTGGGCAGTCTCTTCCATCTGCTTTCTAATAGCAATGCACACTGTGGGGAGTTCCAGTGTGATAGAAGACAAACTGAGCAGGTGTAATCTCCTACCGCATGAGTGATCTCTCAGTCCAAAGGTGACTGAAAGGATTTTCCATCAATGGGGCCAGCCTTGCTGCGACCTGTTTGCCTCTCCCCTAAACCACAAGTACAGCAACTACTTTGTCCTGATCCCCCTGTCCGAGGAGTCACCGAGAAATGGTCTTCTTCACGTTTGGCCCGTCTGTCTGCTGTATGCCTTTCCCCCAATTCTTCTAATCCCAAAATTCATACAGAAAGCAATCAGGGTGAAGAGCAAAGTAATCCTCATTGCACCTTATTGGCCTTGACAGATATGGTTCTCCTTTCTTTGTCCTTCAACAGCCTTGGATTCTTGAACTGACTCCAAACCTTCTATCCCATCCAGATGGACTAATCCATCTGAGCATTGTGAACCTTAAGCTGACAGCTTGGTTTCTCCAGTTCTGTTAATAGCCAGGCTTCCCTCACTTTCCTGTCCAGTACTTCGTATTCTCTTAGCCTCTCATAAGCCAACTACCCGTAAAGTCTATGCTAGTAAATGGAGGAGGTTTACCTTTTGGGCTCGTGATAGCAATATTGATCCCTTTTCAGAATCCATCGATAAAATTCTAGAATTTTAACTTCAGTTTTTAAAGCAGGTACTTCCCAGTCTACTGTAAAAATTAAATTGGCTGCTATTTCTAATTTCCATAATGTTTTTAAAGAATCCTCTTTGGCTTCTCATAAGCTTTGCAAGGCCTTCTTAAAAGGAATACTCATGCTAAACCCCCCTTACAAAGATCCTACCCCACCTTGGGATCTCAACTTAGTGATACAAGCCATTGTTCAGCCTCCCTTTGAACCATCAGCTGAATGTGATCTGAAATTTTTATCCTGGAAAACTATATTTTTAATGGCATATTCTGCCAGAAGAATTTCAGAAATACAAGCGTTGTGTAAACCTCCTTACCTAATTTTTCACAAAGCTAGAGTTTCCCTAATAACCAATCCTTGCTTTTTGCCTAAGGTAGTGTCAGAGACCAACATTAATCAGACTATTCATTTACCAGTATTTTTTCCCAACTTTGCAAACAAAGGTGAATATTGCCTGCATTTATTAGATGTTCACAGACAAATATGTTTCTATCTACACAGAAATAAGGATTTAAGAAAATCCGACCAGCTGTTTGTGTCATTTTCATCTACAAGACTTCGCCAACCAGTGAGCAAAGAGAGGTTAGCCAGATGGCTCAAAGAATTTATTTCTTTTATCTATAGGAAGACGAAAATTTGAATTGCCTAGGCCTGTAAAGACACGTTCTACAAGAGCTGTAGCTACTTCAGCAGTCTTTCAATTTAGAGCTTCTTTCGATGATATTTGTGTGGCAACAACTTCGGCTTCTGTTCATACCTTTATTACTCATTACAAACTAGATATGGTCTCCAGGGGAAGAGCGTCATTTGGTTCAATGGTGCTCAGGAATATCCTTCCTTGAGTCCTCCCAAGGTCTAAGGTAGCTGGGGACTCTGTCCCATATGTTGAGGATAAAATGAAAATTTACATCATCAGATAAAGAAGTTATATACTCACCATAAAGTTCCATCTGTGTAATCCATTTTCACTTATCCTTGACTCCCCTCCCTCCTGCCTTTAAAGTTTTTGATGGAATGGATATTGGACATATATCACTTATTGTTATTGTTTTATGGTTCCAGATGTGATCACTATGAAGGCTTTTGGGGTTTTTCTTTCTATCTTTCAGCAAATTCGATCTGAGGTAAATAGGAGAGGAGCTTTGTGGGTAAGGGTTAAGCTCAAGACTTTTTGACTTTTGTGAGCTGTAGTAACGGCCGAGTTGCTTCCGAGGGTTCAGAACCGAACCCATATGTTGAGGATTAATGAAAATGGACTACACAGATGGAACGTTATGGCGAGTACATAATTTCTTTTTTCTTCTCAAAATGTATGTGACTTCTTGCTGCACATTCCAAAAGGATTATCTACTTGATTTCCAGTGTAAAACCAGATCTGGATTTGGGAGGGCAATCTTAATGGCAGTTTGGGCATGATCTGTGTACTACCCTTGTAAGATATTATTAGCAGTGAGCTAGGCAGACACCGTACTACTGTATCCATTATTATTTGTTTGTATTAGTGCAAATTCTTGCCAAACAGTTAATACTGTCAGAGTTATTTCAATTTTATTATAACACGGCTAGACACAAAGTAAAGACTGATGTACACTCAGTCCAAAGACGTCACTAAAGAGTGAAAAATATTGTCCAGTTTATATACTCTTAAATGTCAAACAGTTATTTTTAATGTCCTTGTGACTTGTTCTTCCGGTTTCTGTTTTGTGTCATGTAAAAGTCCATTGGTTATTTCTAGCCTGGACAGTTTCTTTTGAAATGACAAATATTATTTTTGTTTTATGTCCTTCTTTGGTTATTTTCTTCCTTACTGTACCTGAAGACTTCACAAAAAGTCTCTCCACATCATCTTTGTGTCACTTGAAGTGTCTGTATTTTATTTCATTTATTTCTGCATCTGAAAACATCACAGAAAGTCCCTGTTGATCAACTTCCTTTTTTCTATAAAAGGATGCTATGTACAGTAAGCCCACAGCTATATGTTATTATTATCTAAGCTGAATATTTACAAGAAATCTTTTTAATAAAAGGTCATCACTTAACTGTTCTTGCAAAGTAAACCATATTATTTTGAAAACTGCTGTTTGGCCTTGCACATTTTCTCTTTCACTGCACACACAGTATAATTTTGGGGAAAAGCATTTTAATGTATACAATCTCAATCAATTCCCCCTTTTTAATTAAAACCAAGAAAATTGTAAGACAATTTACAACACAATACGATCTTCAGTACTTTTGAATCCCTTGGCCTGTTGCAACATATGGATCCCTTGCATTCAAAGCTACATTACCAACAGCTGTTACTTGGTTAATACTTTTATTAACACAAATCTTAACACACATGCAAACTGTTGTAATTAAGCAGATGATGATAAGAGCAGTTAATGCGGAAATTATAATACCCCACCATCTTGAAAACAATCCACTTGGCCAGTAGTTAAACTAAGTATGTCTTATTTTCGCAGGTGTCAGACACATATCTGTTATTACTGATCTATTCTTAACTGTTTTCATGCTTGCTTAAGCAAGTTATCAGCCTTGCAGTTACACAGAAGCATTTATTTCAAAATCTTGTCACGTTAACCCTTGCTTTACAAGGCAAAACCTTGTATTAGAAACGAGCACATTTCTTTTGCATTGCAGCATACATTTAACTTCATTATTGCTTTGGGGAAAAGAATATTTAAAAAAGCAATTTAGTGGAAAATGTGATCCTCTGTACTTAATAGCCTTTTTTCATTGTTAACAACAGTTACTTGTTTGACAGTTTTATTAACACATCTCCTCTGTTATATCTGAGATAGCTCCATAAGTTGCATTTGCTATCAACTTTGTAACTTTCCATATTGCCTTAGAGGCACCATACCAGTGAAAATTTTCTGCTCCAGAAATAACACCATTTCCTATGTCCAGCTGTTTTAAAATCTTTCCATATTTTTTGTCATGAACTTCCCTCTTTTTCTGGTGAATTTTTAGCATGTCCTCTGATAATGTGTGAGTAATTCTCATTATTGGAACTGCATACTCTGTGTAACAGAATTTTTCTTCTTTCATCTCTTCCTTAAAAGAAGTATTGTGTTAACTCCCATGCTATTTTTATTTTATAGTCAAGCTTTTTATAATATTCTTTAAACATAAAACATGCATGTGTAACCGCTACAGGGACTGCATGTAATGGCATTTTTCCCTCTGTAAGGAATGTGGCTAAAAACCCAACAATTTGACTTGTTACTTGCCTCTGCAAACAAATTTTGCATGTCCAAAAATATATTAAAATTAGGTATCCGATCATGAGGTCTCTGTTCTCATGATCTATTAAATCTGAGTATCTCTCCCCATTTTTTCTTTGCAACTGTTTTATTTGCATTTGCTTTTGTATGTACATCTTTTAGATTGCCTTGTCCTTTCCATAGATTGCTATTAGAGAAACAAATTTAAACTTTCCTAAGACTGTTAACAGACTGTTACTGTACTGATACTGTTTGATTGTTATTAACTTACACTGATTTTTATGAACCAACATGGTGTGCTGTTTTTGCTTGGATTTTTATTTGCTGAAAAATGCTATTTGTCTAAGTTTTTATTAATTTTTTAATGACTCTGTACTTAGGGTTGCCACCTGTCCCACTTTGCGAGGGACAGCCCCTCTTTGGGCAGTTATGTCCTGCAAAAAAATTGAAAAAATGGCAAATGTGCTGAGATTTTAGGACAAAAATATTTCCTGTATTTTCTTTAATAGTTGCATAAAACAGTTATTTTGTATCTGAAACAGCTAATTGTTATAAGAAACAGAATAAGCAACTCAAATGCTACAAGAATAAGTTTTTATTCTGGCAAAAAAGTGAAGTTCTTTCATTTGTACTTGCCGTGGATATGTTTTGCCCTGCAAAATCTGACGTTTCTCCAAAAAATGTCCCACTTTGGGCATTTGAAAAGGTGGCAACCCTATCTGTACTTTACTACCTGTATGTATTCCTGTGTATTATTCCCACGATGGCAGTTACACCAGTCTGACTAATGTTTTTGCTGCACTAGTTTGTTTAGAAGACTGTTTGCTGTTATATTTTATGTAAGGTATGCTTTTGAAAATGTGATATTACAGTCACTGTGTTTTTACCAGTACTGATCCTGTTTGCTGTATGCATAAGCTGCCTTTGGAGACATACTGTACTTTTAATGTGTGTGTGGGGGGCTGACCATCTCTTGTTACCATAGACCTTTTTGTCATTTAGGATTTGTCATAGGTACTGCCTTAAATGTTACTCCATTTCCAGACGTAGATGTGGACTTACATAACCAACATTTAATTCTCCCTACCGGCTACAATATCATTAGACAAGACAGACCACTTCGTAAAGGGGGTGGAACTGCCTTACTGTACAAGTCTAACTTAACTGTCCGTCAATTACCAAACTCCTACCCCTCCCCCAATAATTGGGACATACTTATCTCACAACATCAACTTCACCCTAAAAAGGTCATCACCACAATTGTGATCTATATTCCATCTGGTAATACACCTGCTAGCCTTGAAGACTTCTTATCCTGGTGTTCTTCCACATACTCACAAGAATCCCTTATTCTGGGGGACTTCAACCTAGATTGGTTCACCTGTATATCGGAACCACCAAGTAATCTAATAAATCTCCATGGCTACCAGCAGCTAGTCCAAATTCCAACTAGATGTGATAAAAAATCTAAAAGGGAATCCATCCTTGACTGGGTACAATCCCACATTGTACCCTCACACAGGCAGTCTCCCAGACACCTTAAGTGGCCACAACATAATATACATTATGCGTAGTAGAACAAGCATATGCAAAACCACTAACTATATATCCACTAGAAACGTAAAAAAAATTCTCTCCTGAGGTTCTCAACACTTTACTCTGTAACTGTGACTGGACCCCCTCTAAAAACCCTCCCACTTGACCAGGCTGTAGCATATTTCAACAAAACATTTCTACAACACCTAGACACTGTCACTCCATTGTGCAAAATCAAGGTTAGAACCTCTACAAACCCCTGGCTCAGTAAAGAAACCAAACAAATCCTCAAGTCCAGAGACACTGCATGTTTTTTTACTATCAAAAAAACAAAGAAACACAAAGCCTAACTAAGTACCAAGAACTGCGCAACCGTGCAAAAAAATGCATTAGGTTGGACCAAAAAATCCTACTACACAACATTACAAACTAAATACCAACAAAACCCGCAAAAATTTTGGAAAAATGTAAACCAGCTACTAAAATCCACTCAAAAGGCTACCTCCAAACCAACCACCCCTGACACTAAAGTTCCCATCGAAACACAATTCAACTCCCACTTTGTGAACTCAATTCTATCTAAACACAAATAACACTAATACAAGCTTTACCCTCGAAACAGTTTCCACCACTTCAATCAAAAGCATGCTCTCCAAACTAAAAACCTCATCAACAGCAGCCGACCTACTCCCCAGCTATTTCTTGAAACTCACAGCAGATGCTATTGCTATCCCAGTCTCCACTGTCTTAAACAGATCAATTGTTGAAAACTATGTGCCCAAACTCTGGAAAATATCCTATGTTACACCCATACATAAAGGCGGGACCTCCACTGAACTTAATAACTACAGACCCATTGCTTTATTCTCCCCCCTGGCCAAAATCCTAGAAAAATGCATCCATACCCAGATGTTAAACCAGCTCCTAGACAGCAACATCCTGTCACCTACTCAGCA
This sequence comes from Protopterus annectens, assembly GCF_019279795.1. Taxonomy (NCBI): domain Eukaryota; kingdom Metazoa; phylum Chordata; order Ceratodontiformes; family Protopteridae; genus Protopterus; species Protopterus annectens. The sequence continues at coordinate 313,021,740 of NC_056737.1, read as the reverse complement.
TGGTTTCAGACCTGCCCATAGTACCACTACAACCCTCCTCTGGTTCACAGACACAGTAAACCGTCTCAAAAATGATGGCCTACAACTGTCAACACTTTTTTTGGATATGTCCAAAGCATTTGATACAGTCTCGCACCAAGTCCTGCTAAACAAACTAAACCAATATCATCTATCAAATTCCACTCTTATCTGGTTCCAAAGCTACTTAACTGACAGATACCAAGCTGTCAAATGGGAAAATTCTCTCTCCTCATCTGCCCATAACTATAAGAGCCCCACAGGGTTCTATCTTAGGACCACTACTATTCACAGTCTTCACAAATGACTTCCATACCTCCACACAGCATGCATCTATAATTCAGTATGCAGATGACACTACCTTATTCTGTGCTGCACAAAACATTCCCACCCTCCTGCAAACAACTCAACTAGCATTCTCTGATGTTGAAAACTACCTTACCAAAGCCGAAGTTATCCTCAATCCAAAGAAAACTCAGCTTATGATTATAACCAGTTCTAACAAAAACACTAACAGTCAGTTCACTATCTACTCCACAAATGCTACTCCAATTGCTCCAGTGGCACAGGGTAAGCTATTGGGAATAACCATAGATTCCCACCTAAAATTTGATAGTCATCTCAACTTAACTATTAAAAAAGTACATGCCAAACTGGGGTCACTCTACTGTATCAAACCATTTCTTACCAACAACACAAGATCAGCCATTGCTCGCTCCCAACTTCTATCCACCCTACTCTATGCATCTCCCATTCTGACTAATCTCAACAAAACTGAACTAAGCAAAATGGAAGCCTGCTATAACAGAATTGCCCGCTTTGCTGCAAATTGCTCATGTAGAACTCATCACTGTACTGCTTTGAGACAGCTCCACTGGCTTGAACTGCCCAACCTCCTAACCTACAATCAGCTCTGCCTCTGTCATTTTATTACCTCCCCAATAAGTGTCCTGCCCTCAAAAACCTAGTACATCACTCAGCCAAAAGGCCTCTTAGATCATCAAGCAAACTACTACTAGAAGTCACCAACAGCTACAGTAGCTTTGGAGATGCACTATATAGTAGTTCAGTGGCTAAAAAATGGAACTCTGTCCCTACTAGCATTCAAAACACATCATCCAAAGCCTCCTTTAAAGACCTCATCAGGCAGCATCTTAAGCAAAGTTGGCAGTGCCATGATTGCTCCCCAGGCTAGTGAAAGCGGATAACATATACATACTAAATCTAGAGCACTTGATAATAGTTTTCAATCTTACTTAAAAACACTGGCTGATCTACAATGTATGTACTGTACCTGTGTACTATGCATGTATTCTACCTATGTTCCAAATTTCAGCTGTACACCACAAATCTATTAATTACCGTTATTTTTAAAATTAATATTTTTTTGTTTGTTCTCTCCACTGTAACTGTTTATGTGCCGCATACCACTGTAAAAACATGTCTCTTGTAATTTGTGTGTATACCGATCATGTCTAAATAACTAAATGTGTCTTATTTGTGGAGCTTTTCTCCCCGGGCCTCTGCTGAAAAAGGGCCTTTTCGGCTCAGACACCCCTGGTTAACAAATGTAAAATAAATAAAAATTGCATTGTTTAGTTTTGCATGTACCATTTGCATTACTGTAAATGTATTTACTGTATCTGTATTAACTTTAACTTTACACTGTATTTGTATTAACTTTACTCTGTGTCTGTATGCCTGTAGGTTATTTCTGTGTTTATTTTGAATCTATCCTGGCTTATTAAACCAGTAAAGTAATATTTATTTTTCTGTCTTTTCCCATCTCCTTTGTTTAATTAATTTACATTGAGTTTAAAAGATCCCTGTACTTTCCTGCGAACTGATAACATGTGTTCCGTTAATTTATTGTTTTAATGCCTATTACCTGCCATGATTTGGGTTATAGGGAGGATTATTCCCATATTCTACTGGTCATAATTTACCATTTTTATTATACTGTTAGTGTTTGCAATTACCCTTTTCAGTAAGGCAAGGAGTTTGTCCTTCCTTCTGTTTATTGCTTACCTCCTTTTTCTGTGTACCCTGATGTTTGCAGGTTATTTGCATATAGGCTCTTTTCTATTTGTGATTTGCCTGTTTGAAAACAGTGTATTAACTGTCTGTGGCTGTCTCCTGTTTCCATCATTGCACTGCAGAATTGTCTGCAGTAGACAAGATTGTTGTAACAACTGTGACATCTTTAGGCTTCATTTTTATCTTTAGACTTTAAAGCGTTAAGGTGCTTTTTGTAGTCTACAAACTGTTTTCGTACATTTCCTATGTGCATCTGCAATACTGCGTACTTCTTTTAAACTGTCTAGCACTCTGGCTTTTCTCTTGCTCCAGGTGGAGTTTGAGATGTGTAATCTGAGTCTGTATCTGTCTGTCTGGCAAAAACTGATTTTAAAGCTGCATCTGCATTTTGCAGAATGTCATTAACTGACTGATGGAACTGCTTTAACATAACATCTTGCCTGACCAAAACATTATTTTGTTTTTTTTCTGTCATGCTATTTAGACTGTCTGATCATTTTTAGATATATTTTAAATTTTTTTTAAATGGTGGAAACTGACATTACCGTGTCTGTGTGTTTAAAGCAGTTATGTGAGTCTAGACACTCACCAGTTTCAGCTACTTGCTTTGCTTTGACATCTGCCAAAGTATTTACTGTAGCCTCTTCTGTATTACATTTTTTTATGTGCTTTGATTTTGACAGTACTAAACTTTCCCTGTAAATCATTTTGAGAATCACTGCTTATATCTCCCGTAGTACTGGAGCATGTTTTAGGGGTTTGCCAACACTGTTGACGAATTCTCTTCTGACCTAAACTGGCATGTGTAAATGCAAAAAATACTCATTTAAATAAAGCATCATTTCAAATAGACCACACAGTGTTGTCAACCATTGTTTAAATGCCAACATATTGAAACAAAATTTTTTTTGTCTTGCCACTGAGGCGGAGTCTGCAATAAACAAGATTATTGATATATATCAGCAGGAGAAATAACTGTCATTTCTGCTGAACCCTGTCCAATGTCAGTTGGTGTATTTTGTACCCCTTGTAAACCTTGCTGGGCTTTTTGTAACTGTCTTGTCAGATTAACCTCTGGAGTTTGTGCCCTTAGTAAATGTTGTTGGGCTCTATTTGATTGTTACATTAAACCAGAAATGTCATTATGTAAAGTTTGAATGCTATGCTGAGTCTGTTTCTGTAAATGGCATTATTGTCCCTTACTGCTGTCCCTAGGGAAATTTTGAAAAGCTGTGAAAACCTTTTCTTTAAAAGGTTAATATTAATAGCACACTCTACTATGTTAGAACTTTTTTCTGTCTGTGCATCTGCAATATTTACTATAAATAACATTTTTATGTAGTCTATTACATTATTGACAATAATTGCATACACTTGTACTGTATTTAGGGGACTGCAGAAGGTACATTTAACTGTTGTATATGTGAAGAACTAACAACCCTAGAATCAAACAGATTGTTTATCAGAATAGGATATATGATATGGTATGGCTTACATACTAGACTTCTGTGACAAGATAGACATAAGTTTGGAAAGTTACTTCCACATAAAAAGCAGTTTTTTTTATTGCTGTACATTTTATGTATGGATTATAGGCATTTATCCATTTACAAACACAACTGTTGTGTAAAATTTGAACATTAAACATTTCAGATTTACATTTCATGTCTGACACAGAAGGTTTAAACCATGTAAATTTATATCTACAATATGTGGGCATTGTAAAATTAACTGTCTGTACTGGCATCCATGTTATAACTGTGAAGAATTTACCCTATTTTGCGTAGATGACAAACAGGTGATCAGGCTGAAGTCACTTGGAAGACACGGTGTCCTTCAACAGATGAACTGATGGTGGAACATCGAGGGCAGCTTCTACAGCGTCACTCTGTATCCACCACCGAAGTACTGGAACTGTTGAACTGTTGATCCACTGGAACTGTCCATCTGTTGCACTCTCAGAAAATTTAAGGCCTTTATGAAAAATTAACTGTTGGTAATGGATAAAAAAAGGTTGTGGCCAGTGGGCTAGGCTCGCTGCCGTAAAATATCAGTGAGCTAGGTAGACACCGTACTACTGTGTCCGTTATTATTTATTAGTATTAGTACAAATTCTTGCCAAATAGTTAATACTGTCAAGAGTTATTTCAATTCTATTATAACATGGCTAGACACAAAGTAAAGATTGATGTACACTCAGTCCAAAGACGTCACTAAAGAGTGAAAAATATTGTCCAGTTTATATACTCTTTTAAATGTCAAACAATGTTAGTTTTAATGTCCTTGTGACTTGTTCTTCTGGTTTCTGTTTGTGTCATGAAAAAGTCCATTGGTTATTTGTAGCCTGGACAGTTTCTGTTGAAATGACAAATATTATTTTTGTTTTATGTCCTTCTTTGGTTACAAGAAATCTTTTTAATAAAAGGTCATCACTTAACTGTTCTTGCAAAGCAAGCCATATTATTTTGAAAACTGCTGTTTGGCCTTGCACATTTCCTCTTTCACTGCACACAGTATCATTTTGGGGAAAAAGCATTTTAATTTATACAATCTCTATCAACCCTAGCTGCAACAGAAAGAGAGGACAGTTTGAGATTCTGCTCATGTTGTCCAGTCACAAGGCCCCCCCCCATGAAAGGATGATAGTACTGTTGTGTAAATTGTATAAGGTATTCAGCATAACAACATAACAGTAGCTCTTTAAAAAAAGTTGTTTGAAGCACAGCAGGTGGCCTGCTACCACCCCCAGTAACTCTTGCTGTTTGATTGTAATTTACAGTTAATTTTGATTGTGCTCACAGCTTTCATTTTTCAACATTTCATATGGTAGCATTAACAGATTTTTTTTGCCACCATGTTTGACAAAAATCAGGCCTTCTTCAGTTTTAATTGAGCCTTGTTTGGTGGGTGCCCTGAATAACCATAGAGGCGGGAGTCTTATTTGGGCAGCTGTAGGGGTTGTTTGTGTTATTGCAGGCATCCTGGCTATGAGTTCATTTGAGGTTGCTGTAACCCCACTTTGTTGGGTGAGGAATGAGGGAGCTGTCACCATGAGGCTCACAGTGTCTTCCCCACAGGGGTGCATGTTCTCCATACTTCTCAGCTCTCCAGATTTTCGCAGAATGTCCAGATTTTTGCCTCATATTTTTGGTCTGCTCCTCTTAAAATTTGAGGTTTTTTTGCAAATCACTGGCAAATCATTGAGGACTGAAGTCAGAAAATATTGGCAGATATTTGAGTTTCAGATTTCATATCCTTCAGAAAATTCTTGCTAAAGCAAAATCTGTTAGTCTGTCAACTTTCTAAGTTTATAAATAGCAATGTTTAAAAAGTGTCCCTATTTTGGGGCCTTTTTCCCCCCTTTATTTGTGGCTTTGTCCAGATTTCTTGTACTAAGAGGTTGAGAGGTATGATGCTCTCAGACTTGCATTATAACAGCTACCAGTCCATGGTAGCTTAGTTACCCTAATATGTTCCCTGGCCACATGTTTTACATCCTGAGCCCTTCTTCAAGAGGTTTGGTACTCATGTGACTGTCTTTGCCCTACCCCCAAGATGGGCATGCCTAGCCTCCCTTGCCAGCTCTGTCAATCATCTAAGCCACTTATTGATCTCTGGTTAGATGGGCCACAGACAAGACTTCATCGGTCTGTACCACCACAGCTATCTTAACAAGTGTGTTGCAAATTTGTATTAGTCATCTTGAACTTGCTAAGCCATATGAGAATAACTGACAAAGTACGTGCACTAGATGTCAGTCCATGTATAGTTAAATGGGTAAAGCACTAATTAAACAACAAGACACAGATAGTTCTGGGGGTAGTTGCTCATCCCAGTGGTGGCTACCATTAGTGACCCACAGGGCTGTGTTGTGGGGCTGCTTCTTCTTTTTGGACCATGCTTTTCAGTTGTAAAAGAGAGAAGTGTGCTGTGGATATCGGCATATGTTGATGATAGCACATTGTGTAATAATTACTTTATAAAAAACTCTACAGTATGTATGCCTGATGCATTAGTAATGACCCCCATCATGAAACTTGGTAAGAAACATATTCGTTATGATTACAAACTAAAATGTCACTCATAAAAAAAGACATCATTAAACTCTTGGGATAGTGGTAGACAGCAGTTTAAATATGGCAATGTGTGTCTTTTCTATCCCTTGCTTAATTGTAAAGAGCAAGTCTATTCACACCAGAGAGTTCAATGCCACACTTTACATCACACTGATCTGACTGACCCATTATTATTTAATACAGTAATGTATTTAATAGTCTTCCTAAGGCAACTCGAAGTGCACTAATAAACCCAAAAGGAAGGCACTGGTTAGGCAGGTCGATATCAGTCAAGAAAAGTTTATTATCAACACAAAAGCACACTGATAACAAGGTTAAATCCACACAAACACTTTAACTGTTTTCTCTGCGGTTTTCATCTTATAACATCATCAGATGAGCGTACCATCCGTTAAAACTTTAATTATATACAATGTTTAAAAACCTAAAAGCCAATCAAATGAACTAAATGATTAAAGGAACCATTAAATTAAAAGGACCAGTGCATATCTAAAAAGTTGCATAAAATCACTGTTTTTTTTTTTTTTTTAAAGAACTGTTTGAAAAGCTTAAAAACATTTCAAACATACACATTCAAACATATAATTGCACAATACTAAATACATACATTTATAAAAATGCATAAAATAATAAATATGTAAAATACATATATGAATGCAATGTGTTGAATTAAAACCTAATAGCACCATTTACTGACTGAAGTTGTAAATTGCAACCTGGCTGAGCTCAGTTTTAACACAGGCTTCAAACCAAGGTATGCATTTGAATTGCCAATATAGTTCCCCATATTCAAAACGGGTTTCCCAAGGACCACCCGTGGGATCTATAGGTAACACTTCTTGTTGTTGTGTCTTTCGGCTTATCCCGGTTAGGGGTCGCCACAGCGGAACTCCGGTCCGCTAATGTTTGGATGTGGATTTTTACGTGCTGAGTTACCAGCCCTGATGCACAACTTTCAACGAAGGCACGCCCATTCACGTATGCCTCCACACAGAAGATGCTCTAGCTGAGAATCGAACGGGACAATGTCTTGCTGAGGCGCGACAACGCTACCGCAGCAGCACTACCGCGGGTCATTATATGCAACACTTCTATAGCATAAAAAACAAAATTGGCATTAATACAGTTTTGATTATGTTTGCACAAAGCATTATTAATATGTTTCTTTCTATTATCCTACATGTGTTCACAAACCCACATTTTAAATCTTCTCTCGGTTATTCCTACGTAAAACGCGTCACATTGATTGCATAAAGCTAAATAAATAATTCCATTTGTACTACAATTTGCATACCCCTGGTTTTAATAAATTTATTCCTACATTTTAAGTGTACCATTTCCCCTACCTTAATATAGGGACACTGGGCACAGTTGCCACATGTGTATGTGCATCTCTATCTAAAATCTGTACCTTTGTATCTAGCTGCACCACCTTCCAAGATTGACTTTATGTTCTGACCCTTTTTATAAATACATTTAAAGAGGTTCTGAAATATATTATTTAAATCAGAAATACTGGCAAACATTTTCCATCCATCCTGTATGATATCCACAAGTTTAGCATCTCCATCATACGTAATTATCAATGTATTTGCCTTATTATAAGTCATATCTCCAGCATTCTTTTTCAGGCCAGTATCTACAACACCTTTTCCCAATATAGGGGCAAACCTTGTATTCCTGGCCTCCACAACTTCATGAAATAGCTCATATAAAAGACAATCGGGGTACCCCCTACCTTTAAAAAGTCCATTAGGTATGTACATTCTTTTTTAAAATCTTCACTATCAGAAATCATCCTGCTAAGATGTACAAATTGTCCCTTCACCACACCTTTTTTTGGTAAAAGGGATGTGCACTACCGTAATGTAGGTATGAATTCGAAAAGGTGTCTTTTCTATATATATATTAGATTTGAAATGTCCCCCAGCTTTACAAGTTATTTCATATGTAAACCTGAGAAATTGTGTGCTATTAGTTAAATAATCTAAAAACTTCACCTCAGAACCAATCCAAAAAGGCAAATGTCATCCAGAAAACGGGCATAAAACTTCCAATATTGTGTATATTCACAATTAAATTATTATTATTATTATTACTATTATTACAATTATAACCTTATTCTCCACGCAAATATGTTTAGTTTTTAAATCAACATATTTAGCCAGTGGTAATGTTTTTGATCCGTCTGCCGACACTATAGGCCTAAGTGGGGGATCTTCCGAATTTTTATGTAATTTGGGAATACCAAAAATAATTGGTATTCTAGGTTTCGATACATACAGGAAGTCATAAGTTTTACTATCTATAACATCTTCATATAGCATATCTTTTAATAATATATCTATCTTGTGGTATGCTAAATTGACTTCATTCCTTGAAACACATGCATATTTCACTTCATCCCTAAGTATTTCATTCATTTTACCCTCCTAAATTATGTTCTCCATAATGACTACTCCCCCTCCTTTATCTGGTTTCATAATTCTAACTTCAGCATTATTTTTCAACTTACACAAGGTCTCATTCTCTCATTTTTAGTTAGTTCTAATATTTATTTATTTATTTAGATATATTTGTGGTGACAACAAATTAGTTTTTGATTAATATTTATGAGCCTTTAAGAGAGCCTGATTAGTGTATTTGAAATGTTTTTTTAAGAATTCTATTGGTTAATGTGTTTTTAGTGAGTTATTTAAGATGCAATTAGAGTAATTACTTGATTGTCTGATGAAGTCCAAGTTACGTGGACGAAAACGCGTATTGTGGAATAAAAGCGTTAATGTGTTTTTGTTTCGTGGATGGTAATAAATTGTGCAGTCTTTACAAAGTTGGTGGTTTTGCCTCTCCATTAGCCCACTGCGCTCTTTTAAACATTGTATATTCTTAAGGTTTTAACTGTTACGCTCATCTGATGAAGTTATAAGATGAAAACGCGGTGAAAACAGTGTTTGTGTGGATTTAACCTTGCTGTCAGTGTGCTTTTGTGTCTACAATAAACTTTTCTTGACTGATATCCAATCTGCCTAACCTGTGCCTTCCTTTTGGGTTTATTAGTTGACTTATTCAAGGCACTTTACCATTTTTTATCTTTACAACTTCAAGTACAGCCGTTCCTTAGTAGAAGAGTCACATAGTTGGAAACTAGAACTTCTCAGAAATTCAGTAGTTGTCATTTACAAGTTACTTGGAAGAGATCTCAGTTGGGTCTGTAGGGGTAGTATTTCTCCTTGAAACAGTATTCCTGAAATATACCACTGGGGGATCGAACGGAAGAACCTAAAATATCAGTAATAGAAAAAGTGTGGCAGACTCATTAAGCAACACAGTACAGAATAAGATAATAGAAAAAGCTTCCATATGCAGTCAGCACAGTTCAATTAAACTCCTTAAAGTCATTTTATATATACACAGTTCAATTAAACTCCTTAAAGTCATTTTATATATATATATATATATATATATATATATATATATATTTTTTTTTAAAAGCAAGTAAATTGTAAGCTTTAGAGCTGAACGTGTGAATGTGTACTGTCTTGAAAAACAGGTAAATCATATACCAAAACAAGGAAATCATATAAACCCCCCCCCACACACACACACACAAAAAAAAAAAAAAAAAAATGAAAACCACAAATAAAGAAGACTGGCAACCTTCAGACCAGCACAAATACACACGGACAATACAAACCAATTTTGGTGTAGTCTGCAAAGTCCATTCCCCCCATACACCACCCATGTGGACATTTTCACCCCTTACTTTAATAGAATACTGTGGTGGTGGTGCTGCGGTAGCGTTGTCACCTCACAGTAAGACATTGTCCTGTTTGATTCTCAGCTAAAGCGTCTTCTGTGTGGAGACATGCGTGAATGGGCGTACCTTCGTTGAAGGTTGTGCGTCAGGGCTGGCAACTCTGTAAGTAAAAATCTACTGCCAATCATTAGCGGACCGGAGTTCCGCTGTGGCGACCCCTAACCAGGAAAAGCCGAAAGATACAACAACTTTAATCGAATAACTTTTCACAGTTGTACATTGATGGAGTAGTACCATTCTTCCTGCAATGACCAGTTTCATTTCTCATGCCCTTTTGAGTTGCAGGACACTGTAATACTGGCTTTTAGATTTACTACACTTAATGATTGCTGTCCTTAATGTTGTAGAGCATGATACTAAACATTAGGATATTTATTGCATTGCCCAGCCACCATAGGTATTGCCATGAAAAGATATTGCCTTGTATGAGGACAGACCCACTTAATAGTTGAAAAAATCAAGCTGGATGAAGAGTGAGTTGAGACCCATTTGTTGTACTGCTCAACACTTGTCTTGAATATCTACTGTTACGGAGCATGCCTCCTCACATAAATGTACTTTTTGTTTTGTTTTTTTCTAGCTGGTGCACACTGGGGAAGACCTTAGCAGAAGTCGAAAGATCCTACGCTCCATGTCTCGAAAGTAAGCTATTGCTTTGTTCTTGTTTAAATTTTTTTTTTCACGCTGGCACTGAAAATTTTACAGAATATGAATGTGAAAAAAGAAGCATAAAGTTGCATTTTTGGGTAATTAAGATACATTTGTTATGGGACAAGATGATTTCATATGTGCAGTTTCTGTTTGTGCCTGGCCCTTTAGATGTTTTTACTTGTTTCAGAACCAGTGGAATGCTTTGAATGTGAGGGGTGGGGTCTGACCATGGCAGAGGGAAGAGAATGTTTAACTTGATACAGATTCCAACTGATTTAATTTAGAGTTTGTGTGGCAGTTGGAATATACAGGAGAAGCCTTAAGTAAGTCTTCTTCTATCTGTAGTAGCCTTTTCGGGCCATTGGAGGTCATTAGGATCCATAGCTCCTCATCTCCTGAGTGGAGTCTGAGTCACACCCACCCAGATGGCAGGTCTTGAAGTCATCCCTCGCTCAGACTGCCTGGCTGAGCTTATCACTGGTGAAGTCTATGTATTTTTCCCTGTCCTCGTGGTTCTCTCTCCTTGTGCTCTCCCATTCTGATATGGATTGAATGATGAGAATTTTCCTCAAAGCCCAGATCCATCTGGGGATTTTGCCTTCTCTGACTCATGCTGTATCTGTGAGAGCTCCAACCCCAGTACCTCAGCCTCCTCCTCCAGTCCACTTGGCTTCGGAGTCACAGGTCCTGGTGATCCCAAGTGGCTCAGCATTGGATCTTGGGATACTTTTTTCCCTGACTCCAACAGTGTACCAGACTGGCTTGGCTCTGATTCTGTCGGAGCAGAGCGGGTCCGAGGGATCAACGCTGGGTCCTTGGAGTTGGTGTCTGCTTTGAACTTCTCAGAGCCATCCTTTCCTCTGGGGGCCTCTGCCTTCAACAGCTCAGGTCCACTGCCCTCTGATGATGTCTGATCTAGGATTGCCTCTTGTCTTTCTCCCTTGGTGGCTCTGCCTCTGGGGTGGGAGGCAGGCTCCTTGGCATCCTCGGCATTCCAGGTGGTAGAGAGGACTTTCTCGACACCTCGAGACACAGTCCTTCCTCTGCCAAGCCCTTCCCAATCCTCTGTGGATCGAAGCCTTGCTCCTAATCATCTGATCCACGGTAAGCCCCTCCCAGGGAGCCTCCAACAAACCCATCAGCAAGGGGTTCCCCTGTCTTGAGTCCTCCCCTGAGTATCCTGCTGAGGACATCCCCCGGAAGTGTTAGTGCAAGAGGAAGCACATCGACTCCCCCATGGAGTCTTTGTTAGAGGACACTGACTTTGATGAAGGGGAAGGGTCCCCCCAGTCTCCTATGGAGATAGCTGAAAAATTCTGAAGCAAAAGGGTGGATGGTCTTCTCATCCCCCTTCCTTGGTGGAGTCAGTGCTCCCGGAGGCGTTTGGGATGGAACCATCTACATCCTGGGTGACCCTACCTGTGGATCAACTTATTGACCTCATTGCCGCCGGGCTTGGAAGGAGCCTGACACCATGGAACCAATCCCAGAGCACGTGGATAAGTACCTTAGTCACCCTCAGGATCGTCCTTTCTGGAGTAAAGGTGTCCCATTTGATGTCAATGTGATGTTGGCAGCCACCAAAAAAGAGCTGTCTGAACAGAGCTCTACTGTCCACCCCCTCACCGAACAAAGAGTCTCTGGTCTTGGACAGACATGGAAAATAGATGCATGTCTCCGCCACTTTTTCACGGAGAACATTGAGTTATCTGGCACACTGCACATGCCTCCAGAGATGACCTGGTGAAGCAACTTTCCACCACTAGTGCATTCACTGTTGGAGGAAAACTTCAAAAAGGTTTCCACGCAGCTGAATACTATGGCTTTGATTTCTAACTCCTTGATGAGGCTAATCTCCCACATAGTAGAAGGAACCTCTCGAGCAGCTGGTTCAGGCATAACCCTCAGGAGACATGCCTGGATGAGACTGTGTGGGTTTGCAGATCCCTTCAAAACATCATTCATTAATGTCCTGTTTGACGGTCCCTCTTTGTTTGAATCATCGGTTAAGGAGACTCTTATGCACAGTGAACAGGAAGGCAAGACTCTATCTGCCGTAGGGTTCAAACTCCCCACCAATGGACCTTTTCCAGGGAACCAGCAGAGTGGGAAGAGGATGTGGTTCCACAAATCCCAAGGGGACTTTCTTGATTCGCAGGATAAATCCTCTTCTGGGGGCAGAGGTAGAGGATTCAATGGTAGATGCTGCCCCAGAGGGAGGGGGTGTCCACAGAACTAGGGCTTCCATGGCCCAGGAGGTCTTAAAGAAGTTTGAAGAAAAGGCAAAATCTGTGCAAACAGTCAAGGACTTTCTGCAGGTACAACCACCGAGATTCAGCAGAAATTGGCCTACTAAGAATTGGTCCTTTCCGGACTCAGACAGATCACAGAGAGGCAGGAACAGGCGTACCAGAGGTAGAGGGCAAGCTAGAGGCCACTACAGAGGCCGTCGGTGGCAACCACCCAGCCAGAGAGGTAGTGCAGGAACAGCAACAACAACTGCTACACCAGGACAAACACAATGACTTATTTTTGACTCCGCCAACCAGGGCTCAATTAGAAGCACCATTGGGCGGAAAGCTTTCTTTATTTTCAGAAAATTGGCATTACATTACAAGGGACTCATGGACACTGCAAATAATAGACAAAGGATACAGGTTCCATTTCCACACATTGCCAAAAAGAAAAGGAATGCCATACCTGCCACCAAGTCAGAGGGCAGAGGCTTTGAAACAAATCAGCAAATTACTGCAAATGAAAGCCATAGAGAAGGTTCCTCTCTCAGAACAAGGCCAAGGTTTCTATTCAAGGTTATTCCTTGTTCCAAGGAAAGAAAATCAATGGAGGCCTATTCTAGATCTGTCCGCACTGAACACTTACATCATTGTGCCGAAATTCAAGATGCTGACCCTACAGCAGCTTCTTCCCATGCTGGGCAAGGAGTCTTGGCTGGTGACTCTAGATCTCAAGGAGGCATACCTGCATGCCCCTATTCGACAAAGTTGCAGAAGACACCTCAGATTTCTTGCAGGATCAGAGCATTATCAATTCTCAGCATTGCCCTTTGGCTTATCTACTGCGCCCAGAGTATTCACGAAATGCCTGGCATCAGTAATTGCACACTGCAGACTTCAGGGGATTCAAATCTACCCATATCTGGACGACTGCTTGATACAAGCAGACAGCAAGACAAATTTGTTAAAGGACTTGGACTATGCCATCCAGCTATTACAGGCCTTGGGATACACAGTCAACATCCAAAATCCAAGACTTGTACCATCCCAAAGGATAACCTTTTTGGGTGCAGATCTAGATACAACCACCCAGATGGCCTTTCTCACAGAAGAAAAACAGAAACAACTTCCAGATTACTTCAAAAATCTGACAAGACAAACTCAGCTAACTGCAAGGAAGATCCTGCAGGCCCTGGGTTTCATGGCATCCTGCATAATACTAATTCCACAAGCCAGGCTACATATGAGAAGATTGCAATGGTACCTAAGGAGTGTATGGACTCAGCACAGTCACAGCTTAGAAACTCTGATTCCAATCATACCTTGCCTTCAAAAGGAATTCCTGTGGTGGGCTCAAGCCTGCCAGACCAACAGAGGGTTGCCTTTCTTCAAACCAAAAGCAAGCCAAACCATCACCACGGATGCTTCAGACCGAGGTTGGGGAGCGCACATGGAGGACGGATGTATCCAAGGGCTATGGTCTCAAGGGCAGCTGCAAATGCACATAAACCAAAAGGAAATGCTGGCAGTGATACATGCAATCGAGGCTTTCAAGCCTTTCCTTCAACAAGGTCACCTGCTAATAAGGACAGACAACACCACAGTTATGTGGTACATAAACAAGCAAGGAGGCACGCACTCCTACCCTCTATGCAGACTGGCTATGAATCTATGGGATCTTTGTTTGAAACACAATATACAACTGCAGGCCCAGTTCGTGCCAAGGAAAGACAATACTCTGGCAGACAGCTTAAGCAGAACTACCATGGATGCACACGAGTGGATGCTGCACCCAGACATCTTCTTACTCATAACACAGACATGGGGAAGGCCCAAGATAGATCTGTTCGCCTCACCCCACAATCATCAACTGAAGATTTTTTGCACAAGGACATACCATCCACAAGCATGGAAGGTGGACTCTCTCTCATTCAGCTGGAAAGCCCGAAAAGTCTATGCTTTCCCACCAATCCCATTAATGTCCAAGGTTTTACTGAAGATCAGGGCAGAACAGCCAAAAGTGATTCTGATAGCTCCAGACTGGCCAAGGCAGCATTGGTACCCACTGTTGAAGAGCTTGTCACAGACGAAACCGTGGCCTCTCCCATTATGGCCTCTTCTTCTGATGCAGAACAATTACAAGATCCTGCATCCCAACCTGAAGACCTTGCAGCTAACTGCCTGGAGAATACCATGACTCCTTCCCAGGACATCTTATCCCATAGGGTAAAGGACATTATTATGGAAGCTCGCTGCCCTTCCACAAGGAAGGCATACTCAGCAAAATGGAAAAGATTTCTCATTTGGAACACAACAAAAGGCCTCGATGCGACAGTGATGAACATGTCACATATACTGGAATACTTAGCAGAATTGTTCCACAATGGCTTGTCTTATTCTTCCATTAAAATACATGCCTCAGCAATTTCAGCAGAATACAGTGTAAATCCTCCTGTTTACTCACATCCTCTCTTAAGACAATTTCTCAGAGGAATCAAAAACATCAAACCTCCAAGGAGACCACCTTTACCTACTTGGGACCTTAACTTTGTGCTGGAAAAACTAACACTTCCTCCATTTGAACCAGCAGCATCGGCAGATCCACAGTTTCTATCCTGGAAAACTGCATTCCTTCTGGCCATAACTTCAGCAAGAAGAGTATCTGAGTTACAAGCTTTAATGGCAGTGCAGCCATTTCTTATTTTTCATCAGGACAGAGTTTCATTAAGAACCAACCCAACTTTCATGCCAAAGGTGGTATCTAGAGTATCTTTGAACCAAGCAATTCATTTGCCTACTTTCTTCCCAAATCCACAAAATAAAGGGGAGAAACTTCTACACACTCTGGATATCCACAGGCAATTACGCTACTATTTGGACAGAACTAAGAGTTACAGAAAGACTGACCAACTGTTTGTAGCTTATGCTGCTGGGACACAAGGAAAGGCAATTTCCAAACAGACAATCTCAAAATGGATAGGAAATTGCATTCACTTTTGCTACTCCTTTCATGGAAAGACTGTTCCTGTGAATATTAGGCCTCATTCCACGAGAGCCACAGCCACCACTACAGCCTTCCTAAGAGGGGTGGCTACCAAGGACATTTTAGAAGCTGCTACATGGAGCTCCGTGCATACATTTGCCAAGCATTACAATCTACCCTTATACTCCAGATCCAGAGCAGGTTTTGCTACTGCAGTCCTGCAGGGTCTCTTAACTACACCATCATTTTCTTAGTGCCTCCACCCCCAGATTGGCTATGGTATTCTACCCATATGTTATGACTGCAGATGCATCCTTGAAGGACATAGTACAGTTTTGTACCTACCATAAATGTAGATGTCCAATAGGTATGCATCTGCAGTCAGGTTTACCCTCCCTCTTTCCCCTCTGTGGTATTCCTAGGGTGCTTACCCCTTCATTAGCTAGCTGGGGGAATCTGTTATGGTGTATTTGTTTGTATATATATATATATATATATATATATATATATATATATATATATGTTTGCATTATGTTTGGAATTTTTTGGCATTTTATCCAAATTTAGCCTTCATAGAGGGCACCTGGCATCTGGGGCAAGAAAAACTGAGGAAGATGGCGTCGGCTGATGCTTTTATACCCCAGACGCTCTGATGTCAGGGAAAGTGCGACATCAGCTGAGGCCAGACCCAGACTTTGGAATCCGGCCGACCGAAGGGCTGCCTGAGGCAGGACAACCCGTATGTTATGACTGCAGATGCATACCTATCGGACATCTACATTTATGGTAGGTACAAAACTGTACTTTATGATGCACTGGAAGCTTCATGTAGGGCAGCTATGACTGGGGCTGTGATACGTAGACATGCTTGGTTAAAGGATCAGTCTTTGCCTGACCATGTTAAAGTAAAGTTACTTGATGCACCTTTGGAAAAACAGAAGCATTTTTGGTGCTAATGCACAAGATGTATTGAAATCCATAGAGGAAAAAGCAAAGTCAGTACAGACAGTCAAGGATTTCCTTCAGGTTCAGCCACCCAGATTCAGCAGAAACTGGCCCTCAAAGAAGTGGTCCTTCCCCGGCTCAGACAAGTTTCAAAGGGGAAAAAGCAGACGTGCCCGAGGTAGAGGGCAATACCAAGGATCTTACAGGGGACGCCAATGGCAACCTCCAAATCAAAGAAGTGGTGCAGACAGTTCAGCTGCACCACAAGGACAATCGCAATGACTTGATTTTCATTCCGCCTACAAAGGTTCAAAGAGAAGCACCCTTGGGCGGAAAATTATCCTTATTCTCACAAAACTGGCATATCTTAACCAAGGACAACTGGATTCTGGATTTGATAGACAAAGGTTACAGATTCCACTTCCACACATTACCAATAAGACAAGGCATGCCAAACCTGTTACATCATCAAAGGGCAGAGGCATTCTCTCAAGTTTCCAAGCTGTTAAGTATGAAAGCAATAGAAAGGGTTCCTCCTCAGGAGCAAGGCCAAGGATTTTATTCAAGGCTGTTCCTTGTTCCAAGAAAAGAAAACAAATGGAGACCCATACTGGACTTGTCATCTCTAAACACTTTTCTCATAGTGCCAAAGTTCAAAATGCTGACGTTGCAGCAACTCCTTCCCATGCTGGGCAAGGGGTCTTGGCTGGTCACTCTGGACCTCAAGGAGGCATACCTGCATGTCCCAATCAGACAAAGCTGCAGAAGATACCTCAGATTTCTTGCAGGGACAGAGCATTATCAATTCTCAGCATTGCCGTTTGGCTTATCTACTGCCCAGAGTGTTCACGAAATGCCTGGCATCAGTAGTGGCACACTGCAGACTGCAGGGGATTCAAATATACCCCTACTTGGACGACTGCCTCATACAAGCAGACAACAAACAAACCTTAAAAGAAAATTTGGACTATGTCATGCATCTACTGCAGGCCTTGGGATACACAGTCAACATTCAGAAGTCAAAACTACTGCCATCCCAACAGATTATCTTCTTGGGAGCCAAACTGGACACAGAAAACCAAATGGCCTACCTCACAGAGGAGAAACAGCAGCATTTACCAGAGTACTTCAAAGGCCTAGCAAAACTCTCCCAGCTGACTGCAAGGAAAATCCTGCAGGCCCTGGGGTTCATGGCATCTTGCATCCTTCTGATATCTTTGGCAAGACTTCATATGAGAAAGCTGCAATGGTATTTAAAAAACTTATGGTCTCAACACAGCCAAAGCCTAGAGGACATAATCCCACTTATTCCATGTCTGCAAAAAGAATTTTTATGGTGGGCTCAAGCCAGTCAGCAAAACAAAGGTATGTCTTTCAACAGACCTCAAGCAGGCCAAATGATTACAACAGACGCCTCAGACCATGGATGGGGGGCGCACATGGGGGACAGATGCATTCAGGGGCAATGGACCCCAAAGGAAAGACATCTGCACATAAACCAAAAGGAAATGTTGGCAGTGATACATGCAATCGAGACTTTCGAAAAATCACTACAACAAGGACATTTACTGATAAGGACAGACAACACCACTGTCATGTGGTACATAAACAAGCAGGGAGGCACTCATTCCTATCCCCTCTGCAGACTAACAATGCTTCTCTGGGAAAAATCCCTGAGCCTGAAGATACATTTACAATCCCAGTTTGTACCAGGCAAGGACAATGTACTGGCGGACAACCTGAGCAGAAATTTCATGGATCCACACGAATGGATGTTGCATCCTCACATTTTCTCTCAACTGACGAAGACATGGGGAAGACCGGATGTAGATCTTTTCGCATCCCACTTAAATCATCACCTGAAAAAGTTCTGCACAAGGACTCACCATCCTCTAGCCTGGAAGACGGATGCTCTCTCCTTCAGCTGGAATTCTCTAAAAATGTATGCATTCCCTCCTCTGCCTCTGCTGACCAAGGTGATACTGAAGATCAAAGCAGAACACCCAACAGGTATTTTGATAGCTCCAGACTGGCCAAGGCAACACTGGTACCCATTGCTATTGACCATAACTCGGACAAAACCATGGCCTCTGACCCTATGGCCCCTGCTCCCTAACGCAACACAATTACAGGACTGTACATCAAGACCTGAAATCATTACATCTGACAGCCTGGAGGCAAAATCGGTTCAAGAAATCTTGCTGGAAGCACGCAGACCTTCCACAAGAAAAACATATTCAGCCAAATGGAAGAGATTCAGCATCTGGAATGCCAACAGGGGTCAGGACACAGCATTACCGAGTATACCTCAGATTTTAGAATACTTGGCAGAACTACTTCATACTGGACTTTCATACTCTTTAATAAAGATTCATGCCTCAGCAATCTCAGCAAAATACAACTGTGACCCTCCAGTGTTTTCTCATCCCTTGCTAAGACAGTTTCTAAGAGGAATAAAGAATATCAAACCTCCCAGAAAACAGCCAGTACCTGCATGGGACCTCAATTATGTGTTGGAAAAATTAACTCTTCCTCCATTTGAGCCAGCAGCAAGTTCAGAAATGCAATTTCTTTCATGGAAGACTGCCTTCTTATTGGCAGTCACATCTGCAAGAAGAGTTTCGGAGATACAGGCACTCATGGCAGTGCCTCCCTTCCTCATTTTTCATCAAGACAGAGTTTCTCTAAGAACCAATCCTACATTCATGCCCAAAGTTATTTCCAGGGTGTCTCTAAATCAAGCTATTCACCTGCCTACATTCTTCCCCTATCCTCAAAATAGGGGGGAAAAGCTACTGCATACTTTGGACATACACAGGCAACTACGTTACTACTTGGACAGAACTAAGGCCACCAGAAAGTCTGACCAGCTGTTTGTAGCCTATGCTGCTGGAGTGCAAGGAAAAGCAATCTCCAAACAAACAATTTCAAAATGGATTGGACATTGCATCAGATTCTGCTATTCTTTCCATGGAAAAGTGTGCCAGCCAATATTAGGCCACATTCCACCAGAGCTATGGCCACTTCCACAGCTTTCCTAAGAGGAGTGGCAACAAAGGACATTTTAGAGGCTGCTACTACAACCTGCCCTTATATTCCAGATCCTGAGCAGGCTTTGCTTCGGCAGTCCTGCAGGGGATTTTAGCTACACCATCCTTATCTTAGTTCCATCCACCCCCAGCTTGGCTATGGTATTCAACCCATATGTTATGACTGCAGTTGCATTCTTGAAGGAAGTAGTACAGTTTTGTACCTACCATAAATGTAGATGTCCGATAGATATGCAACTGCAGTCGGATTTTCCCTCCCACCTACCCCTCTGTATCCTTCTTTTTGGGTCCCTACCCCTTTTCCCTTTAGCTGGGGGTATTCCTATGGTGTATCTGTTTATTACTGTTGTGCATGTTTGGGATTATTTTTATCCATTTACCAAATTTAGCCTTCCTAGGAGGGCACCTGGCATCTGGGGCAAGAAACACTGAAGAAGATGGCGTCGGCCGATGCCTTTATACTCCAGCCGTGGTGACGTCGGAGAGGAGGCGACACCAGCCGACGCCGGACCCAGACTTTGGAATTCGGCCGACCGAGGGCTGCCTGAGGCAGGACAACCCATATGTTATGACTGCAGTTGCACATCTATCAGACATCTACATTTATGGTAGGTACAAAACTGTACTTTCTTGCATGCTCTGCAGAGAGGCCATGAGGGTCTGGGAATGGGCGATTGCTTCAAACTGCTTTCTCATTGCAATGCACATCCTGGGATAATCCAACATTCTGGCGGACAGTTCGAGTAGGTCCATTTTGAGTTCTCACGAGTGGTCCTTGAACGAGTCAGTAGCGAACAAGATTTTCAGTTGTTGGGGTCAACCTTGTTATTTAGGGGGGAGGCAAATAGATCACAGCAAGTACAGCAGGTACTTCACTCTGATCCCCTCTGCTGGTGAATCACCCAGGAGGAATGCTCTAGTCCACAATTGGCCCCTTGGTATCCTTATCCTCCGATCCTCCTGATACCCAAGTTCTACAGAAAGCCATCAGGTTGAAGACCAATCTTATCCTCATTGCCCCTCACTGGCTTCATCCGGTATGGCTCCTGTTTCTGTGTTCTCACGGCAACTATCCTCCATGGATACTGGATTCCAGACAGGGTCTCATTTCACATCCAACGGAATGACAGTTCCCCAGTCTTCGGTCCCTCAAACTAACCGCTTAGTTTTTCCACTTCCAGTAATCTTGCTAAAGTCCAAGCTTCCTTCACCTGTCCTTGACATTATCCTTGCCTCTCCAAAGCCCTCCACCAAGAAGGTATATTGTAGCAAATCGAAGAGATTTTCCATCTGGGCTTCTCAAAGGAATATAGACCCCTTTTCAATCTCAGTTTTGGATGTCCTTATGTTTTTGAGTTTACTGTTCCACAAGGAAGCTAGTTTTTCTACATTAAGGGCGCAACTTGCATCTATCACAAATTTCCATGTTGGGAAGGATTTCGGTTTCCCTCTACTCTTTCCTCTTTCAGACTTTGTCTGGCATTCTTAAGAGGTTTTTCATCTAAGATCTCCAATCAAGGACCCTTGTCCCCCCTGGGATCTTACTGTAGTACTCCAAGGTCTCACCCTGAAACCTTTTGAACCTGCTAGTTCTTGTGAGCTGAAGTATTTGTCATGGAAGACAGCCTTTGTTGTGGCTATTACGTCAGCCAGAAGAGTTTCAGAATTGCAGGCTCTGTCTTCTCAACCACCATACATAACGTTTTTCAAGGATAGAGTTTCTGTTAGGATGAATCCTTCCTTCATTCCCAAGTTCGCTTCAGAGGCAAACATGAACCAGACCATTTACTTGTGTTTTTTTCCCAATTACTCGAATAAAGGCGAATACTTGTTATATTCTTTGGACGTTCACAGACAGTTACATTTTTACCTATGCAGAAGTAGACCGCATAGAAAGTCTGAGCAGTTGTTCATTGCCTTTTCGCCAAACAGGTTGGGCCAGGCTGTCTAAGATTACTTTAGTTAAATGGATTATGGAATGTATTTCCACAATTTACTCTCAGCAAAGCAAGCAACTTCCCCGGCCAGTTAGAGCCCACTCCACCGGATCAATGTTGACCTCTTCAGGTTTTTCTGCTAGAACATCAGTTGATGAAATCTGCGCTGCAGCTACTTGGTCCACAGCCCATATGTTTGTGTCTCATTACAAGCTGGACATCATTTCCAAGAACAGAGCCTCCTTTGGTTCAGCAGTGCTCAGGCATATCCTACATTGAGGTCCTCTCAGGGTTTATGTAGCTGGGGACTCTGAACCATTTGTGATGCGTAATGAAATGGACAACATCAGAGTAGAAGTTATGTACTTAGCATAACTTGATATCTGTGTTGTCCAGTTTCATTATGCATCACAGTCCACCCTCCTTCCCCCTTCCTTATACAGCTGAGAGTGATCTAGAGGATTACAAAACCCACTGGTTCCTAGTTTAGACTCTGCTAGGTCTTTTGTCTCTGTATTTCTATTATCTCTGAGATAACCATCTTGAGGAAGGGGCATTAAACTTGATCGGAGGGTTTGAGGAGGAGTGAGGCGTCATGGGAGAAGGAGGAGTTTGAGGTTCAGATTGTATGTCTGAGAAATGGTCGGCTTGGATCCAAGGAAGGATCCGAAGACCCATTCATGATGCATGATGAAATCGGACAACACAGATACCAAGTTATTGTAAATACATAACTTCTGTTTTAGAATTTGAATTTCAGATGTTATACATGTAGGACAGGTCATGTGTTTCCATTTTCTACTAAATTTAATTTTTAGTAGCCAACAATATGAGATCTAGCAGGATTATCTGAGTTATGTAATGTATGTTTACATTAGTTATACTGATGAAAAGTAGACACGCTAACAGTACAATCTCACCTAGCCAGCTTCTTGCAAGCTTTGTTGTAGTGGACCCAGTGGGATTTTCCTAAAATATTTGATAGAAATCGCTTAGCATGTCAGTATTACACCTTTGAGAGACATTCTGGCAAGCCTGGCTGGAATGTAAAAATACTTTGACACTACCAAAAAAAAAGCTTGCGTGATATACCATACCTATGGGCAAACATTACATTCTCTTTCTTAATGAGTTATTGATATACTTAGATCTAGGTCCCATAGCAGTCTAAATACATTGGTCTCGTTTGTTTTCATTCAATCAGGTATTTTCTACAAGGTGCTAATGTGTTTACCCCTGTGGTTTTGTTACTGCCTTGTGTCACTGCAGCAAGGATAGTACTTTCTTTTGACAGCACATAATTTGACTTTTCTTAAAAGCTGTTAGCACTAAATTAAAGATTTTTCTTGGAATCCTGATTCCCCCCCGTAAGTTCCGTAATGGATTAGTAACTGCTCCTAGTACAGCAATTCTACAAATCTAACCAAATTTCTTATGAATTGACGGGTGTATATTTTTCACCTTCTTGTCAATAATAGGCAAGAACTCTCTTTTCTAAGGTTCATAGGTAAGTACTAGGCTAAGTGCCCTTGCAGGCCATTTTAAGCCTAGCCAGTTTCCCCTCAAAGGTGAGAATTAAACTCTGTGCCTTGTGTCTGTGAGGTAAACACCTTAACCATTATGTCAGTCCCCAACCCTTTTAAGCCACTCACCCATGTAAGTCTTCTTTATTTCCATTTCCTTTTTAATTGTTACATTAAATCCCTCGCTATTGTTTTTATCCCTAGTCTACTTCAATACTTTTTCCTTTAAAGCATCTTATAAAGCCTTTACTTCCCACAAACCTTTTCACATATCTTAATATCCTTTAGATATTAGCCCCTCTTTTAACCTTGCTGACCTACTGTACAACTCAAAATTAAAGACTCATGAGTCCCTACACACCCATTGGAAGTGTAGTTATGTTTCAGACAACCCTTGTTTTTTGTCCTGCCCAAATAAATATGGATGTAACCATTCTTAATTTAACAAAAAAATCAGCTGTTAGACAAAAAGGAATACTTTGTGAGGCTTAAATTACCCAAGAGAACACTAACCATCATACTAACTGTGTATCCTGACTGCCATATGCAAGGGAATACTTTCCATTTTTGATAAAAATCCTTATCCATCTGTAACCTATCCCCAAAATTAAGCTAATTTATCCATTTGGTGCATCAGCTAACTGTTAACTCGAAGTAGCTGTATTGTTAGATTCTGTCAAAAAGGAATATTCTGCAAGGTGCACCTCTGAAGGATTGTTAATTATCTATATAGCTTTTCCATGCTGTAACTTGATAACCTTTTCATCTTCCAAATTAATCTAGTTCTTGAAAAACAACAGCCAAATCGTGTTCTGATTAGATATGTATAGTAAAAGATCATCTGTGTAAAGAGAAACCTTGTATGTTAATCCCTGTAACCTGTATCTGTTAGTTGGGATTTGCCTTAACCTGATTCTTCACACAAAGGAGGGAGCAGGCATTCTTGCTTGGTGTCTTTTCCTAATTTAAATACCCGAGAAATTCATTCCCTATCTTTAATTCTGGCTCTTGTCTCTTGATATACTGAGTGAAGTAATTTAACAAAGCCCCTCAGGTAATTTCTGATTCAGTACTAATTGACTAAGATGCTGACATCTTACCCTGTCAAATGCTTTTTAACCTTTAGACTTGCTACTAACAAAGGGTATTTTGTTATTTTGGTGACTTCTTTTAATAAGCAAGTTTTTTATCAAATTATCTTGAGTGGTTTTGGGAGGTATATATTCCACCTAGTCTAAGTCGATCAGTAGAGGAAGTATTCTGAACAGTCTTTACGCTAAGATAGTCATGGGTGTGAATAGTTGTAGGGCAGTATGAGCCTACTTAAAGAGAGTTTTACCAGGTTTCAAAGTAACGGCAATTATTGCCTGCCTCGAGCATTTTTTTTGGGGGGGGCAGCCAAATTATGAAAGTAGTTGTCTATGACTGTGAAACTATACAGAAATATTTATTTAGCCTCAAAATAAATTTCTATAGGCAAGCCATCAGGACCAAGTGATTTATCTTTACTCAGTTCATTGAAGAGTGTTTGTACTTCCTCTAGTATAATCTCTTCATAGGGAGTCTGTATGGAACTCAATATATTTATTCAAAAGTAGAAAATTTAAAAGTTTGACTAGTTCTTCACTCCATACAGTAACATCTGCTGCATATAAATATTCATAAAAATTAGCAAACAGGTTTCTCCATCTCCAGGAGTGTTTAGTATCTTACTGACACTTTTATTGACCATCTTACCTGCTGTTTACTGGCTCAAACTTAACTCCAGATATTTCTGATTATTATGAGTATTGTCAATGTCCTGTAGTTTGACAGATCTAATAAGTTCAACTTTGTGTGACATTTTTTTTTTAAATTTTTTTAAAATCCACTGAGTCTGTGCACCCGTTTTATTCTCTGTACATGAAGGTGTAACAAAAAGTTTCTGGCAAAAAGTAATCTGTTTACAGTATGCAATCATGACAGAGCAGATGTTCATCGTGTTACCCTGCTGCAGTCATCACACTTGGGTTATCCTGCCGTCAGGCGGTCCCGCAGTCGGCCGGATTTCCAAAGTCTTGGTCCGACGTCGGTTACTGTCACCTCCTCCCTGACGTCAGAGTGCCAGGGGTACATATACTGCAACCGACGCCATTTTCTTCACTCTTTCTTGCCGTGCGGTGCCCGAAGCAGAAGCAGTTCGCAAGTGCCGGTCGGCCATCTCCTGAGATTGTCGAATTTGAATTTTAGACTGAAGTCTTCTATAAAGCTAAGTACCCAGTTGGGGAAACTTTTCTTGCCTCAGACCGATGTCAGAAAAAGTTAACAATTGTATTTCTTGTGGGAAGCAAATACCTCATAAGGATTTTCATTCTTATTGCATACCTTGCCTAGGCCCTGATCACGACGTCACTTCTTGTAGTTTTTGTACTTGGTTTAATAAGCGTACTATTAAAAGATGATTTGATTTCGCACAACACTATTTTGGTAAAAAATTTAACTATAACATGCCGTTGGAGCTACCGACTACCAGCGTGCACAAAAAGCGCAGGGACAAGGACCGACAGCCAAGGCCTACACCCGATTCCGAGGCCTCTGTTGATCCGGTCTCTGGTTCTCCGGTTATCAATGAGGCTCC
Organism: Protopterus annectens; assembly: GCF_019279795.1. Taxonomy (NCBI): domain Eukaryota; kingdom Metazoa; phylum Chordata; order Ceratodontiformes; family Protopteridae; genus Protopterus; species Protopterus annectens. Next base: position 312,995,852 of record NC_056737.1, on the reverse strand, counting down.
GACTCAGCCCCTGACTACCGCAGTTCTGGAACCCGAGACCGCTACGGATATTTTGACGGACTGTACTAGGCCGACGCAGCCTTTTACTTCAGGCCCTTCTGACGATTTACCTTCTAAGGACGTCGGTGCTTCTGAAACGCCATCGGTTTCTGAGGGCGTTTTCAGACCGACTATCACAGTCAAAACGTTTTCTAAGTCTAAGACTCCTTCTAAAGCTAAAAAAGACTACACTTCAGTCTCCTATTCAAGACCCTATGCCTAAGAAACAGATGCTCAAAATGGCTGAAGATTTGATTTCTCTTATCAGGGGTTCACAGCCTCCTCCTGACAAAAGGCCTAGACAAGAGGAAGATTCTGTTTCTTCTGAAGAACTGTCTATTTCTTCGGATTCCTCTGAAGACCAAGACTATTCCTACTCTCCTTATGAAGGTTCTGATGCTGAGGACTCTATTCCCTCAGCTTCCCCTCCTGAAGACTACTCTTTTGGGGAAACTTTACACACTATGAGGGAACATTTTCACTGGGAAGGTCAGGATTACTCTGATTCCAAGAAAAGGCTCAGAGAGTTTCTTTTGTTCCCCCAACACAAACCTATAGCCATCCCACCTGTTCTGGACATTGTGGATGATAGAATCCAGTTTCAACCCAGACTCTCTCCCTCCTGCTCCGCCTAAGCCTGACAGATACCACAGAGTATCTGATTCCTACAAATTTCTTTACAAAAGCCCAGTAGCTGACCCAGAGACTATCTCCCAGGGTCCCAAGGGGGCTAAGGCTTCCATGGCTAAAAACCCAGTACCTTCTGAGAGGGACTCGAGCACTAGACAGGTGGGGGAAAAAGGTTTACACCTCAGCCACATTAGCTATGAGAGCACTAAATTGTCAATTTCATATTCTGAAGTATCAGCAGTTTCTAATCTCTCAGTTAAAACAAAAGATAACCTCTCTCCCTTAACAATCTGAATTGAAAGAAGTACAGGATTTGTTGCACGCCACTGAGCAGGTGGGCAAACATACCTTACAATGTGGGTTTGATTCTTTGGAGGCCTCCTGCAGAGCAGCTGTCACTGGATCAGTTATACATAGGCATGCCTGGTTAAAGGAACAAAATCTACCTGATCATGTTAAAGCAAAACTACTGGATGCACCCTTACAGCAGGATTTTTTTTGGAGTTAAAGCAGAAGACGTTTTAAAGAAAATGGAAGATAAGGCGAAATCAGTGCAGACAGTCAAAGATTTCCTTCAAGTACAACCCCCTCGCTTCAGCAGAAACTGGCCAACAAAAAATTGGTCCTTTCCAGCCACTGACAGACTTCAGAGGGTTAAATACAGGCACCCAAGGGGCAGAGGACAACCACAAGCCCAGTATAAACCTCGCCAATGGGGCACTCCAACCCAGAAAGGAGGAGAAGACAGGTCTCAACCCACCAGAAGGCAAACCCAATGACTTGCACCTCAACTGGCCAAACAAAGCTCTTTTGTCAGCCCCCTTGGGGGAAAACTAACTCTTTTTGCAGACAACTGGCACATGGTCACAAAGGACAAATGGGTCCTAGACATAATTTTATGAGGATACAGCTTCCACTTTCACACCTTGCCAATGAAAAGAGGAATGCCAAACCTGCCACTAAATCAAAGGGCAGAGGCTCAAAAACAAATTACAGCTCTCATGGCCATGAGAGCCATTCAACGGGTAACCGACTCAAGAGCAGGGCCAAGGATTTTACTCAAGGCTCTTTCTAGTACCCAGAAAGGACAATGCTTGGAGACCAATTCTGGACCTTTCAATTCTAAACACTTACTTACAAGTCCCAAAATTCAAGATGCTAACACTACAGCAGCTACTTCCCATGTTGGGCAAGGAAGCATGGCTGGTAATGTTGGACCTCAAGGAGGCATACCTGCATGTCCCTATCAGACAAAGTTGCAGAAGATACCTCCGTTTCATTGCAGGTTCAACCCACTACCAATTCTCTGCATTGCCCTTTGGCTTATCTACTGTGCCCAGAGTATTCACAAAATGCCTGGCACCAGTAATTGCATACTGCAGACAAAGAGGAATTCAAATATATCCATACCTGGACGACTGCCTCATCCAAGCAGAAAGAAAAGACATTCTCTTACATCATCTGGCTTTTGTGAAGTATCTACTAAATTGTTTGGGGTACACAGTAAATGAAAAGAAGTCAAAACTAGTACCCTCACAAAAAATGACATTCCTGGCCCAGAAGGCTTATCTTACACCAGACAAGCAACTACAACTGACTCAATATTTCAAGACAATGCAAACAAAGACCCAATTAACTGCAAGAAAAATTCTGCAGGCTTTGGGCTTCATGGCATCTTGCATTCTGATAATACCATTTGCAAAACTGCATATGAGGACATTACAGTGGTACCTAAGAAGTGTATGGTCTCAACACAGCCACAGCTTGGACACAATGATATCTCTCATTCCCTGCCTTCAACAGGAATTTCTATGGTGGGCACAGGCATGTCACCTCAACAAGGGTCAGCCTTTCACCTTGCCCACATCCAGGCAACCTATCACAACAGATGCTTCAGACTTTGCCTGGGGGGCACACATGGCAGGGCAATGCATTCAAGGCCTATGGACTGCAGAACAAAGAAAGCTGCACATAAATCAAAAAGAGATGCTAGCTGTACAGAAAGCTCTGACAGCCTTCAAGGATCTACTACATCCAGGACAACTGGCAATAAGGACGGACAACACCACAGTAATGTGGTAAATAAACAAACAAGGGGGCACACATTCCTACCCTCTTTGCAGGCAAGCAATGATCTTATGGAACACAGCTCTGGCCTACCAAGTCCAGTTACAAGCTCAATTCCTGCCAGGACAGAAAAACACATTGGCAGACGACCTAAGAAGGAACATCAAGGATCCCCACGAGTGGAAGCTAGACCCACAAATATTTACAATGATAACTCAAAAATGGGGCCTACCAAATATAGGCCTGTTTGCCAGTCCTCAAAACTACCAACTGACAAAATTTTGTACAAGGACATTCCACCCTCAAGCTTGGAAAGTGGACGCTCTCTCCTTCAGTTGGAAAAACCTGACAGCATATGCCTTTCCTCCATTACCTCTTCTCACAAAGGTTCTTTTGAAGGTCAAAAAGGAGAAACCTCGACTGATTCTCATAGCCCCAGACTGGCCACGCCAGCACTCGTACCCGCTATTGAAGAATATGGCTCACAGCCCACCATGGATATTGCCTCAAATACCTCATTTGCTCACGCAGCAAAACAAACAGATTCTACACAGCCAGCTAAAAACCTTAAACCTGGCTGCATGGCAAATCTTCTAAACATCCAACCAGCCCCTCTTTCACAAGCCATTCTGGATGTTATTCTGGAAGCCAGGAGGCCAAGCACCAGGAAGGCTTACTCGGACAAATGGAAAAGGTTTTCTGCCTGGAACCAAGCTAAAGGACAAGACACAACTCAGCCTCATATACCTCACATTCTGCAGTACTTAGCAGAGATGTTGCACAAAGGACTTTCCTTCTCCTCAATTAAAATCCATGCTTCAGCTATTTCAGCTCACTACGACACGAATCCACCTTTATTTTCACATCCTCTTTTAAAGCAGTTCCTCAGAGGAGCAAAAAACATTAGACCACCTAGAAGAGCTCCTACACCAGCATGGGACCTCAACTTTGTTCTAGAGAAACTAACGTTACCTCCCTTTGAACCAGCTTTCTCTGCAGACCTTCAGTTCCTATCTTGGAAGACTGCCCTGCTCGTGGCAATAACTTCTTCTAGGAGAGTCTCAGAATTACAGGTACTAATGGCAGTGGAACCTTTCCTCATTTTCCATCAAGACAGAGTTTCTCTACGAACTAATCCTTCCTTCATGCCTAAGGTGGTTTCCAGTGTAGCTTTAAATCAAACCATCCATCTACCCACTTTCTTTCCCAATCCACAGAACAAAGATGAGAGACTCTTGCATTCCTTGGACATTCACAGGCAGCTTCGTTACTACTTGGACAAAACTAAGGCTTTCAGAAAAACTGACCAGCTCTTTGTATCCTATGCTACAGCTTCTCAAGGGAGGGCTATATCCAAACAAACCATTTCTAAATGGATAGGCCATTGCATACGGTTCTGTTATACCCATCATGGGAAACCAGTTCCTCCTACCATTAGATCCCACTCTACCAGGGCAACAGCTACCTCTACAGCCTTTCTCAGAGGGGTTCCTCCCAAGGAAATTTTAGAAGCTGCAACTTGGAGTTCAGTACACACCTTCACCAAACACTATCACTTACCACTTTATCCTAAGTCCAGGGTGGGCTTCGCCACTGCAGTTCTGCAGGGCCTCATTGCCTCCACTAACTGTCTATGATTCCTCCACCCTACCTTAGCTTTGAGACTCAACCCAAGTGTGATGACTGCAGCAGGGTAACACAATGAACGTAGTACAGTTTTGTACCTACCATAAATGTAGATGTTCGAGTGATGTTCATCGTGCATACAGCTGCAGTCATTACAGATGGGTTATCCTGCTGCCAGGCGGGTCCTCGGTCGGACGAATTCCAAAGACTAGGTCCGGCATCGGTTGTCGTCGCTTCTTCCCTGACGTCAGTGCGGCAGGGGTATAAAAGAGGCAGCCGACGCTGTCTTCTTCAGTCTTTCTTGCCGCGGTGCCCGAAGCTGAAGCAGTTTGCAAGTGCCGGTCGGCCAGCTCCTGAGATTTACGAAAATATTTCAGCCGAAGTCTTCTTGAAAGCTAAGTACCCCGTTGGGGAAACTTTTCTTGCCTCAGACCGATGTCAGACAAGTTAATAATTGCATTTCATGTGGGAAGCAAATACCGCATAAGGATTTCCACTCTTTCTGTATACCTTGCTTAGGCCCAGACCACGACGTCTCGGCCTGCCGTTTTTGTGCTAGATTCAACAAGTGCACTATTAAGCACCGGGCGGAGTTCACCCTTCACTATTTTGGTAAAAAATTTAATTATATTATGTCGTCTGATACTCCGACTCGAGTTTTGATTAAGACGCAAAGATAAGGACCACCATATGAGGTCCGCACCGACTACTGACACCACGCTAAGGCCGACTACCGGTTCTCCGGTTCTCAGCGAGGCTCCTACGCAGCCCTTGAGTACCGATGACACAACATTACCAGTGTCTTCAGTACCCGAGGTCGTAGGCTCCTCTGTACCCATTCCCGCTACAGGTACCGACGCCACTCTTGGCGGGGAAACTCAGAGTTTAGACAGGCCTGCCATTTCTCAAGGTGTCTTCAGGCCTTCCTCCTTCTCTATTAAAGCTTTCACTAAATCTAAAGCAGCCATGAAAACCAAAAAAACAGGGACCTCGGACCCCCTCTCAAGGCCCCATGCCTAAAAAACAGATGCTCAAAATGGCTGAGGATTTGATTACTCTTATCAGGGGTTCTCAACCCCCCTCTGACAAAAGGCCCAGATTAGAGGAAGACTACCCTTCCTCAGATCAAGCCTCCATTACCTCTGAACATTCTGAGGACCAGGATTATGCCTATTCTCCTTTCGAAGACTCTGATGCAGAGTAGTCTATTCCCTCGGTCTCCCCCCCTGAGGACTACTCTTTTGGGGAAACTCTACATACATTGAGGGATATACTTTCACTGGGAAGGCCAAGATTACTCAGATTCCAAGAAAAGGCTCAGGGATTTTCTTTTGCTCCCCCAGCATAGGCCCCTGGCTATCCCTCCTGTTTTAGGTATATTGGATGATGTGTACACAGAAGTCAGCCTAAATCCAGATTCTTTGCCTCCGGCTCCTGTTAAACCAGACAGGTATTACTGGGTTCCTGATTCACACCAGTTCCTATACAAAAGCCATACTGCTGACCCAGAAACTATTTCACAGGGTCCCAAGGGAATTAAGGCCTCTACTGCTAAAAACCCATTACCTTCAGAGACAGATTCCAGAGCTTTAGAAAGGTGGGGGAAAATGGTGTACACCTCGGCCACTTAAACCATGAGGGCATTAAACTGTCAGTTCCATATGTTAAAGTATCAACAGTTTTTGTTATCTCAGTTGAAAAGCAAAATGACACAACCAGAACAACCAAATTTAAAAGAGTTGCAGGATTTGTTGCATGGTGCAGAGCAAGTGGGCAAACATACCTTGCAGTGTGGTTTTGATGCTTTAGAGGCCTCATGTAGAGCAGCTGTTACGGGGTCTGTTATACATAGACATGCTTGGCTCAAAGAGCAAACCTTACCAGATCATGTCAAAGCTAAATTATTAGATGCACCTCTTCAAAAAGATGTATTGTTTGGTGTTAAAGCTGAGGAGGTACTAAAGAAAATGGAGGAAAAAGCGAAATCAATGCAAACAGTGAAAGATTTCCTGCAGGTACAACCTCCACGTTTCAGCAGAAACTGGCCTTCAAAAACTTTGTCCTTTCCAGCCACAGACAGACCTCAAAGGGGCAGATACAGATTCCCAAGGGGTAGAGGGCAACCTCAAGGATCTTTCAGAGCCAGGCAGTGGCAAGCACCAATCCCAAGAGGTGGAGAAGATAGATCACAGTCATTTAGAAAACAGACACAATGACTTCCCCCTTTACCTGCCAAGCAAAGCTTTAATGGCAGCACCTTTGGGCGGAAAACTGGCATTATTCTCAAAAAATTGGCATGTTGTTACAAAAGACAAATGGATTCTGGACATTATAGACAGAGGCTACAGGTTCCACTTTCACACTCTTCCAAAAATGAGAGGCATGCCAAACCTGCCACAAAATCAAAGGGCAGAGGCCCAAAAACAAATTTCAGCTCTCATGGACATGAAAGCAATTCAAGAGGTACCTGCAAAAGAACAAGGTCAAGGGTTTTATTCCAGACTATTCCTGGTACCAAGGAAAGACAAAGATTGGAGACCTATTTTAGACCTATCCATCCTAAATACATATTTACAGGTACCAAAATTCAAGATGCTCACATTACAGCAGCTTCTTCCCATGCTGGGCAAGGAGTTTTGGCTGGTAACATTGGACCTCAAGGAGGCATACCTGCATGTCCCTATCAGACAAGATTGCAGAAGATACCTCAGATTTCTTGCAGGTTCAACCCATTATCAATTCTCTGCATTGCCCTTTGGCTTATCTACTGCGCCCAGAGTGTTTACGAAATGCCTGGCATCAGTAATTGCCTTCTGCAGACTACAAGGAATACAAATCTACCCATATCTGGACGACTGCCTGATCCAAGCGGACAGCAAGGACATACTTCTAAAACACCTGGCATTTGTAATAAAACTGTTGAACTTTCTGGGATACACAGTCAACAAAAAGAAATCAAAACTAATACCCTCTCAACAAATAATTTTCCTGGGTGCCAGCTTGAATACAACCACCCAGATGGCCTACCTCACGCCAGACAAACAAGGGCAACTGTCTCAATACTTCAGCAAAATGGCAACCTTCACCAGGCTGACTGCAAGGAAAGTCCTGCAGGCTCTGGGATCCATGGCATCTTGCATCCTTCTAATCCCATGTGCAAAGCTGCAGATGAGGAAACTTCAATGGTACCTAAAAAACTTATGGTCTCAACACAGCCACAGCTTGGAAACAATTATACCACTCATTCCATGCCTTCAAAAGGAATTTCTGTGGTGGGCTCAAGCATGCCAAAGAAACATAGGTCTCCCTTTCTGTGTACCTCAAGCAACTCAAATCATCACAACAGACGCCTCAAACTACGCCTGGGGGGCACACATGACAGATCAGTGCATTCAGGGAAAATGGTCCCAAAAAGAGGAGCACCTACACATCATCAACCAAAAGGAAATGCTAGCCGTGCAAAATGCTATTATGGCCTTCAAAGACCTACTGCATCCAGGCCAGCTATTGATAAGGACAGACAACACCACAGTGATGTGTACATAAACAAACAGGGGGGAACTCATTCATACCCCCTGTGCAGACAAGCCATGACCCTATGGAACACAGCACTGGAATTGCAAATTCAACTACAGGCACAATTCCTGCTAGGGAAGGAAAACACACTGGCAGACAGCCTAAGCAGAAATATGACAGATCCACATGAATGGAAGTTGCATCCTCAAGTTTTCACAAAGATAACTCAGGCATGGGGACAGCCAGACCTAGATCTCTTTGCTACCCACAGAAATTACCAGTTGAAAAAATTTTGTTCAAGGACCTATCATCCACAGGCCTGGAAAGTGGACGCACTTTCATTCAATTGGACAACGTTGACAGTCTATGCCTTTCCGCCTCTGCTGCCCAAAGTTCTATTAAAAGCCAGAGCAGAGAGGCCGAAAATGATTCTCATTGCTCCAGACTGGCCAAGACAACACTGGTATCCGCTCCTGAAGAGCCTGACACATTCCCCACCATGGATTCTACCTCTAGTCCCTCTTCTGTTGTCCCAGCACAACTACAAGACTCTTCACAGCCAGCTCAAAACCCTAAATCTAGCAGCATGGACAATTCCTTGATTTCCCAACAGACCCTCCTCTCCAAGGAGGTGCAGAATGTCATCTTGGAGGCCAGAAGACCTTCTACAAGAAAAGCCTATTCTGCCAAATGGAAGCGATTTTGTGCCTGGAATCAAGAAAAGGGCCAGAATCCTTGGGTAATAAATTTACCTCAACTTTTACAGTACCTAGCTAAGAAGTTAAACAGTAGACTTTCCTTCTCCTCCATCAAAATCCACGCTTCAGCCATTTCTGCACAGTACAACACAGATCCTCCTTTATTCTCTCATCCTCTCTTAAGACAGTTCCTCAGAGGGGCAAAGAATATAAAACCCCCAAGGAAACCACCAGTCCCTGCTTGGGACCTCAACTTCATATTGGAAAAGCTGACCCTTCCTCCCTTCGAGCCAGCTGCTTCAACAGAACTACAATACTTGTCATGGAAAACAGCCTTCCTTCTGGCTATCACCTCAGCACGCAGGGTTTCAGAGCTACAGGCCCTCACGGCTGTGCAACCTTTCATCATTTTCCATCAGGACAGAGTTTCCTTACGAACCAACCCTACCTTTATGCCAAAGGTAGCATCCAGTGTAGCTTTGAATCAGACTGTCCACTTAGATACCTTTTATCCAATCCCACAAAACAAAGGGGAAAGACTACTGCATTCCTTGGACATTCACAGACAACTTCATTACTACTTGGACAGGACAAAACCATTCAGGAAATCCGAGCAACTCTTTGTATCCTGTGCTACAGGTGCTCAAGGAAAGGCTATCTCCAAACAGACAATCTCAAAATGGATAGCCCACTGCATACGCTTTTGTTACTCATTTCATGGAAAAACTGTGCCTACAAGCATCAGATCCCACTCCACCAGGGCCACAGCTACCTCTGCAGCTTTCCTCAGGGGAGTTCCTACCAAGGACATTTTGGAAGCAGCCACTTGGAGTTCAGTGCACACTTTCTCCAAACACCATCACCTTCCACTTTACTCTAAATCTAGAGCGGGATTTGCCACAGCAGTCTTGCAGGACATCCTTGCTCCTCCTAGTTCCACTTAGTGCCTGCCACCCCTACTTAGCTTTGGGATTCTTCCCATCTGTAATGACTGCAGCTGTATGCACGATGAACATAGTACAGTTTTGTACCTACCATAAATGTAGATGTTCGAGTGCTCATACAGCTGCAGTTCAGGTTACCCCCCCCCCCTCCGTCCTCTCTTAGGACAGGCCTTATGACAAACACCTTCTCATACAACCTATTTGGGGTATTCTTTTATGGTGTATTTGCTTGCAACTATTGCTTTTTGATTATTATATATTGCATGATTACATAAATTTATGTTTTGCCTTCCTTCTGGGGGCACCTGACATCTGGGGCAAGAAAAACTGAAGAAGACGGCGTCGGCTGCCTCTTTTATACCCCTGCCACACTGATGTCAGGGAAGAAGCGACGACAACCGATGCCAGACCTAGACTTTGGAATTCGGCCGACCGAGGACCCGCCTGACGGCAGGATAACCCATCTGTAATGACTGCAGCTGTATAAGCACTCTAACATCTACATTTATTGTAGGTACAAAACTGTACTTTCACCCTGCTGCAGTCCAGGTTACCCTCCCTCCAACCCCTCTGATCTTCTGGCTAAATCTCTGCTATGCCTTACTGATATATTTGCTTATAGCTGAAGGGTTTTTGTGTTAGTACAGTGTTCACACCATTTGGTACTAATTTTGATCACCTTTTTGGGGGCACCTGACATCTGGGGCAAGAAAAACTGAAGAAAATGTCGTCTGTTGCAGTATATGTACCCCTGGCGCTCTGACGTCAAGGAGGAGGCGATAGCAACCGACGTCGGACCAAGACTTTGGAAATCCGGCCGACTACGGGACCGCCTGACGGCAGGATAATCCAAGTGTGATGACTGCAGCAGGGTGAACACTCTAACATCTACATTTATGGTAGGTACAAAACTGTACTTTCAGACAAGGAAAGGCATTTGGAAAGAAGCCTTGGAGAGGAGGTGGGAAGGCAGGTCCCCATTCCAGCCAGGAAGAAAACGGTCAACAGTGGTTATGCAGATGTTCCCTCCTGTCCCTCTGCAAAACAGACACGCACGCGCACACATACACACACGCACGTGCAAGCATGCACACAAGCACACACTGAACAGAAGGCTATCCTTTATTCAGGAAAAGATAATGTGCACTAATAATTGGGTAAGGGAGATGACTGGAACTGAAAGTCTGAGGACAGTAATTACAATGTTTGGAATGATGGTACAAATATGATTATTATGTAAAAAGTTTAAACTTGCAGCATCTCCTAATATTCCCTTTTTTGAAGATGCAGCTTACTCAGTAAGCAACAGGAGTTATGGGGGTGTGGTGGGGGCTTAAATGGTATCATAGAAAGCTTTAACATTTCAGTGCTTGCTGTATTTTCTAGTTAATTGCATTTTATTTTTCATATTTGTAGGATTAGAAGTTATAAATCCTGCTACTCTTAGGGAGCTAGTAATTGCGACCAGCTTAAAAAAAAGAGTATCCAAATCCTTCACTCTATTTTTAGGGATGCCACCCTTACCCCCAGCCAAATAAAACTAACCTACTGATATTGGCACAGCTTCTGCTTTGTGAGACAGTAGAAAAGACCCTCAGGATAGAACAAAGCAAATTTATTTGAGGCTGTTAGTACCAAAGAAGGATGGCTGTTAGCCAGTTCTACAGTTATTCACACTAAATGGATTCTTAATTAAAAATAAAGACATTTGTGATGTTAACCTTGTAAATAGTCATCTCTCTGCTTGTACAGAATATATTAATGGTGACCCTGGATATGAGGGCTGCCTGCCTGCCCGTACATACCACTTCATAAGGAACATCAGCAGTTCCTTTAATGTCCTTCAAGGATGCATCTGCAGTCCTTACAAATGGGTTGTCCTGTCGTCAGGCAGCCCTTCGGTCGGCCGGATTCCAAAGTCTGGGTCTGGCCTCGGCTGGTGTCGCACTTCACCCGACGTCATAGCTGCAGTTATTCGGGTATAAAGGCATCAGCCGACGCCTTTTTCCTCAGTCTTTCTTGCCACGTGGTGCCCGAAGCAGAAGCTGTTCGCAAGTGCCGGTCGGTCAGAACCAGAGATTACTACTACCGAATTCTTCTACTACTACCGAAGACTTCTAAAAAGCTAAGTACCCCGTTGGGGACTCTTTCTTGCCTCAGCCGATGTCAGAAAAAGTGAATAACTGTTTAACTTGTGGGAAACAAATACCTCATAAAGATTTCCACTCTTACTGCTTACCTTGTTTAGGCCCAGACCACGAAGTAGCAGCTTGTCTAGCCTGTGCTTCTTTTAACCGATGGACGCTTAGACGTCGGTCGGAATTTGCTGAGGAGTTTTTCGGCTCCGATTTTGCTTACATTATACCGTCGGATCCTCCGACTACGCAAATATCAAAAAAGCGCAAGGAAAAGGACCGACACTCGCGATCTGCGGTTTCGGCCGAAACCGTGGTTAGGCCAACCGCGAGTGTCTCTGTTTCGGCTGAAACCGAGCAAGCGGTTCTTCCTTCAGCCGAAAACTTACCTCCTACCGAGGCCTCTTCCAACCTCGTGGAATCGGCTTCTGATTTACCTTCTGCTCAGGCAGTTTCTCAGGAATTATCTGACACTATCCCCTTGGATATCTCCACCCCTGCATGTGGAGTTGCTAGGCCACCTGCAGCCATGTCCATTAAGGCTTTGCCAGGGCTAAAGCAGCTAAAACTACTAAATCTGTGCCTGCTAAGACCCCCTCTCACAGGCCTAGCTCTAGTTCACAAATGCTTAGTCTAGCAGAGGATCTCATTTCTTTAATCCGGGGATCCCAATCTCACACACAGGGCCTCTCACCCACCTCCAGAGAAGAGGCCTAGAGCAGAGCCCCCTGAACCAGTTTCTACAGATGATTCCTCTGATGATTCAGATAATACTAACCCTCCAGAGGCTTCTTTCTCCCCTTATGAAGACTCTGATGCTGAAGAGTCCATCCCTTCTGCCTCTCCGCCTGAGGAATTTTCCTTTGGGGAAACCTTGCATGCTATGAGGGAACAATTTCAGTGGCAGGGCCAGGATTTCTCAGACTCTAGGAAGAGGCTTAGAACCTTTCTGCATTTACCACAACATAGGCCTTTAGCCATTCCTCCAGTTCTCTCTGTTGTAGATGATGCATTTAATGATGCTTGTACTGCTCCTGATTCACTTCCACCGGCCCCTGCTAAGCCCGATAGGTACTACAGGGTTCCGGATACTCATCACCATTTGTATAAAGCTCCTTTTGCAGATCCCGAGACTATCTCCCTGGGTCCTAAGGCTGTAGCAGCTACCTCTGCCAAAAACCCCCTCCCCTCTGAAAGGGAATCCAGGTCCTTAGAGAGATGGGGTAAAAAAGTTTACACTTCTGCAACTCTTTCAGCTAGAGCATTGAACTGTCAATTCCACATGATCCAGAATCAAGAATTTATGCTAGACCAGTTAACCAAAAAGTTGTCCTCAGATGAACCATTAGACAAAAAATCTGTTCAGGAAATGGTACATAACATTCAGCAGGTCAGTAACCATTCCTTAAAATGCGGCTATGATGCACTGGAAGCTTCCTTCAGATCAGCCATGACTGGCACAGTTATCAGAAGGCATGCATGGTTAAAAGAGTAGGCCTTACCAGACCATGTGAAATCCAAATTACTAGATGCTCCCATGGACAAGATTAATTTGTTTGGCTCTCCTGCACAACAGGTGCTGAAGAAGATGGAAGAGAAGGCAAAATCTGTCCAAACAGTGAAAGATTTCTTACAGGTCCAACCTCCAAGGTTTAGCAGGAATTGGCCCTCCAAGAATTGGTCCTTTCCCGACTCCTCCAGAGCCCAGAGGCGCAGGAATAGGCGTTCAAGAGGCCGAAGTCAATCCAGAGGTGCCTACAGGGGACGCCAGTGGCAGGGTAACAACCAGCAAGGTGCAGCCATGGACACAGCCACCACCACTACTACAGGACAATCACAGTGACTTGGTTCTAGCACCGCCTACCAGGGAACAACTAAAAGCATCCTTGGGCGGGAAGCTAGCTTTATTTTCAGTAAACTGGCATTACTTCACAAGAGACAAGTGGATTTTGCAGACAATAGACCAAGGTTACAGATTTCACTTCCATACTCTACCAGGGAAGAGAGGAATGCCAAACCTACCTCCAAATCAAAAGGCAGAAGCTCTAAAACAAATATCTCAATTATTAAAAATGAGAGCTGTGGAAAAGGTACCATCTATGGAGCAAGGACAGGGATTTTACTCCAGACTCTTCCTGGTACCAAGAAAAGAAAGCAAATGGAGACCTATTCTCGACCTGTCCGCTTTAAACACATTCCTCATTGTTCCAAAATTCAAAATGCTGACCCTACAGCAGCTTCTTCCCATGCTGGGCAAGGAGTCTTGGCTGATAACTCTAGATCTCAAGGAGGCATACCTGCACGTCCCCATACGACCAAATTGCAGAAGATACCTCAGATTTCTTGCAGGATCAGAGCATTATCAATTCTCAGCATTGCCTTTTGGCTTATCTACTGCGCCCAGAGTGTTCACGAAATGCCTGGCATCAGTAATTGCTCATTGCAGGCACCAGGGAATCCAAATCTACCCTTACCTGGACGACTGCCTGATACAAGCGGACAACAAAATCAAGTTAGCAGAAGACTTGAAAAGGGTCATTTACCTACTACAAGCCCTGGGATACACAGTCAATATAAACAAGTCAAGGCTGATACCATCCCAAAGGATAACCTTCTTGGGTGCAGAGCTGGACACATCGAAGCAAATGGCATTCCTGAAAGTAGAAAAACAGGAGCAACTCCCTCTATACTTCTTGGCATTAACAAAGCAGAACCATCTAACAGCAAGAAAAGTCCTGCAAGCCTTGGGTTTCATGGCATCCTGCATAATATTGGTTCCACATGCCAGACTGCATATGAGAAAGTTACAGTGGTACCTAAGGAATTTATGGTCTCAGCACAAGCACAGCCTAGAAACCCAAATTCCAATAATTCCATGCCTGAAGCAAGAATTCCAATGGTGGGCTCAGGCCTGTCAGTCAAACAAAGGATTGCTCTTCCACAACACTCAACCAAGCCAAACCATTACCATGGACGCCTCAGACCTCGGTTGGGGGGCCCACATGCTAGACAAGTGCATACAAGGCTTATGGACTCAAGACCAGCTGCACCTACACATAAATCAAAAGGAAATGCTGGCAGTAAAACTGGCAATTCAGACATTCAGACCATTTCTTCGACAAGGTCAACTGTTGATAAGGACAGACAACACCACAGTTATGTGGTACATCAACAAACAGGGAGGCACGCATTCGTACCCTCTATGCCGGATGGCAATGGATCTCTGGAATGTGGCCCTGAGTTACAACGTTCAGTTACAAGCAATTTTTGTACCAGGAAAAGAAAACATTCTAGCAGACATACTAAGCAGGACTACCATGGATGCCCACGAATGGATGCTGCATCCGGACATCTTCAAAACCATTACAAGAAAATGGGGACTCCCTCAAATAGACTTATTTGCATCCCCACGCAAACACCAACTAAAACAATTCTGCACAAGGACGTACCACCCACTTGCTTGGAAGGTGGACTCCCTATCTTTCAGTTGGAAAAACCTGACAGCATATGCATTCCCACCACTTCCTTTGATGCACAAGGTGCTGTTGAAGATCAAGGAGGACCGTCCAAGGATCATCCTGATAGCTCCAGACTGGCCAAGACAACATTGGTACCCATTACTGAGGAGCATGTCTCGGGAACAAATATGGCACCTACCCCTTGTTCCCTTGCTGTTAACACAGAACAACTACAACACCCTGCATCCAAACCTGAAAACACTGCAGCTAACTGCCTGGAACATTGCATAAGAACAAATAACCCAAATTTATCCCAAAGGGTAAAAGACATTATCTTGGAGGCTCGCAGACCCTCAACAAGAAAAAATTATTCAGCAAAATGGAAAAGATATTTCATTTGGAGTACTGCAAAAGGAGAAAATGTGTCACTGGTAAACATAGCCAACATCCTGGAATACTTGGCAGAGCTCTTCCACAAAGGCTGTCCTATTCTTCCATCAAGATTCATGCATCAGCTATTTCAGCAGAATACGACTTGGATCCTCCAGTCTTCTCACATCCTCTGCTCAGGCAGTTTCTGAGAGGAATTAAAATGTAAAACCGCCTAGGAAGCCACCATTGCCAGCATGGGACTTGAACTTTGTGCTAGAAAAATTGACACTTCCTCCTTTCGAACCAGCAGCAACAGCAGAATTACAATACTTATCATGGAAAACTGCTTTCCTGTTGGCAATCACTTCAGCAAGAAGGGTATCTGAGCTACAGGCACTAATGGCAGTACAGCCCTTCCTGATCTTCCACCAAGATAGAGTATCCATGAGAACTAATCCTACTTTTATGCCTAAGGTGGTCTCCAGAGTATCTTTGAATCAGGCTATCCACCTACCTACATTCTTCCCCAACCCTCAGAACAGGGGAGAAAGGCTGTTGCATACCTTGGATGTGCATAGACAATTACGCTACTACCTGGACAGGACCAAGGGCAATAGGAAAACTGACCAGCTACTGGTAGCATATGCAACAGGAATGGAAGGAAAAGCAATTTCAAAACAGACAATCTCTAAGTGGATAGGAAATTGCATTAGATTTTGTTACTCCTACCATGGAAAGAAAACTCCAGAAAACATCAGGCCTCACTCTACAAGGGCTACAGCCACTACCACAGCTTTTCTACGAGGAGTGGCTACCAAAGACATTTTAGAGGCTGCTACTTGGAGCTCCGTGCATACATTTGCCAAGCATTATAATTTACATTTATACTCAAGATCCCGAGCAGGTTTTGCCACTGCTGTTTTGCAAGGGATCTTAACTACACCATAATTTTATTTCTCCTCCTCCCCCAGTTTTGCTATGGTATTCTACCCATTTGTAAGGACTGCAGATGCATCCTTGAAGGACATAGTACAGTTTTGTACCTACCATAAATGTAGATGTCCGATAGGAATGTATCTGCAGTCAGGATTACCCACCCTCCTTCCCCTCTGTGGTACTCCTAGGGTATTTGCCCATCTTGTAGCTAGCTGGGGGAATCTATTATGGTGTATTTGTTTGTATATATGTACATACATGCCTATTTTTTGTTTGCTCTCTACTATTTGGAATCATTTGCATTTATCCAAATTTAGCCTTCCTAGAGGGCACCTGGCATCTGGGGCAAGAAACACTGAGGAAAATGGCGTCGGCTGATGCCTTTATACCCGAATAACTGCAGCTATGACGTCGGGTGAAGTGCGACACCAGCCGAGGCCAGACCCAGACTTTGGAATCCGGCCGACCGAAGGGCTGCCTGACGACAGGACAACCCATTTGTAAGGACTGCAGATGCATTCCTATCGGACATCTACATTTATGGTAGGTACAAAACTGTACTTTTCCTGTTATGCCAGAAACACTAACAATTAACTTTCTTGCCCTTACTGTTTCCAGTGCACCTAGGATGCTGACCAGTTACTTGACATTAGTCCTTTCCCACCTCAGAGTAAAGGAGGGATATTCATTTATTCCTGCTTAAGACGACTGTGTGATAGATGACTATTTGATCCAGGCCTGCTCACTGGAGGAGCTGCAGGGAGAGCTTTGCAGCACATCATCCAGGCTTCTGTCTGTTCTCTGTGAACCTGGCAAAGTGCATTTTAACAGCGGCATTCTCAAAGACCTTCTTGGGGACAGTGTGGGATATAAAAGCAGGCAAACTTTCCCTACCGTTGGAAAAAGTTCTCAATTAGGTTAGTTTTTCCATATGGCCCAAAAGATTTACATGATAGTAAAACGTAGGCACTGGGACACATTCATCATCAATTCTGATTGTAATCATGGGCAGATTTCACATGAATAAACTACATTGTACCTCAGTAATTTGTAGGAACAATATTAGTATCCAGTGTTGAAAGTGCCACTCTAGATCTGCGCCTTAAAGTTGGAATTCAGGGAATTGACTTACTAGTTGCAGGTCAATCTGAATGATACCTGCGCGATATTCATAGGTTCATAGGTTTATACTAGGCTATCTGCCCCAAGGCATTTATAAGCCTAGCCCGAATTTTTGTGGCTTACGCCACCCCTTATATGAAAAAATACTGTACCCATTAGTTTGTTGTGCCTCTGTCCAGCAGTGACACAGAGATGATTCCCGGGTTAAACCTACGATCTCCCATCCACAGGTCAAGATTTCTCTTGAACAGAGCCAGCGAGGTGCTCTGCCTCACATGGACCGGGACTCTATTCCACAGCATAGGGAATCTCTGAGTGATAAATCTATCCCTCCAGCACGTCCTATTTATATCTGTGCTAAGGTTTAAGTCGCTTGCTCTAGTGGTTTTGGTGGATTTGGATTTTTTGAGATGGAGCATGTCCATTAATTCCAGGTTGGACATGGCCTTGTATGTCAGGCACGTCACCTCTGAGCAGACGGTATGCGACTGAATAGAGCTGGAGTTTCTTCAATCTGGCAGCATATGACAGATTTTGGAGTCCCTTTATCCTTTTGGTGAGAAACTTTTGGGGTCTCTCCAATTGCTGCAGATGTCGGGCGAGATACATCCCGAATGGGGCATTGTACTCGATCATTGGTCTGATAAGTGAAGAGTACAGGGAACAATGACCTCACTAGATCTGGATGTGAATCCCTTCATGATCAGGTGGGCAATGTAGAAGGTCTTTCTAACCACTTTAGCAAAGTGAGTGTCAAAAGAAAGGCCACTGTCAACCTGGGTCCCCAGGTCCCTGATAACCTCTTCTGTGCTTAGTGGATTGCCACCTATATGGTAGCTTGGGGTTACCTTGTTTTTCCCGAAGGGTATGACTATACATTTTTGGCATTTAACTTCAGGCCATGGCTCTGGCACCAGCTATCTGTTTCCGTGAGTCCCTTCTGAAGGATATCCGTGTCCGATGCACTTTCCACTATGGCGCCCAGTTTGCAGTCGCCTGCAAACTTTGTCAGCCAAAGACCTCCCATGTTGGCCTGTACTTCTGAGAAGTAGATGCCAAACAATAGGGCGCCAAGGACCGAGCCCTGTGGGACACCACTTGTGACCGGCTTGGAGTCTGACATAGCGCCAGCAACTCTAACCCTGTGGGTTCTGTCCTTAAGCCAGTTTGCAACGCATCTTGTGACATATGGGTTTACATTTAAGCTGGTAAGTTTTTACAATACCCGAGTGGGGTATTGTGTCGAAAGCCTTTGCAAGGTCAAGGTAGGCTGTATGGACTGCCTTTCGCTCATCAATGGCCTTGGTGACTGTTTCGAAGAAGTCGACCAAGTTCAAAAGGCATGATCTTCCCTTGACGAAGCCAAACTGGGTCAGGTCCAATGTCTGCAAGTCCCTTATATTTTTGTTTATGTGCTCCATTATGATCCTCTCCATAGCTTTGCAGACTAGACTTGTTAAGCTTATGGCGCGGTAATTACCAGGGTCCGTAGAGGCACCACCTTTGTGGAGTGGGACCACAGTTGCCGTACGCCACTCCTTGGGCACGTATCCTGTGGTAAGGCTGAGATTAAACAGCTGCCTTATGTGCGGGTTTAATTCCTCATTTAGCTCGTGTAGCACACAGCCGGGGACACCATCCGGTCCCATTGATGCTGTGTTTTTAGCTTTAGAGAGAGCAGCTTTCACCTGCGCATTTGAGATGTCTGGGAGGCTACACTCCACTGGGATAGTTATCTCTCCTTTAGAGGGGGAGAGGGGGGTGAAGTTTGCACTGAACCTGTCTGCCAGTATGTTGGCAATGTCTGTGTGTTCAGTGATTTTTGTATCATTTTGGACTAATTCTGAGCATATCTGGGAGTTTCCACCCAGGTTCCTAACATAGCTGGAAAAAGGCCTTATGATTGTCCTTTGAATCCATGGCAATTTTTCTCTCAAAATTGGCCTTAGTTGATTTTATGAGTGCTCGTATTTTTTTACTAATAATGATCAGGGGTGACTTCCCTTTTATGGATTTTGTTCTATCATGTAATAGCTTTCTCCTCTTATTGTAAAGTTTGTTAATGGCTGGGGTCCACCAGACTGGACGTTTGCCCTTTGTGGAAAGAGTCTTGGTTTTATTTGGGATTGCCTGATCCATGCAGTCCTGGAGGTGTTCATAGAAGGCATTTGTAAGGGCTTCCGCAGCTTGGGTTGTGGTTTCCACTGTCTCAGGGGCCTTGAAGGATACCACACCAGTCTTGAGTAGTGTGAAGTTTGCTTTAGAGAAGTTCTTCACTGTGGTCTTTTTTGTTTGGGGTGGGGGCGGGATGTGGATTTCCAGTGAGATTAGTTTATGATCAGATCTCACCAATGAGGGATATACTTCCGGTGTGGAGCATTTTGTCCCCATGTTTGTGATAATGAGATCTAGTATATTTTCTCCTCTCGTGGGAACAGTGACTAGCTGTTCCATGGCATTTGAATTTATGAACTCCAGGAACCGTTGGGCTAGAAAGTTCTGGCTTGAGTAATGTTCCCAGTCTATATTCGGGTAGTTGAAGTCACCCAATATGATGGTGTTTGGAGATACATTTATACCCTCCAGTGTCTTCAGGAAGGCTGTGTGGTGTTCCTGAGTTTGAGAGGGTGGCCTGTAGCATGCTACAATTTGTAGAGCAGTTTTGCCTATGGTTAGTTGCACCTGGATGGTTTCCGAAGCTTCATGCGTTGCCACCAACCTGGAGGTGTGGGTATCCTTTATGAATATGGATACACCCCCTCCTTTTGTGGTGTGGTCCGGGTTTTTGGGCCGGAATGCATGATATGAGGTAAAACCTAATAGTGCCGGGGTGCTCTCAGGAGCCTTGAACCAGGTTTCAGTTACAGCACAGACATCGATGTTCTCCATACTTAGAAGGGCCTCGAGTGCGTGCATTTTGAGATTTAGACTTCTGGCATTGAGCAGCATTACCCTCAGTTTCTTCCCATTTTGTTTTCTAGGGTGGTAGGTTTAGAATTTAAGCCTTGCCTAAAAAAGGCACTATAGGGGTGGCAAGAGCCTTAGCCAATATCCAGAATCCCAGGGGTGACAGGTGCAAGCCGTCCCTTGCGAAGCAGCGTGGCTTGTCAAGCATGTCATCCCAGGCAGACAGACACTGGATCCCCTTTGAATGACACCAGACATTAAGCCAATTGTTAAAGCTGATCATCTTGTCTCTATATTGTGGCATCATTCTTGGTGAAGGAAAGATACTGCTCAGGGTTAGGGTCATACCTGCCTTGTAAACAGATCCTGATAGATGCCTCAGACTTTCCTTGGGAGGGCACACTGCTCAGTGGAAGGTTTGACCTCCTGATGGACAAATACATAAATGTAAAAGATGTTGAGATGTGATCTTTGCTTTACTCTATTTAAAACAGAGTGCTGACAGTCAAGATCTTGTTTTAAAAAAAGTAGTGACAGACAGTGATTTCCCTATGACTTGTCAACTTGCATCTGGGTGTGGTTATAAATATCTGTAACCTCATCCAGATGAAAAAAAAAAAGTATTTTTTGCAGGGGGCAAAACCCCGTGCACTGTTATTATGGGGGCAACCCCCCCCCACATTTCCCTAAACTTAAATATACATAAAACAGATGCCCTATGCTGACCGTCTAAAAAAAACTCCAGTTATACTCTGTGGCATATCGTCTACTCAGAGGTGATCTCTGCTTAACATACAAGGCCATGTCAAACCCTGAGCTGTTGGACATGCTCTACTTAAAGAAATCCCAATCCCTCAGAGCCACATGCTCCAGGGTCTAAACCTTGTCATCACAATGAACAAAACATGCTGGAGGGACAGGTTCCTGACCCAGAGACTCCCCATACTCTGGAATAGACTGCCCATACATGTCAAGCAGAGTGCCTCCTTGGCCCTCTTCAAAAGGAACCTTGACAATTGGATGGGAGACCTCGGGGATCACATCGGTCACCCTGCTAGACAGGGAAGTAAATATTGTGGGAAGAAATATCCAGGGAATTGTTATGGCTAGGCTTGTGTAGGCCCTAGGGCCGATAGCCTAGTACCAACCTATGAACCTGTACCAACTCCATAATTGCATAAACAGAAAGAAAGGAAAAATGCTCCAGGAGAAAGCAATTGCTTCCACCGTACACTTGTGAACTGCACCAGCAATGATTTTCTTTGGAGATTGAGAAGTTCAGTTTCAGCAAACTGGGCTTGACTAGATGGCACCTGGTTCATTTTAAGCACAACAAACTGTAGAGAAGCCCAGACAGCTCTTTGGAGATGTGTCAGACAAATGAGGAGGGAGGCATGCACTCCCTACCCACTATGCAGATTGAGCAGGCTTGGAGCAGGGCTTAAACCTCCAAATCACATGCATCTTTTTAGAACAGACTATTTTGGCAGACTAGCTGAACAGGTCCTCCTCCAGTCTGCATGAGTAGAAGTTAGGTAAGTATTCAAGGACCTATTGCAGAGTTGTGGGGTATCTGAGATATGGGTAAATTTGAGTCAGGATAATATTACCAGTCAAAAAAATTTGTATCAGATTAAAATACAAAGAAAGTTGGGCAATGATTGCCTTCTCCTTCCCTTAGACAAGGCAACTTGTCTGGGTGTTCCAACATTTTCATACAAGAAGATAGAGAAAAGCTCATTCTAATGGTTTCCCTGCAGGTTCACAAGGGTAGGACATTTCCTTACTGTAAATAACTTGTCATTGTGTATTATCTTTTCCCCCCTTTGGGAGTTCAAACATAAAATTAGTATATGTAAGCAGTGGGTGGGTCAAGGGGTGCCTGCCCACTGCAATTTTTTATTCTTTACTTCGAGCTGAAGTTTTAGATCTGATGCAGTCTGTTTTCATTCGTTCCTCAACTTTTGGGTTCATATCCAATCTTCGGATCTGATTCGGCTGCTTCTGCTAACTTGTGGATCACTAAAAGTTCTCGAGCTCCACCCTTTTCCATAATGTCCTAGTCCCTAATATAACTCTGATCTCGTTTGCCACCTTAGAATACAGATATGGTCGCTTTTCAGCCCTCGAGTTATATTATTTTGGGTTAACAGTGTGTTTAATAACTTTTCTACTTGTATCTGTATCCTTATATATTCCTTAATTATTCTAGTGTTTCCTCCCTTTTCTATCGAAGTACTTGTGTACTGTTAGATTTTCTACCATTGTTGGTAGTTGTTTCTGTACCCTTTTGGTACTCCTTTATTTACTGTCGTTGGTATATTTTTTTATTTCTATACTTATAAAAAAAAAAAATTATATCTTTTTCGATTCTGGCCATTTGGCTATTTGTTATAGTGTTGTTTCTATATCTTTTTCCCTACAGTTACAATGTCATTGAAGCCCTTGGGTGTCAAAAAATGTCCGGCCTGTGGCCACAAAATTCCACTTTCTGATGCTCATTCTGAATGCATCTGTTGTCTAGGCCAGTCAGACCTTGACTCAAACTGTGACATTTGTAAGGGTTTTAATCCTAGGGTCATCATAGCCCGCAAGAATAAACTTATTCTCAGAAGCTTGCTGCCCACTAAATCTCCTGCTTTACCAGCATCTTCTGGGGCTCAATCCCCTAAGAAGTATGAAAAGAAAAACTCTAGAAAGTGCTGTCTGGAGCCTACAACTTCATTGGCTCCGAGTGCAGAACCTCCAGCCAAGATGTCTAAATCTTTGTATCCAAAGATTCAAAAAGAAAAGATAACTCGGATCCAATCTCCAGTCTTGGGTCCGGATCGTATCACCTCTGGGCTCCCATCTCCCTTCTTGGATCATTCTTCGAGACACCACCATTATAGGCTCTCATCTACAACATCCACGACTCACTTTTTGAAAAGTTTGACCAAAGCTGATGTGAACAGGATGATGACAGTTCCTCTTGACACAGATACAAATGGGGGGGTCTCCCAGCTCTGACCCCATTAAGTCTGGAGACCTTAATACAAATGCCCCCTTGCTTGTTCAATCCAACCTATGGTATTAATGATGTCTGATATGAAAGTTCTGGAGTTGTTCACATTGGAACCGAAGATACTAGTATCGTCTTCCACTGGTGTCTGAGTGGTCTGACTCCAAATGCCTAGGAGCTGGATGACTCTTAGAGCCATAGTGTTAGTGCCGAATCTGAGGTGTTAGAGTCAGCTCTGAAGCTTTTGGAGTCTCAGTGTTAGACAACTGAGCTCTGACTCCTTTCTTGAGTGTCCTGCCTTTGGGGAGGAGGGAACTTGCAGCCCGTAGACATGTTCTTTTGGAGCCATCAGTTTTCTTCTTTACTAGGCATTCAACATTTGAGGTAGTGGAGAGAGCTTTCTCTATCCTTAGAGCTCAAACTTCCATACCTTCTTTGGTTCCAACCACCTTGGTCCATTCATCTCTGCCTCTTGAGTCTCAAACACCTTTACTACAGGGACAGCCAGCCCAAGTTAGCTACTAGGATACCCATTAGTGTATACTGATTACTTCCAACACTTCTCTCGAACATCTCACTGAAGAATTTTCAAGGAAGAAAAAGTGTAAAAGGAGGCACATAGACTGTCCTCAAGAGTCAGTCACTGAAGATACAGACTTTGATGAAGGGGAAGGGTCCCCAAAATCACCATCCAAAGATGTCTCGTTTGGAGACTTTCTGGAACTCCTAAAGCAAAGTGGTGGGTCTCCCGTCAACCCTTCCCAAGAAGAGTCTGTATTCCTGGAGACTTTTGGCACTGGCCCATCTACCTCCTGAGTGATTCTGCCCACTGGTAAACTTATCAATTTGTTTTTTTAGCAGGCGTGGAAGGAGCCTGATACTCTTGAATCAATACCCAAGAGACCAGACAAGATCTTAGCACCACCTAAGGACAGAATCCATTGGTGCAAAGGAGTACCAGTTGATGCCATGGTTGCAGTGGGAGCCACTCCCCTAACAGGCAGTTTAGGGAGTTGGACAGATTTGGAATGTGTGTTTATGCTTCACTGACCTTTGCCCTTCAATTGCTGAACAATCTGGCGCACTTCACAAGACTCCAGAGAGATTTGATTAAAGAACTTAACAAATCCCTCTCTGGGACCATATCCTCCGAGACAGAGAACACTGTTGCATCACAGCTGGTTACCCTTCAGTCCATTTCCAATTTGTCCATGAGGCTTATCTCGTATGCAGCAGAAGGTGCCTCCCAGGCGGCGGGTTCAGGTATTCCTATCAGCAGGCATGCCTGAATGCACTTGCGTGATTTTGCAGAACCCTTCAGAACTTCCTTCTTCAGTGCTTTCTTTGATGGGAAGTTCCCTGTTTTGGCCCCAAAGTGAAAGACACTGAGCAGGAAGGTAAAACCCTGTCTGCTGTGGATGTACATTTTTCGACCCCTCAACAAACCTTTTCTAAGAATCAACAAGTAGGTTGGAAGATGTGGTTCAAGAAATCCCAGGGTCCCTTTCAAGATCCATGTGGAGATAGTTCGCCCAGGGGCAGAGTGAGGAACTCTAATGGAAGACACCACCCTCTTGAGAGAAGAGGGTTCGCAGAACCAAGAATCAAGATATTCATTCTCTGACAGATCCTACTAGTGCTCCTGAAAGGAGGCCCAACTGCCCGTCTCTGGAGACGGTCTGGGGTTGTCTGTCCCTACACCAGACAGCCTGGCTTGAAATTACAAAAGATTCATTGGTGTGGAGGATAATATCCAGAGGTTATATAATACCATTTTCCATCCAACCATGGTAGTATCAAACAAAATCCCTGATGTTCCACCCAATCAGAGGGAAACAGCAGCACTAGAAATACAAAAGCTGCTAGAAAAAAAGTAATCCAAGAGGTCCCCTCAGACCAGAAAGAGTCCAGAACTTAGTCAAGATTCTTTTTAGTGCCAAAGAAAACAGGGGACTGGAGACCAATTTTGGATCTCAGCTGTCTAAATCAGTCAGTACAATACAAAAGTTCCAAATGGTTACAGTTCAGTCTATTCTGCCTTTTCTGCGTCAGGATGATTGGATGTGCTCAATAGATTTTCAGGGTGTGTACTTTCTTACCAAAATGAACAGACATGCCAGGAGATGTCTTCGCTTCCGGCTGGGAGCCAGTCCTTACCAATTCGGAGCTCTGCACTTTGGTCTCACCACAGCCCCCAGAGTGTTCATCAAATGTATGGCAGTAGTGACACCTCACTTAAGACTGCAAGGATTCCATTCTGAGTGTTTCCATATCTAGACAACTGGCTCATCATTGTTCTGACCAGGCATCAACTGATACAAAACCACCAACCAAAAGGAGCACAGGAACACTGAAGAAAAACCACAAAAGCCAGTCAAATTCTTTATTAAAATACAGTCTCTAGCACCTCAGCTTTAAATAAGCTTGAAGGCTTATTTAAAGCTGAGGCCCTAGATACTGTATTTTAATAAAGACTTTGACTGGCTTTTGTGGTTTCTCTTCATCAGCTGATACAAGCCTATTATTAAGGTACTCCAGATATTCTCCCATGTGGGTATTTCAGTCAGTTGCAACAAATGTCATCTGAAACTAACCCAGACATTAGAATTCATCAGTGCACCTTTCAGCATGATCACATAAACAGCATCTCTTCCTCTGGCAAGAATTCATACTATTCAGTTACAGGTCAGTAAAATCATCCAGTACTGTTCTCTCAGCTTGATTAATCCTCCAAGCTTTAGGGTCCATGTCAACAGCAATCATCCTAGTACCACTGGCAAGGTACCATATGAGAATACTTCAATGGACATTAGCTACCCAATGGTCCATTCTTTACCGCCCTCTGTCCAGTCAAATAAAGATAACTCAAGCTTGCAAAAAATATCTCCTATGGTGGATACACTCAAGTGCAAGAAGATCTTACCTTTGTTCTTCCCCAAGCCAAGGCCATAGTGACCACGGACTCCTCCTAGATTGAGTAGGGGGGGGCACTTCTGGGAGGGACAGTCCAAGGCATGTGTTCTCATGAAGAGGCCAACATGCATATTAATGTTCTGGAAATGACAGCCATCCTCTTAGGTTTGCAAGCTTTCCAAGGCTCTCTCTCCACTGGCACTGTTACAATTCATACAGAAAATATGTCCGTGATCTGGTACATCAACAAACAAGGAGGAACTAAGTCTTACCCCCTGTATCGAGAAGCTTGAGAGTGTGGCAGTGAGCAATCTCGTATAATCAACTTCCAGTAGCAACACACAGTCTGGGGAAAGCCAGCGTGATTGCAGACAAGTTGAGCAGGTCTATCCTGATGCCTCACAAGAAGTCTCTCAACATGAAGGTGGCAGAGAAGATATTCCATTGATGGGGCTAACCGTGCTGCAACCTCTTTGCATCACCTCTCAACAAGTGCAGCAGGTTCTTTACCCTCATCCCTCCCACTGGGAGAGTTGCTGGCCCTCCTGTCTCCTTTACGCCTATTCCCCAATACCCCTCTTCCCCAAATTTTTCAAAAAGCATCTTGATCGAAGAGCATAGCAATCCTCATTGCCTCTTATTGGCCTCATCTTCTTTGCCCCCCTTGGATCCTGGATCCAACTCCAGACCTTCTGACTCACCCGACAGACTTGATTCATACAGACATTCGGGGCCTAAAGTTGACCGCATTTTTTTCTCCACTTCTGTTGATTGGTAGACAGCCCAGGCTGTCCTCCACAGTCCATTATATATATATATATATATATATATATATATATATATATATATATATATATACACATATATATATATGTGTGTGTGTTTATATATATATATATATATATATATATTTTTTATATATATATATATATTTTTTTTTTTTTTTGGGGGGGGGGGCACTACAGAATCGATATCCCCTTTTCTGCTCCTGCCTCTGAAGTTATGGGATTTCTAGCATCACTCTTTTGTGAAGGAGCTAGGTCTTCTACTGTTAAATAATTAAGCACTCTCTATAAAAATAAACCGTTCCTAACCATAAGCACAAAAGCTACCATTGCCCGTACACACCTCTTGTCTACACTTCTGTACGCCTCTCCCATCTTAACTAATCTCAGAAAAACTGATCTAGCTAAACTAGATTCCTGCTATAATAAAATTGCTAGGTTCGCCACAGATTTCCCTTCTCAGACACATCACTGTACCTCCAAAAATTACTAAATTATCTTGAGCTACCTCAACTACTACTCTTTATTCAACTAACCTTTGCCCATAAAATCCTGCATCATCCAGATAACCCCCTTCTCTCCAGAAGCTTCTACTACCACACACAAACAATCGCTCTCTCTGTTCCAGCAATAAACTACTACTTAGCACTACCAAAGCAAACAAGTGTGCTGGGGATGCACTGTTCTCAAACTTCATTCCCAAGATATGGAACAAACTACCAACCCCAATAACCTCCAACTGCTCTATAGCTCAATTCAAAAATCTTCTAAAGTCACACTGAACGGAAACTTGACTCTGCTCTTGCACAGGTCTTGGCTAGTTTAATGTAACGGTATTTTGCAGCCTACACATTATAAATGCCCACTACTTTCAACTGAATGAATATGCAATATATGCCTGTACTTAAATGTGTATATATCAGCAGAGAATGTTTTAACTTTAATCAAATAATTGCATATTGTGTAGCTCCTTTGACATATGTTTATCACATACATACATCAGTTTTGTATAAACTATTCTGCAATGTCTCCATTATGTAAATAAGTCAATTATTCTTTGTACTGTATGATCTGTAAATAATTCAATTATGTTTTTATATTGCATGGTTCTTATTTTAGTGCTGTATACTATTCTCTGTATTTTTCAACTCCTATTGTACTGTTATGCATTCTTGTGATTTTTTTGGAGCTTTTCTCCCTGGGCCTCCTCTGAAAATGGACCTGTGTCCAGTGGGACTTTCCTGGTAAACAAATGCTAAATAAATAAATAAATTGCAATTAGCTGCTATCTCCAACTTTCATATTGGAATAGATAATTCATCTCTAGCATCTTCCAAACTTTTTTGAGCCTCTCTAAGAGGAACACTTCTCCTAAGATCTCCTATTAAAGATCGTACTCCCCCTTGGAGTTTGAACGTAGTATTGCAAGCCCTAACTCAGTCTCCATTTGAACCTTCAGCTAAGACTGAAGTAAAGTATTTAACTTGGAAAACTATATTTTTAGTGGCTATTACCTCTGCCAGAAGGGTTTCTGAATTGCGGGCCTTGTCTTTTAAGCCCCCTTACTTGATTTTCCATAAAGACAGAGTATCGTTAAAAACCAACCCTTCCTCTCTTCCTAAGGGGGTGTCAGAATCAAATATGAATCAAATTGTCAACTTATCAGTATTCTTCCCAAATGTTTCCAGTAAAGGGGAATATATGTTAAATCTATTGGATGTTTACAGACAATTACATTTTTTATTTAAATAGAATGAAAAATTTTAGAAAAATAGAATAATTGGTTGTATCCTTTTCAGATTCAAAATTGGGCAAATCAATTTCAAAAGTAACATTAACCAAATGGTAAACTGACTGTATTACCTTTATTTATAGAAAACTGGGCATGCGATTACCCAAACCACCAAGGGCACATTCTGCAAGATCCATGGCTACTTCAACTTTTTTATCTAGAGCTTCTTTAGATGGTAGTTTTGCAGCTGCAACTTGGGCCAATCCTCATATTTTTGTTCCTTATTACAAATTAGATCTGGTCTCCAGGGGCAGAGCAGACTTTGGTTCAACCGTACTCAGGAATATCCTTTCTTAGAGTCCTCCCGGGGTTTAGGTAGCTGAGGACTCTGTCCCAAGAGTTGAGGAATTAATAAAAATTGATAACATCAGATAAAAAAATTTATGTACTCACCATAACGTTCCATCCGTGCTGTACATTTTCATTCTTCCTCAACTAGCCTCCCACCAACCAGTATTTTATGTAGGAAGAACTGACAGGGCACTGAAAAATAGAATATATGAACATGCATATCAGATTAGGAAACTAAATACTAACAATGCCTTATATAGGCACTTGGCCAGCAGTTTGGAATGCCAAACATTTAAATTTGCAATATTGGAGAAATTATTAGTTAACCCAAGGGGTGGTGATTATAAAACACTTCTTGAAGAAAGAGAAGTGAAGTGTCAGTTTATGCTAAATGCGTCTACCCCCCCCTCCTCAAGAATTAATGACAATATTCCCCTGAAACCTGTCTTAGAGCTAAGAGCCTGGAGTTTTAAGCGGTCTGAACATACGTACATGTGAATTTTTATAGAAACTTTTATTTATAATTGGACTTATTTATGATTATAGTCACTAGTTACATTTTTAATTCACTCTTTAAATGTTAATTTTTTTTAAAAATGTGTTTTTAGTATTAATGTATTTTATGTATTTGTAGTGGTTGATAGTATATTATGGTACTATTGCAAATTATTTGATGACTTTTTACTTTTTTGTTGCTAACCCTTTAAATTTTTGATAGTACAACATCAATTAGTTTATTGATTGGCACAGGTTTATGGGTATAAAAGGCTTTTTCTTAGTAATGGTATTTTGATTCTGATGAAGTCCTGTTAAGCAGGACGAAAGCGCTTAATTTGAATAAAGTGTTTTTGAAAAGAGATTCAATCTGTTTTTGGAGTCTTTATTGTCCATAGTTCTTTTTTCCAGTCAATGACTTATCTAAGTTTATAAGAGCAATATATAAAATATGTCATTTTTTGGGCCTTTGTTCCCCTTGTTATTTTAGGCTTTGTCCAGATTTCTTGTGCTAAGGTTGAGGAGTATGGCTTGCAGGAAGATACTACATAAAACATTTAACTTAGAAGCAGCAGCTCTGGGATGTTTCTCAACATGATTCAGCTTTTATTCTGAATATTTATCACAAAGCACTTTACAGAATAGATGAACTTGGGCAAACAAATATTTACAAAGTGGACAAAACAGCTAAAGTATATACTAAAAGCATATTTCAAAATACAGAGGAAACAAAACCATGAGTATAATAATTTTAACAGTAATTGCATGTATTAATGCAGTAATGATTTTTAATTTACTTTTTTTAATCCCTGCTTCACACCAGTTTTCAAATCTCCCATGACTTGACTGTCCCAGTCAGTGGTTCATTGGGAAGTTCTAGGCTAGCTGCCCTTGCGGGTTATTTTAAGCCTAGCTGGTTTCCCTTTTTGTGCTCGAAATAACCTATCCCATTTGGTTATAGATTGGCCTTACCCATCCCATGATCGATTAATTCTTGTTCCTTTTATGTGGTCAAGACTTGAAAGCTCATCCTGAATATGTCAAAACTGTGGACACTGAAGGTCAGAATACCAAAGACCAGCAATATCAAAGCCCAACTTTGCCCATCTTTCGGACCCATGTTAGCACTTGTTCCTGGGTTTGGAGTGGTACAGTGTTTTCAGGATTTGAGGTTATGGTAAACATGGTGTATCTTCGGTATTCCATGTTTCAGTAGTGACGTTTGGTGTTTCTGGTAGTCTAGCTTCCTAGCCTTGACGAAAAGGTAGTAAACTGATGATTATATATTATCACTAATGAGAGTAATGGGGATAATACCATAGATAATTTGAGGGGCCCCATGCATAGGATAAAGCATTTACGAGCTGCCTGTGTCCATTAGAGTTACAGAGGGCAGTCCTGGGGTAAATTTTCTATTTCCCATCCATAGATCTAGGGTGTGCTTTAATATAGACAGGGATGAGCTTTGTTTTATGTGGTTGGAGAGTCTGTTTCACAGCTGCAGTATCCTCTGTGAGCTATATCTATCTGTCCAAACCGTTCTGTTGATATTCCAGAAGAGGTTTGGATCCCTAAGCTGAGTATTTCTGATGCCATTTGACTTGCTGATGTGCAGTAAAGTCATCAGTACTGGGTTGGGGGGTGCATTTTATACCAGACACAAGTCACCTCTTAGCAGTCTGTAGGATACAGAGTATGGTGACAAGGCTTTGAGTCAGTACATGTAGAACATGTTGTTTAGGCCTTGTATCCTTATAGTAAGGTATCTCTGTGGACATTTCAGCTGTTTGTTGCATGTGTCTAGGCAGATACATGCTAAAGAGGGCATTATATTTCAATGACTGGCTTAATGAGGGCTGAGTAATTAAAGGGGGACAATGACATCCCTAGATTTAGAAACAGTCCCTTTGTTTATAAGCTGTGCAGTGTAGAATGACTTTCTTACAACAATAGACACATGTTGGTCAAAAGTTAGGTCACTTTCCACATAAGTTCCCAAATCCTAAACTGGGTCACTCTTAGGGCGTATTGTCAGTGTGGTAGTTCCATGGGATAGATGACTTTCCAAAGGATACAGTAATGCATTTTTTGGCACTTGGTTTCTGTTCATGATTTTGGCACCTATTTATTTGGGACAAACCTTCCTGCAGGATGACTAAGTCATTTAGGGATTCAGTGACTGCTCCTAGCTTACAGTCCTCTGCAAATGTGGTCACCCAGAGCCCTTTGGTATGGGCTTTTACTTCAGAAAAGTACATACAAAACAGGAGAGGACCCAGCACAGAACCCTGGGGGCTCCACTGATGACTGTTCTATTTGTGGAGGTTAACGTTCCCTATTTTGATTCTGTGTTCTATTGGTGAACCATTTGTTAATCCAGTGTGTCACATATGGGTTTATTCCCAGTTTGTTTATCTTTTTCTGAGTGGAGAATTGTGTCAAAAGCTTTATATATGAGGCTGGTCAGACTTGTAGGTCTGTAATTATCTGGGTCTGTGGAAGGACCTCCCTTATACAGGGGAATGACTGCGGCTGTTCTCCCTTTGCTTAGTACAAAACCTACATGGAGGCTGAGATTGAGCAGTGTTGTCAGAGGTGTGGCTAAATCATGTTTCATGCTATTTAAGATTCATCCAGGGATATTTTCAGGACCCATCGATGCAGTATTTTTAGACTTTGATAAGACTCTTAGGACTTAGTCTTTTGTGATAGCTGGAGGCGAGCCATTTTCAGGTATATCTTGAAGGACAGACATAGATAGGGGAGAGAAGGGAAAAGTTAGAGCTAAATTTGTCAACCAGTACGTTCACTGTATCTTCAGCCTCAGTATAGGTAACATTGTTCACAATCAGCTCAGTGCATTGCTGCATTGTGCTTTTGAGATTACGAAGATAGCTAAAAAAGGTCTTGTGATTGTCTTTGGCTTGGGTAGCTATTTTAGCCTCAAACTTGGCTTTGATGGATTATGTTAAGCTCCAGAGTTGTTTATTTTAGTGACAAGGGCTTTAACATTCTGGGAATTGCTCTTGCTTTTGGTCAAAATTATTTTCCTTTTATTTAAAAGGCGTCTAAATATTAAGGTTCTATCATATGAGTTTGATGTTCTTCATCTCACATTGCTGCAGTCC
Source organism: Protopterus annectens (assembly GCF_019279795.1). NCBI lineage: Eukaryota > Metazoa > Chordata > Ceratodontiformes > Protopteridae > Protopterus > Protopterus annectens. Next base: position 312,962,997 of record NC_056737.1, on the reverse strand, counting down.
TAACACTTGGGTAGTCCGCTGTCCCTCGGTCGGCCCGAATATCAGAGTATAAGGCTGACGTCGGTCAAGGCGCATTTGACTGACATCAGAACATCAGGGTACAAATGCGCATGACCGACGTCATATCCTCAGTCTTTTTTGCCGCATGGTCCGATGCAGAAGCAGTGTTGCAAGTGCCGTTCGGCGTTCTGAAATTTTTCGAATTCGGAGTTTCAGACCGAAGTCAGAGTTGGTTAAGTACCCCGTTGGGGAATATTTTGTTTTTTTCTTGCCTCAGTGGTTTACCGGATGTCAGAAAAAGTGAATAACTGTATTTCTTGTGGGAAACAGATACCGCATAGGGATTACCATAATTTGTGTATACCTTGTTTGGGACCTGAGCACGACGTTGTTGGGTGTCGCTTTTGTGCTAAGTTCAATAAACGCACTATAAAGCGAAGGTTGGATTGTGCCAGGTTGGTCTTTGGGAAGCGGTGCAATTACAATATGCCGTTGGATGCTCCGACGCCGGCTTCCTCAAAGAAGCGTAAGGACAAGGCAGTTAAACCTAGGTTAGAGGAGTCGTCCGAACCGGACGCCGGTTCTTTAGAGGCGTCGGTGGAACCGGTGGTTCCGACGGAGGCCTCTCTGGAGTCCCAGGGAGAAACTTTGTTTTTACAGGATGTGGCCTCCCAGGAGGCAGGTCAGGCTGTAGGGGCTTCTCAGATAACTGTACTCCCCTCCCTTCCTAAGGTGTCTAGGCCATCTCTTACTGCTTCCAAGGCTTCTCCTAGAGGCAGGTCTAGTTTAGCTTCTGTGGGTGTCACTCCTAGTTCTTCAGGTTCTGTGCCCAAGAAGCACATGCTTAAAATGGCAGAAGATTTAATTACTTTAATTAGAGGCTCTATGCCCCCTCCTGATAAGAGGCCAAGGATGGAACCAGTGTTGGGGGATTATGAGCAGGCTTCGGATGTGTCTGAGTCTTCGGCTGAAGACTTGCAGGAGTATTCTCATTATTCTGATTCTGATGTGGATGATTCTACTCCTTCTGCTTCTCCTCCTGAGGATTTTTCTTTTTCAGAGACCCTTCACTCCATGAGGGAGCATTTTAAATGGGAGGGTCAGGACTTCTCTGATTCCAGGAAAAGGCTTAGGGAATTTTTGTTTTTACCCCAGCATAGGCCTTCAGCTATACCTCCTGTTCTGAATGTGGTGGAAGATGTGTTTGCAGAGGCTTCTCTTTATCCTGATTCTTTGCCTCCTGCTCCTGTTAAACCAGATAGGTATTACAGGGTGCCTGAAGCTCATAAGTATCTTTTTAAGAGTCCTAGGGCAGACCCAGAACTGTTAGCCAGGGGCCTAAGGGGGTTAAGGCTTCTGTTGTCAAGATTCCGGTTCCTGCAGATAAAGAGGCCAGGGCCTTGGATAGATGGGGAAAGAAAGTTTATACTTCTTCCACTCTAGCCATGAGAGCTTTGAATTGCCAGTTTCACATGTTGAAATATCAAAATTATCTCCTTTCACAGTTGAAATCTAAGGTTGATGCTCTGGCGGAAGGTATTGATTGTAAAGAGTTACAAGATTTAGTGCATGTTTCTGAACAGGTGGGTAAGCATTCTTTGCAATGTGGTTTTGATGCTGTACAGGCCTCGTCTAGGGTGGCTGCCACTGGGACAGTTCTTCGCAGGCATGCCTGGCTGAGGGATCAAAATTTATCTGACCATGTTAAAACTAGGATTTTGGATGCCCCTTTGCAATCTGATGTCTTGTTTGGTTCTCCTGTTGAGGCAGTTTTAAAGAAAATGGAAGACAAGGCTAAGTCTATGCAGACTGTTAAAGATTTTTTGCAGGTTCAGCCTCCAAAGTTTAGTAGAAATTGGCCTACTAAGGGGTGGACGATCCTTCTTATGATTCCCAGTCTAGGGGTAGATCTAGACGTGGCAGGGGCAGAGGTCAGGGCTCTTTCAGGCCTAGAACAGGGAGTTCTCCTGCACAGTCTTCGGGTGAGGGCAGGGGTCAGTCCTTTCGTAAACAGACCCAATGACCTACCTTTTCAGCTGCCAGAACCTTCTCGCCTGGCAGCACCTTTGGGAGGAAGGTTGGCACTTTTCAAAGAAAATTGGAATTTGATTACCCAAGACAGATGGGTATTGGATATCATACATCACGGCTACAGGTTTTATTTCCATACCTTGCCTCCTTTCAAAGGCATGCCAGACATTCCTCCTCAACAAAGATTAGAGGCTCACAAGCAAATTTCTCTGTTACTCCAAATAGGGGCCATACAGCCGGTTCCTATGCCAGAAAGGGGCCTAGGATTTTATTCTCGCCTGTTCCTTGTACCAAAAAGGGGAACACGTGGAGACCAATTTTGGACTTGTCTATCCTCAACACTTATCTGGACATTCCCAAGTTCAAAATGTTGACGTTACAACAGCTTTTACCTCTGCTGGGCAAGGATCACTGGATGGTAACTTTGGATCTCAAGGAGGCTTACCTTCATGTTCCTATCAGGCTAAGTTGCAGGAAGTATCTGCGTTTTCGGACTGGGACTTCTCACTATCAGTTCTCTGCATTGCCCTTTGGCTTATCTACTGCGCCCAGAGTATTTACGAAAGTTCTGGCTCCAGTGATAGCTTTCTTCAGGCTAAAAGGAATACAAATCTATCCTTATTTGGACGATTGCCTGATTCTGGCTCAAGGGAGGGACGAGCTTCTTCGTCATTTGGAATATGTGATAGCAGTGCTAAGATGCCTGGGGTATTCTGTGAGCAAAATAAAGTCCAGTCTAGTACCCTCTCAAGACATGTGCTTTCTGGGTGTAAGACTGAATACAGCATCCCAGATGGCCTTTCTAACCCCGGACAAACAAAAGAATCTTTCCCTTTACTTCCATCATCTATCTCTTCAGTCCGGGCTGACTGCAAGGACAGTCCTTCAAGCCTTAGGGTTCATGGCATCTTGTATTCTGGTGCTTCCCAATGCCAAACTGCATATGAGGAAGTTGCAATGGTATCTCAAAAATGTATGGACACAGCACTGCCAGGACCTGGACACTGTCATTCAAATAATACCTTGCATTCAGAAGGAATTTTTGTGGTGGGCTCAGGAATGTCACCTAAACAAGGGACTCTCTGTGACCCGGCCAGAGGCGAGTCAAATTTTAACGACAGAGGCCTCAGACAAAGCTTGGGGAGCTCATCTAAACGGAAAGTGGATACAAGACAAGTGGCCTGTCAGACTACAGCATCTACATATCAACTTGAAGGAGATGTTAGCAGTCCAGTTTGCATTAATAGCTTTCAAGGATTTACTTCTTCCAGGGCAGGTGTTGATTCTAACAGACAACACAACTGTCATGTGGTACATCAACAAGCAAGGGGAACACATTCTTATCCTCTATGCAGGCAAGCAATGATTTTGTGGGAGACTGCTCTCAGTTTACAACTAAGTCTTCAGGCAAGGTTTCTGCCGGAGCACAGAACTCCTTAGCAGATGTGTTAAGCAGACAAATCATGGATCCCCACGAGTGGAAACTGGATCTTCATGTATTTCAGAAATTGACAGTGTCCTGGGGAACTCCAGACATAGATCTGTTCGCTTCTCCACTAAACCACCAGCTGCCAAAGTTTTGCACGAAGAGGTTTCATCCCACAGCTTGGAAAGTGGATGCTCTTTCTTTCAGTTGGAAAAATCTTCATGTGTATGCCTTTCCACCTCTGCCTCTCCTCCCAAAGGTACCTCTGAAGGTCAGACAGGACAAGCCAAGGATGATTTTGATAGCTCCAGATTGGCCTCGACAGCACTGGTACCCCTTACTGAGAAGTCTAGTACGGAAGCCTCCATGGCCTTTGCCTTTGATTCCACATCTGTTGTCCCAGGAGGACAGTCATTTGCTCAATGTCAAACTTCACTCTCTTCACCTAACAGCCTGGCATATTCTGTTTTAAACCATAGCGGGTCTCAACTTCCACAACAAGTTTTGAATGTGATTTTGGAAGCTAGAAGGCCTAGTACAAGGAAAGTGTACGCAGATAAATGGAAGAGATTTTTGTTTTGGAGTGCAGCCAAGGATTTGGATGTTTCTGAGCCTGATTTAAGTGTGGCTCTTCAATATCTTACTGAGTTATTGGACAAAGGTTTGTCCTTCTCTTCTATTAAGATTCATGCTACAGCAATTTCAGCTCACTACGACTGTGACCCACCATTGTTTTCTCATCCTTTGTTCAAGCAATTTCTTAGAGGGGCGAAGAATATAAGACCCCCACGAAGAGCTCCTACTCCTGCTTGGGATCTCAATTTTGTGTTGGAGAAACTCACTCTACAACCTTTTGAGCCTGCAGCTACTGCTGAGTTGAAATATTTGTCATGGAAGACTGCTTTTTGTTGGCCATTACCTCTGCAAGAAGGGTTTCTGAATTGCAGGCCCTTATGGCAGTTGAGCCTTTCTTAATTTTCCATAAGGATAGGGTATCTTTACGTACTAATCCTTCCTTTATGCCTAAAGTGGTTTCTAGTGTGGCTTTAAACCAAACTATTCATTTGCCTACTTTTTATGCAAATCCCCAAAATAAAGGGGAAAAGATTTTGCACACTTTAGATGTACACAGGCAGTTGCGATATTATTTGGACAGAACTAAAGGGTTCAGACAATCTCAGCAGTTATTAGTTTCTTTTGCTTTGTGCTCTCAGGGCAAGCCCGTGTCAAAACAAACTATTTCTAAGTGGATTGGATTTTGCATTGCTTTCTGTTATTCCCATCATGGCAAAGAGATTCCAGCTGGGATTAGGCCTCATTCCACTAGGGCTACTGCCACTTCCACAGCTTTTTTGAGGGGGGTGGCAACTAAGGATATTTTGGAGGCAGCCACTTGGAGTTCAGTGCATACCTTCTCTAGGCATTACCACCTTCCACTGTATTCTAAATCCAGGGCTGGTTTTGCCACTGTTGTGTTGCAGGGCATTTTGGCAGCTCCTGCTTCATTATAGTTTAGCCATCCTCCCTTACCTCTGCTTTGGGATTCTACCCAAGTGTTAGGACTGCAGCAATGTGAGATGAAGAACATAGTACAGTTTTGTACCTACCATAAATGTAGATGTTCGAAGATCCACATTGCTGCAGTCCAATTTACCCTCCCTCCTTCCCCTCTGTAGTTAGAGGTGGTTGTGTGGGTTGAGTTATCCATCTGAGGTATATTGTGTATATTGTATATATTGTATATATTATATATATTTTTGGTGTTAGGCTGGTTGGTTGTTTAGTTGTTGTCTATGGGTTTTGACCTTTCTTTTTAGGGTCTTCTGACATCTGGGGCAAGAAAAGACTGAGGATATGACGTCGGTCATGCGCATTTGTACCCTGACGTTCTGATGTCAGTCAAATGCGCCTTGACCGACGTCAGCCTTATACTCTGATATTCGGGCCGACCGAGGGACAGCGGACTACCCAAGTGTTAGGACTGCAGCAATGTGGATCTTCGAACATCTACATTTATGGTAGGTACAAAACTGTACTTTTCTGGGGTTTGCCATACATACTTGTTTCTACAGGGTACAGATGCATCTGTTCGGCTCTTTACATGTTGGTGTAGTGTGGTGGTATACTTTTCTGCATATTCATTGGAGCTAACTGAGTTTGAAGCTTGCCAGTGTATTACTTGAGAGTAGGTAGTTTGTCTTGCTAGTGTATCACTTGAGTAGGTAGTTTGTCTTAAAGAAATTTCTAAAAGAGGGGAGGCACAGATATCCTGGAAAAAAGTTGTGGTGGCTGTAATACCTAAAGATTGTAAAGACCCATATGTAGGCCCATTTCCATTTTAAATAATAATTATAAAGTGTTTGTCAATGGCTAAAAAATTGCAAAGGTGAAAAATTGATAGATATTGACCAATGTGTTTTGTGGAGGGGAAGCAAACGTTTGACAGCATTAATAGAACAGTGATGATCCGGAGGGAAACAGAATGTAAAAAAATACTGCTGTTACTGTTAGGTCTTGACATGGAGAAAGCATTCAACAGAGTAAGATGGAATTTTGAGTAGGGCAATGGAAGCATTTGTATTTCCTGAAGTAATAATAATGTTAATTAGCAGGATATATGAGGGATTTGAGGCAAAAATCAAAGTGGGAGGGTTCTTCATTTATAAGTTATGTCTGAACAGAAGAAAGAGGCAGGGGTGTCCTCTTTCCCATTTATTTGTGTTATATTTAGATCCATTGGCAAAGAAAATAATGGTAAATTCAAGGATGCAGTTGGTATTGTGTTCAACAAAAGTGGGTTTTATTTATTTTATTTATTGATTGCCTTTTGTTTACCGGGACGGCCCAGCTGGGCATTCGGCTCCATTTTCATTGTCAGCTCGGGGAAAAAAGCTACATTAAAGTTATAAAAAGTACAAAAAACAATTACAGAGAAAAAATAATTTCAGTTTCTTAACAGTAGAAATGGGGTTTTAGAATTGTGCAGTGAGTAATACAGTCAAGACAGAGATTAATACAATTTGATTTCTGTAGGAGCGTTATAGAATAATAAACCGATTTCATTTACATGGGAGTGATGAAAAGCAGTATATACTTATAAATGTAAACAGGATTTATTTACATCATTTACACAGTAAGACAGGAGAGAGCTGGAGAGTTAGGGGTTGGGGATAGTCTACAGATCTGAGAGACAGAGAGAAAGTTAGTCAGGGTGTGAACAAGAAAAGAGCCAGGAGTTTAGGTCCTGTTTTAGGTTGCACAACTGTCATGTTTAAGTGGGATAGTCCGGGAGTCCCACTGTGTGGTGACATAAGAGGAGCACAGTAAGTCTCCAGCTATATTATGGGATTTGGAAGTTATTAGTAGACTCTGATTATCTGAGTGAAGGGAACATGGTGGGGAGTAGTGCATGATAATGTTTTGTAGAGAAGGGGTGTGCGTGTGATGTGTATATTATTCTGTGGGCAATTTGAAGTGGAGTAAATGTAAGGTGATTAGGTAGTTCTAGTGAGTTGAACTTCTTTAGTGTTAAGCAGTGGTGTGTACGGTATGATAAGTTAGCCTACAAATGTGGCTATTTTGTAAAAGCAAGCCTTTAATTTATTTAGTTGGGTAGCTTGAATGTTGGTTAATATGGGAGATGCTTGGAGAAGGGAGGGGAGAAGGTAGGCTGATGCTAAAGATTTTCATGAGGAGTCTGTGAGGTAGGGTTTGTTTTGGTGAGTTTTCTTGATGGCATGGGTGATAGGCACACAGCTGGCCTTAGGCTTGGGCCAACTAGAATAATGCTTGGGGTGCTCTTCTAGTAGGGGCACTTTCTAGTACTTATTTTTTTTCTTTTTATTTATTTATTTTTTTTTTGTAGTAAAGAAATGTTTCTTTAAAATGTGTTGAATGAATAGTGGAAAAACTGAAGAGTAAGACAAACTGTGAGAAAAAGGAAGATAAAAGTAATCTGGATGGTGTAGGTAGACCAGGATGGGGGGTACCAGGTGGTGTATGGAGACTTTTGCCAATGGCACCAGTTGACCAAAGGCCGGCCCTGGATATGCAAATCAAATTTTAAGCTATTTTCTATTATGACTCCTAGTAATTGGTATTTGTTATAGTTTCTGTTGTGATGGTTTTTGTTGAGGTAGAATTAAAGTGTGTACTGGTTGTTGAAAGAGATCTGGGAGTGAAAAGCATTAATTTTGTGTTTCTATTTCTTTTTTGTTTAGTGTTTAAGATTAACTAATAAGCCTTTAGTTTGATTCTGTGGAAGTGGAGTCTTGTGTTATTTGCTGAAGGTAATGGAAGGCTTGAGGCTGAGCAGAAGATGATGGCATAGCTGGCATATTGTTCTAAGGTGGCAGGTTTGCTGGCTTTGTGCAGGTTGTTTATGAAAATATTAAAAATTACTGGGACTAGAATTAACACCTGTGGTATACTCATGGAAATGTAGAGAAAGGGGGATAGGTCCTAATTTAATTTTACAGTCTGTCATCTGTTGGAGAGAGAGTTGCAGAACCAAGTAAGAGCTGAATAGAGACAGTGATAGGGAAGATAGTTTATTGATTAGGATTTGGTGGGTTACTGTGTCATATGCTTTTGATAGGTCTAGGAACAGGGAGGATATTAAGTTAGCATCATTTCTTTTGGCATTTATGATTTCTGAAAAACTAAGCAGAGCTGCTGTTGTATTGTGGTGTGATTGAAATCCATGTTGTGTGTGTGTGTGTGTGTGTGGGGGGGGGGGAGTAGTTTACTGTTTGAGATAAGTTAGGAGTTGGGAGTACATGTATCCTTCTAGGATTTTGGAAAGAAGGAAGAGAATTGCACTGGGGTGGTAGTTGGAATGGTCTGTGGCTGATCCACCTTTGTGAAGTGGTATAGTATGTGATTTTCCCCAGACACTGGGTACATAGTTTTCTGTGATAGATCTATTTATGAGTATTGAGATGGAGTATGCCAGGATATCGGCAGCTATCTTAAGGTATTTGGGTGGGAGTTTGTCAGTAGCTGGTGCAGTGATTTTCAGTTTTTGAAGGTAACGTCTGATAGTTGAGGTAGTTATTTGGTGGAAAGAAAAGAAGGGGTATCATAGATACAGATAGGGAGGTGGGAGGGTGGATTACACTCTAGCAGAGTGTGGAGAGATTGAATGAAGTGTGTGTTGAACTGGGTGGCTCTGGGGTCTGTGTCATTGTGTTAGGAGATGGGATAGTAGTTTGTCCAGGGTATAGTAGGGTTTTATGGTTGTCAAGAATTGTTTGGGATTGTGGTGATGTTTGCCATAAAGTGAGTGAAAGAATGCATTTTTGTTTAGTTTGACCTGTTTACATAGATTTCTAAGTTGTCTGTAAATTTGCTGCTTTTGTGGTATTTTGTCTTTATTCCATGCCTTCCAGTCTTTGTCTCTATTTAGCATGAGATGTTTAGATTCTTTGTTGAGCCATGGAGCAGGATTGCTTTTGGTTCTTTTTGTTCTTATGGGAACTAACTTTAGTATGTTATGAAATGTGTTACTGAAATGGTTAACAGCATCTTCTAGTGATGCTTTTTTTTTTTTTGAGTATTCCAGTTACAATGGGGGAAATGTATTATTTTTTACCAGAGGAGAAGTTGTGGATAGTAATAAAGAGTTGAGGGATTTCTTTGGGAGGGGAAGAGGGCAAGAGTCAAATGGGATAAGTTGATTTTCCCAATAGAATAGGGAGGTTTAGGATTATCTGATTTGAAGGGATATTGTAGAGCTACACAGTTAAGACTCTTACACATAACACAAGCAGAAGGCACCATTTCAAAGTAGAAAGGGATGATGATGATGACCCAGATGGGGTGTTTCAAGAAATAAGGAGAGAGTGGAATTTTTATGCAGGTCCTTAAGGCGAACAACAGTCATACAGAATAGTATAGTCCTAAAATAGCAGAAAGTATACAAGTAGCTAAGACAACACGGGACTAGAGAAATTATGTTCTAATGATAGGGATGACTGTAATTAGGGGGCAGAAAATAGACAAGAAGGGGCTAGAATTTACTGGAGGAAGATGGCAAAGGAACCAACATGTTGGGAACAAATAATTAGAGAAATAGAGGTAATATGATTGGAAGAGGCCAAAAAGACATTTGAATTGCAGGTTATTGATTGCCTTTCCTATCAGGGATTTGATATCAGAGTATAGACAAAGAGCAAAAGGGGTAGGGGAATATTAAATGAAAGACATGCACTGGTTGAGTTTCAGAAGCTGCTGCTTTTAAAAAGGGATAATTAGCAGGGCATATAATATTGAACCATATGTATAAGAATCAATCAGAAGAGTTAAGAAACGATTGAGAAGAGAGATTAGATATGCAATTTACAAAAGAAACACAGGGAAGACATGTGTATATCTCCCAAATATGCAGCAAAATCTACAGATTTAGGATTTTGCCTGGAAGTATTTACATAGACAATTTTTATACCCCAAGCAAATTCCAAAGAATTTTTCCTTGGGTAGATGGCAAATGGATGTGTGACGGGGAAGAAAGAGGTAACTAGGAACATATGTTTTGGGAGTGTAATGAGTTGGCAGACTTTAAAAACACCCTACAGAGTACTCTGGCAGGAATACTGGATGAGCAAATGAGTGTAACTAAGAAAAGTTATTTGTGAGCTGGGATACAGGATCTAAATTGCTTAGACATAGCAAGGGCTTGTTAAGTTTAATTTTGGTGGCTGTCAAGAAAGCAAGTACTAGAAAATGGAAATCAAGAGCTAAGCCAACAGTACTTGAAGTAGTGAATATTGTAACAGAGATAAAAGAACATGAAGCAGGATCTTTAGAAAAAGGTATGAGTTAAGTTACATAGAAAAAAAAATGGAAATTCTGGGAGCAATACATACAGAAAATGTTTTGGAGGAGGAATTAAGGTCTAAGAGAAGGCAGGAACTGAATAATTTATGTAGTGTTGCTTAGATTATATGATATATAATGCTATATGTGATGTTATGTTTGTAAATGTGAACTTAATATGATTTAATTACTTTTATATAAATGTAAGTTTGCCTTTGTCACAAGTGATGATTAGGTTTCCTTGGGTGTAAGGGGATCTCTGTTTTCAGTTTTATTTTGAAGGGAAAAGTCATTCATTGTTGAGGGAGAGCTGATTGCAGGAGGTCATCAGCAGACATCCATCAGAGTTTTCTGATTTGTCCTAACTCATATTACCCACAACAGCTGATGGATTCAGCAACAGTACCAGCTGCCAACCTCATGAACAGCATGTGTCTAGGCTTAAAGCAGCTCAGCAATTCATATGCTTCCATTTCTTCAATTTATATGCTTCCATTTCTTAAGCATGTAGTAGAAAGTCTTTGGTAAAGCCATTTTTAAGAGACCAGTTAAAGGAGAACCACACCCACAGATTAAAAAAAATGCTTATTTCATCATGGTTTGGTGTTTCCTACATTTTAACACCACTTGGGACCATTTACAGGTTTTTAAATATTTTTATACATAATTTCTGAGCCTGACCAAATGGGATCTGGCATATTGATGTAATTCTGATTGTTTAGTTGCCTCTAAGTATCCCACAATGCTGTGCTCATCTGTAAAAAGTTATATCATGCAGGCCTCTTTCTTCCTACAGCTCCTGTCACTGTATTGATTTTTCATGCATATACTGCTGTCTTTCGGTCAGTTAGTTTCAAGTGTTGTTCAATGACTACTTAAAGCAAACAGTGCAAATTCTGCAGAACAAAGTGCTTTTTACTGCTGCTTCTTTTTAGAATGGCTAAACTGCAGTTTTTTTTTTTTTTTTTTTGTGAAGCCTGAATTGTACTAGTTGGACTCATCTCCCATCTCACTACACACCTAACTCCCCTAGCTGTCAAAGTGCTAAGGGTAATTTGAGCTGTTACCTTCTGTGATTGACAGCTCACAGCAGGAGACTTGATTTGTGTACTGTTTCCTTGTTCTAGTCTTTACTTTCTGTATGGATAGGGGAAGGACCAGGGAGCTGTGACATCACAGCATGGATGGGGTTTTAGGACAGTCATGATAATGTCAGTTTGGGGAGGGAGTTGTAACCAAATTCCAGAAACAGGGAGTTATCCAGAAACCTACTTGTACTCAGTGGCCTTGATGACATCAATGAATTGGACTTTTTCAGGGTGAGATAAAAGTTTTTTGAAAGTGAAACCACCACAGTACAGTAAAGTACTATTCTAGTGGAGAGTAGGGCTGCCTCCTTTTGTTGTGGCTAAAACCGGAGTAAGGCCACATCCCTCGCCTCACCAGTATCCATGCTTACCCCTGCCATTTCTCCCGCCCATACCACACCCATTTCATGATGTCACTGCAACATCATCGTGCAGGGAACGCCTAATGCCTGCTTTCAGCTGATTTACTATGCTTTTCTGTAAAAAAGCATAGCAAATCATCAGATTTACAAACTCCAATAGTCTGTTTCCTTTTTTGAAATAGAATACTGGAGTTTGTACAGTGTTTTCTGGACTTACTGGAGAATCAGTTTGATTTCCGGATAGTCTGGAAAAAAATGGAGGGGGTGGCAACCCTAGTGAAGAGAAACAGTTAATTTAAAATATTTTAAATGCTGTGTTGTTGTTTATTCATAGCAGGGACGATAAATAGAGAGAAAAAGGACCGAAAACTTGAGCATTTAATAATAGAATCCCATCGTTTACAAATAATCAGCGACCAGGAACAGAGTCCGAATGCAGAATAAATATAAAATTCAAAATAAATGTTCAAATACCTTTAATATTGATTGAAAATCAATAGTAAAAATAAAAAGAAAATCAAGCGCTTTCGTCTCCGTATTCAGAGACTTTATCAAGATAAAGAACAGCCCATTAATCAACCTGTTTAAATAGCCCATACCCCAGTGTTAGACCAATCCAAAACAAGCATTCATGAATAATACATGAAGTGTTAGAATACATGATTACAGTCCTCCACAGTAATAATATTTAAAATAATCCCATTGTTGTCCTGTAAACTAATATCAGTATCCATGCATTAGTATTGGTATTACTGAGGTTTGGCTTGCTGGCTTGTAGTTACCTGGTTCAGTCCTGAGATGACACCTGTGCAGCAAACAGTAGCCTTCAGTCTTGGTGGGGGGGGGGGCAACACCCACCATCCTCAGAGATCTTTTTAAAAGTAATGTTGAATGTCTTTTTTTTTTCTCGGTACAGGTAACATCATATTCACTATAGAAGGTCGTCATTCTGGGAACATTGCAGGTACTGCACTATAAGCTAAAATGAAAGACTGAAGCAGTACTAATTCCATAAACTTTAATTGCACCCTGATTTTACGAATGGGGTCCATTCCTGTAATAGTATTATAAACCCAAACACAGTTGAAAAATGTAAGAAAGAGAAAAAAGAAGCAGGTGCATGTAGAATACAAGTATTATGATCAGTGTAGAATGCAAGTATTATGAATACTAAGGGAGGAGACAGATGAAAATGATGGGATTAGATTATTTTTGAAAGTGTCCTTCTTTCATTGTCCTGTTTCATAGGTGATTACTAGGCTAGTGACCAAAGAAGGGCCTTTTTAAGCCTAGCCATGCTTCCCAAGGGTGGGAATCAAAGTATGTACCTCCTATCCATAAGGTAAACATTTTAACCATTAAGCCATCTTCCAATAGAGATGAGGCAGATCGTCTATTAAAGGAATATTATTGTTGGAGATAATTTGAAGCAATGCTGGAGCATTGTCCATATGAATAAAAATATATTTCTTTTAGGAATCGGTGCACCTTGAACCACAAGATTTTTTTATTGAGTACTGAATATATTTATGGTAAATAGAGATAAAATGAGTGGCTATATAAGATTTCATCTGTAAAGGTTGCAAACATTGCACATAAGCTGATTTAATGACAGCATTAAAACTGTTTGGAATATGAAAGAAAAGTGTAGCAGCACATTTCTTTTAAATTATCAGGGTTTGCATTGTGAGGCCTTGCACTTGTGTGATAGGTAGCTATATGTATATGTGTATATAATTTCTGTGGGTTTATGTGGAGGGAGAGACACACACGTACATATAGCAAAATGGAGTGTTTGTGAGCATGTGTGTTTCTACGTGTGCACAAGTGTGTGGGTGTGTATGTGTGTATGTATATATATATATATCTATGTATATATATATATATATATATATATATCTATAATGTGTGTGTTCCAGAGGAGAAGCTGGTTTGATGTTCCAAGATTCCATCCATCTTCCCAGATGTTCTTCATCTCACATTGCTGCAGTCCTAACACTTGGGTAGTCCGCTGTCCCTCGGTCGGCCCGAATATCAGAGTATAAGGCTGACGTCGGTCAAGGCGCATTTGACTGACATCAGAACGTCAGGGTACAAATGCGCATGACCGACGTCATATCCTCAGTCTTTTTTGCCGCATGGTCCGATGCAGAAGCAGTGTTGCAAGTGCCGTTCGGCGTTCTGAAATTTTTCGAATTCGGAGTTTCAGACCGAAGTCAGAGTTGGTTAAGTACCCGTTGGGAATATTTTGGTTTTTTCTTGCCTCAGTGGTTTATCGGATGTCAGAAAAAGTGAATAACTGTATTTCTTGTGGGAAACAGATACCGCATAGGGATTACCATAATTTGTGTATACCTTGTTTGGGACCTGAGCACGACGTTGTTGGGTGTCGCTTTTGTGCTAGGTTCAATAAACGCACTATAAAGCGTAGGTTGGATTGTGCCAGGTTGGTCTTTGGGAAGCGGTGCAATTACAATATGCCGTCGGATGCTCCGACGCCGGCTTCCTCAAAGAAGCGCAAGGACAAGGCAGTTAAACCTAGGTTAGAGGAGTTGTCCGAACCGGACGCCGGTTCTTTAGAGGCGTCAGTGGAACCGGTGGTTCCGACGGAGGCCTCTCTGGAGTCCCAGGGAGAAACTGTGTTTTTACAGGATGTGGCCTCCCAGGAGGCAGGTCAGGCTGTAGGGGCTTCTCAGGTAACTGTACTCCCCTCCCTTCCTAAGGTGTCTAGGCCCTCTCTTTCTGCTTCCAAGGCTTCTCCTAGAGGCAGGTCTAGTTTTGCTTCTGTGGGTGTCACTCCTAGTTCTTCAGGTTCAGTGCCCAAGAAGCACATGCTTAAAATGGCAGAAGATTTAATTACTTTGATTAGAGGCTCTATGCCCCCTCCTGATAAGAGGCCTAGGATGGAACCTGTGTTGGGGATTATGAGCAGGCTTCGGATGTGTCTGAGTCTTGGCTGAAGACTTACAGGAGTATTCTCATTATTCTGATTCTGATGTGGATGATTCTACTCCTTCTGCTTCTCCTCCTGAGGATTTTTCTTTTTCAGAGACCCTTCACTCTATGAGAGAGCATTTTAAATGGGAAGGTCAGGATTTCTCTGATTCCAGGAAAAGGCTTAGGGAATTTTGTTTTACCCCAGCATAGGCCTTTAGCTATACCTCCTGTTCTGAATGTGGTGGAAGATGTGTTTGCAGAGGCTTCTCTTAATCCTGATTCTTTGCCTCCTGCTCCTGTTAAACCAGATAGGTATTACAGGGTGCCTGAAGCTCATAAGTATCTTTATAAGAGTCCTAGGGCAGACCCAGAAACTGTTAGCCAGGGGCCTAAGGGTGTTAAGGCTTCTGTTGTCAAGAATCCAGTTCCGGCAGATAAAGAAGCCAGGGCCTTGGATAGGTGGGGAAAGAAAGTTTATACTTCTTCCACTCTAGCCATGAGAGCTTTGAATTGCCAATTTCACATGTTGAAATATCAAAATTATCTCCTTTCACAGTTGAAATCTAAGGTTGATGCTCTGGCGGAAGGTATTGATTGTAAAGAGTTACAAGATTTAGTGCATGTTTCTGAACAGGTGGGTAAGCATTCTTTGCAATGTGGTTTTGATGCTGTTCAGGCCTCGTCTAGGGTGACTGCCACTGGGTCAGTTCTTCGCAGGCATGCCTGGCTGAGGGATCAAAATTTATCTGACCATGTTAAAACTAGGATTTTGGATGCCCCTTTGCAATCTGATGTCTTGTTTGATTCTCCTGTTGAGGCAGTTTTAAAGAAAATGGAAGACAAGGCTAAGTCTATGCAGACTGTTAAAGATTTTTTGCAGGTCCAGCCTCCAAAGTTTAGTAGAAATTGGCCTACTAAAGGGTGGACGTATCCTTCTTATGATTCCCAGTCTAGGGGTAGATCTAGACGTGGCAGGGGCAGAGGTCAGGGCTCTTTCAGGCCTAGAACAGGGAGTTCTCCTGCACAGTCTTCAGGTGAGGGCAGGGGTCAGTCCTTTCGTAAACAGACCCAATGACCTACCTTTTCAGCTGCCAGAACCTTCTCGCCTGGCAGCACCTTTGGGAGGAAGGTTGGCACTTTTCAAAGAAAATTGGAGTTTGATTACCCAAGACAGATGGGTACTGGATATCATACATCACGGTTACAGGTTTTATTTCCATACCTTGCCTCCTTTCAAAGGCATGCCAGACATTCCTCCTCAACAAAGAATAGAGGCTCACAAGCAAATTTCTCTGTTGCTCCAAATAGGGGCCATACAGCCGGTTCCTATGCCAGAAAGGGGCCTAGGATTTTATTCTCGCCTGTTCCTTGTGCCAAAAAAGGGGAACACGTGGAGACCAATTTTGGATTTATCTATCCTCAACACTTATCTGGACATTCCCAAGTTCAAAATGTTGACGTTACAACAGCTTTTACCTCTCCTGGGCAAGGATCACTGGATGGTAACTTTGGATCTCAAGGAGGCTTACCTTCATGTTCCTGTCAGGCTAAGTTGCAGGAAATATCTGCGTTTGGACTGGGACTTCTCACTATCAGTTCTCTGCATTGCCCTTTGGCTTATCTACTGCCCAGAGTATTCTGAAAGTTCTGGCTCCAGTGATAGCTTTCTTCAGGCTAAAAGGAATACAAATCTATCCTTATTTGCACTATTGCGTGATTCTGGCTCAAGGAAGGCCGGAGCTTCTTTGTCATTTGGAATATGTGATAGCAGTGCTAAGATGCCTGGGGTATTCTGTGAGCGAAATAAAGTCCAGTCTAGTACCCTCTCAAGACATGTGCTTTCTGGGTGTAAGACTGAATACAGCATCCCAGATGGCCTTTCTAACCCCGGACAAACAAAAGAATCTTTCCCTTTACTTCCATCATCTATCTCTTCAGTCCGGGCTGACTGCAAGGACAGTCCTTCAAGCCTTAGGGTTCATGGCATCTTGTATTCTGGTGCTTCCCAATGCCAAACTGCATATGAGGAAGTTGCAATGGTATCTCAAAATGTATGGACACAGCACTGCCAGCATCTGGACACTGTCATTCAAATAATACCTTGCATTCAAAAGGAATTTTTGTGGTGGGCTCAGGAATGTCACCTAAACAAGGGACTCTCTGTGACCCGGCCAGAGGCGAGTCAAATTTTAATGACAGATGCCTCAGACAAAGCTTGGGAGCTCATCTAAACGGAAAGTGGATACAAGACAAGTGGCCTGTCAGACTACAGCATCTACATATCAACTTGAAGGAGATGTTAGCAGTCCAGTTTGCATTAATAGCTTTCAAGGATTTACTTCTTCCAGGGCAGGTGTTGATTCTAACAGACAACACAACTGTCATGTGGTACATCAACAAGCAAGGGGAACACATTCTTATCCTCTATGCAGGCAAGCAATGATTTTGTGGGAGACTGCTCTCAGTTTGCAACTAAGTCTTCAGGCAAGGTTTCTGCCGGAGCACAGAACTCCTTAGCAGATGTGTTAAGCAGACAAATCATGGATCCCCACGAGTGGAAACTGGATCTTCATGTATTTCAGAAATTGACAGTGTCCTGGGGAACTCCAGACATAGATCTGTTCGCTTCTCCACTAAACCACCAGCTGCCAAAGTTTTGCACAAAGGTTTCATCCCACAGCTTGGAAAGTGGATGCTCTTTCTTTCAGTTGGAAAAATCTTCATGTGTATGCCTTTCCACCTCTGCCTCTCCTCCCAAAGGTACTTCTAAAGGCCAGACAGGACAAGCCAAGGATGATTTTGATAGCTCCAGATTGGCCTCGACAGCACTGGTACCCATTACTGAGAAGTCTAGTACAGAAGCCTCCATGGCCTTTGCCTTTGATTCCACATCTGTTGTCCCAGGAGGACAGTCATTTGCTCAATGTCAAACTTCACTCTCTTCACCTAACAGCATGGCATATTCTGTTTTAAACCATAGAGGGTCTCAACTTCCACAACAAGTTTTGAATGTGATTTTGGAAGCTAGAAGGCCTAGTACAAGGAAAGTGTACGCAGATAAATGGAAGAGATTTTTATTTTGGAGTGCAGCTAAGGATTTGGATGTTTCTGAGCCTGATTTAAGTGTGGCTCTTCAATATCTTACTGAGTTATTGGACAAAGGTTTGTCCTTCTCTTCTATTAAGATTCATGCTGCAGCAATTTCAGCTCACTACGACTGTGACCCACCATTGTTTTCTCATCCTTTGTTCAAGCAATTTCTTAGAGGGGCAAAGAATATAAGACCCCCACGAAGGGCTCCTACTCCTGCTTGGGATCTCAATTTTGTGTTGGAGAAACTCACTGTACAACCTTTTGAGCCTGCAGCTACTGCTGAGTTGAAATATTTGTCATGGAAGACTGCTTTTTTGTTGGCCATTACCTCTGCAAGAAGGGTTTCTGAATTGCAGGCCCTTATGGCAGTTGAGCCTTTCTTAATTTTCCATAAGGATAGGGTATCTTTACGTACTAATCCTTCCTTTATGCCTAAAGTGGTTTCTAGTGTGGCTTTAAACCAAACTATTCATTTGCCTACTTTTTATGCAAATCCCCAAACTAAAGGGAAAAGATTTTGCACACTTTAGATGTACACAGGCAGTTGCGATATTATTTGGACAGAACTAAAGGGTTCAGACAATCTCAGCAGTTATTAGTTTCTTTTGCTTTGTGCTCTCAGGGCAAGCCCGTGTCAAAACAAACTATTTCTAAGTGGATTGGATTTTGCATTGCTTTCTGTTATTCCCATCATGGCAAAGAGATTCCAGCTGGGATTAGGCCTCATTCCACTAGGGCTACTGCCACTTCAACAGCTTTTGAGGGGTGGCTACTAAGGATATTTTGGAGGCAGCCACTTGGAGTTCAGTGCATACCTTCTCTAGGCATTACCACCTTCCACTGTACTCTAAATCTAGGGCTGGTTTTGCCACTGCTGTGTTGCAGGGCATTTTGGCAGCTCCTGCTTCTTTATAGTTTAGCCATCCTCCCTTACCTTTGCTTTGGGATTCTACCCAAGTGTTAGGACTGCAGCAATGTGAGATGAAGAACATAGTACAGTTTTGTACCTACCATAAATGTAGATGTTCGAAGATCCACATTGCTGCAGTTCAATTTACCCTCCCTCCTTCCCCTCTGTAGTTTGAGGTGGTTGTGTGGGTTGGGTTATCCATCTGAGGTATAATGGTATAATTGTATAATTGTATATATTGTATATATTGCACATATTTTTGGTGTTAGGCTGGTTGGTTGTTTAGTTGTTGTCTATGGGTTTTGACCTTTCTTTTTAGGGTCTTCTGACATCTGGGGCAAGAAAAGACTGAGGATATGACGTCGGTCATGCGCATTTGTACCCTGACGTTCTGATGTCAGTCAAATGCGCCTTGACCGACGTCAGCCTTATACTCTGATATTCGGGCCGACCGAGGGACAGCGGACTACCCAAGTGTTAGGACTGCAGCAATGTGGATCTTCGAACATCTACATTTATGGTAGGTACAAAACTGTACTTTTCGATACTCTGGCCATTTGATCTTCTGATAGGAACCCAGTGTGTGTGAGAAACACACACACACACACACACACACACACACACACACACACACACACACCTATAAGTTACATATTGAAAGAATGAAAGTGACTAAGTGCGAATGCTCAGATGAGCGAAAATGCCACAAATCGAAGTTTTTTTTTTTTTTTTTTTAACACAGTACAGTGAAGATTGGAATATTTGCCCTTTCTTCACTGCAGGGCGATCTCTGTGTTGGAATATGTATTTAATGGGGGTTTGGGGGGCACAGCCCCCCAAAATAATGTTTCCAATTTGCGGCATTTTCGCTCATCTGAGCCTTCGCACTGCATTCCTTTCGGTCTTTCAATATAGACCCATAATATATATATATATATATATATATATATATATCAATAGAAGTCTATTTATGTTTATCGAATGACGCAAAGGTCAACATCCAAAATGTTGACATAAAACCATCTGTTAAGAGGTTCCCAATTACTGTTTATCTTTAGTAAATTCAACAAAAGACAAACAGTTCAAGGCAGGACATTTATTGTTCAGATTAGAATGGCAGCAAGTGTTGATTATACATATAGCAAAAGTATTCACAATCTAACCACCATAGTAGAACTACAGACTTTAAATACATAAAGTAAGACATTTTTTCCAGTCATATTCCAGATCCTTTTTTTTCTTTACTTTCTGTATAATTCACTTCCTTAATTGACAGCATACTCGTGCAATCATCATTCAGTGACTGCTGATATTCTTTACGTCAGCATATTGTCATACACTGTACTGTTTCAAATGATTTCATCCATGCATTAACTGTCCTTTACACAAACAATGCTGTATTCATTACAGAACTTGTAATAAGACAAAGACAAACTACAAAAACGTATTGTGTATGTTTCTTCCTGCTTCTCTCAGTTAAGCAATATTCCATAGTATTCCTTTGTTTTAGAACTAATCAGAGCAAAGAGCTTCATTCAAACTGGCAACATACAGCTGCTGTCACAGAGTAAAAACATGTTTCTGATCTGAAATACAGAAATCCATTTTATTTTGATAGTTGTAATGTCTGAAATAATTATACTGGAGAAAATTCATTCGGACACTTATATTTCTGATATTTCACAAAATATTCAACAGTTCCCTCTTTAATTCATCCTTTATTAGTGAATTAATCTTTCATCCACATAAGAAAATGGATAATTTTATCTTCCGATTTGCACTTAAAATCACTCAGTCTGATAGACATGAGATGCATGAAAACTGAATTGGAAGCACATCTACTGGCTGAAGTACTTGAATGGTAGCACTCATTCCAGGTATTTATATACATATATTATTGTTATTAATTTCCTACAACTTATTTGTATTTTGTTAAAGTTTTACAAATGAATCCTAGCAAGATTAGAATCATAAGTACTACAGCTAAAAGCTTTTTAAAAATCTTATTCCCCAACCTAAAAGATTGATTATCCCATACCATAGTGAGCCATCACCTTCTTTGGCACATATAAAGTTTACAGCTATTAAGGTGTACCCAAATGATCTCTGAATCTCATTTCACTACCTGAAATGATTGTTGCAGTATTTTATCTCACACATTCTTCCCTTTCTCACTGATGATGTCAATTTTCATTTGTTCCTCCACCTGTGGTTTCTGGATCCAACCTCGGATCTAACTCTGCTGCATTCCATGCTGAAGATTCGAAGCTTGAGCTCCTGCTCTCTCTCTCTCTCTCTCTCTCTCTCCCTTAATGCTCATTTCTCCAAATTACCTCAGATCTCATTTGCCACTTATATGAAAAGCATCAAGGTTGTGTCACTAGAGCTCCTTCAAGTTAGTGGATATGTAAGTTGGCTTTTAGCTGTTCCTCTTTCTGACTGTTCTTGTCTTCTCTCTCTCCCCTTATAGTGTTTTGGTTTAAAAAGTAAAAAAAAAAAAAAAAAAAAATAGTAGTAGCTTGTACTTTTTCTTTCCCGTGTGTCTGTTCCATGTGGTCAGGTCCTTCTGCTCCTTTTCTTCTTTCTCTCTTGTTTTTCTAGGTCTCTGTTTGAGTTTGTCAGGGCTGAAAAAACTAATAAATCTGGATTTCAAAAAGTGCACTTCTTGTGGGCACAAGATTCCTTTAGCTGATGCCCACAGGGAGTGTCTACTGTTTAGGCCCAGCTCATTTAGACAACTCCTGCTAGGTTTGTGAGGGGTTTAATCCATGGGCACTGGTGGACTGCAGGAACAAGCTGGTGGTTAAGGGATTGCTTCCTTCTGCTGCTGCTCCTGCTCAGCCATCTACTTCAGAGGCTCAACCCCCCCTACTAAGAAGCACAAGGAGACCAGGGACCAGAGAAAATGTTCCCTTGAAAGGTCCTCCTCTGAGCCACCAAAAAAAGGTGCCTAAAACATCAGATCGAAGTATCCTGGGTTCTTTCCCTTCAGCTACCCATGCTCCCATTGCTGCCTTGGCACAGAAGACTGCCTGTTTGGAGACCTCTCCCGAAAGAGTGTCCAGGCCACCTTCAGCATCCTCCTCCATCAGGTCATCCCAGAGCTTATCTGAGCATGAGGTGGCTAGACTGATGAGGAGATTTCTGAAGGCACAGATCCAGATGGAGGTTTTTCCAGCTGTGTCCCCTTCCAGATCCATGAGTAGACATTCTCCATTCCGGCCTATGGCTCCTTCACAGATCAAACCTCCTGCTTTGGAGTTGTCAGATCTGATGCCCCGAGAACTGAGACATCCAATCCAGTAGTGGTTATTACTTCCACTTCAACCACCTCCCTTATGCACTTGGCTCAAATAGCACTAGGGCCCAGTGCATCTTGGAGCCGAAGCGTAGATGTCAGATCCGGGGGGGGGGGGGGTTCACTTCTACACTGAAGTTTTTGGAGCTGTTGCTTCCCCTCAGAGCCTCTGCATTCGACAGCTCAGCTCCAACTTCCCCCTCAGAGTGGAGGATTATAAGGGCTCCACAGGACTCTGCTTTGACAACTTCAACTCTGGAGTGGCAGCTGTTGGGTATTTGTAGTCCGTCTGCTTTTGTTGTCATGGAGAGGTTCCTGTCCCATCCTAGAGGACTCCTGGTTGTCTCTCCATTGGACCCAGTCCCTACCGCCGTGGAGTCTATGCCTGAGACCTCTCATCTACCATTGGGACAGCCTGTGCTTGAAAGCCTTCAATCCTTCCCTACTGTGGAACCCCAGATTTCTTCTGATACCTCCCTGGAGCATCCCACTGGGTAGGTCCCTGGGAAGTGTAAAAGGAGTCACTTGGATTCCCTGCAGGAATCTGTCATTACTGACATGAACTTCAAGGAAGGGGAGGGGTTCCCTAGATTCTCCACCTGATGATGTCTCTTTTGCAGTCATCTTAGAACTTCTCCAACAGAAGGGTGTATGGTCCTCCCAAAACCCTAACCCAGAGGAGACTGTGCTTTTGGAGGCTTTTGGCACAGGCCCATCTACATCCTGGGTGCCCCCCCCCCCAGCAGATCCTCTTACTGACTTAGTTTCTTCCAGGGCATGGAAGGACCCAGACACCCTAGAGCCCACACCCAAGCAAGCTGACAAGATACTTAGTGCTCCATTAGGCAGGCCCTTCTGGCCTAGAGGGATCCTAGTAGATGTCATGGTTGTTGCAGTAACCACCAAGAAGGAGCTAGCTCAGGAAACTCTGCAGTCTATCCCTCTAGCAGGGAGTCTAGAGCTGTGGACAGGTTCGGAAAGAGAGTTTACGCTTCATACACCTTTGCCTTGCAAGCTTTAAACTATTTGTCCCACTTTACCAAGCTACAAAGGGACTTAATCATAAGTCCAAGTTTTCTCCTCCAGAATGGCCACTGTTCAATCAATATCCAATTCATCCATGAGGTTAATTTCCCACACTGTGGAAGACTCCTCAAGGGTAGTCAGTTCAGGCATTGCCATTAGGTGTCATGCCTGGATGCGGTTGTGTGACTTCTCGGAACTCTTTAAGGTGTTCTTTGTCAGTGCACCTTTTGATGGTTCATCATTGTTTGACCCCACAGTTCGAGACGCACTCTCCTGGAGTAAGAATGATAGAAAGACCTTGTCTACCATCGGAATTTGGTTTTCTAAACCACAAAGATCCTTCTCTAGGAATCAGCGTGGGGGTAAAAAGCTGTGGTTCAGGAAATCTTGAAGTCCTTTTCAGGAGGCTTAGGGAAACCTTTCCTCTAGAGGCAGAGGGGGAAACAGTTATAGTGCTGGACGCCATCCCTGAGGCAGAAGGGCTCAGCAAAATTGAGGGTCTCGAGATTCCCTTTTGGACAGACCCTTGTAGTACCCCTGAAGGGTTGCCTGGCTGCCCTTCTGGGGAGGCAGTCGGTGGGCACTTCTCCATGCACCCAGAAGCCTGGATAGCCAATACAAACAACTGATGAGTGCAAAGGATCGTATCCATAGGATGCTCTATTCCCTTTTTAACTCTTCCCAAACCAAAGAATCACCTTCCAGATGCATCACCCTATCAAAGGGAGGCAACAGTGGTAGAAATTACACAGTTGCTTCAGAAAAAGAGTCATCCAGGAGTTCCCCCCGATCAAGACGGATCAGGCATTTACTCAAAGTTCTTTTTTAGTACCAAATACCAGATCACATCGGATTAGGCATTTACTCAATTTCTTTCTAGTACCAAAAGAGACAGGGGGAATCTAAGGCCAATTTTGAATGTAACATCTCTGAACAAAAAGGTGAAGAACTCAAAGTTCAGGATGGTCATGGTCCAATCCATCCTACCTTTCTTAATGCTGGATGACTGGATGTACTCAGTAGACCTGAAAGACGCATACTATCATAGCAAGATGAACAGGTGCAACAGATGGTGCCTTCCTTTCAGGCTGGGGGCCAGTCATTATTAGTTCTGGATGCTGCTGTTTGGTCTCACCACAGCCCCCAGGGTGTTTTTCAAATGTATAGCAGTAGTTGCAGCTCATCTCAGACTGCAGGCATTTCCTGTCTTTCCTTGTCTGGATGACTGGCTCCTACCCACTTTGATCAGGCATCTGCTTATTCAAGCTAGGGACTACTTGTTACGGCTTGCTCCCATTCTAGGCTCAACAGTCAGCATGCAGATTTCACAACTGCTGCTGGTTCAACTAATAGACTTTATCAGGGCACATTTAAACATGATCAAAACAATGGCTTACCCACCTCCAGACAGATTGTTGAACATCAGGTGCCATGTCTCCCAGATTCTAGCAAGGCACAGTCCTCAGGCATAATTGGTGCTCAAGGCTTTGGGCTTGATTCAATGGCTGCCACAATAACCCTGTTACCTACTGCATGGTTACACATGTAATACGGCAATAGACATTGTCAGTCTGATGGTCTTTACACAGTCACATACTGAATCATCCAGTCATGCTATCACAGATATGCAAGGACTCTCTCCTATGGTGGCTCCACTCCTTAGAAATCATCCAAGGCCATCCCTTTGTTCTCCCTTTGCCAAACACCACACTGACCACGGATGCCTACCAGACAGGGGGGAGGGCATTTTCTGGGACAGACTATCCAAGACAAGTGGACTTCTCAGTAGACCAATTTGCATATCAACGTCCTAGAGATGAGAGCAGTTCTTCTAGCATTGCAAGCACTACACAGCTTTCTCCCTCTAGGGACTGTTGCGATCCAGATGGACACTTACGATCCAGATGGACAACATGTCCTTAGTGTGGTACATCAACAAGCAAGGAGGAACCAGATCTTACCCACTGTGTTGAAAAGCAGTGAGAGTGTGGCAACGGGTGCTGTCTACCAACAGCTTTCTAACTACACTGCACATTCTGGGGCAGTCCAACATTCTAGCGGGCAGGCTCAGCAGAGTTTTACTGATGCCTCCCGAGTGGCCGCTAAATAAGTCAGTGGCAGACATGATCTTCTTCAAATGGGGGTCAGCCGTGCTGCAATCTCTTTGTGTCCCCCTTCAACAACACGTGCAGCAGGTTCTTTGATTGATACCCCCTCAGGGACAGTCACCAAGAGATACTCTAGTCCATGCATGTCTCCCTGGTCTGCTTTATGCATTTCCTCTGTTACCTCTGATTCCCAAACTTCTTCAGAAAGCACATCAGTTGAAGAGCAAAGTAATCCTCATTGCCTCCTTTTGGCCTCACAAAGTCTGGTTCACCTTCCTTTGGTCTCACCTGGTTTGGCCTCTTTGGACACTGGAACCATCTACTGCCCATCCATGAAGGCAAACTCACTCAGATCTTCAAGGCCTAAAACTGACTGCATGGATTCTCCAATTCCAGTGATGGCTAGACATTCAAGGTTTTCATCCCCAGTCCAAAATAATTCTGATTTCTTCCCACAAAGTATCGACCAGAAAGATCTACAAGAGCAAATGGAAGAGATTCTACATTTGGGCTCAACAGAGATTTATTGACCCCTTTTTGGCTCCCGTCCCAGTAGTATTGGATTTTCTGGCCTTTATTTTCCAAAATGGAGCCAGTTATTCCACAGTTAGAGTGATAGCTATTTCAGATTTTCATTTTGGAGAGAATTCTGCCTCTCTAGCATCATCAGAACTATGTAAGGCCTTCCTTAGAGGTGCCTTTTTGCTTCATCCTCCAATCAAGGGCTCTACTTCTTCTTGGGACCTGACCTTGATTTTACAGGCATTAGTGCTTCTTTCTTTTGAACTGGCAGCTAAAGTGGATTTGAAGTTTCTGTCTTAGAAGACTGCCTTTTCAGTAGCCATTACTTCAGCAAAGAGAGTTTCGGTAGTGCACACCCTTTCCTCTTCTTCTTCTTTAATTTTCCAGAAAGACAGAGTATCTTCAGACCAGTCCATCTTTTTTAATGAAAGCTGCTTCTGAAAATAATATCAATTAGTCTATCAACCTACTGGTTTTCTTTCCCAAATTTCAGAACAAAGGAGAAAACATGCTACATATTCTGGGTGTCCATAGGCAGTTGCAATTTTATCTGGACCGGACCAAATCTTTCAGAAAATCTGATCAATTGTTCATATCTTTTTCAGATGTTAGACAAGGGGCAGCAGTTGCCAAACCGACTGCCTAGATCTGTCAAAGCCTATTCTACGAGATCCATGATGACTTCTCAAGCTTTTTGTTCTAGAGTGTCAATTGATGATGATTGTGCCACTGCCTCCTTGTCATGTTTCCCTACATTTATTACACATTATAAATTAGACATTACTTCCAGCAAAAGGACTGCCTTTGGCTCTGCAGTATTTTGGAATATCTTTCCATGAGGGCCATCCTAGGTGGTTGTAGCTGAGGACTCTGTCCCACAGGTGGAGGAACGAATGAAAATTGACAACATCAGATAAAGAAGTTATGATGTCATGGGAACTCAGATAGATCTGATTAAGCTTCTCCACTAAACCACCAGCTGCCAAAGTATTGCACAAAGGGTTTCATCCACACAGCTGGGAAAGTGGATGCTCTGTCTTTCTGTGGCTCTTCAATATCTTACAGCAGTTACTTTGTACATGTTTTCTTTTGGTTCTGACATCTGGGGCATTCTTACCATAACGTTCCATCTGTGTTGTCTATTTTCATTCTTCCTCCACTTTCTCGCCCTCCTTCCCCCTGTCCAAAATTCTATAAGACCTGGTGGAGAGACTTGGAGGAACCACAGTGCATTTGTTGAGCTCCTGAAATACTATTCTCTCTTTTTTTCTGTCCTGCCTGGTGAGCTTATCATAATTTATATATATGGGTGTATTGATATTCTATGCATATGTTAGGGGCAAACTTGATCTGAGGTAATCTGGGGGAATGAGGCATTATGGGGGAGAGAGGAAAAGCTCGAGCTTCAAATCTTCAGCTTGGAAAGCGGCCAAGTTGGATCCTAGGTCAGATACGGAACACACAGGTGGAGGAAGAATGAAAATAGACAACCCAGATGGAATGTTATGGTAAGAACATAACTTTTGTTTTATTTACCGGTGGTAACTTCAGCACAAACATTAGGATATGACTCTGTGAAATCCTATATTTTGTTTACTGCTATCACTATACTTCCACAAGCCAATCTCCAACTTAATTTTCCCTCTTTGTGTCCTGACTTAAATTAACTTACATCTTTTGTAACTGCTAGTTTTCTAAATAAAATTTGTAATATTTTGTCTAGGGTGTAAAAAAATAAAAAAAAGGGGAACAATGGATGCAACCTTTCACTGTAGCTTCTTTTATTAACAAAACTTGGTGCTTTCCCACAAATTTTACTGTTAAAATATGGGGGTTGTCTATATGGCAAAGTGTCAAGACTGTGAAAGTTTCTATATTGGGAACACCAAAACAAAATTTAGTTAAAACGCTATACCAACATCAGTATGATATTCAAAAGGGGGATGAAAGAAACTTTCTAGCAAAACATGTCAAAAAATTCCCCACACATAAATTTAAATTTATAGCCATTGACAAGGTGGACCTGCCAACCTTTACCTTGAATACAAGGAATTAAGGTGGCAATTGAGGTGTAATGCTGGTGTCCCTCTGGGTCTGAATGAAACAATTTCTATAAGTAGTGTTTTAAAGTTGAAGGTGGAATTGGCTATGTAATTATTTTGAGCAATATTTTAAAAGTTAGTTTAGTTCAATAATAAGATTTATTATTGTTTATGCGTTTAAAAAAATTATTGTTTATTTTAAAATTATTCATGAAACAGGAAACAAGTTGCTTGGGCAATATAGTGGGCATATACGTTTTGTAGGTTTTTTTAATTAATGAATGACTTGATTTGTGGTTTTGATCATGTGAGTTTTCTTGATTATTTAAATGCTGTGTTAACCTTTGTTTTTATTGTTTTGTTAACCTTTGTTTTTATTAACTCTGAAGAAATCAGATATACCTCTATGCTGTGGAACAAAATCCCGGTACATGTGAGGCAGAGCACCTCTCTGGCCTTGTTCAAGAGGAATCTTGACCAATGGATGGGAGATTGCAGATATACCCCAGGGATTACTTCAGTGTCACTGCTTGACAGAGGCACAGCAAAATGATAGGCATAGTTTTTATTCATATTCAAACTAAAGGGTGGCCACATAACTATGGGCTAGGCTTATAAATGCCCTTGGGCAGATAGCCTAGTATGAACCTATGAACCTATGAACCTATGAAAGCACTAAGTTTTGTTAATTATTATTATTATTATTATTATTATTATTATTATTATTTTATTTTAATTATTTTACATTTGTTGACCAGGCTAGTCCAACTGGATATATGTCCATTTTCAGTAGAGGCCCGGGGAGAAAAGCTGCAAAGACAGATACATTATAACAAAATGTATAAGGTTACAAATACAAAACAGTGTTTGTCAGGTTACAGTCAAGTTAACATAGCAGTAGATTCAAACATTTTACAGTTTATTACAAGACAAATATTTACAATAGTGTTGGACAAAATATTCACATGAGGTAGATTAAACTTAAGGTTTACAATTTCATGAGAGTGGTTGCATAAGAGTATTGATAACATGTTGCTCAAGATATCCATGTGAGGTAGAACATCACTAAAGAATTGCTATTTTGCTATTTTTCAGAAAAGCAGAAAGAGCATTAAATTATAATTAAAGAGGAGTTAGGAGAAACTTAGTCACTGAGGTAATATGTTAGTCAGGGTTAGTGCAAGGGCACAACCACTGTGTTCTAAGGTGTATTTTGAGTTTTTGTTTGAAATGGGGTAGGGAAGGAAGTGATATAAGATCACTAGGTAGAAGATTCCAGTATTTCCCAGTTGTGTAAGAGAAGAGAGAGTTTCCTGCCATGTTATTAGACTTACTAATACTAAGTAGAGGTTTGTTAGCTGAGCGTAAGGTATTAAGATTTTTATACGGAGTATTGAGGTTATAGGAGTGTTGTTGGGCTGGTTGAGGATCTTATGAACAATGGTTAGTTGGTTAAAATAAAGCTGATTTTGCAGTTCAAGCCATCCTAGTTATTTTAGATTCTGGCAGTGATGTGTTCTAAAGTGATTACCAGTAGCAAATTTGGCAATGTTGTTGTAAGATGTAGTGAGTTTAAGAAGATTCTTCTTGGATAGGTTGGTGTAAATAGGTTAGGCATAGAGGAGTGTTGAGATTAAATGAGAGTGGGCAATAGTAGTTCTGGTGGTTGGAGTGAGAAAATATTTAATCCTGTATAGGGAGCCCATTTTTCTGTTGACTATTTTATAGTATTGTTAATATGGTTATCAAAGCTGAGGTGATTGTCTATAGTTATTCCTAGGAGTTTGGTGGTAGAATCAGGGGATATGTGGGCGTCATTGTTAGAAATGACAGAGAAATCTAAGGGCATGGATTTACGGGTAGGTGTAAAGAGAAGGAGCTTTGTTTTTTGGGATTCAAGAGAAGGCAACATTTTAAGAACCAGGTTTCAACTATGTTAAATATTTTCTGAGTTAGGGATTGTAATTCTGATGAAGATTCAGCTGCACAGATTAAAGTCAAATCATCTGCATATTGTACGCATGTTGCCTGAGGAATAGCTAGGTAGAGATCATTGATAAATATTGAGAATTAGAGAGGGCATAGGATGGAGCCCTGAGGGACACCGAGTGAGACCGGAAGGTGGGATGATAGTTTATTCTCCCAGAGCACAGCCTGTTGCCTATTGCTGAGGTAAGAAGTAAACCATTGTACAGCCAAAGTATCGAGAGAGTGATTTCAGAATATTTATAAGTAGAGAGTGGTTTACCATATCAAATGCTTTTGAGAGATCAATAAATAGAGAAGAAGAGAGAACATTGTTATTGAGGTTTTTGTTTATGGTATCAGTAAAAGATAAGAGAGCAGTAGTAGTACTGTGGAATGGCCTAAAGCCATGTTGGCTTTCAGCAAGTATATTATGTTGAATTAAATGGTTTAGAAGCTGATGGTGAATACATTTTTCCATTATTTTTGCTAAGGGGGATAGTAGGGCTATAGGTCGATAGAGTATTCATTTGAGTTGCCACCTTTGTGTAGGGGGGATAATGTGTGAGATTTTCCATATGTCAGGGATGATTCCTTCATTAGTAGTTCTATTAATCAGGATGGATATCGGGTAAGCTACTTTCGGCTGGGATCTGGTCAGCAGAAGGAGTACAAGGTTTAAGTTTTAGAATGAGTTTATAGATATAATTTGTAGAGGTGGGTAGAAATTGGAAGGTAGGAAGAGAGCTCAGAGAAGAGTTAAGAAGACTGGCTCTATCAGGAGCTAGTTGACTAGCTAGAGATTGGATAGCCTGTGTGAAGAAGGAATTGAAAGCATTGGCAGTTTGGATAGGAGTCTCATGTGTTGCACCTGTTGGGGTTGGCGTTCCCGAGTGACCTGGATAGAGGAGTTTATTGATACTAGCCCAGAATTTTTGAGGGTTGTTTTGGTTAGTTTGCTGCATTTTACAGTAGAAGTTTTTTTTTTTTGTCTGAGAGAATATCTTTTTTTGTCATGTTTCTCATATGGCTAAAGCTTTGTTGATCTGATGTACTTTTGATAGTTCGCCACTTAGACCAGGCTTTATTTCTGAGGAGGATTTTTTTCTTGGTTTCATTTGTAAGCCAGGGGGCAGGTTTGGACCTAGTTCTGATAGTACGTTTAGGAGCGTGGTGGTCTAGGATTTCTAAGAACTTAGAGTTGAAATATTCAACAACCTGCTCAAGTGGGAGGGTTTTTAATTGAGACCAATCACAGGCACTGAGTTCACTCTGGAAAAGGTGTTGGTTAAATTGCTTGTTGGACCGTATAGTCTTATATTAGGTGAGAGGTATTAAACTTTTGCCTGATTGTATAAGTCAAGGAATGGTCACTTACATCGTCAGGGAGGATACCAACTGTATAATTTTGATGGTAGTTATTAATAAGGATCCAATCCAAAATGCTCTCTTTTTTGTTTGGTTTGTTTATTCTTGTTGGGGAGGTAATGGTCTGAGAGAAGCCTTGAAGGTTAATGTGAGAGGTAGGGTGTTCATAAAAGAAGCTACAGTGAAAGGTTGCGTCCATTGTTCCGTTTTTTTTTACAAGTTTGTGTTGTGTTTTGGTTTGGTGGAATTATTTTGTCTAGTGTGTTTTTTCTTCATATTTCTTGATATTTTACCCATTGAACCTTGGTCTACAGTATTCTAAATTTTATTAAATAACATTTTCTGTGCTTTTCTTAAGTAGTAATAATACATTTTAGCCTTGTTACAATGAACATGGCACTTTATTTATTTATTTGCATTTGAAAACCGGGTCGTGTCCGACTGGGCAAGTAGCCCATTTTCAGCGGAGACCCGGGGAGAAAAGCTCCCAAGTGAAGTAGCAGTTGTTAAAGAATAATGTAAAACATGATAGAGTAAGTAAGGTTACAAGTATTAAACATAAATACACAGTACAGTATAGGCTAGATAAGAACAAACGTCTGAATGTACACATAGCTTTAACAGAGAGAAAAACTTAAACATACATATCAACATCTCAAGTCACATATATATATATTTTTAAATTAAAGATATACAAGCATGTGGAAAGTAAGAGGAGACAGAAGAGCAGGATAGGAATTAACTTACCCAGGGGAAGTACAGGAGCATAACCAGTGATTTGAGAAGTATTCCGTTAGGAGCTGTTTGAAGTTCTGAGTACCAGAAATGGATAGTATATGCTCTGGAAGACAATTCCAAGATTTGGCTATTGAGTGGCTATATAATGAATCACCAGCTGTCAGTTTTGATAACTTTGTGCAATATGTTTATTATTTTTATTTATTTTACATTTGTTAACTGGGAAATTCCGACTGGACCAGGTCCATTTTCAGCAGAGGCCCGGGGAGAAAAGCTCCAGCATCAAGTTATACAAATACAGTACATCCAGCATACTACACAAAACAGGTTATATCATGTATGCTGGGCATAGTAATATAACAAGAAGTTTGTCAGTTACAGTATATCCAGCATACTACACAAAACAGGTTATATCATGTATGCTGAGCATAGTAATATAACAAGAAATTAATAAAACACTCAAGGTAAAAGAAGGTATAGAACATAGGTAAAAAGACGATGTCAGTTATACGTTGGTAAGAGAAGAAAATATATCAAGTAAGATTCTACAGTTAAAAGTACCCTTTCAGATGACCAAGCCTAGAGGGGATCAGAGATTCAACATGTAATCAGAGAGGAGTTTGGGGAGTTAATAGCTGTGTGGGTAGGGTTATGTGATACAAGGGCATAACCAGGTACTAAGAAGATGCAATTTGAGGGAGATGTTCTTCATTTCACATTGCTGCAGTCCTAACTATTGGGTAGTCCGCTGTCCAGTCGGCCCGAATACCAAAGTATATGGCTGACGTCGGTCAAGGCGCATTAGTCTGACGTCAGGACGTCAGGGTACTAATGCGCATGACCGACGTCATATCCTCAGTCTTTTTTGCCGCATGGTCCGATGCAGAAGCAGTTTTGCGAGTGCAGGTTGGCGTTCTGAAATTTTCTGAAGTCGGAGTTTCAGACCGAATCAAAGTTGGCTAAGTACCCGTTGGGAATATTTTGGTTTTTCTTGCCTCAGTATTTAACGGATGTCAGAAAAAGTGAATAACTGTATTTCTTGTGGGAAACAGATACCTCATAGGGATTACCATACTTTGTGTATACCTTGTTTAGGGCCTGAGCACGACGTTGTTGGATGCCGCTCTTGTGCTAGATTTAACAAACGCACCATTAAGAGAAGGTTAGACTGTGCCAGGTTAGTTTTTGGGAAGCGTTGTAATTATAAAATGCCGTCGGATGCTCCGGCCGCTTCGTCAAAAGCGCAAGGACAAAGCAGCAAAGCCTAGAGTGGAAGAACCGACCGTCCCGGACGTCGGTTCTTTAGAGGGCTCAGTGGAGCCGGAGGTTCTGCCAGGAGTTTCTTTGGAGTCTCAGGGAGAAACTTTACTGTTACAGGATGTGTCTTCTCAGGAGGTAGGCCAGGCTGAAGGGGCTTCTCAGGTGGCTGTTCTTCCCTCTCTCCCTAAGGTGGTTAGAGCCTCCCCTTCTGTTTCCAAGGCTTCTTTGAGAGGCAGGCCGGGTTTAACTTCAGTAGGGGTTTCTCCTAGCTCTTCAGGATCTTTGCCTAAGAAACATATGCTTAAAATGGCAGAGGATTTGATTACTATGATTAGAGGTTCTATGCCCCCTCCTGATAAGAGGCCTAGGGTGGAACCTGAGTTTGAGAGTTTTGAGCAGTGTTCGGAGGCTTCTGAGTCTTCGGCTGAAGACTTGCAGGAGTATCCTCCTTATTCTGATTCTGATGTGGATGATTCTACTCCTTCAGCATCTCCTCCTGAGGATTTTTCATTTTCAGAGACTCTGCATTCCATGAGGGAGCATTTTAAATGGGAAGGTCAAGATTTCTCTGATTCCAGGAAGAGGCTTAGGGAATTCTTGTTTTTACCCCAGCATAGGCCTTTAGCTATACCTCCTGTTCTGAATGTGGTGGAAGATGTTTTGCAGAGGCTTCCCTGAACCCTGATTCTTTGCCTCCTGCCCCAGTTAAACCGGATAGGTACTATAGGGTGCCTGAAGCTCATAAGTATCTGTTTAAGAGTCCTAGGGCAGACCCGGAAACTGTCTCTCAGGGGCCTAAAGGTGTTAAGGCTTCTGTTGTTAAAAATCCTGTTCCTCCTGATAAAGAGGCAAGGGCTTTGGATAGATGGGGAAAGAAAGTGTATACTTCTTCCACTTTAGCCATGAGGGCGTTGAATTGCCAGTTTCACATGTTAAAATATCAAAATTATCTCCTTTCACAATTGAAGTCTAAGGTGGATGCTCTGGCAGAAGGTATTGAGTGTAAAGAGTTGCAGGATTTAGTTCATGTGTCTGAACAGGTGGGTAAGCATTCCTTGCAATGTGGTTTTGATGCTGTGCAGGCCTCTTCGAGGGTGGCTGCCACTGGTTCTGTTCTTCGTAGGCACGCCTGGTTGAGGGATCAGAATTTAGCTGAGCATGTTAAGACAAGGATTTTGGATGCTCCTTTACAGTCTGACGTGTTGTTTGGTTCGCCTGTGGAAGCAGTTTTAAAGAAAATGGAGGACAAGGCTAAGTCTATGCAAACTGTTAAAGATTTTTTGCAGCTGCAGCCTCCGAAGTTTAGTAGAAATTGGCCTACTAAGGGCTGGATGTATCCTGCTTATGATTCCCAGTCTAGGGGTAGGTCTAGACATGGTAGGGGCAGAGCTCAAGGTTCCTTTAGGCCTAGAACAGGGAGTTCACCTGCTCAGACTTCTGGTGAGGGCAGGGGTCAGTCCTTTCGTAAACAGACCCAATGACCTGCCTTTTCAGCTGCCAGTACATTCTCGTTTGGCAGCACCTTTGGGAGGAAGGCTGGCTCTTTTCAAAGAAAATTGGAATTTAATTACCCAAGACAGATGGGTTTTGGATATCATTCACCACGGTTACAGGTTTTATTTCCATACCTTGCCTCCTTTCAAAGGCATGCCAGACATTCCTCCTCTACAAAGAAAAGAGGCTCACAAGCAAATTTCTCTGTTACTCCAAATAGGGGCCATTCAGCCAGTTCCTGTGCCAGAAAGGGGCCTAGGATTTTATTCTCGCCTGTTCCTAGTACCAAAGAAGGGGAACACGTGGAGACCAATTTTGGATTTATCTATCCTCAACACTTATCTGGACATTCCCAAGTTCAAAATGTTGACGTTACAACAACTTTTACCTCTGTTGGGCAAAGATCACTGGATGGTAACTTTAGATCTCAAGGAGGCTTATCTTCATGTACCTATCAGACTAAGTTGCAGGAAGTATCTGCGTTTTCGAGCTGGAAATTCGCATTATCAGTTCTCTGCATTGCCCTTTGGCTTATCTACTGCACCCAGAGTATTCACAAAGGTTCTGACTCCAGTGATAGCTTACTTCAGGCTAAAAGGAATTCAAATCTATCCTTACTTGGACGACTGCCTGATTCTGGCTCAAGAAAAGGAAGACCTTTTACAGCATTTGGAATATGTGATAGCAGTGCTAAGATGCCTAGGGTATTCTGTGAACGAAATAAAGTCCAGTCTAGTACCCTCTCAAGACATGTGCTTTCTGGGTGTGAGACTGAATACAGCAGCCCAGATGGCCTTTTTAACCCCGGACAAACAAAAGAATCTTTCCATTTACTTCCATCAGCTATCTCTTCAGTCCGGGCTGACTGCAAGGACAGTCCTTCAAGCCTTAGGGTTCATGGCATCTTGTATTCTGGTGCTTCCCAATGCCAAACTGCATATGAGGAAGCTGCAATGGTATCTCAAAAATGTATGGACACAGCACTGCCAGCATTTGGACACTGTCATTCAAATAATTCCTTGCATTCAACAGGAGTTTTTGTGGTGGGCTCAGGAATGTCACCTAAACAAGGGACTCTCTGTGACCCGGCCAGAGGTGAGTCAGATTCTAACGACAGATGCCTCAGACATTGCTTGGGGAGCTCATCTAAATGGAATGTGGATACAAGACAAGTGGCCTGCCAGACTACAGCATCTACATATCAACATGAAGGAGATGTTAGCAGTCCAGTTTGCATTAATGGCTTTCAAGGAGTTACTTCTTCCAGGGCAGGTGTTGATTCTAACAGACAACACAACTGTCATGTGGTACATCAACAAACAAGGGGAACACATTCTTACCCGTTGTGCAGGCAAGCAATGATTTTATGGGAGACTGCGCTCAGCTTGCAACTAACTCTTCAGGCAAGGTTTCTGCCGGAGCACAGAACTCCTTAGCAGATGTGTTAAGCAGACAAATCATGGATCCCCACAGTGGAAACTGGATCTTCATGTATTTCAGAAATTGACAGTGTCATGGGGAACTCCAGACATAGATCTGTTCGCTTCTCCACTAAACCACCAGCTGCCAAAGTTTTGCACAAAGAGGTTTCATCACACAGCTTGGAAAGTGGATGCTCTTTCTTTCAGTTGGAAAAATCTTCATGTGTATGCCTTTCCACCTCTGCCTCTTCTCCCAAAGGTGCTCCTAAAGGTCAGACAAGACAAGCCAAGGATGATTTTGATAGCTCCAGATTGGCCTCGGCAACTCTGGTACCCATTACTGAAGAGTCTGGTAAGGAAGCCTCCATGGCCTTTACCCTTGATTCCACACCTGTTGTCTCAGAGGGACGGTCACCTGCTCAATGTCAAGCTTCACTCTCCATCTAACGGCCTGGCATATTCTGTTTTGAAACACAGCAGGTCTCAACTTCCTCAACAAGTTTTAAATGTGATTATGGAAGCCAGAAGACCTAGTACAAGGAAAGTGTACGCAGAAAAATGGAAGAGATTTTTATTTTGGAGTGCAGCAAAGAATTTGGAGATTTCTGAGCCTAATTTGAGTGTGGCTCTTCAATATCTTACTGAGTTATTGGACAAAGGTTTGTCTTTCTCTTCCATTAAGATTCATGCTGCAGCAATTTCAGCTCACTATGATTGTGACCCACCATTGTTTTCGCATTCTTTGTTCAAGCAATTTCTTAGAGGGGCAAAGAATATAAGACCCCCACGTAGAGCTCCTACTCCTGCTTGGGATCTCAATTTTGTGTTGGAGAAACTTACTCTACAACCTTTTGAGCCTGAGGCTACTGCTGAATTGAAATACTTGTCATGGAAGACTGCTTTTTTGTTGGCCATTACTTCTGCAAGAAGGGTTTCTGAATTGCAGGCCCTTATGGCGGTTGAGCCTTTTTTGATTTTCCATAAGGATAGAGTATCATTACGTACTAATCCTTCCTTTATGCCCAAGGTGGTTTCTAGTGTGGCTTTAAACCAAACTATTCATTTGCCTACTTTTTATGCAGATCCCCAAAATAAGGGGGAAAAGATTTTGCACACTTTAGATGTACACAGGTAGTTGCGTTATTATTTAAGCAGGACTAAGGATTTTAGGCAGTCTCATCAGTTGTTTGTTTCTTTTGCTTTGAGTTCTCAGGGCAAGCCTGTGTCAAAACAAACTATTTCTAAGTGGATTGGGTTTTGCATTGCATTTTGTTATTCCCATCATGGCAAGGAGATTCCAGCTGGGATTAGGCCTCATTCCACTAGGGCTACTGCCACTTCAACAGCATTTCTAAGGGGTGTGGCAACTAAGGATATTTTGGAGGCAGCTACTTGGAGTTCAGTGCATACTTTCTCTAAGCATTACCACCTTCCCCTCTACTCTAAATCTAGGGCTGGTTTTGCCACAGCTATTTTGCAAGGCATGTTGACAGCTCCTGCTTCCTTATGATTTGCCAGCCTCCCTTACCTCTGCTTTGGGATTCTACACAATAGTTAGGACTGCAGCAATGTGGAATGAAGAACATAGTACAGTTTTGTACCTACCATAAATGTAGATGTTCGAGGATCCACATTGCTGCAGTCCAATTTACCCTCCCTCCTTCCCCTCTGTGTTTAGGGGTGGTTGTGTGGGTGAGGTTATACTCTTGTAATTTTGTATATATTGTACATATTTCTGGTGCAGGAGTGTTTGGTGCTTTTGGTTTTGGCCTTGTCTTTTTAGGGTCTTCTGACATCTGGGGCAAGAAAAGACTGAGGATATGACGTCGGTCATGCGCATTAGTACCCTGACGTCCTGACGTCAGACTAATGCGCCTTGACCGACGTCAGCCATATACTTTGGTATTCGGGCTGACTGGACAGCGGACTACCCAATAGTTAGGACTGCAGCAATGTGGATCCTCGAACATCTACATTTATGGTAGGTACAAAACTGTACTTTTTTCAATATGGATGTGGAGGGGGCAGTGGACACGGGTAGGGGAAGAGAGTTCCAATTTCTGGCAACGGTGTGGGAGTAGAACATTTTCCCTGCACTATTGTTAGCCTTGGTGATGGAGAGGAGAGATTTTTCACTAGATCTTAGGTAGTGGTTTGCAGTATAGACAGTAAGTAGGTTGGATAATGACGGGTTTTTTTCAGGATATTTGGTAATATTGTAGGCTGTGCCTAGCTGGCAATAGTTAAGTAGCTGCGATAGCTCAAACCATTTTAGTTATTTTAGTGCAGTACAGTGATGGATTTTATAGGTTGAGTCAGTAGCAAACTTGGCTATTTTATTGTAGCATGATTCTAGTTTGTCTAGGTCCCATTGTCTGATTTGGGTAAAGATTGGTGCTGCGTATAATAGAGTTGAGAGGAGGTGGATTTATGCAAGAGTAACCCTTGCTTTTTGTGAGAGAAAGGACTTATGCCTGTATAGGGAGCCTAGGTTTTTGTGTACTAGTTTTATGGTATATGAGATGTGAACATCAAAGTGGAGATTATTGTCTATTTCAATGCACAGAAGTTTGGTGTGGTTAGAAGAGAAGATGGTGGTGCCGTCTTAGATGTTATGGTAAAGGAGAGGTTTTTTTTTTTTTTTTATCTATTAGGGTAAATAGTAGCAGTTGTGTCTTTTTGGGATTTAGAATTAGTTGGATGCCTGATATCCATTTTTCTACTGAGCTAAAGGTATCTTGAGTGAGTGTATGTGGGGTGGTGGGAGATGAGGCAGAGCAGATCAGGATTGAATCATCCGCATATAGTTTGAGTGTGGCACGTTGTGTAGAGCTATTGAGGTTATTTGTGAAAAGAGAGAACAATAGTGGGCCCAGTTTAGAGCCCTGTGGGACTCCTATGGTGGTTGGAAGTTGTGCAGACAGAGTTCTTTTCCACTGGAATGATTGTTGCCTGTCAGATAGGTAGCGTCTGAACCAGGCTATAGTAGAGAGTGAAGGAGATATATATATGTATATATATATATATATATATATATATATATATATATATATATATATATATATATATATATATATATATAGGTGAAGGATAATGATGTTAGTGAGTCTAGTAGAATGGAGTGGGAGACCATATCAAATGCTTTTGAGAGGTCTAGGAAAATGGCTGATAACATATTTATCATTCCTGAGGAGGTTTATATGATTAGTGAAGGATAGAAGGGCTGTGGTAGTGCTGTGATGTGGACAGAAATTGTGTTGTGTGGTAGATAATAGATTGTGTGGGTTAAGAAATGTCATCACTTGCAAGTGGATGCATTTCTCAAGAACGTTGGATAAGGGAACAAAGGATAGCAATAGATTGGTAGTTGGAGAATTCATAGGACTTACCTTCTTTATGGAGAGGAATGATGTGAGATACTTTCCAGAGTTTGGGTATGTAGAATTCTAGTATGGAGCGGTTGATTAGGATGGAGACAGGATATGATAGGGAGTCACTAGCCATTTTTAGGTATGCAGTAGGTATGTTATCAGCTGCCAATGGGGTTGGCTTTAGTTTTAGGAGTTTTTTGATAGTTGAGATGGGCTCTGGTGATAGGCAGAAAGAGGGGGTGATGTGGGATAGGTTGGTTTGTGATTGAGGTAGACTGTTTTTGGTTATTTGACTGGACTGGGCTAAGATGGATTTAGTAAAATGGTTATTAAATTGAGAAGCTATGTCTAGGGTATTGTTAGTTGAGCTGAGTGCTGGAGTAGTGGTTTTGCCTGGCTTTAGTAGGGAGTTAATAGCATGCCAGAATTTTTGTGGATTATTTGAATATTTCCTTTGTACGCTAAGAAAATAGTTTTGTTTGCTTATTTTGGATTCAGCCTTGGCCTAGTTTCTAAGCTGTTGATAGTATTGCCTGGAGCTATGGGTTTTGTCAGTTTTCCAGATTTTCCAGGCTTTATCTCTGGCTTTTAGTAAGGCTCTGGTGTCCCTACTTAGCCAGGGTGCGTAGTTGGCTTTAACTCTGATCTTTCTGCTGGGAGCTAGACTGTTAAGGATGTTAGAGAAGGTTGTATTGACGTAGTCTACTGCCTGGTCTAACCCAAGTGTCAGTAGTGGTTCCCAGTTGCAGTGGCTTAGGACAGTATTTAGGTATTGTAGGGTAAGATTACGGTCATCTCGTATGAGTTTGTAGACTACTGGTTTGGGATGGTTGGAGTAGGAAGGTGGGGAGATGATCACTTAGGTCATCTGGGAGACAGCCTACTGTATAGTTTTGTTTGGGATAGTTGGTTAGTGACCAGTCTAGTATGGATTCTTTGTTTTCTTATCTTTTCAAGTTGGTTCTTCAATTAGTTGAAAGAACCCATATAGATGGATATGTGTAGAGGGGCTGCTGGAGTTACAGGCTGCCCATTTGGTGGTCTCCTAGTAGGATTGTTTCCTGAGGTAGAATGTCCTTTGTCCAGTGTAGAATGTCTTCTATTATGAGTGAGTTGTTGCCTGGAGGTATGTAGCAGCATAGCATATTGATCTTCTTGGTGTTTCTTATGGATAGGACAGAAAACAGTACTTCAGCATTTTGAAAAGTGGGTGGTGTGGTGTGCAGGAGCTGGAGGTTAAGGGTGTTTTTAAAGAGAATGGCTACTCCTCCTCCTTTCCTGTTTGTTCTATCAGATCTAAGTGTATTATACCCTGGGGGGAGAAAGTCTTCATCTTGGATACTGGGTTTAAGCCAGGTCTCTGTAATGATGAGTACATCAGGGTTGTAGTGGGCTATGAATGCATGTAGGTCTGTTAGCTTGTTGGTAATACTTATGTTGATATTTAGGATCAGCAGGTCAGATGTTTGTCTGGCTTGAGGGGACCTGGATTTGGGTGAATGTCGCCAGAGGTTACCAGAGTTTGTAGGACCTGAGTGAGGTGAGATTAATGTATGGTTGAACAAGGTCAGATAGGGATGGACAGTAGTCTGGTTTATAGATAACAGTGGGCGACTATTAGCTGGTTGAGAGTGACTAAGTTAGGGAGTTCAATCCAGTTTAGTTGTTGTAGGGCAGTGCAATGATGAGATCTATCGAGGAGGTTAGCAGCAAAT
Source organism: Protopterus annectens (assembly GCF_019279795.1). Classification (NCBI taxonomy): domain Eukaryota; kingdom Metazoa; phylum Chordata; order Ceratodontiformes; family Protopteridae; genus Protopterus; species Protopterus annectens. The sequence goes on along the minus strand of NC_056737.1, from coordinate 312,922,006 downwards.
TTAGCTACTTTATTATAACAAGATTTGAGGTTATTCAAGTCTGATTTGCGGCAATTGCTGAATATTTGTGAACAGTAAGGAAGGGTGGATAGGAGGTGAGTCCTAGCTGTAGTAATTATGGCATGATTAGTTCTATATGGCTTAGCCCTATACAGAGCACCAAGTTTAAATGTGGACCTTTGATTGTTAATGCAATATGTCTGTCAAACTTTAGGCTGCTGTCTAGGGTAACATAGAGAAGCTTTGTTTGTTATGGGTTCAATTATTGTGCCATTAGAGGAAAAGATAGAGAGAGGTGTTTGCTCTATCTGGAAGAACTGGAAAAGACCATAACTTTAAAAACTGATGTCTGAGTACTGTCGGGTATGAAGCTGTTTGACCACATGTACCTTGCTCTGCATACCATGAAATTCACATACACATCCTATGCTTGCTCTAAAAATCATATACACATTTTGTGCTTATTGTAAAAACCACATACACATGCTGCTCATATTGTGGAAATTATATGCACATATAGTGCATGTTTTGAAACTGTCTGATAAAAGTAAGTAGAATCACTGTATTTCCTATTAATAACATTTTAACAAAATTTGTTGTATTGTAGTAGTAAATTGTTACCCAAATAGGTCTACTGGACAACACAGTTTGTTTTCAGAAACTATCTGAAAGCAATGTCTAGTTAAGTGATTTGCTCAAGGTCATACAGTAGGCAAATGAAAACTGAGGGAATTGTACTCTATACCAGAGGAATTGCAGTTCCCTTTCACAACCCTCTGTGTCAGCCGCCAAATGTATTGCTGATGCCCTTTTCTCCAAGAGAAGAAAGCAATCAAATTTGTCTTAATAAACAGATTAGTCCGTATTATAAAATAAACTATAACCACTAAAAGAGTATCACACTTCCTATGTAACCATTATTCCTGATGCATAGACAGAAAAATGTCTTTTATACGTTTTGATGCATCACATTTAACTCTGAAAGGTGTCCTGCTATCTTTTGTCTCATGATTTCTCAATATATTATTTTTCTAACATTTTATAACTGTTACCCTTTTCCCCTTTGTCATTAATTAGTCATTCAACCAATTAATTAATCAGTCCTATTTTACTTATATTTTTCTCAGAAAGAGTTTGAGAATTACTAATAACACATCATTAAATGTATGCGGGAAAATTGGAAAATGAAAACTGCCTTTAGAATTTCTAGATGTTCATCGTGTTACCCCGCTGCAGTCATCAAACTTGGGGTTATCCTGCCGTCAGGCGGTCCCGCAGTCGGCCGGATTTCCAAAGTCTTGGTCCGACGTCGGTTGCTGTCGCCTCCTTCCTGACGTCAGAGTGCCAGGGGTACATATACTGCAACCGACGCCATTTTCTCCAGTCTTTCTTGCCGCGCGGTGCCCGAAGCAGAAGCGGTTCGCAAGTGCCGGTCGGCCGACTCCTGAGATTGTCGAATTCGAATTTCAGACCGAAGTCTTCTATAAAGCTAAGTACCCCGTTGGGGAAACTTTTCTTGCCTGACCGATGTCAGAAAAAGTTAACAATTGTATTTCTTGTGGGAAGCAAATACCTCATAAGGATTTTCATTCTCATTGCATACCTTCGTTTTCGTGCTAGGTTTAATAAGCGTACTATTAAAAGACGATTTGATTTTGCGCGACACTATTTTGGTAGAAAAGTTAACTATAACATGTCGTCGGAGCTACTGACTACCGGCGTGCACAAAAAGCGCAGGGACAAGGACTGACAGCCAAGGCCTACACCCGATTCAGAGGCCTCGGTTGATCCGGTCTCCGGTTCTCTGGTTATCAATGAGGCTCCGACTCGGCCCCTGACTACCGCAGTTCTGGAACCCGAGACCGCTACGGATATTTTGACTGACTGTACTAGGCCGACGCAGCCTTTTACTTCAGGCCCTTCCGACGATTTACCTTCTAAGGACATCGGTGCTTCTGAAACACCATCGGTTTCTGAGGGCGTTTTCAGACCGATGACTAACACAGTCAAAACATTTTCTAAGTCTAAGACTCCTTCTAAAGCTAAAAAGACTACACTTCAGTCTCCTGTTCAAGACCCTATGCCTAAGAAACAGATGCTCAAAATGGCTGAAGATTTGATTTCTCTTATCAGGGGTTCACAGCCTCCTCCTGACAAAAGGCCTAGACAAGAGGAAGATTCTGTTTCTTCTGAAGAACTATTTCTTCAGATTCCTCTGAAGACCAAGACTATTCCTACTCTCCTTATGAAGATTCTGATGCTGAGGACTCTATTCCCTCAGCTTCCCTTCCTGAAGACTACTCTTTTGGGGAAACTTTACACACTATGAGGGAACATTTTCACTGGGAAGGTCAGGATTACTCTGATTCCAAGAAAAGGCTCAGAGAGTTTCTTTTGCTTCCCCAACACAGACCTCTAGCCATCCCACCTGTTTTGGACATTGTGGATGATGTCTATTTAGAATCCAGTTTCAATCCAGACTCTCTCCCTCCTGCTCTGGCTAAGCCTGACAGATACTACAGAGTACCAGATTCCCACAAATTTCTTTACAAAAGCCCAGTAGCTGACCCAGAGACCATCTCCCAGGGTCCCAAGGGGGGTTAAGGCTTCCATGGCTAAAAACCCAGTACCTTCTGAGAGGGACTCAAGAGCACTAGACAGGTGGGGGAAAAAGGTTTACACCTCAGCCACATTAGCTATGAGAGCACTAAATTGTCAGTTTCTTATGCTCAAGTATCAGCAGTTTCTAATCTCTCAGTTAAAACAAAAGATAACCTCCCTTCCTCAACGATCTGAATTGAAAGAAGTACAGGATTTGTTGCACGCCACCGAGCAGGTGGGCAAACATACCTTACAATGTGGGTTTGATTCTTTGGAGGCCTCCTGCAGAGCAGCTGTCACTGGATCAGTTATACGTAGGCATGCCTGGTTAAAGGAACAAAGTCTACCTGATCATGTTAAAGCAAAACTACTGGATGCACCCTTACAGCAGGATGTTCTTTTTGGAGTTAAAGCAGAAGAAGTTTTAAAGAAAATGGAAGATAAGGCGAAATCAATGCAGACAAAGATTTCCTACAAGTACAACCCCCTCGCTTCAGCAGAAACTGGCCAACAAAAAATTGTTCCTTTCCAGCCACTGACAGACCTCAGAGGGGTAAATACAGGCGCCCAAGGGGCAGAGGACAACCACAAGCCCAGTATAAACCTCGCCAATGGGGCACTCCAACCCAGAAAGGAGGAGAAGACAGATCTCAACCCACCAGAAGGCAAACCCAATGACTTGCACCTCAACTGGCCAAACAAAGCTCTTTTGTCAGCCCCCTTGGGGGGGAAACTAACTCTTTTTGCAGACAACTGGCACATGGTCACAAAGGACAAATGGGTCCTAGACATAATTTTAAGAGGATACAGATTACACTTTCACACCTTGCCAATGAAAAGAGGAATGCCAAACCTGCCACTAAATCAAAGGGCAGAGGCTCAAAAGCAAATTACAGCTCTCATGGCCATGAGAGCCATTCAGCGGGTACCGACTCAAGAGCAGGGCCAAGGATTTTACTCGAGGCTCTTTCTAGTAACCAGAAAGGACAATGCTTGGAGACCAATTCTGGACCTTTCAATTCTAAACACTCACCTACAAGTCCCAAAATTCAAGATGCTAACTCTACAGCAGCTACTTCCCATGTTGGGCAAGGAAGCATGGCTGGTAACGTTGGACCTCAAGGAGGCATACCTGCATGTCCCTATCAGACAAAGTTGCAGAAGATACCTCTGTTTCATTGCAGGTTCAACCCACTACCAATTCTCTGCACTGCCCTTTGGCTTATCTACTGCGCCCAGAGTATTCACAAAATGCCTGGCACCAGTAATTGCATACTGCAGACAAAGAGGAATTCAAATATAGCCATACCTGGACGACTGCCTCATCCAAGCAGAAAGAAAAGACATTCTCTTACATCATCTGGCTTTTGTGAAGCATCTACTAAATTGTTTGGGGTACACAGTAAATGAAAAGAAGTCAAAACTAGTGCCCTCACAAAAAATGACATTCCTGGGTGCCAGCTTGGACGCAACGGCCCAGAAGGCTTATCTTACACCAGACAAGCAACTACAACTGACTCAGTATTTCAAGACAATGGCAACAAAGACCCAATTAACTGCAAGAAAAATTTTGTAGGCTTTGGGCTTCATGGCATCTTGCATTCTGAATATACCATTTGCAAAACTGCATATGAGGAAATTACAGTGGTACCTAAAAAGTGTATGGTCTCAACACAGCCACAGCTCGGACACAGTGATATTTGTCATTCCCTGCCTTCAACAGGAATTTCTATGGTGGGCACAGGCATGTCACCTCAACAAGGGTCAGCCTTTCACCTTGCCCCCAACCAGGCAAACTATCACAACAGATGCTTCAGACTATGCCTGGGGGGCACACATGGCAGGGCAATGTATTCAAGGCCTATGGACTGCAGAACAAAGAAAGCTGCACATAAATCAAAAAGTGATGCTAGCTGTACAGAAAGCTCTGACAGCCTTCAAGGATCTACTACATCCAGGACAACTGGCAATAAAGGACGGACAACACCACAGTAATGTTGTACATAAACAAGGGGGCACACATTCCTACCCTCTTTGCAGGCAAGCAATGATCTTATGGAACACAGCTCTGGCCTACCAAGTCCAGTTACAAGCTCAGTTCCTGCCAGGACAGAAAAACACATTGGCAGACGACCTAAGCAGGAACATCAAGGATCCCCACGAGTGGAAGCTAGACCCACAAATATTTACAATGATAACTCAAAAATGGGGCCTACCAAATATAGACCTGTTTGCCAGTCCTCAAAACTACTAACTGACAAAATTTTGTACAAGGGCATTCCACCATCAAGCTTGGAAATTGGACGCTCTCTCCTTCATTTGGAAAAACCTGACAGCATATGCCTTTCTTCCATTACCTCTTCTCACAAAGGTTCTTTTGAAGGTCAAAAAGGAGAAACCTCGACTGATTCTCATAGCCCCAGACTGGCCACGCCAGCACTGGTACCCGCTATTGAAGAATATGGCTGACAGCCCACCATGGATATTGCCTCAAATACCCCATTTGCTCACGCAGCAAAACAAGCAGATTCTACACAGCCAGCTAAAAACCTTAAACCTGGCTGCATGGCAAATCTTCTAAACATCCAACCAGCCCCTCTTTCACGAGCCATTCTGGATGTTATTCTGGAAGCCAGGAGGCCAAGCACCAGGAAGGCTTACTCGGACAAATGGAAAAGGTTTTCTGCCTGGAACCAAGCTAACGGACAAGACACAACTCAGCCTCATATGCCTCACATTCTGCAGTACTTAGCAGAGATGTTGCACAAAGGACTTTCCTTCTCCTCAATTAAAATCCATGCTTCAGCTATTTCAGCTCACTACGACACGAATCCACCTTTATTTTCACATCCTCTTCTAAAGCAGTTCCTCAGAGGGGTAAAAAACATTAGACCACCTAGAAGAGCTCCTACACCAACATGGGACCTCAACTTTGTTCTAGAGAAACTAAAGTTACCTCCCTTTGAACCAGCTTTCTCTGCAGACCTTCAGTTCCTATCTTGGAAGACTGCCCTGCTCCTGGCAATAACTTCTGCTAGGAGAGTCTCAGAATTACAGGCACTAATGGCAGTGGAACCTTCCTCATTTTCCATCAAGACAGAGTTTCTCTACGAACTAATCCTTCCTTCATGCCTAAGGTGGTTTCAAGTGTATTTTTAAATCAAACCATCCATCTTCCCACTTTCTTTCCCAATCCACAGAACAAAGGTGAGAGACTCTTGCATTCTTTGGACATTCACAGGCAGCTTCGTTACTACTTGGACAAAACTAACGCTTTCAGAAAAACTGACCAGCTCTTTGTATCCTATGCTACAGCTTCTCAAGGGAGGGCTATATCCAAACAAACCATTTCTAAATGGGATAGGCCATTGCATACGGTTCTGTTATACCCATCATGGGAAACCAGTTCTTCCTACCATTAGATCCCACTCTACCAGGGCAACAGCTACCTCTACAGCCTTTCTCAGAGGGGTTCCTACCAAGGAAATTTTAGAAGCTGCAACTTGGAGTTCAGTACACACCTTCACCAAACACTATCACTTACCTCTTTATTCTTAATCCAGGGCGGGCTTCACCACTGCAGTTCTACAGGGCCTCATTGCCTCCATTAACCCTCTATGATTCCTCCACCCTACCTTAGCTTTGGGACTCAACCCAAGTGTGCTGACTGCAGCAGGGTAACACGATGAACATAGTACAGTTTTGTACCTACCATAAATGTAGATGTTCAAGTGTTCACCCTGCTACAGTCCAGGTTACCCTCCCTCCAACCCCTCTGATCTTCTGGCTAAATCTCTGCTATGCCTTACTGATGTATTTGCTTATAGCTGAAGGGATTTTGTGTTTGTACAGTGTTCACACCATTTGGTACTAATTTTGATCACCTTTTTGGGGGCACCTGACATCTGGGGCAAGAAAAACTGAAGGAAATGGTGTCGGTTGCAGTATATGTACCCCTGGCACTCTTGACATCAGGGAGGAGGCGACAGCTACCGACGTCGGACCAAGACTTTGGAAATCCGGCCGACTGCGGGACCGCCTGACGGCAGGATAACCCCAAGTGTGATGACTGCAGCAGGGTGAACACTCAAACATCTACATTTATGGTAGGTACAAAACTGTACTTTTCCTGTAATTTCAGGAAGATTTACTTTTTGTGAAAATTCACACATGGACATATGCATATATTAATCTAAATACTACAATACACGAGTTACTAGGAATTACCAGTTGTTGTTGGTTACCACCCTGTACATGAATGATGATTGGAGAGATCTGACCACAAATCAGTCTCATTTGAAGTAGCTTTCACACCTCACCCCCCCCCCCCCTGCACCTACTAAACTAAAAAACTTCTCCAAAGCAGAGTATAACCTCTTATGGTATAATTCAAAAGAAGCAGGATCCAAAACGAAGTTCCACAGCAAACTTTATTGTTTTTTAGCACTTTCGTCGGCCTTAAGCCTCAGATATCATCAGAAATACACGAAATACAATGTAACACTCATAAATATCAACTCAGTACCATCACATGATTTTAAAACCCCACCCCCCCCATGAATTAACACAATTCATGAAGAACACCAGTTCATTTGTGAAAACACTTTTGTTCCTAAAGGAACATTACCTAAAATCTAATGTGCAAAATTTCTGCAGTTGGTGTTTTTTCATAAAGTGCAAATGCAATAAAAGGTAAACATTATTAATGACATAAAAAATTCATAATCATTACTATCCTACTCAATATTAATAACACTCCTAATAACTTGTGAACCTTTTTTCACATGTGGAATTCAGATTTAAGCTTTAAATAACTACTAATAGACAAGGTCTCATTCAGACCTGGGAAACTGGTAGCATTAACGCGGAGTTGCCAATACTCTAACCATATATCTTTTGGACGACCACCCCTCATATTCTTGTCAATGACTTGCTCCAGACCTGAAAATTTGAAGCAATGCCCACTATGTTCGAAAGTGTGTCTAGCTAAATCATTGGACATGTTAACTCTCTGTATGTCATAAAGATGTTGGTAAATCCATTTATTAAAAGTATTTTTAGTTTTTCCTATGTAAAACATACTGCATTGTTGACATATTGCAATATAAACTAAAGCTTTTGTCATACAGCTCATCTTATGCATAAGTTTGATGGTACCATAACTTTCTATATGCACAAGATCTGTTTCAAGTACATAACTACATTGTGCACAATGTCCACATCTTCTCATACATCCGACATTTTTGTGTACACTCCTTTCTAAAATATTTTTAATATTGGAACTTCTTTTATACACCACTACTGGCCTCGATCCCATTTCCATTTTACTTTCCTTTGTCATTTAATATACTCCGATTGTTAAGAATAATATCTTTTATCTCACTGAAAACAGGGCTAAATGTCAAAATTGAAGCCCTGCTAAAGCCTCTGTCAGTGACGCCTGTGTTAAAATGATCTAATCCACCATCCAATGAGTTTGTGGCATTTGTATTTGACACGTTACCACCTTGTAAGGTAACAAAATGCCCACTGTTTCTTTTATTAATAACTTCCTGTAAAATGGGATCAATAAATGTTTCAGGGTTATCCTCTCCTGATTAACATATGTTTGAGGGTGTTCATTTAATCGGTGAATTGTTTATAATCACTGACCATTCTTGCTATTCTCACCCCTTGCCCCTTAACCAATGATTTTTTCTGGTGTATGGGGTGACAGCTACCATAATACAGCAAGGTATTCGAATAAGTAGGTTTCCTGTATATTGTTGAATTAAACCCTTTTTTAAGCTGATCCTTGGTGATTTTAATGTCCAAGAAATGTGTTGTGTCCTTGGTAATTTCCATGGTAAAGGACAAGAATGTAGTACTACTGTTTAAAAATTAAAAAAAAACAGTCCAGTGCTTCATCCGTACCATTCCAAAATATCAGGATGTCGTCCAAAAAACGCCCATAGAATTTACAGAATTTTGAATAGCTCATGTTTGAACCCAAACATTATTTCCCAATAAGTAAGGACAGTGTTAGCAAAAAAGGGGGCACATGCTGCCCCCATTGCTACGCCCACCTTTTGTTTGAAGTACTGGTTTTCAAGCACAATAAAATTGTTCTCAAAAATTACTTCCATAAGTGTTCTAAGCATCAAAATTCTGTTATGTCCAACCGTAGTGTTGTTGCAAAGAAAGTCATAAAACCATTGAATACCTAAAGCATGTAGAATGACAGTGAAGAGATCCTTAACGTCTATTGTAACTAATATCAGGTGTTCACAAAATAAATTATCCTTGATTTTACCCAAGCAGTCCCAGGAATCTTTGAGAACGTGTTGGTGTTTTTCCAACACATTTTTGAGTTGAAAATCTACAAATTTTGCCAAATTGAATGTCTTAGATGCCTTAGCATCAACAATGGGTCTCATGGGGGGATCAACAATATTTTTATGAATTTTTGGGATGCCGAAGATAGTCGGTATCCGGGGTGATTTTTGTTGCAAAAAATTTAATTCACTGATATTGATCTGTCCATCTAATAACAAATCATTCAAAATAACATCAATGTGCCTGCATGCTATATTCAATTCATTCAGAGATGTTTGTTCATAACAATCACTGAAAAGATGTTCATACATTTTTTCTACATAGACCCTCCTTTCCATTACCACAATGCCCCCCTTGTCGGGTTTCATTAACCTGATGTTCATGATGTTATGTGATCCTATCTCGCCTCCATTCTGTACTGATGGGTTCGGAGCCGATCTTCGGCTCCGACTTGGCACGCTATGCTATAGAGCAAAGTCTCTTATTGGCTGAGCTGTTCTATATCCCTGGATGCACCACCACTACTTCCTCAGATCTCGTTTGCCGCTTACAAGCTAGGACGTGGTCTCGAACTTGGCTGAGCTAAGTGCTTTTCTTCTGAGAGATTTTCTGTCAGGAATTTCTTTAATCTTAACCCAAAAGCTGTTTTAACAGCTATCGTGTATAATTGTGTTTTTGGTGAAATTTTGTGGTAAAAATTTTGTGTTTGGACAGGGAAAGTTTTCCGTTTTAGTTAGAGGGGCCTTCCCCTCGTTCTTTAGTGAGTCTTCTTGTTGTTTCGGAGAGGTCAAGTACCTGTTTCAGTTAGAGGGTTCTTGGCCCTCCTGTTGGTGTGTTTGTTATTTGTGTATTTTTTTCTTGGGCTTTTCACCTCTCTTGATTAAAAAAAAAAGGAATTTTCTTGTTGTGTAAAACTTTATACTGTTCCACAGTGTTTTTTTCTCTGACAAAGCAAAGAGTGTCTATAAGCATTATGTCTAAGGAGCATAGACCCTCAGGATTTAAAAAATGCACGAGATGCAACTATAAAATGTCCATCACGGACGATCACTCCTTATGCGTGTACTGTTTAGGCGCCAAACACCTTCAGGAGTCTTGCAGCGTGTGTCACGCTTTTTCCTCTCGAGTCCTCCAAGAGTGGAAGAATAAATTGATCTTAAAAGGGCTTATCAAACCCTCCTTCGAAGAGGTCTTATCTTCCTCTTCCTCTCCAGCTAAGAAAAAGAAATCATCGGCTCCGACCAGCCCGTCGGAACCGACCACTAAGAAATCTAGGCAGGCTTCTCCATCGGCTCCACGGACTACGGAGCCGAGGGTGGAACGGTCTGCCTCGATGCCTCCAGCCTCGACTCCTCTGGTTTCGGAGCCATTGGCTGGGGCTTCGAGAGGCGGGTCACCTTCATCGGCTCCACTGATTTTGGAGCCGATGAGGGTTGCCGGCTCAGACTCTTCCCCTTCGGCGCCGAAGCCCTCTTTGGCACCGAGGGAAATTGCTATGGAATCTCCCTCTGCACCGATATTGATAGAGTCTATTCGGAGCCGGTCCCCCAGTCCTTCGGAGCTGATGGAGAAGTCTGCTCGGACCCGGTCGGTCTCCTCCAGATCTTCCAAGATGTCGGATTCGGACATCGACAGGGTGCTCCAAAGACTGTTTCAGTCTCCTGTATTCCAGAAATTAGTTTCGGCTCCAGCCCAATCGGCTTCGGAGCCGATGGCCCACCCTGTAGTTCTGGCTCCTCCTCCAACAGCCTCGGCACCGTTGGAGCCAGTGCTGGTGGAGCCGATGGAGGTTTTCTGGTCGGCTCTGACTCTTACTCCAACCCCGGCTTTAGAGTCAGAGTTCGGTACACGGACCTCCTCGGTCGGCCCAGGGGGTGATGCTTCGGGACCGATGTTTTCGGTTCCGAGCCTTCCTCTCGGTGCGTCGGCTGCGGGGGTGCCGTCTACTGTTGTGGCCCCGGGGATTGGACCTTTCCAGGACTCTGGCGGTCCGGCCTTCAGGGCCATGAGGAGTGCTTTGGCCAAATCTTCTTTGGCTACCTCCACGGTCTCACCGGCACCTTCCCTACACACGGAGACTGGGTCTTTTGTAGTCCCTCTGTCGCTAGACAGCGGAGCCCCGGGGCCTGAGGTCACCCCCAGTGGGGTCCCCCCCCTCCTGGAGGTGCCTCTGAAGTTTCTTCGGAGGAACCCCCAAGGAAAAGACTGTGCAAGAGGAAGCACGTCGACTCCCCCGATGAGTCTCTCACGTCGGACACCGATCTTGATGATGCGGAGGGGTCCCCTAAGTCGTTCTCGGATGATGTCTCCTTTGCAGACATCTTGGAAGCCCTCAAACAACGAGGCGGCTGGCTTTCCAAACCCCCTTCCGCTGACGAGTCGGTGTTCCTCAAGGCCTTCGGGGCTCAGCCCTCCGCCTCCTGGGTGTCTCCGCCCTTCGACGAGCTCCTAGATTTGATCTGTCGAAGGGCGTGGGAGCATCCAGACTCTGTGGAACCGGTGCCGGCTTGCCCAAATAAATTCTTATCAGCCCCCCCAGAGAAGGAGTTTCTGACCAAAGGTGTGGCTGTAGATGCCCTGGTGGTGGCATCTGCTACCCAACAAGATGTAGCAGAGGCTTCGACGTCTGTCCATCCTCCTAATAAGGAGTCTAGGAGCATGGACCGGTACGGGAAGCGCACCCTCAGTTCAGCGGCCTTTACCTTAAGGTCCCTGAACTATTTGACGCACTTCACTAGATTTCAGAGGGATCTGATCAAGGAGCTTTCAGATACCCTCTTGGGTAACCTACCTGAGCAGCTGGCCCACACGGTTGGCTCTCAGTTGGCTACTCTGTCATCAATATCAAACTCGTCCATGAGGCTCATTTCATATGCAGCCAAGGGGGCGAGTAGAGCGGCGGGTATGGGTGTTGCTCTACGGAGGCAAGTCTGGCTCCGCCTGTGTCATTTTGCGGAAGCCTTTAAGTCTTCCTTTGCCGACGCTCCCTTTGATGGGACCTCTTTGTTTGGACCCAAGGTAAAGGACACATTGACCCGCTGTGAGCAAGAAGGTAAGACTTTGACTGCCGTAGGGGCACGATTTTCCACTCCCTTTTGGCCTTACCCCAATGCTAAAAGAGGAGGGAAAATGTGGTTCCGTAAATCCCAGAAGTCTTATCCCTCGCAGCAGGACGATCCCCCTTTTAGAGGCAGAGGAGGGGGACATTTTTCTGGAAGACGCCGTCCCAGAGGCGGCAGAGGCCCCCGCAACACTGGAGACCGCGAGTCCTTTCGTGGCTCTTCAGCCTTCCACAATCCCTGAAGGATTGCCCGACTGTGCAGCTCCGGAGCCAGTCGGGGGTCGTTTTTCGAGGCACCTAAAAGCCTGGGAGGGTATCACTCAGGACCGATGGGTGCTTCGAATCATCGCCGGAGGTTACGCCATCCCCTTTTCACACCCCCCTCCGCCGTCCAGGAAAATCCCGGACCCGCCACCCAGTCAACGGGAAATCGCAGCCTTCGAAATCTCAAAGCTGCTTCAAAAAGGAGTCATCCAACCGGTCCCCGCAGACCAGATCGGATTAGGGACTTACTCAAGATTCTTTTTGGTGCCAAAAAAGACCGGGGACCTGAGGCCCATTTTGGATCTCAGCAACCTCAATCGATCAGTCAAGAAGTCCAAGTTCCGAATGGTCACCTTACAATCCATTCTCCCACTGCTGGAGAAAGGTGTTTGGATGTGCTCCATAGATCTCAAGGATGCCTATTATCACATCCTGATAGATCAGGCGTCCAGGAGACATTTGCGCTTCAGCCTGGGAGACGGTCATTTTCAGTTCTGCGCATTGCCCTTTGGTCTCACCACAGCCCCCAGGGTGTTCACCAAATGTTTGGCGGTCGTGACTGCTCACCTGAGGAGTCTAGGATTCCAGGTGTTTCCGTATCTGGACGACTGGCTCCTAACTGCCACCTCCAGGCGTCTACTATTGCAGAACCTAGCAGCCACCATATCACTAGGCACTTCCCTTGGGATCACCTTCAATTGGCCAAAGTCTGTGTTGCTGCCATCTCAGCGCATAAGGTTCATCGGAGTAGAGAGAGACTCAAACCAAATGCGGGTCTATCTTCCTACAGAAAGGATACAGACTATACAGGCTCAAGTGCGAGCCTTGCTTCTCAGCTCCAAAGCCCCAGCCAGAATGGTCCTGCAGCTATTAGGCTCCATGTCGGCCACTGTTCTCCTAGTCCCCTTAGCAAGATTGCATATGAGAATTCTCCAGTGGCTCCTATCGACCTAGTGGTCCTTTCAGGATCTCCCTCTGTCACCTCATACGGATCACGGAAACCTGCAAACGGGACCTTCGCTGGTGGCCTCCAATCTGGATCAGGGACGACCCTTCATTCCACCTCCTCCTATGGCGACATTGACGACGGACGCCTCCCAGATGGGGGGGGGGGCATTACCTGGGCAGGTCAGTCCAAGGCAATTGGCATTCCGACGAGAGTCTCCTTCACATCAACATTCTAGAAATGAGGGCGGTGCTTTTATCTCTACAAGCCCTCCACGATTACCTCCCTCAGGGTGTAATTGCCATTCAGTCCGACAACATGTCAGTAGTCTGGTATCTGAACAAGCAGGGAGGGACCAGATCCTACCCCCTTTGCAGAGAGGCCATGAGAGTTTGGGAATGGGCAGTGGCGACCAGACGTTTTCTGGTAGCGACTCATATCCCTGGGAGATCCAACGTGATAGCTGACAGACTAAGCAGAACTATTCTCTCTCCTCACGAGTGGTCTCTGAACGATGCAGTGGCAACTCAGATCTTCAGCAGATGGGGAATTCCTTGTTGCGACCTTTTCGCAACCCCGCTAAACGCGAAGTGCAGAAAATTCTTTTCTCTCACTCCAGCTCCGGGGGAGATTCCCATGGACGCCTTAGCCCATCCTTGGCCCACCGGCTTGCTATACGCCTTCCCTCCGGTTCCTCTCCTTCCCAGAGTGATCCAAAAGGCGACTCACTTAGGGAGCAAAATAATTTTAGTTGCCCCTTACTGGCCTTGTCAGGTATGGTTTCCCTATCTTCGGAAATTTGCACTGGACAGTCCATGGTTCCTAGATCAGATCCCAGACCTATTAATTCATCAGTCGGGACAACTCCATCAGTCCCTTCACTCTTTGAAGTTAACAGCTTGGCTCCTCCTCTTCCGACTATAGTCAGGAATCATACTTTAGACCCGGAAGTCATACGTATCTTATCCTCGGCCCACAAGTCTGCCACTAGGAAATTGTATACTAGCAAATGGAAGAGATTTGCTATTTGGGCTCAACTCCGAGGTCTAGATCCCATCACTGTCCCGGTGTCAGAAGTCCTGAAGTTTCTAACTTCCCTATTCAATCAAGGTTCTTCAGTCTCTACCATCAAGGTCCAATTGGCAGCTATTTCCAATTTTCATGAATCTATAAACCCACCTTTGATGAGCAACAGATTGTGTAAAACCTTCATAAAAGGTGCTGCGCTGTTACGACCTCCGATTTCTCATCCTGCTCCTCCGTGGGATCTCGATGTGGTATTACGTGCCTTAACCTCCTCCCCCTTTGAACCGGCAGCAACCTGTGATTTGAAATTTCTTTCTTGGAAAAACTGCCTTTCTGGTCGCAATTACTTCAGCCAGAAGCATTTCAAAGCTTCAAGCTCTATCTGTCAAACCACCGTACCTGGTTTTTCACAAAGATAGAGTATCTCTCAGGCCTAACCCATCCTTTGTCCCTAAAGTTTGTTCCAGTTTTTGCCTGCAACAGTCATTAGAACTTCCAGTTTTCTTCCCAAAGTACTCAAAGCGGAATACATCTTCCACACATTGGATGTTCACAGGCAATTGCGCTTTTATTTAGATAGGACCCAACAAACACGGAAAACAGATCAATTGTTTGTGTCCTTTTCGGATAATAAATTGGGCAAAGCCGTCACAAAGGTCACTATTGCCAAATGGATCAGGGACTGTATTAGTCAGGCTTATTCCTCTTCTAATAAAGAGCTTACAACCTCTGTCAAAGCTCACTCTACAAGAGCTATGGCTACTTCAATAGCATTCCATTCTAAGCTTGCCATTAGCGACATTTGTGCTTTGACTCGTGGTCTTCTCTGCACACCTTCATTTCCCACTACAAATTGGATGTGGCATCTCGGGGGCGAGCTTCATTTGGTTCCACAGTTCTCAGGAGTGTTTTCCAGTGAGCCACCCAGGAATCAGGTGCTAGGGACGCTGTCCCATCAGTACAGAATGTAGGTGAGATAGGATCACATAACATCTTTTAGTTATGTACTTACCATAACTTTAGATGTTTGGGATCCATCTTGCCTACATTCCTAATAACCCACCCTCCTTCCCCCTGCCTTGGAGATCAGAAGAGACCGGACGGTCCGAGTGCTATCGTTTAATCTTGAAACATCTGGCAATGTTATATAAACAGTTATGTGTGTGTGCATGAGTGCGGACAAACAAGATCTGGGGAAGTAGTGGTGGTGCATCCTGGGATCTAGAACATCTCAGCCAATAAGAGACTTCTCTCTATAGCATAGCGTGCCGAGTCGGAGCTGAGGATCGGCTCCGAACCCATCAGTACAGAATGTAGGCGAGATGGATCCCAAACATCTAAAGTTATGGTAAGTACATAACTAAAAGTTTTCACATATACTTTTTAAAAGGTCGCTTTCTTCATGGGAGAGGTTAGTTGTACAGTCGGTTTTTTTTATATTTAATAAGATTCCTTACATGATTACTATATAAATTTTCAAACACCTGTAACAAGGGATGTAACGGGGGTTAAATGTACTTGATTTTTTACATTGTGGTATTTGTATCCTATTAATTTCGTTGTAAAAAAAATACCTAAATTAACTTTCCTGACAAACGTTTTTATTTCCAAAAGGATTTTTTCCTCTTTTTGGAAACATTTATTGATCCCATTTTACAGGAAGTTATTAATAAAAGAAGTAGTGGGCATTTTGCTCCTTTATTAGGTGGTAACATGTCAAATACAAATGCCACGAACACATTGGATGGTGGATTAGATCATTTTAACACAGGCGTCACTGACAGAGGCATTAGCAGGGCTTTAATTTTGACATTTAGCCCAGTTTTCAGTGAGATAAGATATTATTTTTAACAATTGGAGTATATTAAATTACATAAAGGAAAATAAAATGGAAATGGGATTGAGGCCAGTAGTGGTGTATAAAAGAAGTTCCAATATTAAAAATATTTTAGAAAGGAGTGTACACAAAAATGTCAGATGTATGAAAAGATGTGGACATTGTGCACGATGTAGTTATGTTCTTGAAACAGATCTTGTGCATATAGAAAGTAATGGTACCATCAAACTTATGCATAAGATGAGCTGTATGACAAAAGCTTTAGTTTATATTGCAATATGTCAACAATGCAGTATGTTTTACATAGGAAAAACTAAACATGCTTTTAATAAACGGATTTACCAACATCATTATGACATACGGAAAGTTAACATGTCCAATGCTTTAGCTAGACACACTTTTGAACATAGTGGGCATTGCTTCAAATTTTCAGGTCTGGAGCAAGTCACTGACAAGGATATGAGAGGTGGTCCAAAAGATGTATGGTTAGAGTATAGTGAGTTGATTTGGCAACTCCGAGTTAATGCTACCAGTTTCCCAGGTCTGAATGAGACCTTGTCTATTAGTAGTTATTTAAAACTTAAATCTGAATTCCACATGTGAAAAAAGGTTCACAAGTTATTAGGAGTGTTATTAATATTGAGTAGGATAGTAATGATTAGGAATTTTTTATGTCATTAATAATGTTTACCTTTTATTGCATTTGCACTTTATGAAAAAACACCATCTGCAGAAGTTTTGCACATTTGATTGTAGGTAATGTTCCTTTAGGAACATAAGTGTTTTCACAAATGAACTGGTGTTCTTCATGAATTGTGTTAATTCATGGGGGTTGGGGGTTTAAAATCATGTGATGGTATTGAGTTGATATTTAAGAGATGTTATGTATTTCGAGTATTTCTGATGAAGTCTGAGGCGTGAGGCCGACAAAAGCGCTAAAAAACAATAAAGTTTGCTGTGGAACTTCGTTTTGGATCCAGCTTCTTTTGAATTAACAGTTTTTGGAGTGTATTTGACTTCTTGGTTTATGTGTTATGGAGCCGGTTCCTGTTAGTGGAGATTCCCCAGCAGGTTCCATCCGTGAACTTAACAGTTCTATTGGGAGCCTGGCAGCTTTAATACTGGTGCTGTCTGAGCAGATAACGGACTTGGGAAGGAATTTATCTGCCCTACCAACTACTTTTGGACAAGTCAACAGCTTGCAAGGTTGCTCGCAAGGTAGTATTACCAACTCCATTCCCCCAGCTCAAGGTAGCCCTTTTTCCGCCTCCACGGCACATGCAACGACTGCGATTGGACGAAGAGAGGTAGCGGGAGGAGCTAATTTGGTGACTGACGTCGCGAATGGTGTAGCGACTTTTTCACTATGTGAGTGGATGAACGAAGGATTATCTAGTGACTTTAAAGACTTTAGTGATAACAGGCATGCCAACAATTATGTCGGAACGGTTGATGAACAACTGAAACATCTCGAGAAGGAAATAATTAAATATTGTAAACTGCAGGTGGAGAACAATTATTTATGTGAATGCTTGCAGAGGGAGCAAGTGCCTAAGGGTTTAAGGACATGGAAATTTCCCTCGGGTACTATTCAAGGCTCTGACTTTAATAAAGAACTTGTCTTAATCTTCAACAGACATGGTTGTGAGCTTGTTGAATGCATTATGAAGGAAAATGATAGGAAAATGATGTTTATTAAAAAAAACTTTTGATGAATGTGATTCAGCGCTTAAAAATGACTTAGGGTTTCCACTAAAGTTTGATAAATATAGGGCTATGTTTGTTAACATTGATAAATATGTAGAGGACTTGGTGAATAAAAAAAGTAAAATGTTAGTAAGGGACAATAAAGATTATGAAGCTGGTAGAGCCTATCCCACACCAAGTGGATTTAATACAATTCAACAGGACAGTGATAGAGAAAATATGCATCAAAATGAGTATGTGGATCAGGACTTGAGGGATGATGTTGTAAATGACAATGGTGACGATGAAGTCCCTTTAGACATGCCATTGAGGAGGTCAGAACGCCTTCAGAACAGAACGAGGCAATTTGCCCAGAGCAGGGATGTAGAGAACAATGGGAACTACAGGAATACATTTTCCAACAAGGGCTGCCCCTACAGGGGACACAACAGGTGGTAATAGATTCTGCCACCCAAATGAATACACACATCATTACGAACAATGAGGGTGATTTCAAAATATTAAATTTAAGTAATACAACAGTAGATAACGAGTGGGCAGAATTATTTCAAAAAGGACTAAATTATGTTCCCTCGAAGGTGCCAGCAGTGGAAAAAATCCTTTTGGAAATAAAAACATTTGTCAGGAAAGTTAATTTAGGTATTTTTTTTGACAACAAAATTAATAGGATACAAATACCACAATGTAAAAAATCAAGTACATTTAACCCCCCATTACATCCCTTGTTACAGGTGTTTGAAAATGTATGTAGTAATCAAGTAAGGAATCTTATTAAATATATAAAAAAAACGACTGTACAAACTAACCTCTCCCTTGAAGAAAGTGACCTTTTAAAAAGTATATATGAGAACATGAACATCAGGTTAATGAAACCCGACAAGGGAGGGGGCATTGTGGTAATGGAAAGGAGGGCCTATGTAGAAAAAATGTATGAACATCTTTTCAGTGATAGTTATGAACAAACATCTCTGAATGAATTGAATATAGCAAGCAGGCACATTGATGTTATTTTGAATGATTTGTCATTAGATGGACAGATCACCATCAGTGAATTCAATTTTTTGCAACAAAAATCACCCCAGATACCGACTATCTTCGGCATCCCAAAAATTCATAAAAATATTGTTGACCCCCCCATGAGACCCATTGTTGATGCTAAGGCATCTAAGACATTCAATTTGGCAAAATTTGTAGATTTTCAACTAAAAAATGTGTTGGAAAAACACCAACATGTTCTCAAAGATTCCTGGGACTGCTTGGGTAAAATCAAGGATAATTTATTTTGTGAACACCTGATATTAGTTACGATAGACGTTAAGGATCTCTTCACTGTCATTCCACATGCTTTAGGTATTCAATGGTTTTATGACTTTCTTTGCAACAACACTACGGTTGGACATAACAGAATTTTGATGCTTAGAACACTTATGGAAGTAATTTTAGAGAACAATTTTATTGTGCTTGAAAACCAGTACTTCAAACAAAAGGTGGGCGTAGCAATGGGGGCAGCATGTGCCCCCTTATTTGCTAACACTGTCCTTACTTATTGGGAAATAATGTTTGTGTTCAAACATGAGCTATTCAAAATTCTGTAAATTCTATGGGCGTTTTTTGGACGACATCCTGATATTTTGGGATGGTACGGATGAAGCATTGGACTGTTTTTTTGAATTTTTAAACAGTAGTACTACATTCTTGTCCTTTACCATGGAAATTACCAAGGACACAACACATTTCTTGGACATTAAAATCACCAAGGATCAGGTTAAAAAAAGGGTTTAATTCAACAATATACAGGAAACCTACTTATTCGAATACCTTGCTGTATTATGGTAGCTGTCACCCCATACACCAGAAAAAATCATTGGTTAAGGGGCCAAGGGGTGAGAATAGCAAGAATGGTCAGTGATTATAAACAATTCACCGATGAAATGAACACCCTCAAACATATGTTAATCAGGAGAGGATACCCTGAAACATTTATTGATCCCATTTTACAGGAAGTTATTAATAAAAGAAACAGTGGGCATTTTGTTACCTTACAAGGTGGTAATGTGTCAAATACAAATGCCACAAACTCATTGGATGGTGGATTAGATCATTTTAACACAGGCGTCACTGACAGAGGCTTTAGCAGGGCTTTAATTTTGACATTTAGCCCAGTTTTCAGTAAGATAAGATATTATTTTTAACAATTGGAGTATATTAAATGACATAAAGGAAAGTAAAATGGAAATGGGATCGAGGCCAGTAGTGGTGTATAAAAGAAGTTCCAATATTAAAAATATTTTAGAAAGGAGTGTACACAAAAATGTTGGATGTATGAGAAGATGTGGACATTGTGCACAATGTAGTTATGTACTTGAAACAGATCTTGTGCATTTAGAAAGTTATGGTACCATCAAACTTATGCATAAGATGAGCTGTATGACAAAAGCTTTAGTTTACATTGCAATATATCAACAATGAAGTATGTTTTACATAGGAAAAACTAAAAATGCTTTTAGTAAACGGATTTACCAACATCTTTATGACATACGGAAAGTTAACATGTCCAATGCTTTAGCTAGACACACTTTCGAACATAGTGGGCATTTCTTCAGATTTTCAGGTCAGGAGCAAGTCACTGACAAGGATATGAGGGGTGGTCCAAAAGATGTATGGTTAGAGTATAGGGAGTTGATTTGGCAACTCCGCGTTAATGCTGCCAGTTTCCCAGGTCTGAATGAGACCTTGTCTATTAGTAGTTATTTAAAGCTCAAATCTGAATTCCACATGTGAAAAAAGGTTCACAAGTTATTAGGAGCATTATTAATATTGAGTAGGATAGTAATGATTATGAATTTTTTTATGTCATTAATAATGTTTACCTTTTATTGCATTTGCACTTTATGATAAAACTCCAACTGCAGAAGTTTTGCACATTAGATTTTACGTAATGTTCCTTTAGGAACAAAAGTGTTTTCACAAATGAACTGGTGTTTCATGAATTAATTGTGTTAATTCATGGGGGGTGGGGTTTTAAAATCATGTGATGATACTGAGTTGAATGAGTGTTACATTGTATTTCGAGAATTTCTAATGAAGTCTGAGGCTTAAGGCCGACGAAAGCGCTAAAAAACAATAAAGTTTACTGTGGAACTTCGTTTTGGATCCTGCTTCTTTTGAATTAACAGTTTTTGGAGTGTATTTGATTCTTATGGTGTAAACTGTGCTGAATTCTCCACTAATGCTTTTTTACAAACACCTGTATAACTGTGGAACTTCGTTTTGGATCCTGCTTCTTTTGAATTAACAGTTTCTGGAGTGTATTTGATTCTTATGGTATAAACTATGCTGAATTCTATACTAATGCTTTTTTACAAACACCTGTATAACTGCATTGACTCAGCCGTACCTGATAGGCCCAAAACAAGCTCCTCAAGGAAGAGCAAATCTGCCTGGAGGACAACTGCCATTAACAGGCTTTACAATAAGAGGAAGAAATTGCTGTCTAAGGGTAAGAGGGAGCGAGCCCTAAAGTGGATATACTCTCTCCTCAGCTTAAACAAGCAAATAAGACTTCTTGTGAAGTCCTCCGAAACAAACTATGAATCCATATTAGCTTCCTGAACTAAGGGCAACCATAAGGCATTCTTTAGTTACATCAGTAACTAAAAGGAAAGGTCCAGATTTGTACCGAACCGGTAGTTAATTATACTACATATACTGAACCTGTGGACATAGCTAACCTGATGGCCAACAGGTTCTGTGAAAACTTCACTCCCCTGTCCCTGCCACGTGTAGCCCATGATATCCCTGCCAGCTGTTCCCTACCTTGCATCTCTAAAGAGCAGGTTGTAAATGCCGTCTCTAAGGCCAAAAAAACAGCATCTGTGGGACCAGATAACATCCCAGGCTGTGAACTGCATGGACTCCAACAAGAATTAGCAACACCATTGAGTACTCTTTTCAGTCATAGTCTAAGCACCGGCTTTATCCCAGCTGAATGGAAAATAACCACCATTGCACAAAGGTGATGCTTCCACTGACCCCAAGAACTATAGTCCTATTAGCTTGACTAGCCTTATCTGCAAGGCCATGGAGCATATCATCACGGACCTTATCAACAAACATATAGGTAATCTCCGAGCACTTGACCCTACTCAGTTTGGATTTGTCAAAAGGAGATAATGCCTGTTAAACCTGGTGATCTTCTTCGAGATAGTCACCAAGGCCCTGGATGAGGGGAAATCTGTGCATACAGCCTACCTAGATTTAGCCAAGGCTTTTGATACTATCCCCCACTAAGGCATCATTGACAAACTCACCCAGCTAGGTATCAACCCTTATATAATTATATTGTTAAGTGGCTCACTGATGGAACACATATAGTCAAAATAGGGGAATCCACCTCTAACAGCAGTGCTTTAACCAGTGGCGTTCTAAAGGGATCAGTCTTGGGACCGCTACTGTTTGGAATCTATAGTTCTCCGAAATACAAGCAAAAAATAAAGGTCTATGGCTGACAAAGTTTGCTGATGACTGTAAACTGGGAGCAGTCATAGAATCTCCAAATGATAACATCCTACAAGAGGGTCTTAAACAAATGATTGGTGCCAAAGTCATGGCCTTAAGCTCAATGCAAAAAATGTATGATCATCCCTTTCGGTAAGAGTGATGTCCCTGCTAACTACCACATCAATAGCAACACCCTAAGTATGCACTCAGTGGTGAGAGACCTGGACGCACAGGTTGACAGCAACCTTACCTTTGATCACCATGTCTCCACAGTGGTAAGAAGGGCATTTTATAGTGCTCATCTCATAAGTTAAGGGCATTACCTCCAGAAAAAAGTTATAACCTCCCTGTACTCTTCCCTCATCAGACCAATAATGGAGTACAATGCCCCTTTTGGTATGTACCTTTCCAAGCACCTGTAGCAGTTGGAGAGACCACAAAGGTTCCTCACAAGGAAAATTCAAGGTTTTCATCATCTGTCCCTATGTGGATCATCTGAATTCACCGTCACTTTATTCTGTTTCCTGCAGAGTACTCGGAGGCGATCTCTGCCTTGCATATAAGGCGATCTCTGACCCTGCTGTATTGGAAATGCTGCATATCCGCAAGTCAAATGGTACACAGGTTACTCACTCTGAAGGCCTTAACCTGGAATGCGACATTAATAGAACCTGCTGGAGAGACAGATTAGTCTCCCATAGGTTATTACATCTTTGGAACAGACTCCCACTTCATTCAAACAGAGCCGCCTCATTGATCCTCTTCAAACACATTCTCGATAATTAGATAGATAACAGTAAAATTCACCCCAGGGGTTCCACCTGTGTCCCTCTTTGATAGGACAATAGGTGCTGATCATGGAAATAAGGGTAGAACTTGGCTAGGCTTCTAAGGGCCCTAGGGCCGTTAGCGTAGTAACTTCTTGTGATGCTATAATCCCATGAAGGTTTTCGTATGTTTACCCAAAATTCTACAAATGTTGAAATTCTTTTGCTAAATTCATGTCAGTCTTTTCTTCAGAAACAATGGAGTATGCATGAAACCATTTTTTTTTTGGGTTTCCTGAAAGAAAATAAATACTTTTACTGGAACTTGCTATATACTACAAACATCTAATTCATTATGTGTCAGATTAACAGGCTAGCAGGGAATTGAAACCTGACCTTTTTTTTTATTTAGATAACTTGAATAATTTCACTTTTTTTTTATTGTAAACATTAATAACTTTATAAATTTAAACATTTCAGCCATATAACAGCTTATCTTTGTCTAGCCTCTTAGATCTTAACTCTAGTTAACAAATAACAAAAATAACAGAATTTCTATTACAGCACTTTGTCTTTTTGTGTTATTACTGGTTTATCAATGTGCATAATTTAGAACAGTGAAGACCTTTTTAGCCTTTTGTCTGCATGTGTGTTAAACTGTGATTGTTTTTCACTCTGCTCAGAGGTCAGTGAAGCATTTCTATAGTTAGGATATAATTACCCTTTATGTGGACCTGTTGTGTCTTTACGCCTCCACTCTGTGAAAGCATATTAGAAAATTACTGTGTTTAATACTATACACATGTATGAACAAACTAGCCCCTCTTGTAAGGCTGATTAATTAAATCTACTGATGATTCCAGTTTATCTGAGATGTCAGCTCTGTGACGATAAGAAAACACATGAATTCAATCAAAACAGCTTTTGCTAAAGAGTATTTTATGCACCTATTTATTTATTTTATTTTTATTTTACATTTGTTTACTGGGGTAGTCTAACTGGATATATGTCCATTTTCAGTAGAGGCCCAGGGAGAAAAGCTCTACAAAAACAGTTGCAACTTCAGATACAGTACACTTTTCAGACTAATACAGTTGTTTGCATAGCAACTTAGTAATCATGAGAGATAAATGTAAAAAAAGACAAAACAATAATAGAAGAAAAAATTATATTAGACGGCAGTGACATATTCCTAAAGTCAAAGCTGGATATACATCAAGAAAAAAAATATTTACAAGGCAGTGACGCACTCAAAAAGTCCAAGCTGGATAATCATCAGCATATTTATATTTTATTTATACTAAATTTATACTTGCATGCACTTTTCCCACTTGGCAATAATGCTGTTTAAATAATTTGGTCTATGACCATACTAAGTGGTATAAATTAATATTCTGGAATTTCAAAGCTCACAAATTACCCTGTATGTTACTAGAATGTTCCACTAAAATGTGAGTGTAAACCGTGTCACCCACATGTTGATTATTTTTCTATTAACAAACACAGTCTGTAAAAAATCATATTTTACCAAGAAATCTGAAAAGTTTCAGTTTTGTCCTTAATGGATATGCAGCAAATCAAAACCAAGTGTTTTTGCTGTTGCATAAGGAATGTAGGGTCCATTTAAACATACAAAACATCTTTTTTTCCCCTATACCATCTTCCTGAGCAGGCAGTACAATCTGAATAAGTGTTTTAACAGTTATAAGTTCTACATTTTCCCATACTGCAGATGCACAATTTGAACATACCTGAATTCCTCTTACCAATAACTTGACAGTTTTGTAGGCATGCATTTTTACAATTAAATTCTGGTTTAAATCTTATTAAAATACATTAATCTGTACAAACAACTTGTATTTCCTTTATTAAACCTTCAGCATTAAAAGAAAAATCAGAGAAGGAATGAACATCATGGCAGACATGGGACTTATCGATGTGGAAATTGTAAAGCCTGTCCATATATCAATACCAGCAATTTATTTTGTCATCCTGTCAATGATAGAGAATGTAAATTATACACCTATGCCGACTGTAACACAAGATATGTGGTTTATTTAGCAACTTGCACAAATTGTACAAGTTTTTATGTTGGAAAAACTGTTTGTCACTTAACTTGAATTTTTAAACATCTTGGTGATATTAGATTAAAGAACAAAGACAATTCTTTATTTCAGCATATTATGACAAATCCTAGTCATAACTTCACGTTTTCAGTTTTGGAAGTTATGACACACTTCACGAAGGGGAGATTTAAATAATCATATTGAAATAGCTGAGAGGTGCTGGATAGCTGATTTTTCAGCTGACAAGCCACCAGGTCTTAATGGTGTTTTACCTTTAAAACCTATACTCATAGGAAGGAGGTGTAACAGGAAGATCAGTGGATGATGTCATTATTAGATGAATTCTGATTGGTTCCAGCTACTTTGAAAAAACACTTCTAGTTGGAATGTAATATGATCTGAGGAAGGCATAGTCTGAAAGAGCTTATCACTGTTTTTATTCTCTATGTTGATCACAGCTTTATATTTAACAAAATTGGTTTTAATATTTATTTTATAATTATACACTTCTCTCTGTGGTGGCTAAGCTACATTTATCCTGTTTGATACTATAATTTTTTGACTGAGCGAGCCTTTGGCAAACCCTGGTGTGTTTGTTTTTGGTTTCTGCAGTTAACATAACCTTATACACAGTTCAGTCTTTATTTATTTATTTATTTATGTATGTGTTTATTTATTTGTTTTACTTATTTACTTATTTGCAGTTTGTTAACCGGGAAAGTCCATTGGGCCAAAGTGAGCCCTTTTTCAATGGAGGCTCGGGGAGAAAAGCTCCATGAAGTACAATATCCATGCAGTAAAAATGCATATACTTACAACCAAAGTATATTTACATACAGCGAAAATGCAAGTATAAAACAGTATTATGAGACATCGGATTAAAAACTGACAAAGGGTAAACGAGATATAGTGTCATTAGTATTGATAAAATTTTATGTATAATTCTGTGTAATGATATATGTAAATGTGTAATTGTTTAGTCTATATATAGTAGAAGGTGGAGGGAAGGAAAAAAAAACAGAATATGAGGAGAGAGGGGAGGATAGGTAAGTTAGTGTTAGGTAGGGTACAGGTAGGTATGGATGGTGGTGTAGAGGTGGAGGCAGAGGTACAGTTTAGAGCTTAGGAAGGGTGGGAGCAGGAGCATTCCCAGTTGGAACAGAGATAAGTAAAGTTTTGAAGGTAGTGGGGTTCTGGGAGGTACGAATATGGAGAGGGAGTGAATTCCATTAGCGAGTGAGGGAGAATGACAGAAGGAGTTGACCAGGAGTGTGGAGGGGCTTATACACATTGAGTAGGTTTTGTTTGTTAGACCTAAGGGAGCGGTCAGGGATATGCATGGTGAAGGTAGAAGCTAGGGAGGGACAGCCTGAGGGCTTAAAGATGAGTTTATGGGCAGTAGTAAGTTGGATATAAGATAAATAAATGGGGAGCTCAAGACATTTTAAGGAGTATAGAGAGTTGCAGAGATGAAAGGAGGATTTGGAGCCTGTAGCGAACTTTGCAGTTTTGTTATAGCAGGCTGCTAGTTTAAGATTTGAGGGTGGCTTGGAGATTGGTAAGGTTGGGGGCACCATACATATGGGAGGGGAGAAGATAAGTAGTGGAGAGACTGAGTTTAGTAGAAGGGGTGAGAAAGCGATTATGGCGATAAAGCATACCAAGTTTTTGGTGGGTTTTCTTTATAGTAGTTTGAAGATGAATATTGAATTTAAGTTGTTCTCCAATAATGATACCTAGGAGCTTGGTATGGGATACTGCTTCCATAGTTTGACTTGTCTTTGATTTCAAAAAGCTGAAAAACATTACAATGCCGAATACTCTTTCTTTTTTTTTTTTTTTTTTTTTTTTTTTTTTTTAATTACTAGACATATTTTGATCTGTCTTCTCTGGGAAACTTGCTTCTTCTTAGAGATTTTTAGCCAGTTCATGGCTAATAAACTTTATCCTGTAAAACATTAAACTTTGAAAGTTTTTTTGACATAATGGCTGCCATGGCAGAGTCCTGACTTTCAACATGACAGCTTCTGAGAAACCTGAGAACTTACATTAATAAGTTTGTTTGTGCATTTCTTTCTCTCATTGTTCCTACTATGCAGCAGAGACTGTTTAACAATCTACTGTACCAGACCACACAGAATGTCATTTATGCCCTTTAAAACTGAAAAACATTAATTTATTAGCTTCTTATCTGCATCTGACAATGAAATACTGAAGTTGGAACCTGACTGTAACTAGTTTGGCATGATGCATACTTTCATGAGCCAATGTCAGCTGCCCTAGCCTCTTCCTGCAGGACCATTCTTTGGATAGTTAATGGTGGTATCCCCTTTTTTTCTTCTATCTTTATTACTACTGTCCCACTTTTACTGTCTATCTTTATCGAATTCACTAAGACACAAAAACAGTTTAAGGCAAAATATTTAATGATCAGAATGGAATGGCAACAAGTGTTGATTACACATAATGTGAAGTTATGCAAAATATAACATGGCAAAACTACAGACTTTTAAACAAGGCATTCTTTCCAATCATAATTCACATCCTTAAATGACAGCAGACTTATGCAGTTATCATTCAGAGACTGCTCAGAGTTGTTACATCACAGCATATTCTCATACACTGTATTGTTTCTCATGACTTCCTCCATGTAGTAGATTTCCTTTACACAAACGATGCTGTATTCATTACAGAATTTGTAACAAGACAAGGACAAACTATAAAGATAATTTGTTTCTAATTGCTTCTGTCAGGCAAGCAGTGATCTGATGTTGTCTTCTCCATCTGGATTCCACCCGTGGGACTTTGGATCCAACACTGGTTAATGATAAAACCTTTAGTCCATCTTGGCTCCACGTCCCTTACTTATAACTCCCTGCTCCTCCATCAGCTCCTCAGATCTAGTTTGCAACCATTTGTGGTTTGCAGCTTGGTTCTTGGCTCCGCTTGGTGTTTCGTTTTTTCTTGAGAACCATGTGTAGGAGTGGTTAGATTTCTTTTCCCTTCCCCTTTATATATTGTTTAGGCTTTTCTTGTTACCGTTAGGTAGTGTTTGAGGTAGTGTGAGGTGGTAGACTAGATCTCCCTATACCCTTCCTGTCCTTTTTCACCCTGTTATAGTTTTTTTCTTTAATTTTTTTCTGCTCTGTGTGTGTGTTTTGTGGTAGGATGGACAAGGGGTTTAAAAAGTGCATCTCCTGTGGGCACAAACTGCTGCCCCAGAGTGCACACTTCATAGGCTCATAGGAGGTTGCTAGCTATTGATCATTTCAAGCTTAGCTGTTTTATCCTAATGTAATACCATAGGTACTGTAGTCAATATGCAGGATTGTATTGAGTAATGAATGCCCATGTCCAGGAGGGCTGTGAGTGCTATCCCTAGGAATTTATAGTGCCTCATCCACTCATCCAGGTTCCTTTTGAACAGTGTCATAGAGGCACTCTGCTTTACATGAATTGGCAGCCTATTCCAAAGATGCAGCAGTCATTGGGAGACACATCTGTCCCTCCAGCATGCCCTATTCAAGTCGCAGGCCATATTTAGGTCCCTGGAATAGGTGGCTCTAGTACCGTTTGATTTATGGATGAGCACCAAATTCATTAGGTTTGGGTCGGAAATTGCTCTGTAAGCCAGGCATGAATCTCCCCTAAGAAGTCTGTATGATACTTAGTATAGTGACAGGGACTTTAGTAGATCTGTGCAAGGCACATGCTGGAGTCCCTCTGTCTTCTTAGTTAGAAACCTCTAAGGTCTGTCCAGTTGCTGCAGGGGCTTTGTATGTTACATGCCAAAAGGGGCATTATACTCAAATATGTGCCTGATTAGTGGCGTGTATAGAGGAATTATAACCACCTTTGCTCTAGAGATGATGCCTTTGCTAATCAAGTGTGCTACGTAGAAAGCCTTCCTTCCTACAGTAGACGTGGTGGTCAAAGTTAAGGTCACAGTCTACTTGTGATCTCATATCTCTTACCACTTCATAGATACACAGGGTATTGTTGTTAATTTGATAGTATGAAGGGACATTGTTTTTATCAAAGGGAATGATCATGCATTTCTTTGCATTCAGTTTGAGACCATGACTAAGACATCAGTCATTGGTCTGCATAAGACCGTCCTGAAGTATACTGACATCATTTGGGGATTCAATAATTGCACCCAGTTTGCAGTTGTCCACAAACTTGGTCAGCCACAGACACTTAGTTTTGGCCTGAACTTCTGAGATACCAAATAGAAGGGGGCCCAGCACTGACCCTTGTGGCACCCCACTGGTGACAGGTCTACTGGTTGATGTGGAGTCAACCACTTTGATAGTGTGTGACTAGTCTGTGAGTCAGTTGGCAACCCATCTTATTACTTTGGTCCAGTACATTTAGACTTTGGTTGTTCTATCTACGAGCGCTTTGGCTCTCATGCTGTTAATGACTGCAAGACCAAGCTCGTGTTAGAGAGACTTTTCTGTTTCCAAGACTTCTCCCCCCGGATCCTAAGACTGGGTCCAAGAAGCCTCAACTGTGAGACTCTGGGCATTCCAACTGGGGAGTGCAAGAGGTCTTCCTTGGCCTTCACCTCTGGGTTGGCTCCATTGGGTTCTCTGGGTTTGAAGGTCCCTCATCTTTTGGCATCTCTGTGTACATTGGCACTGAGTTCAGCTCTGACAACTCTGAGCTGATCGCCTTCGGTGCCAAAGCTTCATGAAAAACATCTCCAGCTTCAAGCATTCCAAGACATTTTCTGGTCAAAGGGGCACCCTTGGGGCAGGGTAGCATCTCCCTTTTCTCCTTGTACTCCTCCTCCTCACTTGCCAGAGTCTTCCCCTGTCTCCACCTCAGGTTACAGCTTCCTCAGTTCTGATTCAGCATGTGGGGTCCTGGTCACATAGACCCTCAAAGCCATCTTTGGTGGCCTAGTCTGTCCGGTTGTCTAGGTCAGTGGGTAGTATCAGATAGTCTGATCTGGAACAGCTTTTACAGTCCTACATGCAATTATGAGTTATCTCCTCGGGTCTAACTCAGACTGTAGATCCCTCAGCTCCATCTTTCAGATTTCTTGCCTTGGCCCCTTTGTATCTGAGGTCTTCGGGTCTGGTTGAGTTTGTACCCCCCCAGATTGGATCCAGCAGCCTGGCAGTCTTTGGCTCCATCTTGTGCCTTGGTAGCCTGAGGGGTGGGTTTGATGGTCCTTACTTTGGGATTGTCACTCGCTGTCAAAGCTTCAGCTTTAGATAGCTCAGCTTTGATCTCAACATCACGTCTAGGTGCTGCCTGTTCGAGTTCAGGGTTGACTTCAGTATCCTTAGGTTCCAGGACTCTCAGATCCGAGACCTACTTTGGCCTCAAATTGTGATGTTGAGGAGAGGATGCTCTCTTCTAAAGAAGAGGGTTGGATATCTCAAACAGGCAACTCCTCCCACTGTTCATGTGTTCCTCTGACCAGTCATCAGGCTACTCTGGGACAGCCTGCATTAGCTAGCCTCCAGGCTGTCCCCTTAATGGGGCTTACCCCACTCTTCACACTCTTCTCCATCTACATCAGAGCGGGAGATTTCGGGGAAGAGAAAGTGTAAGAAGCACTTGGATTCCCCCTAGGAATCCTTCACTGAAGATACTGACCTTGAGGAATGAGAGGATACCCCCCCCCCCAAGTCCCTGCATGATGACACCTTTTTTGGTGACTTATTGTTGCTGCTTCAGTGGCATGGGGGCTGGACCACTGCAGCTCCCTATCCAGAGGAGTCCGTTTTTCTGGAGGCATTTGGCATAGCCCCTCCAGGCCCTGGGTGGTTCCCTCTCTGGATGCCCTCATAGATCTGATGTACTGGAAGGTGTGGAAGGAACCCGGCACAGTAGAATCTTTTCCTAGAAAGCCAGACAATTTCTTGCCCCCAACAAAGACAGCCTCAATGGAGCAAGGGACTAGCTGTCAATGATGTTGTGGTGGCAGCAGCCACAACAATATAGATTTCTGAAGAGAGCTTCTTGATTCACTCCCTGAACAGGGAGCCTTGGGCACTGGATCGATTAGAGAAGTGATCCTATGCCTCATCCACCTTTTCTTTGAGAGCACTTACTATTCATAACACTAGACAAGGCTTCAGTGAGATCTTGTCTCAGAAGTGTCAAGCATCCTCAAGACACAGCAGTCTACAGATACCCAGAAGAAGCTGGAGACACTTTTGTCAACTTTGACTTCCATTGCCAATGTTTGTATGAGAATCATTTCTAACACAGCTAATGGAGCATCCAGAACAGCAGGTTTTAGCATTGCACTGAGGCACGACACCTGGATGTGGCTGTGCATCTTTGCAGACTGCCTCAAAGCATGCTTCATCAAAACCCCTTTTGATGGTTCCTCTAATGGTGCATTGACGAGGAGCAAACAGTAAGGGAAGACTTTGTCCACCCTTGGAGTTCACTTTTCCACCCCCCCCCCCTGTGATCCTTCTGTATGAATCAAAAATGGGGTAAGCGACTCTTCTTCAGGAAGTCACAGTTCTCTTCCCAGGAAGTTCCTCTGGAGGGTTCCTTCCAAGGGCGGGGGGATCATAATGGATGCTACCCAAGGACAGAGGTGGTCTGCAGATTCAGGGCTTGTGCTGTTTTTCTTCTGGCAGATCATTTCAGGGATCCTGAAGGGTTGCCAGACTGCTTGCCTCTGGAGGCAGTCTGTGGTCATCTAGCTCTCCATTTGAAAGCTTGGGAAGCCATCACTTCAGATGTCTGGGTGTTGACAGTTATATCCAGAGGTTATGTCATTTCCCTTTATAGAAGTTCCAAAATGTCTTCCAAATGTTCCACCCCATCGGAGATGCTTCATAGTGGCAGAGATCCAAAAGCTGCTTGCAAATCGAGTCATCAGAGAGGTTCCGCCATACCAGATAGGATATGGGGTCTATTCCAGATTCTTTTTAGTACCAAGAAAACAAAGATCAGACCATTCTTTGACATAAGCAAACTAAACCAGTTCATCAAAAAGACCAAGTTCCAGTTGGTCACAGTGCAGTCCATCGTACCTCTTCTGAGGAAGGATGATTGGATGTGCTTGATAGACCTCAAGTACTCCTGCTATCATATCAAGGTCAGCATTCCCTGAGATTCCTTTGCTTTTGGTTGGGAGCCAATCACTGTTAGTTCAGGGCCCTGCTGTTTGGTCTCACCACAGCCCCCAGGTATTCACCAAGTGCATGGCAGAGGTTGCAACCTGGCTTCGGCTGCAGGGATTTCAGGTCTTTCTGTAACTGGACAGTTGGTTCCTTACCACCCCCACAAAGTTATTGTTGATCTCTGCCTAGGATTCTGTGCTCCAACTATGTGACAGCTTAGGCATTACAGCCAGCTACCCCAGTCGAGTCTTCAGCCTGTACAAGTTTTAGAGTTCATAGGATGCCATCTGGATATGGTCCATGAAATTGCCAAGCTCCCAAGCTCCAGTGTGTTCAGTCTTTGAGTTTAGGCCACAACAGTTCTGGCAACTCCAAAACCTAAGACTTCTGGGTCATATGACAGCATCGATAGCATTGGTACCCTTTATCAGATTCATATGAGGACCCTGCAGTGGACTATGGCTGTTAAGTGGTCCTTCCTAAAGCTCCCATTGGATTTCCGTATATGGCTGACAAGCGCATATCATGAGCAGATTCAGTGGTGGTCACAGTTTCCATTAGTGGAACAAGGGAGACTGTTTGTAATTCCTTCTTCTCATTCAGCCACTTTCACCATGGATGCCTCCCTCTTGGGGTGGTGGGTCATTTCAAAGGGAGGATAGTTCAAGGGTCTTGGTCCTCCACAGAGGCTCACATTCAAATCAACATTCTGGATATGAGAGCGGTCCTCCTAGCATTGCAGGCTTTTCATGACGTCCTCCCCAGAGGTGTGATTGCAGTACAGACAGACATGTTGGTCATCTGATATCTCAACAAAAAGGGGAACACATTCTTACCCTCTCTGTCAGGAGGCCATGAGGGTTTGGCAGTGGGTGATCTCCTCTCAATGTTTTTTGGTGTTAACTCCTATCCCGGGGAAGTCCAACATTCTTGCCGACATTCTCAGCAGGAGCATCTTATTGCCTCACAAGTCATCCATAAATCTGATGGTGGCAGCTTGGATTTTTCAGTGCTGGGGCAATCTGTGTTGTGACCTGTTTGCATCCCCATCCAACAGCAAGTGTAACAACTATTCTGTCATTGTTTCTCCCTCTGGGAAAGACAGCCAGGGATGCTCTAAAGTTTGCTTGGTTCCTTGGTCTCCCTTATGCTTATCTCCCAGTTCCCCTTGTATAGTGAAGTTTCTTCAGAAAGCAGCCTATTGAAGAGTGTCAGTGATCTTCATCACCCCCTTTTAGCCTCACCAGGTGTGGTTTCCCCTTCCTTTAGCCTCTCCTGAAGCACCCCCTTGGGTGTTTGATCCAATTCCAGTTCTCATCAGTCGGACTGGATCCCCTGAATCTCCAGTCCCTCAAGTTGACCACATGCTTCCTCCAGTTCCCTCAATGGCCAGGAATCCAAACTTTCACAGGTGGTGGTTCATGTATTGCCCTCTTCTCAGAAAGAATAGACTAGAAAAGTGTATACCAGTAAATGGAAGAGATTTGTTTTGCGGGCAGAGGCTTGGAGACTTCACCTCTTCTCTGTCCCCTTGAAGTTCATTTTGGAGTTGTTCAGCTCAGGCTTTAGCTTCTCTACTATCAAGGTACAGTTAGTGACCATTTTGAACTTTCATATTGGTGGAGATAGCATGCCCTTGGCATCTCTCAAGATTTTTAAGTCTTTTCTTAAAGGTAGTTTTCATTTTCATCCACCAGTATATAATCTAGTCCCTCCCTGGGATCTTCCTTTTGTTCTTCAAGATTTATCTACTCTCCTTTTCTGAACCTTCAGCCTCCTGAGATTTGAAGCTGTTGTCTTGGAAGTCTTTGTGGTGGCGATTTACCTCTACCAAAAGGGTTCAGAATTGCAAGCACTTGATTCTTCTCCTCCTTACTTAATTTCCCATAAGGATAGTGCTTCTGTTCATATGAGCCCTTCCATTTTACCCAAGGTAGCTTCTGAGAATAACCTTAACAACTCCATTCATCTTCTTGTGTTTTTTTTCCCAATTTTTCCAGCAAAGACAAATACCTTTTCCATTGTTTGGATCTGCATAGACAACTAAGATGTTTTCTTGACCATACCAAGTCTTTCAGGAAATCTAGCCAGCTGTTTATCTTCTTTTCAAAATCCAGGCTAGGCTCACTTGTGTCTAAAATAACTTTTTCTAAGGGTCTGTCAGACTGTATTTTGTTTGCATATTCTGTGAAAATCAAGACTCTTCTACAGATGTCTAAAGGTCATTCAGCTAGGGCTGTAGCTACTTCTACAGCTTTTCTTTTGAGAGTACCTATGGATTATATCTGCACTGTAGCTACTTGGTTGGACAGTCATATTTTTGTGTCTCATTATAAGCTAGACATTCAATCCAGGTCCAGGGCTTCTTTTGATTGTACTGTGTAGCAGAATATCATTCCTTATTCCGCCAGAGGAATTGTTGTGGCTGGGGACTCTGTCCCACTGGTTAAATCCAGACAGAGCAGACAACATGAGATACAAAAGTTATGTACTTATCATAACGATAGAGTTTAACTCATGGGGCAAACTCGATCTGGGGAGTTGATGGAGGAGCCGTTAGTGATGGATAAGGGAGGCAAAGCCAAGCTTGGCTAAAGGCTTTAGAATCAGCTGGTGTCTGATCCGAAGTCCCACAGGTTGAACCAGACAACACTGATCTATCATTATGCTGAGTACATAACTTTCATTTTCATTATATTGCTTTGTTTTAGAATAATGCAGAACTGTGAGCTTTCTTCAAAATGGCAACATACAGATGCTTTCGCAGAATACAAATGTTTCTGGTCCGAAATATAGAAATTAATTTTGACATCTTTAATGTTTGTAAACCCATTTTGACATTTATATATTTTTTGATATTTCAGTAAGTATTCAACACTCTTGACACACTACTGTGCATGCACCAAACAATAACTCTGATGCATGCAAAATAAATATGAGACAAAAATTATTCTTTTTTGCAGGGGGCAAGCATATTCTCCAACCCCAAGAATTGTCTAATATCGCACACTTGTCAACCACTGTTTAGTTGGCCAAATTCTGCTGACTAAACAGATGTTGACTAGACCATCATTCAACAAAGGTAATGTCTACCAATATATAGGTTACATTCATTTTATTGTCAGTTCACTTTATCGACAAAGAAAAGGGGTGGTTCATTTCATCTAAAACTCATTTGATCAACATTCATTACATTGAAAAGTGTGAAATGGTGTAGAAAATGACTGCTGATGTGTTTTGGAGGATAGAAATTGCAATGCAAATTAGTGTTGTTCAGTATTTTTACCATACTGATTCCTTCTGTTATGTTGTTCCACCATAGGTTCATAGGTTCATACTAGGCTATCTGCCCTAGGGCATTTATAAGCCTAGCCAGAGTGTGTGTGGCTTTCACCACCCCTTAGGATGAGAATACTATACCCATTAGTTTGCTGTGCCTCTGTCCAGCAGTGACACAGAGATGATTCCCGGGGTAAACCTACGATCTCCCATCCACTCGTCAAGATTTCTCTTGAACAGAGTCAGTGAGGGGCTCTGCCTCACATGGACTGGGATTCTGTTCCATAGTGTAGGGAGTCTCTGGGTGATGAATCTGTCCCTCCAGCACGTCCTATTTATATCCGTGTTGAGGTTTAAGTCTCTTGCTCTCGTGGCTCTGGTGGATTTGGATTTTTTGAGGTGGAGCATGTCCATTAATTCTGGGTTGGACATGGCCTTGTATGTCAGGCACAGATCACCTCTGAGGAGACGGTATGCGACTGAATAGAGCTGGAGTTTCTTCAGTCGGGCATCGTATGACATATGTTTGAGCCCCTTTATCCTTTTGGTGAGGAACTTTTGGGGTCTTTCCAACTGCTGCAGGTGTCGGGTAAGGTACATTCCGAATGGGGCGTTGTACTCAATCATTGGTCTGATAAGTGAAGAGTACAGGGGTACAATGACCTCTCCTGATCTGGATGTGAATCCCTTCATGATCAGGTGGGCAATGTAGAAGGTCTTCCTAACCACTTTTGGCAATGTGAGTGTCAAAAGAGAGGTTACTGTCAACTTGGGTCCCCAGGTCCCTGATAACTTCTTCCGTGAATGGATTACCACTATGTGGTAATTAGGGGTTACCTTGTTTTATGTTTAGAAGTTTTAAGTATGTGCGCCAGCAATGATTGTGTGCAAGGAGCATTCTTTTTCTCTGTGGTTGTGCAACTATGAAGTTAGTATATTTATGTTAGGGGGGTGTGGGTGACAAGGCCCGACATTGAGGATACAGGGGGCTTGCCCCCTTCCAAAAAATATTTTGGAGGTATATTTAGTGTGTATGAAATTGTCAGTGAAATGAGTGTTGATAAAATGAATGTTAAATTAAACGGCTCACTGTTTTTTCTTTTTGAATGGTAATGTATTTTAACAACAAATGTGTGTGTGTCTGTGTGTGTGTGTGTGTGTGTGTGTGTGTGTGTGTTGCTGATTTTGGTTGAAACTCCCAAATGTCAACACCTGTTTTGTTGACACAATTTGGTCGACAATTCAGATGATCGACAGTCTTCATAGTTGGGTGACTATGCCTCTTTCCCAGGGATTGCGTGATCTCCGAGTAGGTATGTATAATTAGCAGGGTACGTAGGGGGCTTGCTTCATTGAAAATAAAAATGTGTACCTTTTACTTTGCATTTTGAGAGGAATTTCCATGTGCATGTGTGCTGTATTGTTGACCTTTTGTGTTTGACACTAATGACATTGGTGTTTGGGTGTTTTGATATATCGGCAACATTGTGGATAGTGTTCCGCGTTTTCAGTTCTCTGCCGTGGTGCCTTCTGTGCTGAGTTTCCATGTCCTCCCATTGTTTGTGAGGTTTTCTCTGGGTGCTCAGATTTACTCTCATATTTCAAAGACATGCAGTTTATGGGTTGAATACTCTAAATTGGCCATAGCAGTGAGTCTGCATGCAAATGACTGGTATGAAAGAACAGCTGCAGCAGGGCTAGCCACCTGGTAGTGTGAGCCTTTAGATAAGTGTCGCTGTTGAAGTGACACCCTGACACTGTGTGCAGAATGGGAAAGGGGTTGTGGATAGATTGAGATATACATATACAGATCAATGTCAGATTGTTGAAGTTCTGAAACTTTGAAATTCATATGGCCAAGACCATATGATCGAAGTTTTGGAAGTTTGAACATTTAAAAAAAAGTCTATTTTTAACGTTTTTGCAGGGGGGGGGGCTCCCCAACACACCCCCTGCTAATTAAACATACCCACTCTGAGATTGCAGTACATTGTGGAAAAGGGTAAATTTCCTGTTCCACACTATACTGTGCTCTCCAGTCAAAACATTGAAAGTTTCAAAACTTCGATCATATGGTTCCGACCATACAACTTTCGAAGTTTTGAAACTTTGATAATCTGATAGGGATATACATATACATATACATGCACACACATACTGATACATTGTAGTAGGATGAATTTTTGTCAGGTGTGCTGATGCTGAAAAATATTATAGATGCATGACTTACCCCAAATGCATTAAAAATAACATGCATTTAGCTTTCAACATAAATACACAAAATATCTCTTGCATAATTTTTATTTTTGTCTGGAAGTACATACATACTTATTACATTTCTTCAGTTCAGGTTTAATACTAACTACACTGTTTAAACGAAGGGGAATGTACCCCCATCTCATCTCTTATCTTTCCAGTTTTAAGGGAAAAAGAAGATGTGGCAATTACTATTAAATGATATTAATCCCCCTGGACTAAATGACAGTATACCTATTAAACTGGTTCTGGCAGCTAGAATATAGGATATGTACAGGGCACAATGTGCATGCTAATAGTTTATAAAGAGTATGTTGTAGTAGTTTTTTAAAAAATGTGAAGTTTATTCAATATTGCTATGCATATATTTTAACTTTTTGTACGAGTTATGTGGTTTTATGATGAATAAATGGAAATGGACAGTAGTTGGACTGTGTCCTTTTAAGAATGATTCATTAATATTCATTACATCCAATTAGTGTTGGTTTCCCATTGGTGCTTGATTGTTATTTAAATGATTGTAATTGAGGAGATGATTGTAATTGAGGAGTATATATATATATATATTACATCCAGTTAGTGGTGGTTTCCCATTGGTGCTTGATTGTTATTTAAATGACTGTAATTGAGGATATGATTGTAATTGAGGAGTATATATTCTGATGAAGTCTACAATTGGCGTAGATGAAAGTGCTTAATCCTGTATTTGTTTTATAATAAAATGTATTTTTTTATCACAGCCCGTGACATTATTCTTGGAATAGAAATCCTGTACAGAGTGCAGCGTTACGTTTTTGGTTTGTTTTTACAAGTTTCGAGTAACGCTGATTCTATTATTTATCTTTCCAGTTTTGTTAAAAAATCTCTCATCCTCTTATCCAGCTCTGTTTTCTATACTACAAAAAGTGTGTGCGCTACTTCCCCTTTTTTACATTTTTCAGTTTGCCTAAAAAGTGCATTTTATTTGTTTTTTTTACCTTAATTGTGTACAGATGGTTTCTCTCCCTAAGCATCAGTTTTTTTGTATGAAATGCTGAACATGAATCGAACATTGCCACATACTCAGTCTGTATTGCAATTTATAGTGACTACCGGCACCAAAAGTTGTTTGTAGTGTAGTTTTTTTTTTTTGGGGTGCAGTTGTGTATATGTTTGTATTTATTTATTTTTGTTATTGTGGTTTGTATGTTGTGGTATGCATACTTTTGTGTCTAGGAGTGGAAATCTTGAGCTATTTGTTTGGTACAGGCACAACACAAATCTGATGTTTTTCATATCTGTGACATTGTTGATTATTCATTTATGTTGATTCATGTGCATGTGTGGTAGGGTTTGT
Organism: Protopterus annectens; assembly: GCF_019279795.1. Classification (NCBI taxonomy): domain Eukaryota; kingdom Metazoa; phylum Chordata; order Ceratodontiformes; family Protopteridae; genus Protopterus; species Protopterus annectens. The sequence goes on along the minus strand of NC_056737.1, from coordinate 312,882,942 downwards.
TTATGAATATTTTGTGCTTTTTGATGGTTTTGTGCTGTAGCTGGGCTTTTCTTGTTGCCCAGTTGTATATTTTACACAATGTTGGCACTGACTGTTTTGGGCGATACTTTTTGGTGCTACCAGGATATGCTTTCTTTGTATTGCTTTTTAATACAGTGTATATATTTAACAGTTTGTTGTATTAGTTATAGCAGTTTTGTTTAATAGTTCAGTATTATTTCATAACTCAGTGTGGTGTATTTTTGTTACTAAGTAGTAGATGTGATTAACTAATTTTAAATTTTGAATTGCTTTCATGCCTTTTTTAATAAGTTGATTCCAACATTACTCCAGCAGACCATTAAGCTTCACTTCTGTTCACCTAGTTTTGGCCCATTCTTTCCTTGGAAGTGATTCCAACACCCCAGTCCTTTCTTCTTAGGTAGGGGTTGAGCAGTAAGAATGGGGTTCTTATCCTTCACAGGCAGTCCAGGTTTTCTGTTTGATATCCTTTCTGGCTCCCACTGCACATGTATTTTCATTATAAAGCATGGTGTTTAATTGGAATATTGAGAGGCATGTCTCCTGCTTCTGCAGCGGCCATTCCACCTGAAAGAAAAAGTAACTCCTTTGATCTGCAGCTTCCACGTGGGATACAAGACAGAGTTTGTACTTGCATGCGTGTCCCAACCCCTCCCCCCCCCAAGCAACGTGAGCGGGCTCCACATTGTATTTTCTGTGTTATGTAGGACCAGCTCCTTCAGTGCTCAAGCCACCAGGACATAATTAGGGCCTTATCTTTTCTACTCTGTGATACCTGTCTTTTGTTTTCCCTTCTTGGTTTGCTTTCTTTTATGGATTTCTCAAAGTTTTTTTTTATAATATTGTCTGCTATTTTTAGTTTCTTGTCTTCTTCTTTCATTCTTCTTCTGTTTTCATTTATGATCTTTAATTGATTTTTTTGTATTTTTCATTATTTTTATGTATTTGTTTGTGCTTTGTTTTCATTTATTTCAGTCGTTTTCTTCTCCAGTTGAGGTCTTCCCTATTATTTGATGCATTTTTTGTGTGTGTGTGGGGGGGGGGCTGGAAGTTTTTATCAATTCTCACTCATTGCTTCTTATTATTCGATGGGAAGTTTTTCTTTAGTTTTTTGTTTGAGTCTTGGTTCATAGGAGATTACTAGGCTAATGCCTTGAGAGCCTTTACAAGCCTAGCTAATACAACCTGATTTACTCTGTATATGTCCGCTAGGGGCAGGCGGAAGGCATGAGTTTGTGTCTATGCCTTGATATTTTTAGAATTTACAGACTGCCACTATCCATAAGGGACAAAGGCACCACCCCAGATGTGAATTTACTGTTCCCCATCCATCGTTCCAGGCTTTGAAGAGGGTCAGGGAGGGATTCTGCTTCGTGTGAATAGGACACCTATTCCAAAGAAGTGGCAATCTCTGAGACGCGTATCTGTCTGTCCAACAAGTTCTGTTTTGATACACTAAGTTCAGATCCCTGGAATTGGTGACCCTCATACTCTTTGTCTTGCAGATATGCAGCAGCTCCCTCAGGGATGGACTTATGAGCACTTTATAGTTTAGCCACGTCGCCCCTTAACAGTCAATAGGAGACAGAGTAAAGGGAAAGGGGTTTCAGCCTGTCTGCATAGGACATGTTGTTTGCACCCTGTATTTTCTTTGTGAGAAACTTTTGAAGTCAATCCAGCTTTTGAAGGTGTGTGGTCAAGTACATTCCAAATGGCACATTGTACTCCATTATTAGTCTGAGTGCTGTGTACCGTGAGAGAGACTGTAATCTTCCTGGATCTGGAAGCCATACCTTTACTTATAAGCTGTGCCACTTAGAATCACTTCCTTACCACTAAAGATACATGATGGGTGAAGTTCAGGCTACTGTCTACCTGGGTACCCAGATCCCTTACCTCTGAGTCTACTCTTAGGGTATGTTGTCAGTGTTGTAGTTAGCAGGATGTTTGTTTTTCTAAAGGGTACGATAATGCATTTCTTTGTGTTTAATTTCAGACAGTGGTTTTGATACAAATCATATGTCTGGTTTAGAACTTCCTGAAGGGTGTCTACATGGGGTTTCAATGATTGCCCTCAGCTTGCAGTCATCTGCAAACTTTGTCATCCAGACGCCCTCAACATTTGCCTTGGCATCTGCAAAGTAAATTCCGAATAGGAGTGGTCTCAATACTGAGCCTTGTGGCACACCACTAGTAACTGGCCTCTTGCTGGAACTTGAATCACCCACTTTGATGCCATGTGTCCTGTCCCTGAGCCAACTGGCCATCCATCTGGTGACACAGGGATTTATGCCTAATTCTTTGAGTTTATTTATAATACCTGAATGGAGTATTGTGTCATATACCTTAGCCAGGTTGAGGTAGGAGGAATGACCTTAGTGACCTTCTCAAAGAAGTTCATCAAGTCTAGCAGGCATGACTTACCCTTAGTAAAGTTTAATTGGGCTGGGTCCAGGGTTTGGAGGTTTCCTATGTCTTTGTCAGCTCCTTGATTATTTTTCCATTGCCTTACAAACAAGACAAGTCAAGTTTATGGGTCTGTAGTTACCTGGGTCAGTTGACAGTGCACCCTTATTCAGGGTATGACTAAGTTATGCAGGGGTATGACCATAATTGTTCTCCACTTTGTCAGAACAAAGCCTGTCCAGAGGCAATGGTTAAGCAGAGATCCTATTGGGCCTGGTAGATCACTATTCAAATTATTTAAGAGGCAACGTGGTATAATGTATGGGATAAACTGGTATGGTTGTTTGTTGGGTGTAACTAAAGAGGTTCATAAGTGTAAGTTGTCATCTCTGACTATAATACATAGAATGTTGCAATTATTTAGCACATTTTGATGGTTGCTATAAATGGTTCGGATGTGTTTGTTGGGGGGGGGGCACTTTTTCTTAGTGGCTTTCCACATGCCGTCTGTTTAGGTGTATTAACCCAAGATTACTGAATTTTGAGGCATACACTGAGATGTTGAAATGTAGGGTTTAGTATGTTTTTATGGGTTTGTGTTTTCTTTGCTGCTATTTCAAGGATCAGAAGTATGTTTTTTTCTGAATTTCAACAGGAGCAAATAGTTTGGTGTGATGTTTTCATCCATATGATCATTTTTTATAATTATTTTTGGCTTTACTTTTTCTTCATTTATTTAATAGTTTTATATTGTGTGTTTTACTGTTTTTTTCCCCTCAGTTCTCTTCTACTGCGTTTCAATGCATGTTGAATATTGTAGTTGTTTTATACACTTGTAGATTGTTTATTTAGTAGTTGTGTGCTAAATATAAAGTATTTTACCTATTTTAACTAATTATTGTGTAGTTTTATAACTTTTTAATTGTGTGTAAGTTTATTTTGAAATTTCTGGTGTAGGGATCTTTCTGTCACTGTTCTGTGCTGACACACAGTTCCATTTGTAAATGCCTCACAGTCATTTTTTTTTTTGTAAATTGTATTGAGGATCTGAGTTGCACAAATTCATTGTCAGGGTTCAGGTGATAAGTTAAAAATGTTATCTCAGAATGATAAGTTTTGTCAAACATATGTGTGTTTGTTGAAAATGTTTAAAAATGTGCATGACCTGTTTCAGCTAATTGATTGTTATGCAGGTTTACAACTTTTTACTATGTTGAATTTTGGTATGAAATTTTATCTGCACAGTTTTATTTGTAAATTTCTCTGTTTTTTTTTCAAAGATCACATAGATGCAAGGTTGCACACATTCAGTGTCTTAGATCATGTGGTTGTCTGCTGCAGATCTGAGCTCTAAATGTTCAGTTATACTGGCATTTGTTTAAAGTGATGTTTAAAAATAGACTGCCCCTGCCAATATTTTGTTAGCTTCCTAGTGAAGCCCTTAAGTTTATATAGTTTCTGTGGTAAGATCTTTCATTTCTGAACTACAGACACACACTTTAAAGGTTTTTTTTATTTACAAATGAATAGTATTCTTCCATTGCAGGTCGTGAAGTGGTGAAAAGACAGCTGCTAGTAAAATTTTGAAGTGTTTGTAACAGAAGGGATTTGTGGGTGAGTAAGGTCCAGGTAGACCTATACTAGTTTTTTTTTTTTTTTTGTGTGGAGCACATGATGCCAAAGCAACTAGTAATCTGATTGGACATTATTCACTAGCCATGGTGTCCTTTTTATAGCCCACAGTTACCTTAATAGAAAGCTTCAGTAAATCATAATACGTCTGAAGATGCATTATTTTCTTATGCAGTGAAAGGTTTGGTAAGGTTTGCTAATGTAAGTTTCTTTGCCCTTTCTGCAGTGATTTCTTGTGCATTTGGAATACCCAGCTTAGTCAAGGGGAGAAAGGTCCAAGTCTAATTTAAGGAAGTGAATTTTATAGAGAGGGCAATGAGGTCCTAGAACTGCCTGCCAAAGAATGGTATGGGTTGTCTGTCAGTAGAAGTATTCAGGAGCATGAGGGGTAAACGGAAAATGTGGACAGTGAAATTTTATTTCTGATTAAGTTCCTTGTTGGGACAAAAACATTCAAACTGCTAAACAGCCTTGGTTTCCACAGAATTGTTTGTGGCAGTGTTGATTGGTGGGGTTTAATCATTAGCCTAGAACTGTAATATCTTTTGCCTTAAAGGCATTGGGGGATCCTAGTACATCTAGGAAAAAGCACAACTAGTATAGAAGATGAGTTTTATTAATGCTGTTTACAGCTGGTGTGATTACAGAAAGGACATTTGTATAGTTCTAGAAAAGCAGAAGGCTTGTGGGTTCTATTCTCACTTCAAGTAATTGGATTGCTGACACTGCAGTGCAGCAAGCATTAGGGGTGCTGCACTGTTGAGTGTGTCATGCTTTGGATGAGACGTTAAACCGAGGTTCCATATGCTTGAGGTGGTAGTAGCTCAGGTGGTTGTAAAATATCCCATGATACCCTTCAAAAAGAGCATTGGACCATGATGCTCTGGCCAAGTTTCCCCTAGTAGTGTAAGTACCACTTTGGTTCTCCCTTGACAAGAGGCCACTAGCCTAGTCTGACTAACCTGATAAGCAAAAGATATTTAATTAAATTAATTACATTTCATTTTCAGTACCTTATAGACAAGATGAAGTCACTTCATATGAGGCAGGAGAAGTTGGCAAAGTGTCTGCAGCTGGTTCAAGGTGAAGACAGAGAGACGGCAGTGCACTTACCTGTGATGCTTGGAAGATTAGAATGTTCTGAATTTTGTTCACACACCAAGAGCTTGGATTTTCCAATACTGACACTGCATCGCACCATTAAGGGATTACTGCACTTTTAAGGTGCCATCTTTCTGATAAGAGATTAAACTGAGGGGGCCCATGCATCCATAAATCTGGTAGCTTAGGCACATGTTAAAGGTTTCATGACTCTTAGCAGAAAAACATTACAGAAGAATATTTAGTTTGCTCGAATATACTCAATCCAAATTGGCAGTGCCCAGTCTACCCTGGGCAGTACTCTTGTCACCCGGTAGACCACTTCAGTATAGTTAATCAAGTGGACTTCAGTAAGTTCTTTTTTTTTTTTTTTTTTTTTGCAAGGGAATGCTACCTCTTTGGTTGTATCCAAGTGAATAAATGGATTTCCCATTTCTCTTGAGGTGATGCAGACTCATATATAAAGAGATTGTGGGTGTTGAGGGCAGTCCTCCCATTCAAAAATGTTTAAAGCCAATTCTTTTAACATTTATCTAGTAGTCTTAAAGGCTGGTGGGGCAGTATAGTCAGTGGAACTAACTATAGACTTGATAATACAAAACAGGTCTAAAATTTCTTTAGTGTCTTGGTCAAATTTTCCTTGTCTGTATAAATATCGTCTCAGGCCTCTTCTGAAAATAGGTCACAAGCTTTAGTAGAACTAATCCATATAACAGAAGCAAATTAATTAAAGCAACTTTAATAATACAAAATAAAAAGAATAGGAGATACCAGACCATGGCTGATAAAATCATCAAACAATTTAATCCAAGTAAAAAGGTGAGCGTTTTTGCAGCCAAAGCTGCTTCATCAGACAATACAATACATCATTTCCCCATTTCTTATACAAAGCTCCAACCAATCACAACGTTTCCCAGTAAAAATCACTTCACTAGTGCATTTTAATGGGGAGATGATGTATTGTATTGTCTGATGAAGCAGATTTGGCTGTGAAAGCGCTCACCTTTTTACTTGGATTAAATTGTTTGATGATTTTATCAGCCATGGTCTTGTATCTCCTATTCTTTTTATTTTGTGTTGTTGCTGTGTTGGGAGACCAGTTTACCTACACCACTTTACTTTCCTGCAGTAAAGCAACTTTAATATCTTACCTTTGACTGAAGAGGGAGCATGATAGAAAAATTTAGATACTTCAAATATCAAGACTAGATTCCAAGACGGTCGCCAGCTAGATAGCACATACTCCAGAAGCTTCCAATAGCAAATATTAATCTAACCTAATCAGGAGGTCAGCACTATGGGGCCTTCAAATTAATAAATCCTACAAAAATAAGCAAATGCTAAACAAAGAAGTGATTATATTTCAACTTTGAACAGCATGAACAGATTAGTTACATTGTAACTGAAGGGGTTGCTGTGCAGAGAATCTAGCACATGTGCTCAGGCCTTGACAATTCAGAAAATGTGTATCTATAAAAAAAAGTGGAAAAAAGAAACTATCTAAGCTCAAAGGAGATGGAACAAATGGAGGCACAATCTACAAAGACCAGATTATCGTTAATAGCATCACCAGAAAGAGGTATGCTCAAAAAGGCAGAAAATCACAAAGCAGCAAACTGACACACTGGAGCAAGCCCAGAAATCTAAACCAGAACAACCCTTCTTTATAGATTAATTCAAAGCAGCCTTACTTCCACTCCAAGCAGAGATTCAAACCTTCTCATCAAAATTAACATCCTTTGGAAACAATCTGGAACAAATTCTGGTTTGGCTTGATAAAAACGAAGCTAAAATCTTAAGCAATGAAATCAAATTAGAGGAGATCCAGAAAACTGCCTGTAACACGGAAAACTCAAAGAAATCCAGCAAAAGTTAATTGATCTGGAAGCTAGATCAAGATGAAACAATGTCCTAATTCGAGGCATCCCAGAGAAATTTGAGCCAGCACAGTTACCCTCCATAACTATAGATATATTTGATATTCTTTTAGATAACAAAGAACTGGCCCAATCAATCTCTGTAGAGAGAATACACCGTGCACTAAGGAAATCATAAATCCTAGATGCCCCTAGGCAAATCTACATAAGAATTATGAATGCCTCTCATGGTCACAAAATCATTCAGGCAGCTAAAAAAATATATTTAACCTGGAAGGGGACACAAGATAACTATAGCTTAAGACTTGCCACTCTCCATTAAGCAGCAAAGATGAGCTCTCTCTCCATACTGCACCTACTTGACGAACCAAAAAAATCAAATTCCAAATAAAGTATCCATCCGCACTCATTTTCCAAAATAACAGCAACTGATACCACATTACCAATATGGATGAAGCAAAGACCTCCTTTTTAAAAGCTTTCGATGAGTTACCAAGCAAATAAATGTAACGTCATGTATAAATAGTAAATTACACTGAAAAAGCACGCCGAAACCTGTTAAACCAACTCTTACCCCTGAAATCTTCTCTTAACGTAAGGTAAAAATAAATTTAAATACCTTTTCCATTCCAACTTTCTAATCTCTGGCCTGAACAGGCAGTCGCACAACCAAACTTGGCCTGTGAACTATACAGAGCATGTTTGTTTGAAAAACAAGTAGAGTGCGAGTACAAGGGTCAATGCACCAAGTACGGAAGCCCAAGCATCTCTAACTTCTTTTTTAGCCGTTTCCAGCAAAGAGGGCCACAACAAGAATGGAAATGTGGAAAACCTGTTACCCACTGAAGATAGAAGCAAGCTCGACTCCACTTTGACATGAAAATGCAGAGAAGTCGTGAAGAATATGCAGTATGTCCGGTATTTATCTGGAAAACCTCTAAAACTGGCTTTACCTTTTCCTTTGGACAAGGCCACTCAAAGTTGTTCGATAAGTACTGGAGCATGTCTAAAAACTGGGTTCACCTATCCTCTGCACTAATTCCAAAATTAGTAAATGTCAGTAGGGACATGATATATTTAAATCTGGTATATGTGGATTGCGCTGTTACATGCTTAGTTGTTACATAGATGTCGTATTATTACCTTACTCCCTCAGGTCTTTTGGTTGATTATGGCATTTTAGCTGTCTAACATAGGGCAGGGTCTGCATTGCTATGTGCTAGTCATGTGAAGCAATTTACGCCGGAAGGAAGAGAAGTCCTTCAAACTATATCAATTAAAAAGAAAAAAAGAAAGGCTGGCATGTAACCGGTCCTAATGGTGGCACTTATGTAAACAGTATTTAAAAAAAAAAAAAAAGATAGAACAGCAGAGTTATCAGCTGTCCTGCATGTTTAATATTGGTTGTGCCTGTGATGCTACTACATCAGTTACTCCACCATATATGTGATACTGTGTTTTGTATTTGTACTATGTTAATCTTACCAAAAATGAGGAATATATATAGGAAAATAAGAACTAGATATCGTATTCAGTTAGTAAATGGTTTAAAGCACTGTTAAAGTGGTTACTACATCCACTGACTTGCAAGTTTGTGAAGGAAAAAGACATCTGTATACTATTTCCGGAAATATGGATCTGTGCATTTGGTAATGCATTTAATCTATTGATTGTATAATAAAAAAAAATGTTAAACATATTTTATAGGCTTAGTGTGATACGTGATAGTTTATCTTACTTGTCAAATCCGCTTGTTATGAAATGTTTAAGAATTCTGAAGCTATGCTGTATGTGTTGAAATTAAAAGTGATGCCGAAAGGAGGGGAAAGGGGGGCAATAGTGTAATGCGGAAAATGCTATATATTATTTGTGTTAGTACTAAACATATGTCTTCTAGTACTCCTTAGTCTACACTGTTAAGAATCAGAGGGGGCATGGCATACAAATGTTAAATTAAAAGAGTAAATATTTCATACTTTCACTTCATAAAAGCACAAAATACGTTGACCCTATGCAGGGAAATCCTAACTACGTTCAGATTAATATACTAACCCTAATAAACAAGATAACTACACCTACTCCCATATTATGATTAGATCTAACTCAAATACACATAGAGTTAGAAACTCTTCAAAGTTACCTTTTACATGTGGGCGGGCTGTTAGGATGAATGTATGTTAGCTATCGGTCTGAGGAGACTTGGAATAGCAAAAGTGATTTGTAATATAGTTGATATTTGTTTAAATTGTATATTTGTATACTTCCCTCTTTCAGTTAGGAAATGTATGTGGGTAGGCACGGGGGAGATACTGAAAGAGTATGGTGTCACCTTAACATTTTGGAACCTACCTAGTAGCTCCAAGCAAAACCAACCCCGTAACGCGGTCCATGCAAGTTAAAAAATATGATAATAAAGGGATTAGGGAGACTCCTAAATGACGATAAGTGTTGACTCACGGAATATAAAGGGCCTTCAAAATAAAAAAAAGAAGAGGAATTTAGTGATGCATTTGATTTACCAAACTAAAGCAGAGATAACTTTCTTGCAATAAACCCATATGACAAGGGGAACAATGGGAAAAATGATAAAAATAGAAAATGGATACAACAAATAATAGCAGCAGGAGACAGCACATCATCCAAAGAGACTGCTATAGTAGTTAAAAAAAAAAAAAATCATTTAATGGAACTATATTAAAAAGCAACACAGACCCTAATCGAAGGTGGTGCTACTTTACATGCGATCATCCACTATAAAAAAAAAAAAAAAAAAACACTATTATTTTTAAACTTATATGGTCCTTGTATAAATCAACAAGCTTTCCTATATGAGATATATGGCCTACTAATGAAAACACCTGAACACCTGCTCATAATAGGAGGTGATTGGAATATAACAATTAACCCTGAAAAGGACAGAACAAATAAATATAACAATCACCACAACTCACCATCCTTCTAGCAGAACTAATAGAAGATTTTAACGTGATGGATCCCTTTGAAATGCATAGAACAGACACATTGATCAGTAAATATACGTATTACTCATCTTATCACAAGTCATGGTTCAGAATAGACTTATTTCTAATCTCTGAATTTATAGCAAATAATGAAACTGTTTATAACTCCGAGCCCAGAACCATCTCAGATCACTCAAAAGTTAGCATTATAATAAAGGAAGCAAAATCAAAACACCACGCTCATACCTCATCTAATTGGACTCTAAATCCTAACTTAATCAGTAAAAAAGAAGTTATTCAAGAAATTACTAATATTCTCACTCAACTAGAAAATACTATTACAGTGACCAAAATACCGTATAATATTCAATGGGAAGCAACCAAAGCTACTATCAGACTAATTTTAATACAAAAGGCATCATTATAGAGAAAATTACCATTATAGAAAGTAAGCTAAAAGCAATAGAGTTAGAACTACAAAATAAATGCTCCTTGGATCTAGAGAACCAAATGACAAACCTGCAGAAACAGCTGTGCGAGATGCAGGCATAACAATACTCAATCATGGAACTAAAGTTATTATACAAATATGCAGAATGGGCTCAAACCCCCTCAAAAATGTTAGCAAGAATCATTAACTTAAAAAATCCCCCATCCAAAATAAGGGAAATTAATTATAAAAATAAAACCTTATACTCAGATATAGAAATCATACAGGGCTTTGAAAAGATTTATCAAAACCTATACGGCCCACAAGATCAGTCCCAATAATTTCTCTAGTAGCAGTTTACTAAAGATTTAAACTTTTTACTCCTAAATGCAGTACAATCAATAATCTTAGAGCCCCATTAACAGTAGAAGAAATTAAATTAGAAACCAGGCCGTGGCTGAAAAATTTAGGCAGCAAATTGCATCTGTCCTGTTAAGAGTATATAATTACATAATAGAGTTTGGTATCTCTGAACTGTACATAAATAACTCAGACTATTTTTATTGTAAAACCAAATTCAGACATATCAAACCCTAACAACTATAGACCAATAGCTCTCATAAATATAGATATTAAAATACTATCAACAGTACTACCTTACAGAATAAAAAAAAAACTTACCTTATATAATATCCTAAGAGCAATTAGGCTTTATGAGCCACAGGGAGGTATGGGATAACACACTCACCATTAACTCTTTAATTAATCTCTTAGGAAAGGACAGATGCCCTAGATATGCCTTATCGGTAGACACATCCAAAGCTTTTGAAACTAAGCTTCCTTTTAAACTGTTACAGCAGTTTAATGTACCACAGGAATATATTAATATGGTCAAGACCCTTTATAATAATGCAACTATGACATTCTATATTAACAAAAAAATCATTAATGGGACAAGACAAGGCTGTCCACTCTCCCCATATTTGTTCAACATACACATTGAAACACTATTACTTCAAATAAGTCAAAGAACTTATCACCTCATGCAAATCTCCAAAGTCCATATAAAATATACAGCATTTGCTGATGACCTAAACGTATATTTCAAACTCCCAAACACTGATTTATGGAAGATCCTGGACTCATAAAGTTCTCTAAAGTATCAAACTATGCTATAAATCCGAAAAAATCAGTCATTTTACCATTAAATCCCATTGGTCACAAGGAGTTTTACTTTTCTGAGATGAGAATCAAAGTAAGCTATTCTTTAAAATACCTAGGTATCCATTTTAGCCACTCACAATCAGACATACTTAAAAACAACCTTTATAAAACATGGTCAAATATTACAGATTATATAAACAGATGGAAAAACTTAAAGTTATATCCATTATCTAAAGCAGCAATTATTAAAATGAATATTCTCCTAAAAAATCCTATACCATCTAAATGCTGTTAGCACTAACAGACCAATTAACTTCTTCAGTAAAATGAAAACGCTATTAGCAAAATTCATATGGCATCCTAAAAGTACTAGAATATGTTATTGTAGATTAACACTACCTAAAGAGAAAGGTGGGCTCGGATTACCAGACTTCCAACTGTACTATGAAATCATAAATTCTAGTTGCATTATCCAGATAGCAAACTGTGACCCATCAAACAAAGAATGGGTACCCACTGTGGATAAAACTGTATTATCAACACTTAATTTCAACAAATATAAATCCTAAAGCTATACCCTTTATGAATTAAAAGATCCTTAGGTCACTTAAAATTCACCCAATAATTAAAAATAAAAGTCTAATATTCCAGAAACTAATAGTATCCCTACAACTCAAAGATACCCTTACTTTCCTACAGCCAATCCACTTTAATCCAAATATAAGAATAGATAACACTATGCTCAATTTAGATCAATACCCTGTAATAATAAACTGTACAGTCTGTGATTTCTATGAATTAAAAAAACTTTTGACGGATAACATTAGAAATAAACTAAGAGTCAGTAAAAATTTATAATATAATAATTAGACAAATGATGGTCTTAGTTAACTCAGTAGCCACAAATATTAAAATTAATGAACAGGATATCTCCTTATCCCAAATGTTCCAAAAAATTCTACTTCTCAGGTCCAAAATGCTATCCAACACTTAGATTAATAATAAAAATTAAGTATCAGGACTCACTCTTATACTCAAAATATTGGGATAAAAAGAATAGCATTACCGCAAAACAAAAAATATCAACAATAGAGCTTACTTGAAATTGACCCCGTTCAAAAAACTGATATACACTCAAATCATGATAAACAATAATGCTTATCATACTCCTGTCCTCCTAAATATAATTGACCCTACACACTCTCCATACTGTCTTAATAGTGTAGCGGACACCCTTCATATCTTTTGGAGTTGCAAAAATGTATAGAAAATTGTGATGTTCTCTAAGAACTAAATTGGAGAAAAAAGGTTATACAAATACCACTCTGTCTTGGGAAACTGCAATACTCCATATAATCCCGGAGAATCTTGCTTATATAAACAAGCACATCATAATAACACAAAGTGCCAAATTTTACATAGCCAAAAACTGGCTAGACAGATCTAAAATTTCATGGGAAGACTTCCAGTGTTTAGCCTCGAAATACATACTAACAAACAAATTTATTACAAAAAGTTGAAAGAAACTCACATACTATCAGAATTATTGGAAAGCACTGCTAGATACTCTTTCATAAAAGTAAATGCATTCAGTGCATCCAAACGCCCTAAGTTAAAATCACCATGGACCTCTTACTGATCACCATGTTAGATTTATAAACTCTATCTCATCTGGTAAGAAACCTAGCCTGGGATGAACTGTATACTAAGGTGACGCCAGTGTATAAATAATGTACTTAGTTAACTGTTTGGGGTATGTATATATAAGTTATGCAATAGCAATAGATAGCCTGACATGGGTTTATGACGATGTTGGTTTACTATAAGATATAAAGATAAAGTCAGTTACATAATGTTTGGCAACAACTGTTTTTCTGCTTAACATTTGTGTTTGGTCAACGATTAACCAATGTTGCTTCGTATTCATATGACCTTTGATATTGTAATAATATGTGAAAATAATAACATTTTATTTGAAAAAAAATATCAAGACTAGCATCCTTCAGGAAAAGAGGTATGCAAAAACGAGGAACTCTTTGAAGTTTTGTTGACCAGGCATATGAGCTAGCCCTGAGACCCCCCCCCCCCCCCACAACCTGCCAAATGGAAAAGGCCATAAAAAGTAAATGTTGAGATAATTCAATGTACAGTTACTAATTAGCATAGCATACAAAATCAGAAGCCCAACGAATCACTGAACGCATTGAAACAAATAGTCTATTTCCCTTTTCCCCAAAGTTGTACAATTTGGCATATATGTATATACTGGTATTAACTGAAGCCCCCAAAACACCCATAACAGAGTTTCTTTAAAATTTTAATTTTAAACTCACAGTTTTAATGAGTTAAAGCTGTGCTAAGTTGCAGATAGATAATTTATTAACGAACCAAGTAATCCACTGACTGGTGTGGAATCTAAGACTAGCAAGTAGCTAGTAATGATTATCTAGCAATGAATACATGAGAATGGTGATGTTGGCTCATTAAAATTGAGTTTACTTGTTTATGGTATTCACAGTCTGTTTGCAATGCATTAGCTATATTACACAACACTAAAATACAAAGTTAGACAGTAGGCAGATTTGGAGTAATATCACTTAGATGCAGTTATGAATGGATAGAAAAGACCTCCTGAGAAAGGTTGCAGGATCATAATGTTAAGAAATTGGAGTGGGAAACTGTATTTTGTGTCTAATTGTAACCTGCAACTTACTTGATAAATGGAGTAATCAGTGATGGCAAACCTTTTGGGTTTGGTGTGCCAAAATCTCCTGATACAAAATAATTCAGTGCACTTCACATCAGCAATGAATGCAAAAGCAGTGTCTTTGGTAACTCTGGTGTTGGTGATCGCTGGTGTGTCACCCAAAACGTCATGGTGTGTGTCAACTTTGACACGCATGTCATAGGTTCATCATCACTGGAGTAATTATATGCTCAGACAGGCCAGGTAGTTCTTACTTGTCTACAGATTGCATTTTTTTACTGTCATGTTGACTTCAGTTTTCCAACATTCCCCTCCCATTTTTCCTTTTGATCAATTGAGATTTGGTAAGATAACACATTATGAGTTGAAGATAGCTGTGGGCTATGTTTAACCATTATATCATTTTCCCAAGCCTTGGGATAATTTCTCTGTTCAGTAAAATCTGGTATTTATGCAGAATTGCCAACTAAAGCATCAATAGAGGAAATTAATCAGTTGAGGATTTTGGGTCAGTCATTTGGGAAAAGGAGAATATTGAGTATATATCTATGTAATGTATCACTCTAAACATAAACTGTAATATATGAAGTACTTACTAGGAAGTGATTACAACAAGCACTAAAGTCCTGCAGGTGTGATCAAATTCTGTGAAATCAAATCTTCCTGCCTCATCTGATGAAATGGCATAGTGGATTGCTGTTGGTGACAGAATGTCAGTTTGATGATGTATGCCACCATCTACTTTACAGCCACTTACTAATCCGTTTTTGAAACTTGGCCTTTGGAGGTCACTTAGAAAATAGAAAGAAATGAATATTAATTTTCAGTGCCTATACCTTAAATTTTTTCTTCTGCAGCCTTTTTGACTTTGCTTGTACCTTGTTCTTGATAATTAAATTTAGTTAGTAAATGACAGAACATCGTGGGTAAACACTTGGATGCTCATAGGTCTTTCAAGCACTCCAATGCAGCTACAATTCTCTTTACTAGCACATTTCTTGCTGCAAGGTGCTACCACATCTATTGTCATCTTAACTGAGACCACCAACATAGCCATTGCTGCCAGTTACTGTGAATATTTCAGGTAAATGATTCACTGCTGTTTGATTTTTATTGGCTGTTACTAATCAGTTGACCATTTACATTTCATTGGTTAATGCCAGTTTTTAAGGTCTGGTTGCAGGATTTCCTTATTCTGCTTGATGGTACTGCCTTGCATCTTTTGGCTTATGCAGTTAACTACATTGTCACCTGTTTATTCCCACTTTCCCTTTCATCAGTGTCATCTTTCACCCTCCCTAAACCATTCAAAGCAGAAGACTTGGGAGGAGTTGGAAACATGTGGGACTGTACTGAAGTTTCTTCCCTGCTTGCTATTCTTAGCTGAGCCAGATGATGCCAAAAGGCCCTATACCAGTGATGGTGAACCTATGATATCCGTGTCAAGGGTGACATGCCATGACATTTTGGGTGACACACCTGAATTAAAGAAACTGAATGAACAAAAATACAAGAAATATGTGAACCTGCACTTATCTATTAAACTTCAGCAACAAAAAAGTTATTAATTCATAGGTTTTCATAGGTTTCATAGGTTAGTACTAAGCTAACTGCTCTTGCGAGTCATTTTAAGCCTAGCCAATTATCCCTTGTGAGATTCAAACCCCGCATCTTGTGTTTATAAGGCAAACACCTTAACCATTAGGCCACCCTCCCAACCCTGATAATCTTGATTGATAATCAAATCAAGTGCAATGGGTTCCATCTTTTTTATAGTTCAATTCAAAATTGTTATTAAAAGTAGGGTAATTTTTTGGTGCACTATTTTAAACCCAATTATCAGTGAGCATATAACTTTCCCCATTGTAAGTCACTGATTTTTCTTTTACTTTTATAATACATAGCAGTACACATGATTGGACTGTATATTTTTTAAATAAATGAATGTGTAAAGAATTGGAGGAGGGGGGGGGGCACACCAGCAGAGTCACAATAGGGCTTTT